>NC_060126.1:83404933-84004933 GCF_021461395.2 Schistocerca americana | reverse complement strand
CACGAAAGCCTGCAGATTTACATAATGAAACTGCATGTTCCACTATATGCCATAGATCCCTTGCCTTATTCTGTGAAACTTGGGAGTTACAAACAGTGCACAGAAAACCCAAAACGCATTTGAGCAGCGCCGACAAGAATTCGTCAACAACTTAGGTAATTTGTTAGACACTGCACATGCCGATGCGCTTCAATAATGAAGGCAGATCGGCCTGATCACTTATTTGGAGTGGACAAAAAATTGACTAATAAAAGAAGAAAGGGCGTGCTAAGAACTAATAAGTAAAACGATGCTCTAAATTGTTTTCCAAGCCAGCTCCTTCGACATCGTCATATGAACCGTTACAGCAGATTCATCTTAAGATTCTATTGAAAATGACATGCATTTACAAGATTATTTCTCTGTTCGAGAACATTCATTTCGGAACCTGTAAAACAACTATGCGGAAAAATGTCATTACTCCAAAATTAGTGGCAGTAGATTGGTGCTAGTTAAGTATGAAAGATTCAATGTTCATGCATAAAGCTACATTTAAACACTTGCACATAATACTGATAAATTTCCTACACTTTCTCGATTCAAAGAATTCATACACAATAACGGAAAGAGAGTACGGAAGCCATAGAAGCTATTTTTCAAAACGAGTTACCAAATGTTGTTAACTGATGCCTGCTTTACACGATCGGAAATCAAAAGAAGAATGTCTTGCAATAGTTAATTTATAATTGAATAAAGGAAACTTATTACCGTGCCAAGGCTGGAAAGTTCTTCAGGATACCAACTGGCACAAGCTGTTCGTAACGCTATTGTAGACTGACGTCTGGAAAACAAAGTGCAAATTCTTTCAAATATGGGTCATATCGATTAATTAGTTTTACCTGAGTGCTTCTTGAACAAAAATTTAATAGAGATGTAGTTATTTTTGCTTGTCACCATCACGTTTATTCGTATGTGAAATGGTGTTAAAAAGCGTGCGGTTAAAATTAATAAAAGTATCTCAAAAGCAGCTTTACAGAACAAAGGCCAGTATTTATGGTATTTGACTCATAAAGTTTCTGTCTTCTCACTGTTTGACGATGAAGTGCATCAGTAAATAAAGTAAAAAAGATTGAAAATTTAGCGAAAGAGAATTTATCAGCCCATGGTAAACATTACATCCCATCGAAGGAAGAACTTTTGTGTTCCATTCTACTGTAAGTTAAGTAAATATAGAAGTTGTCTGTTTAGTTTTCTGTTTAGATCGCAGTTTTGTTAAGTGTCTTTTATCTTTGTTATTTTAGAAAAATACATCTATGAATTCATTCGGGTCAGAAGCAAGTCATTGTTCGATCGTCTTAAAATTACAAGTTTTTCTCCGCTAATGCTCTACAGCGTGGCCAAATATTTTTTTTTTTTTTTTCCTCAAGAAGCCTGAAAGGTTTCAACGCAGATAGTAGTGAAAGATACGGCTAAAAAGCAGTCAAGTTGATGAAGTGTTGTGTTCAATTTTAAAATTTTAGGTACCGGACGCCTCCTCAACCATACGCCCCCCCCCCCCCCCCCCCCCCCCGCCCTCCCTCCCACCCACCCACGTATGAAAACGTAAGTTTTGGTTTTTGAAAAGTTGTGAAAAACTTAGAATGAGATTTTTTTTACAGAAAACTGTTCTGAATTTCAGGTTTTTAAAACATAATTTCTTACCAAAACTAAAAAAAAGAAACACAAGATTCAACACAAACAACAGGTGCTACTGTGTTCACACAGTCGTCTCACTTTGCTCCGTATGTCTGCTCGATATATCGGCTCGTCGGTAGTTTCCCTAAATACGAGCTCATGTTTTCAACTGCTGCTAGTCGTAACGTTCAGTCAGGCGCATTGTAGCTGATCGGTGGACGTGTGTCCAGTATTAATTAATAAAATATTTAGCAATGAATCATAGTGAAGATATTTAATCCCATCGCGTTGGTCTCCCATTGTTACATTCACTAGTGCCGGTGCAGCGTAGATTATAGTTACGCTGCGATTTAATTCAGAAGTACTATTTTAAATCTCCGGTGTGGATTTGTTCTCTTGCATTCAAAATCAATTCCCAGAGAGGTGGCGGGCGAAGTTAAGCCCTCAACTAAATTTTCATCGTGTAAGGGCACATTCTAGTCAATCTGCTTCAAAAATTCGAATTTTTTCGCGCCTTAAATCAATATTTAGAGTTTTGTGAACGAAACGGTAGTTGAATGAATCGATTTGGACATCGGAAACATCTTTAAAAACAAATTTAAATATATGTCTGTATGCGCAACGACCGTGTTTCCGCTACGATCAGATGTCAGATGGCGTCATTATTATTTTGCCACTTCGAAAAGATACACTGCGATGGGTCATCTTCAGGGCAAATTACATTGTTAAGTTAAAATATTACTAAGTAATCATGTACGTAATCTACAAGCAATTAGTCAAAGTTACATAAATAAGCAGATTTTTATACCAATTTGGTCGCTCGCTGGAGTCGTCACCCTGCCCGTGCACGGTTGGTAACTATGCATGGTTGGCTCTCTGCATGAGCTTAAATAACGGCCCACAACACATGGGCAGATGGTAACGCCCTCCACGGTGGCCAACGGTAGTTACATGCTTAAGCAAGAAATCGTATATTTTAAAGTTTGTTCCAATTGTTAAATAAAACATAATAAATAATAACTGTAAGTAATTAAACCTCGAGGAATTTACAATTATTTAAAATTCAGGTAAGTGTTGTCCAATCCATTTTTCGCATCATTTGTGGATAGAGCAGAGCCATCTATCTTTTGTGGTAGGGACGCCGTTGGCCATGAGCGATAGTATGTTTCATGCGCTCCCTAGCGTGTGTGGTTGGGGCGTTGTCGTCATGGTAGCCGCTTTCGTATAAGTCGTCTGCTGTAATACCATCTTTGGGCTGCGCTCGTTGTTATGGTAACGGCGTACCATAACCATTCTTCCGCCATGTTGTTGTCATTCCATGTGGTCTTTTGCTGCGGCATTATCTTTGAACAGCATGTGTTGTGGTGTGTTCAGCTGCTATCTATAAAAGTTGTTCCTAGTAATAAGTAAAAAACTCCGAAATCAGTGTATTCCTCGTTATAAACTTAACATATTAGAAAAGGAAGTATATCAAGTGCCCCTTAGCCTATTTGGCTAGGATTCCGTCGTCATAGTGGCCTACTTGTACGTGTCGTCTGCTGTAGCCCGCCATTCGATATCGTAGCATCGGTGTACCACAATCCTCCTTTCGTCATGCTGCCGTCGATCCACGTAAGTCGTTGTATTATGGATACTCACAAACTTGTTTCTTAATTATATATTAATATTTTAGGACTTATATAAGGAAATCTGGAAATACAGAAGCGTCCGATCTTACCCGTCGGCTTTGACCCATGACGTCACAAATGTAGCGGAAACGACTATAAACGACAATTCCAATATGGCGGATATAAAAACATCGCATACGTATTATCCAATATGGCGGATATAAAAACATCGCATACGTATTATAAACACTGAAATACACAAGTTTCACAAAAAGGCTAATGACTCTAACGGGACAAGCGTGGGAAATTGGGGGTTTTTGGGTGGGGACAAACTAAATATACACAAATGTAGCCACCGACCGCCATACAAAACCACGCAAAACAACGAAATAAATCAACATCACAAAACTGACCAAATACCAAAAAACACATTCCTATCCAGAATCGGACACTTCCCTTGACCTATGTAGCTCAACAGAACCTACCGATCACATCCTCCAATACAAAAAAAAAAAACGAACACTTCCCTTACACCTATATACATCTACAACAGCTCCCAATCACATAAATTACGATCGAACACTTCCGTTGACCTATATAGCTCAACAGAACCTACCGATCACATCCCCGAACACCAACCTAAAAAACCAACACTTCCCTTACACCTACATACATCTACAACAGCTCCCAATCACATAAATTACGATCGAACAAAGATAATAATAAACAAGTGGTACTCGAGGCCCCCCCCCCCCCCCCCCCCCGCCAAAAAAAACCTCCCAACCTAACCTCGTATTCAGGGCTACGCTACAGATCAATGTGTAGGTCCCTAACGTCACGGGTCAAAGCCGACGCGTGAGATCGGATGTTTCTGTTGACACAAAACACACATCAAAAACAAAAAAAAAAAAAAAACGGAACTTACCTCAAAAAAGTTCCAGCCCCACAAATTAGATTGGCCACCACAATGACACACAAATGCACCCTAACTAACCACTTTCGGCCTATACATTTTACCCACAGCCCTTAAAAAAACCCGAAAAATGCAATAGGCCTCTGGGACACTCTTCCGCCAATAGTACTCATCTAAATGAGACTGAAGGTTGGAAGAGCGCCTCTTCCCCCTCCCAAGAACTGACTTAACCGCCCCCCACATCCCCTCAATTGTGTTAGTGCAAGCCCCAGTATCATAATTCTTAAATTCTAGACTGTGGTTCACTACTAAATGATTAAATCCCCTGTCACCCAACCCCCTATAAGAAGAAAAAGCATCAGAAACTATTGTGGACCCGGGCTCTACATACTCCTCAATTAACCCCACTAATTCAGCCTTCGACCCCCCCCCCCCCCTCCACAACCCTAAAAACACATTCAGTACCCCCACCCCCGTGAACAACAGCCCCCCACACCCAAAGACCAGCCACAGACTTCCCCCTCCCATACTTCCTTTTACCAAACTGCGACTCGTCCACCTCCACAAGCACCCCATGCCCACCCAACTTACCCCTGTACTTAATAAATTCCGAACACACTTCACGACAAAAGGAATACCAGTCTAAAACAGTCCTCTCACTCACACCAGTCTCAAACGCGCAAAAACTCTGTGGGCATCTATAACAAAAATAATATGTAATAAGCACAATCTCACGCATGCCCAATCTAGACTTCTCGAACCAGGTACCACGCCTTATAGAACGCCATACGCCATCTTTCCGGCAACACCACATGTATCCGTCGCTGGTCCGAGAGGCCGGAACTTTAACCAATTTCATCCCCTCAAGGCAAAGAGAACACTTAACAACTTCGGCGATTAAACCGAATAGTTGTAAGAACTTGATAAGTTCTAACGCTGTCTCGCCCATCATCGCCCTCAACCGAACACTATTAAGGCGGTCTTTCATATCCATTCCTAAACAAAAAACCACAACCAAATACACTCAATAACAAACTCACCCGACATACAGCAATGAGCATTAAATTAAAACAAACGAAAACCATGAACACACCACTAGAGAGCACCACAAACAAAAACAAGACTAAACTCCGCGCCGTAATGACGTCACACACCACAACACGCTTACGTCACGGGTCAAAGCAGACGAGTAAGATCGGAGGTTTCTGTTGACCCGGAAATCTTTAAACTTTGTAAGTCTTCATTATAAAATTAAAACACTATAATGAAAGTAGTATCAGTATACAGCGTCATACAATATTAATATAGCTGAGAAGGAGAAGCAGTACAGTCATGAACCAATAATATTTGCGAAGATTTCAAAATAATTATTATCACAGTTTACTATTTGCTCATTAAGAATTGCCGCTGGATCCTGTTTATTGTACAGGAAGATCTCTAAATTTCCCAAGATGTCAATCATGGGTCCCTTCTGGATCACATGCTGTACCCTTAGATTTTCTTCTATATAAATTTCTGTGTGTTTCTCGGCATCTAGGTGTTGTCCAAATAGCGATTTATTGCGTGCTATTCACGTGGTATGTTCTTTGAACCTAGTTTTAAAATTTCTCCCTGCCTGTCCAATGTAGATTTTTTTACAGTCTTTGCAAGTTAGTTTGTAGACGCCCAATGTGTAGAAGATTTTATTTTTAAAATCTCCTATGCTTTGCCTAAGGTTATTTGCTATAGTTTTCGAGGAAAAGGCTATCCTAATGTCTGATTCTTTAAATAGTCTATTTATTTTATCCAATATCGTCCCCATAAATTGCAATTTCGAGAAAATTCTTTTTTGGGGTGTTTTGGGCCGTTGTGCCTGTATTTTCTTTTTTATTGTCTCTACTATATTGGCATCGTATTCATTTGATTTGAAACCGGTTGGCGGCGAAATAAATAATGCGATTGTGACTGTCATTTTGAATAATTGACTATAAGTAAATTAATCGCTGTTACCTCCATACAACTATGTTGTCTAAAAATATATGATGATCTGAGATCAGACTACATGAAAGTAAGTGAAAGCAATTTTCATATTTTCCACAATTCTAGTGCTACAGCTATTTAATTTTCAAAGAAAATATGTGCAGAAATAATTTTATTATTACTTAAACAATATAGAGAAGTGCATAAGGTCAGACCTTTATTGTATCTTTTAAATGTGCCACCGTTTAATGATGTCTTGTATGTGCAGAAATAATTTTATTATTTTTTAAACAATATACAGAAGTACATAAGATCAGACCTTTATTGTATCTTTTAAATGTGCCACCGTTTAATGATGTCTTAACAAGTCCCACCATTTTCATGGCCTTCCTGGCTCTTTGTCGATGTCGGTGGGGAGATATAACATATTGTTACACACACCAGTGTGAGGGTGCAGTTTGTTCAATTAAAGCACGACTGCAAATCCTCCTGAAGTCACATGTAGCCCCTGTTAAATCTGATTTCCGTTCACTTCCCTTCGCTGCAGCTTGTTTTGGTTTTTGTTCTGATAACTCCATCTTGGAAATAAAACTTAGCTGTATTTTTTGTTTTCCAGTTTCCTACAACGAAGGACGAATGGACGGGAATTCCAAAGGGCTTTCAAGACAGATAGCAATTTCTAAACTGTGGCGGAGTAGTGGATGGAAAACATATACATATTGTACCTCCACCTCATTCAGGAGCCCAGTACTATTACTACAAAAACTTTTACAGTATTATTTTAATGGCTATTGTAAACGCGAATTACGAGTTTGTATTGGTCGATGTAGGAAAAAATGGACGAATTTCTGATGGTGGAATAATTGAGTACACAGATGTTTGTAGTAAATTAAGTCAAAGACAGCTGTATTTGTCTGAAAATCACGAGACAGTAAAAAATTTGAATTTTGTTTTCATTGGAGATAAAGCATTTCCGTTGACTGAACATTGTTTGAAACCATACTCGCAACGAGAGCTCGACCACGACAAAAGAATCTTTAATCGTAGTTTGTCTCGTGCACCGAATGTAGTTGAAAATTCGCTCGGAATTATTTCTTCGCGTTTTCGAGTGTTACGGACGGCCATTTATATGAAACCACAAAAAATGTTGTTTTGGCCATCTGTGTTTTGCACAATTTACTTAGGAAAAATAATCGTGGCTATCTATCACCATCAGCTGCGGATACAGAAGACACCGAAACCTTGTCAGTGCGCAAAGCAGACTGGGGACAAACAACACAATTACATAGTTTGCAAAATATGGGCAGCAGCGCGCTTGGGCGCCTGTCGCGTTTGTGGCAGGTAAGCTCCACAACCACCACGGAATAAACTATTGCAGAGTAAAGACGTTAATTTTCCTATTATGCATGCAGTAATAAGAACGTGTTAAGCGGATTGTGAGAATTAAATGTGTGCTTCAGCTAGCAAGTACAATTTTGTGGTCTTTACTGTTCTTAAAGGCCACTCACGAAGGTAATTTCAAACACTGAAAGAGAATTATTCACAATCTGTTAGATGGTTCCGAAGGAAGAGCCGTCTTAGTGGCTGCAACACATTATACAAATGTTATCTGTGCAGTAATACCTGTCAGTTGTACCATGTGTCCAGCATATGTAAACAGATTTGCAGTTATAATGTGTTTGTGTGATGCGACAAACACCTGTGAGCAATATGTATATAGACATGGCCTTTCCCACAATGTGTTTCACGCTTTTAAATATTTTAGCGATGACAAATCTTTTATAATGTGCTGATTTTTATCCACATGACATATTGGCGTGAAGTTAAACGTAAATAATCACATTTTAGAACAAAAAGATTTTTAAGGTGTGTAAGTGTATAGGTGCAATTCCGGTTTGTATAATACCTAACTAAAACTTTTATATCAAATATTACATCTTAACTTATGAGGCATATGCCCTTTCTTACAGACATAAAGAAGACAGCAATTTCTCTTGAAACCAGTTGACTTAACCAAAGAAATATTTTATGCAATATTGGCTGTTGAATGGTTTCTAGCAGTTAATACACTTCTACGGTATTGAACGTGATCTTACGCAGTGGAGACTCGATTCATCAACGAGGAGCCTGAAATCTATGTTATTGCTAATGGGAACGTGTATAATTGCATTCCTGTGACCCATTCAATTCAAATGAAAGAGACGTATGAGAACATGAAGATACTCTTAACACTTCCCCAGTATGAGAGACACAAATGGCTTGCCTGCGGTTACTTCAAAGTAAAGTTCACCGGTATCATGCACCCCAGACAACGAGAAAGCGAACCTGGCAGCGCTTAGGCTCAGTAGACACCAACAAACCGCAAACCTCGCACACTCTTTTGAAAGTAGATCACTGAAGCCTTGAGGTATAATTATTCACAAACAGCTATCTATTGTAGCGTAGAAGGTAAATATTAAGTAGTGAGCCTGATGAGATAAGAAAGAATCCAGCTCAAGCCTGACATATAGAATTGACCTTGGTTCGACAGAGCTTCACCTCAAAAACTTGCTATAGATAGACTCAAGTCATACGCTGCTATGTAGGGCTGTGTATGCATAGGTGTTGCAGTACAGCATAGTAAAAATATATAAGTATGTGAGACAGAGTAATTGGCACATTAATAAGAGTGTGTGACCAATCACAATAAAAACGTGTAGTGCGTGTTACTTACTTTATGCAGGCGGCAACATTGCGCCTTTTTTAGGATGTAGTGTACAAGATCACAAATATTTCTAAGAATATAGGTCTCAGCACAGTGACAACTGTCAGTGTAGCGTACTTCTACAGTGGGTACCTGTAGAAGTGCAACTAACGATCGAACCCAAAAGTACCATCACTTTTGCGCAAAAGTCTCAGTCGTTAAAAGCAGAAGAGTACAATCATTCAAGATGAAAAGTCACAGATATTTACACTGGGGGGGGGGGGGGGGGGGGGGGGTAGGGGGGTAATGATAATATCCTCTTGCATATAATAATAGGAATACGAGGGGTGGTGCATATTCTAACATGCTAATCTAGCATATTTGTTTGTATTCAAGCTTCCTTTTTTATATCATGGCACTTGACAGTCAGAGATACATAAGAATATGATTGTAAAGCTATAACCGTACCTTATACTCGAACGTATGTTACTTATTTATTATACTGAAGTGCTAGAAAATAGTGGTTTCATGCTAAAATGAGAACCACACTGGTAGGTTGTCGTGAAGTGAGACACAACAAGCTTGAGTATAAACTATGTGGTACCATAGAAGGAAAGGAAGCAGAACAGCCAAGGCGAACATAAAATAACAGGATAAATTAACATAAGCCAATGCACTTGATGGAAATGGAAATGTGTACCATTTTGTGTGATGTGACAAGCATCTGTGAGCAATATGTACATGGACATGGCCTTTTGCACATTGTGCTTATCTTTATCCACTAGACATCTTCGCGTGAAGTTCAGCGTAAATGAACTCGGTTTTACAACAAAGATTTTTAAGGTATGTAAATTTACAGGTCCACTTCAGGTTTTTATAATGCATAACTAAAACTTTTATATCCAATATTACAGCTTAAATTATGTGAAACATTTGCCATGTACACTGAAGAGCGAAAGAAATTGGTATACCTACCTAATATCGTTTACGGCTCCCACGAGCACGCAGAAGTGCCGCAAGAGGACGTGTTATGGTCTCGACTAATGTCTCAAGTAGTGCTGGAGGGAACAGACACCATGAGTCCTGCGGGGCTATCCATTAATCCGTAAGAGTACGAAGGGGTGGAGATCTCTTCTTAACAGCACGTTGCAAGGCATCCCAGATATGCTCAATTATGTTCATGTCTGGGGAGTTTGGTGGCTAGCGCAAGTGTTACAACACCGAAGTGTGTTCCTGGAGCAATCTGTAGCAATTCTGGACGTGTGTGGTGTTGCATTGTTATGCTGAAATTGCCCAAGTCCGTCGGAATGCACAATGGTCATAAATGGATGCAGGTGATCAGACAGGATGCTTACATACGTGTCACCTGTGAGAGACGTATCAGGGTTCCAACTGCATACGCCCCACACTATTACAGAGCCTCCACCAGCTCGAATAGCCCCTGCTGACATGCAGGGTCCATGGATTCACGAGGTTTCCTCCCTGCCCGTACACGTCCATCCGCTAGATACAATTTGAAACGAGACCCGTCCGACCAGGCAACATGTTTCCAGTGAACAGTCCAACGCTGGTGTTGACGGGCCAAGGCGAGGCGCAAAGCTTTGTGTCGTGCGATCATCAAGGGTACACGAGTGGGCCTTCGCCTCAGAAAGCCCATAAGGATGGTGTTGAATGGTCCGCACGCTGACACTTGTTGATGGCTCAGCATTGAAATCTGCAGCAATTTGCGGATGGGCTACACTTCTGTCAGGTTGGACGATTCTCTTCAGTCGTCGTTGGTCCCGTTCTTGGAAGATATTTTTCCGGCCGCAGCTATGACGGAGATTTGATGTTTTAAGGATTTCTGATATTCACGGTACACTCGTGAAATTGTCGTACGGGAAAATCCCCACTTCATCGCTACCTCGGAGATGCTTTGTCCCATCGCTCGTGCGTAAACTAAAGCACCACGTTTAAACTCACTTAAGTCTTGATAACCTGCCACTGTAGTAGCAGTAACCGACCTAACAACTGCGCCAGACACTTTTTGTCGTATGTAGACGTTGCCAACCACAGCGCCGTATTCTGCCTGTTTGCATATCTCTGTATTTGAATACGCGTGCCTATACCAGTTCCTTCGGCGCATCAGTATATATGCACTTTCTTGCAGACCTGAAGATACAGAAATATATGTTGAAACCGGTTGTCTTAAATAAAGAAATATTTCATGTTATGTTGATTTTTAGCAATTAAAACAGATCGCCCCTTTCGTACTCTCAAAATGAGAAAATTCAATCGAAGTGCATTAACTCGTTTATATTTTTGCAATAAAGCAAGGACTCGTTCTGTAAGAATAACGGAACTAGTTCTCCCTGCCTGTACCATGAGTAATGTGTTCCTGGTTTCAGAAGTTTCTTACTTTTTAACCAGGACCCAAGTGGTTTCGCAGATTGCTTAGGCAAATTGTAATCTCGTACGAGATCATTACGTTCACACTGAGGGGACAGTTGCTGAGTAAAGTCGGATTTAGGCTGGCAGAATCACTATAGTTTCCGGTAAGTGCATCAGCTTCATTTTTATCATCTTCTGCCATGTTTTCTCAATCAGCCATAGGAAGGGGAGCAATCGGATCTCCTCTATCTGCAACTGGATTTGTTTCTTATTTTTCGAATTTCACCCCTGAACATGAACCAAACACAAGTAAGTCATTACGATGATTTTTAGACTTCTTACACATCATGCATGCATGTTTTCTTTCCTTTTGTCCAGAATATTAACCTCTCAGCACCATAACGGCAAACTGTCTCTGGCGCCCATTCCTTGCCCTGATCACCAAGGTCCCTTTTAAAATAAGCGTGGTAAGCGCTTTTCACAAAGTCTGTTGTAAGCGTTCTCTGCTTAGCCACTATTATAATTCCCACAAATCTAACAGAAAACATTTGGGTTGTTCGCACACGTGCGTGTTGACTTTGTAGTAACTACAAACAATAGGCGAGCTGTTTTATTAATACCGTCTTAAATATACAGAATAATCACAGTATAGCACTGGTAATGCAAGACTGAGACAAACAACACTTCAAAAGCACAGAATATCAACTAGCAGGCGCTCCTGTCTCTGATGCAGCGTCAAGGGTAACCGCAGCCATGGTCTCCGAGCTGATAGTCCCAGCAGCTGCAAACGTCGTCGAACTGTTCGTGCAGATGGTTGTTGTCTTGCAAACGTCCCCATCTGTTGTTGACTCAGGGATCAAGACGTGGCTGCACGATCCGTTACAGCCATGCCGATAAGATGCCTGTCATCTCGACTGCTAGTGATACGAGGCCTTTGGGATCCAGCACGGCGTCCCACATTACCCTCCTGAACCCACGGATTCCATATTCTGCTAACAGTCATTGGATTTCGACCAACGCGAGCAGCAATATCGCGATACGATAGACCGCAATCGCGATAGGCTACAATCCGACCTTTATCAAAGTCGGAAACGTGATGGTACGCATTTCTCCTCCTTACACGAGGCATCACAACAACGTTTCACCGGGCAACGGCGGTCAACTGGTGTTTGTGTATGAGAAATCGGTTGGAAACTTTCCTCATGTCAGCACGTTGTAGGTGTCGCCACCGGCGCCAACCTTGTGTGAATGCTCTGAAAAGCTAATCGTTTCCATATCACAGCATCTTCTTCCTGTCGGTTAAATTTCGCGTCTGTAGCACGTCATCTTCGTGGTGTAGTAATTTTGATGGCCAGTAGTGTACCTTTGAAGTTACACTGTAAAAAATACTGGAACATGCCACAAATGTGTTCTTTTATATTTTTTAAATTTTATTGTACCATCACTAATTTCGGGCCAAAGCCTATCGCCAGATTGTAGTGTACTACTTCGCAAGTTTTGAGTTCTGTGTTCATTTTTCTGAAATCATTTGACCCTTGTGAGAATTTGTGTTGTGCCTTTTTTGTGGTTCTTGATTAGTTTATTACCTACTGAATTTTTATCGCAGTTATTTCATTTATCTGTATCACATGCGACTTTGGTTTTAACAATTACTTCTTTAAAATTAATTTTATTTTGTTAGGCGGAGTGTTTTGTTTTAGGCTCTTGTTTAGCAGGTTTTGTAAAGAACGAGCGAAATAAATAGTTGTGCAATTGAGAACTCTATCAAAGAAACAATCTTCACCATATGGTGGGTTGTTTTACTCTTTCTTGTATGACATTAGGGCTCTTAATTTCCTCTTATGCCTTGATCATATGACGCTCTGTCCTAATGAAAACACTAATTTCGATACATACGAAATGCACAGCAAACAGCAGGTTACTTAGTTCTAAATGAAGCACGTATATCTGCCTGTTCGAAAGCTCTTTCCGTTTTTTTTACTGAGCTCTAATTTTCGTGGGTAAGCAGCGCAGTTCACACCTTTGCCAGTTGCGCACTGTTACTGTTGTTCTTGCTGTTCACTTTGATATCCTATGGAACTGCTTTTTCAGCTAGACACCTTTTGCTAAATGCTTCAGCAAATATTAGTGTCATTAGTTGAATCTTCCACTTTATTAAGTCACGCACAGTTCTCTTGACCTTGCGGGTAATGACATCATTTTATCCTTTTTGGTTGGGGAACACTGCAGCTGTTTCCGTAAATTACGCTGTAGTAAGTACTGCAGATTGGTCCTGTTGTCGCTGGAGAGAGCATGATGAGGGGCTGTAAGTCCTGTTGTAAAAATTGGGCGCGCGGACTCTGGTATGTCTACACCAAAGTGATGTTACTTGTGATTGTGCGCGTTGTAACGGCCGAGAAAACGATTTTCCTGCTGTGCTCTGCCCAATGGTATTACTCCCGTACACGGCGCAAATGTTTGTCTCCACTGCTGTCATTCGTCTATTGGCATCAACCATAAGAAGATTACGGAAATGTTCCGATGTTTCGATTTGGCACACCATTTTCTATAGCCCGCGTCACGTAAGAAGGCGCTTCCCCGCATAGAGGCGGAGCGATAGGGAGGCGTGCATGGCGGCAGAGAACGGGCAGACGAAATCCGTGTTGCCAAACTGTGTTGCTCCGGACAACTATCATGTGCATTCATTTGAGGCACATCGTGTTATATGTTCAAAACTATGAGGGAATAACACATTTTAAAACCGATTTCGATCATACAGCTACATGAGAGAAACTTTTGAGTCTTGAGGTTGTGTCCGCGCAGTTTCACGCATCTTAACTCTTCTGTCATCCATTACCATATCATGGATCAATGATTTCTGGAGTCGTAAGCTCCACAGGGCGTCCAGGACTTTCAGCATCACTTGTGCCCATATGGCCACTCCGAAAATTTTGCAACCAGTTATAAACTGTTCTAATCGAAGGTGCAGTCACCGTAATCAAGCTTCTCTTTAGTCCCCTGAGGCGTTTTGCATTTCATATAGTAATGTTTAATCATCACACCAAGTTATTTTTCGTTCATTTTTTGACAATCACTCGACTTCCTTGATTCACACGAATGCCAAACACAAAGAAATAGACCAATATGGCTGAAACTTACTGTGCGTTCTTACCAAAGCTGCTACTAACTAAACATGACCTCGACACGCCCCGGTGGTGCCATCTCTGTGACTTTACACGGAATTTCCAGACGCCCCTCGTAAACTTAAATAGCAGTAGTGAACTACAAATAAAAAGAGACAATCGATAGCAATCGGGATACCAACGTACAGAACAAAGACTGCAGAAACTTATGAAGCAACGTAACATTTCAACTGCAAATCCATGCGCGCCGACCATTAATTTTGCTTACCTTTTTTTGATGCCTTACGTGACAATGAATGCTGTAGTCGTCGTCTGTTGCTGAAAACGTTGTATGCCGGTATCCATTGTGTGTGTGACCTTACTGCATCTTGTAACAAGCTACATCGGCGGTTCTGTTGCAAGAAGTGTGAAAGGGCGTATAAGTTAACTGCGGTCCTCGGGCTTGCTATGCATTATTTTAGTAGTGGCAGATGGTCCATTCTGCATTGTTACGGGGAGGGGGGGGCGGTGGCGGTTCGTTGACTGCTCGCCATCCGAGTCTGAGCTGGCATGTCTCCCTAGCTCACTACCTGTGCTGTCCGGGTCCTCGGCGGGCCGCTGCGACTGCGTCTCTGTGTCCACGGCTTGCGGTCCTGGGTTCTGCCGCTTCCCCTACAGCTACAGCTATGGCCGGTGATAGGTCAACGCTGAGATGCAGAACGTAGAGGAGCGTGTTGTTAATGCGAAGGGTGTGGCGGATCGCTGTCCGGCAGAGGTTGCTCTGTCGGCGGCTCCATTCGGCCCTCCACTTAACGCCGACCCAGCGTACAACAACGTACCACGCGACAGACGATTCCGTGGGTTTTCGCTAGCTGACAGCGTCATTGCTGTATGTTGTTACGCTTCGTCTGGTCACTGGAAGCCGTTGCGAAGGTCGAGAGGCTGCCGAAAAGACGTTCCTTCCATTACAAAAATTTCAGTTGGCTGCTGCCCTGCCAGGCACGGTGAACGAAGAGGGTATTGTACCGCCGGGAGCCCCGCCTGGCGTGTTGACTCAAGACGACACTGTCCAGCCGGTGGCGGCCCCGGAGGGAGTCAAACCACCAGGCTTGGCTACCCAAGAAGCCAGTCCCCTGCAGGTTACCCCAACGGTAGTACCACTGAAGAGACCGCTGTCCTGCCAGGCACTGCCCCGCCACGCTTGATGAATCAAGACGTCAATGCCTGCCGGGGACAGCCTCATTACATGCAGCTCAAGAGGTCGCTGAGATCGATGAAGGAATTCTCGGTGACCTCCTACGAGAGGTTGACCGAATGGAAACATCGCTGCCCCCAACGAAGAGGCCAACAGCGAAGATGGTCGAAATTTCCTTTCCTCCTCCTCCTCCTCCTCCTGAACCTGTTCAAAGGCATAGGAAGGAGGAGGAGGAGGTGCCCGTGGCAGCAACTGCGAGTGCACGCTGCTTAAGCAAGGAAGCTCAAACTAGTGCAGCCGCTGCCAACGACGAATTTCGCAGACGTCCCCGGCGAGACGGAGGACACGGAGACGGCGCAGCCACAAACCAGACGGACATCCGCCCCCTCCCCCCGTCTCATCGCTATCCTCTGAAACGAGACCTAGTTTTTTATTCGTGTCAAATTCATCACTATCCTCTGAAAGGACACATAGTTTTTCATTCGTGTCAAAGGCATCAGTTACAACGGAGGCGGCAAAAAGCTTAACAGTTATAAAGATGTGTGCACGGACAATACACATTTAAACATGGAAACAGACGAACATGACAGTAATTAAATCACCTCCACTATTTAATCACTTTAACACATTAGTGTTATAAGCATTTGTATCTCTCTAAACAGTCATAAATACATTTAAGGGCACACAAACTGTCGGACATTAAACTATTTTCCCAAAAACGTGCTATGTCCAAGGCATTAGAGTTGGGCAGCATCAGATCTTCTTCGGTGCATGACGACGGATACAAATGGCAGCTGCACAGGTGGGGCATTGTCTGTTCCTCCCCACACTGAGAGGTTGAGGGTCTACCAGCACATGCCCACCTTTCAAGATTTAGTACACATCACCCAGCAGCAGATGGCAATCTGTTGGACTTCCAGGTACATCAGTCCTCATTGTGACCAGGAGGTAGTTCTTGCCTAGAGGAGCATTCTCTACTGTTTTTCCACACTTACAACCTTTGGGTTATATTATTGTTGCTGACAAACTTTTTCTGAACTTGAAACGTGACGGTGTTGCCTAGAGGCCAAACAGCAGGCGAATATCAGAGATCCAAGTTCTACATCCTTTCCCTTGGGCAGCTGCTTTACGCCTGATGCCAGGCGGAGCTGTGCCTGCTAGTACATGTAGCTGCTCCACTTCAGTTTGTCTCAAGCATCCGGTAATTATGAGAGATGCCTCATTCAGAGCAGTGTGTACGTGCGTAGCGTGGCAAGAATTATGGCAGACTGGCGTTGCATATTCGCCCACAGAACAGCACATCAGTGCAGAAGAACAGGTAGTGCATGCTTGGCTACAAGGCATTACTCATTGTTGCCACCTGCTCAAATGTTCTTCCTTGTCCTGTAATTGCCCTGTCACCTGCCTATACAGTGTGGTATAGTGTGCCCCACAATAGATATTAACAAACAGGTTTCACCGGTATGAATGCACGGCAGAGGCTCGCGAAAGTAAGTACTATGAGACATTCTGAAGCGTGTGCAAATATTGGTGAGAAACATGGTGAAACGTGTGAGGAAGACCAGAATACAAAGTTGTGATTATATGGCAGTGATAAAAGTGGTAGTGCGACCTCCAGACCAGATGTGAGGAAACGCGGATCAGCAAATTGTAAGTAATTACCTTTTACAAAAAAAATCGCGAAGTGAACTGTTCAGTAATCTAAAACTAACAAAACTGTATCGTTATACAGGGTGTTACAAAAAGGTACGGCCAAACTTTCAGGAAACATTCCTCACACACAAATAAAGAAAAGATGTTATGTGGACATGTGTCCGGAAACGCTTAGTTTCCATGTTAGAGCTCATTTTAGTTTCGTCAGTATCTACTGTACTTCCTCCATTCACCGCCAGTTGGCCCAATTGAAGGAAGGTAATGTTGACTTCGGTGCTTGTGTTGACATGCGACTCATTGCTCTACAGTATTAGCATCAAGCACATCAGTACGTAGCATCAACAGGTTAGTGTTCATCACGAACGTGGTTTTGCAGTCAGTGCGATGTTTACAAATGTGGAGTTGGCAGATGCCCATTTGATGTATGGATTAGCACGGGGCAATAGCCGTGGCGCGGTACGTTTGTATCGAGACAGATTTCCAGAACGATGGTGTCCCGACAGGAAGACGTTCGAAGCAACTGATCGGCGTCTTAGGCAGCACGGAACATTCCAGCCTATAACTCGCGACTGGGGAAGACCTAGAATGACGAGGACACCTGCAATGGACGAGGCAATTCTTCGTGCAGTTGACGATAACCCTAATGTCAGCGTCAGAGAAGTTGCTGCTGTACAAGGTAACGTTGACCACGTCACTGTATGGAGAGTGCTACGGGAGAACCAGTTGTTTCCGTACCATGTACAGCGTGTGAAGGCACTATCAGCAGCTGATTGGCCTCCACTGGTGCACTTCTGCGAATAGTGCAAATGTTCTCTTTACGGATGAGGCTTCATTCCAACGTGATCAAATTGTAAATTTTCACAATCAAAATGTGTGGGCTGACGTGAATCCGCACGCAATTGTGCAATCACGTCATCAACACAGATTTTCTGTGAACGTTTGGGCAGGCATTGTTAGTGATGTCTTGATTGGGCCCCATGTTCTTCCACCTACGCTCAATGGAGCACGTTATCACGATTTCATACGGGATACTCTACCTGTACTGCTAGAACATGTGCCTTTACAAGTACGACACAACTTGTGGTTCATGCACGATGGAGCTCCTGCACATTTCAGTCGAAATGTTCGTACGCTTCTCAACAACAGATTCGGTGACCGATGGATTGGTAGAGGCGGACCAATTCCATGGCCTCCACGCTCTCCTGACCGCAGCCCTCTTGACTTTCATTTAGGGGGGCATTTGAAAGCTCTTGTCTACGCAACCCCGGTACCAAATGTAGAGACTCTTCGTGCTCGTATTGTGGACGGCTGTGATACAATACTCCATTCTCCAGGGCTGCATCAGCGCATCAGGGATTCCATGCGACGGAGGGTGGATGCATGTATCCTCGCTAACGAAGGACATTTTGAACATTTCCTGTAACAAAGTGTTTGAAATCACGCTGGTACGTTCTGTTGCTGTGTGTTTTCATTCCATGATTAATGTGATTTGAAGAGAAGTAATAAAATGAGCTCTAAGATGGAAAGTAAGTGTTTCCAGACACATGTCTACATAACATATTTTCTTTTCGTTGTGTATGAGGAATGTTTCCTGAAAGTTTGGCGGTACCTTTTTGTAACACCCTGTAGATCCCACCTATGACTGCTTAGAACAGGAAAAGGCGAAACGCGTATGGGATAAATAAAGTAACTAACAGCAGGAAAAGGCAGTTTTATTTACAAAACAAGTATTTATATGCTTGCTGCGGAGGATGGCAACACAAACAAACTTGTTGACATCCCGAGAAATTGCAACGCGAAGTTGGCGAGTGAAATGAATGGAATGAAATGCGCCGCTATTGCGCTTCCCGCGATGCAGGTGTGACCCGTGCGTTGCTCGTAATCGTGACGCGTTTGACATACGTATTCTTACTTTCACTGGTATCACGCGGGCGGAAAGTAATGATAAGAATTTCTCCAACGAACACTGATATGTGCATAACGGTGTTCCATGTGCATGTTGTATCTATCTACGTACAGACTGCGGAACAGTAAGGACCCCGCCCCGTTACACCGCACATGTCAAGCCTTCGCCTCTGCAGTTGTGTACAGGAACGGGTCGCAATCGGTGCTGTGCGTGGGACGGCTCACTACGAAACAGATTGTTCTGTGTGGAAGTACAGGTACATGACACCGATGTTTTGTACACTTTAATTGGTGTCACTGTTGTAATATTGATATTAATTTACCTGTCCATCCGTTCTAGGCATTCGACATTGTATTCAGAAATGAGGAAATGATTAACATGGTATTAGTGTACGGAGAATGTCACCATAATTGCACACTTGCGACACAGGTGTATGCCCAGCGGTACCCTAATAATCGTCAGCCGACCCGCCCTACCTATATGAATATTGTTCGAAGGTTTCGCGCGGCGGGGCGGTTGTCTCCAGGAATGCGGATCGGGGACAAAAGCGTAACACATGAAGCAGCAGAGGTAGCAGCTCTGGCAGCCACTGCGTTAAATCCTCTTGCAAGTATTTATTCATGAAATGGAGAGACAGATGGGAATCCCTCAAACGAGCGTGATGCCTATTCTGCACTGGCATAAATGCCACCCATATTACGTGGAGCTACATCAAGGTCTCCATGGCAACGACGTTCACAATCACCTGGAATACTGTCAGTGGGTTCTTCGGAAAGGCCATGACTTCATGCAGCATAGGGCACTGCTTACAGGTGTACATCATCGTCAGTGGGGTGTCATTTGGTATTGTATTGTAGGACACTACATCGTTGGGCTGTATTTCATTGATGGCACTCATAAGGGGCGACAGTACAAGCGATTTCTGAGATGTAGTTTATCTGGACTGATAGAAGACGTACCCCTTCACTTGCGTCAAATAATGGGCTGTTAACATGATGGATGTCCTGCGCATAATGCCATGGTGGCACGACAGGTGCTAAACCAATTATTCCCACGTGGATGGATTGCACAAGGCAGATCCTTTCAGGAATATCCAGCACGGTCATCGGAGCTCACTTCCTTGGTTGGCATGGAAGGGGGGGGGGGGGGGGGGGGGGTGGGCATGTGGTGTGTCAGCAGGATCCAACAACAGTGACCATCATGAAAACCTGTATTGCCACTGCATGTGCTGCAATAACGCCACACAAACATTGACATCCGTGATGGAGCGCGCACAGCGGTGTTGCCAAGTAAATGACGATGTCTTTGAACATACGTTCTAGCGTTTTGGCTGTGAGGTATGTGATTGAACACTGGTGTACATTTTTTGTGTTACAGAGAAGACTTTTTGTTGGTACTGCAGTTTGTTTGCGTATGTGTTGCACCATCTGCAACGATTCAGTTGTGTCGCAGTCAGTAAAGATGTCATGTGACATGTCCTGTATGTGGCATATACCACTGTGTAATTGATGCACGACTACGTACAGATAGCGTGTAACCGTCTGTGCTGTTCTTTGACAGCCATTAATTTTCTTTACTCTGGCCGGTGGCTATCGGTATTTCGTTACCGTTACATCTATTGTAGTACTATCGAACAGTTCAAAAAGCACATACGAGTAAACCGTGTCCTTGTCTTCACTGCAGGTTACTGGACATAGATACGTTTTCCAGGCCACATACTAACAGTGTACATAGCAATATGTAAGTACAGCGTTTTTCTTATTGTAGTATGTCAATCACATCGCGACAAAGAGCTACATGCGGGTCACGCATCGCGGGAGGTGCAATAGCAGCTCGTTTCGTGCATTTGACATGTCAATTTCGTGTTCCAATTTCTCGGGATGTAATTGACGTATTGCGATGGAACCAACTCCATTATTATTGTGACTTCTCATGCTATTGATTGCAAATTGAACTGTGTGAGGTGCCCATTTAAATAAACGGAAGTTTGTGTTGAAGCCAATATTTGCACATGATTTAGAATGTCTCGTAGTATTTACTTTTGTGAGCCCCTGCCGTACATTCATATCCGTGAAAGCCGTTTGTTAACATCAGAGATTGGCGGTGAAAGGTTTAAGTGGGACACCCTGTATATTGCTGTTTGTACCTGCAGGGGGGGGGGGGGGGGGGATTAATCGTTGGTGTAGATGTTAAAGATTAATAGTGTCGACACAAATCCCTGTGGCAGGTCATTCTTGTGGTTTCGCCATCTGCTTGGATTTCCCTCAAACTCCACTAGCAATCTATGATTTTGGAGCAGTTTTCTGGTGGTGTTGCGAGACTGTCTTTAGTCGTAGCATATACCTTCAGCATCGAGTGTCGGAGATTGGTGGTGTCATATGCAGGCGTAAGGTCGATAGAAACAGCATCTGTTATGTAGTCCTCTTGGAAACCACCCTCGATGTGCTGAAGTAGATTGAGTCCTTGTGCATTTTGTGGTACAGCATTTCTCAGGACAGGAATCCATCCTGTTGCGCTACGAGGATAGGTTCCATGGCCCATTGTGAGGCGATTTTGTATCAGCCTTTCGATTTGTAATTATGGTATAACAGGGAGATTGTGTAGTAGCTGTTTGGGTTGCTAGCTTCTTTATCCGGTTTAAGAAAAGCTATTACCTTGGCTTTTCACTAGATACTAATAATTTTGCACTGGTGTAAAGAGTCGTTGAACATGTCCAGTAGCGACTGTTTAGCCTTCGGTCTGAAGTGTTTTATCTGATTAGTCATGATTTCGTCTAGTCCAGCGGCTCTCCGTAGTTGCATTTCTTTATAGCAGTATAGCTGGTCTGTGGTAAAAGGGGCGGACAGTTTGATTTTGCTGCTGTCTATTCGGTTCATATTGGTTTCATGTCTAGGGGCATTTGATGTGCCTTATCATGCTTTACGAGCTGTGTGACTATATGGTTTGCCTATACGTTGACAAATGCTCTTCAGTGAGTTGGATTGCTGTTTGAGTTGCAGCAGTCTCCAAGCTTTTGTGACTGCTCATATAGAGTTCTTTCATTAGTTTGATCCAGTTCTCTCTTGGCCTGTGATACAGAACTGATAGCCCGCCTGTATTATTTTTTTCCCCAGGGGATTGGCCTCGAAGAAAGTCTTACAGTTGAGACTCCGTCGTTGTTGTTAGTCCCTGGATATAGTTAGTGTTGCAGCGTCGGGGTGGCGAGTCGTGAGCATTCTTTAACTATTTCCATGAATCTGTCGTATGAATCTGGTATGGGTATAAGGGTATTCAGAGCATTATCCTGTAATTTCCCTACTGCGTAATGTGCGTGTGTTCTTGTTATTAGAAATGTTGATTTTATTGTATTTGGACGTATCCTCCACATCGACATCAATGTTTCCGTCGATATTAGCTCTACTGTTGCGGCCTGATACCAGAAAGCCGTACCGTCGGCATGCAGGGCTCTCTCTTTGTGTAATCCCGCTGATGCGGTATGCAGTCACGTGAAGTTGACACACAGCTTTCGAGGAATAAACATTTTTTTACAGTTCTTGATAGATATGATATAGCTGTACAGTTCTCCGTACTAAAATGAATCGGTCTGCAAAATTTCGCGAATAAACTATATTCACAGTTCTGATCTGTGGAATAGCTGTTGATAGGCAAACACTTTCGTCTTTGGGAACTAGTTCTCTGGTGATCGTTCCTTTTTGAAAGGCGTTCAGTTTTACTCGTCCACTATTCCTTTTTTATCTAATTCTGTGTTGTATAGGTTTATACATGAATTTTTAGAAACAATATCAAGTACGCACAAGTATTACTTCAGCGCGATAAATTTATTGATTACCCAATGTAGACAGGTTGTTTACTTCGATTTCTTAGCTGAATATCTTCTCAAGAAACATCACATTAGTTGGGTGATGTAAGAGAATATTTAAACAATTTGAGTGAGAAATTTCTTATGACAGATTCTTCAGAATGGCCTGTAAATCAAGATGTCAGCATTCTGCGCCTAGTTACTAAACTAAACGTTGTAAATTATATGACTGAGGCTCGCGTCCAGTTCATGTTACACGTTAATAAAAAAATTTACAGAAAGAACAGAATCTGTTTGTATTTCATGTTGTGTTTGAATATCCCCATAAGGTTCCAATGCAAAAATACTATGGAAGAATAAGTATGCTTAAAAGAAAATGTCAATTCTTGTCGTATTTGCCTTGTACGCTTAGCAGATAGTGTGTGGGTTGTATTACTAAATTTAGTGGAGCAATACAGTATTACTAAGTAAGGTGAAAGTAATAAAAATTTTCAGTAAGAAAGTACTTCTCAACAGTATGTTCGGAGATAAAATTTAAATACACTTTTATGTTCTTCTACGATTTTTTAAATGAAGAGGCACCACTTTCCCCTTTTCCTACTGAGTCGAAAATTGTGCAAAGACACCAAATTGTGTATTTCTTGAAAGTCTGCTGCGAACTTCACCAGGCTGCGGTATGTCTGCCTTGTATTAAAGATGCAGGAGTGGCGATATCATCCCCTTGATACACCTGCTGCTTGTTTAAGGGTTTCGGAGAATTCAGTTTCCTGCTTTATTTTCAAGCATTTTTCAGTTATGTCTCTAATCAGTTTAACCATCTCTACTGGTATTTCGTACCTTATTAGCTTGCTTAGTAGCTCTGTGTGCCATAATATGTCAAAAGCTCGTTCTGTATCGAGCAGTAATGGTGCTGCTACTGATCAGTGGCAGTATCGGGTCGGCAGCGCTTCTGTTTTTTTTTTTTTTTCGGAAGCCTGCTTCTTCGTATATGTTATTTTTGTCTGTGTATTTTTGTAGGCGGTTAGAATGGCTTCGAATGTTTACCGGTTACTGGAAGTAGCATTTTTGATCTCGGTTTCGCGAACTCCTGTACAATCTCAGTTGGATTAACAACTGACTTTTAAATATGGTAGAAATGCATAAAATTTAATTCCAAGCAAAACGTTTAATAACTTAGAACTTTTTGGTTAAAACATAAAGTTGCGCAACGTGTATGCGTAATTGCAGTAATAAAAGCAAGTTTTCATTGTATTTACTCACTTCTTCCTTGGAATTCCATGAGAAGGTCTCAAATCACTTTCAGCACAGTCTGTTTATGTACTTTTTTAATAGGCATAGGAAGGAAACAGATGAAAAAAGGTAATACAGTCGTTATGGCTTTCTTTAGTGTCGCTTTCAACTGAACCAAGTAGTTACAAGCATTTATAACTGTCCTGTAATTGAAAATCAGCGAAAATTTCAAGAAGCTGCTCATTTTCATGTCGGTTCTAAATCGTTTAGTCTTCGAGGAGATTGTGAAGGCAGTTAGTGTTGGACATAGCAGGGAAATATACTCTGAAGGTTTTTCCAAGTCCCTTCATATATTCTTTCAACATTTTCTTGACATTTTCATATAAAGAACGATGGTTTTCCACCAGGAATCTGTGAAGGATATCAAAGCACTCTGTTTGATTCCTATTGAAATACGTTTCCCAAAAATAAAGTTTTTAATGGATGATTCGATACCGTATTGAAAAATATTATATTTACCCCTAGAAAGATAAACTTAAACTGTAAGTTTTTGAGGAAATGGCTGCCAAATAAACTATAGTCTAAATCCATGCATCGTCTTCCGTGCACTTTGCTTTGTGAAAGGCATGGCTGGTGAGAAAAACGTGAACTTCATCTTTAAGGTCATACAGTCTTGGAATAGTTCTAACTCGAGATGACTACCTAATTTCAGTGGAGACAATAAAGATGTATAAATTCTTACCATTTCCTTACAAAACATTGCAAAGACGTTCGAATTTGTAGGGCGAGTCTTTATTATTTTATTATTAATTCCTTTAACTCCTTATGAGGAGCATAGGGCTGCAACAAAGGATCGCCATCTTGTTCTGTCTTCTGCTAGTATCTTCATTTCTTCCCATCCTATTCCTTGCTGATGGCCTTCTGCTTCAACTGACCGTCTCCATGTCATTTTGGGCCTGCCTCGCCTCCGTGGTCCTTGCAGGACCCAGCCAAGTGCTTCTCCCGCAATATGTTCATTTGGTCTTCTAAGAGTATGTCCTAACCATCTCCACTTCTTGCTTCTGATATGCAGGTCAATTGGCTTCTGGTTTGTTCTTTCCCAAAGAGTTTCGTTAGAGATGACATTTGGCCACCGTGTCCCCAGGAATGTTCCTCAGGAATCTGTTGTTGAGTGTCTGCAGGTTGTGGATTAACTGTTTTGTCACTTTCCGTATTTCACATCCATAAAGGAGCATAGAATTTACATCACTTTCAAATATCCGCAATTTGGTCCTCAGTGATATTTCCTTCGATCTCCAGACAGAGCGGAGAGTTGTAAAAGCTCCTCTTGCTTTGTTTATGCAGCTGTTAACGTCCTCAGTTGCACCGCCATCTGGTGCAATCATGCTTTCAAGGTAGCAAAACTTTTATCCACCTTCTCAATTATCTGGCTCCCAAGCTTAAACTCTGCGGTGCTGTTATCATTTGCCCGCGTGTCTTTAGTTTTTTGGGTGTTAATTTTCAAGCCAACTTCCTTCGCTGCAGATTTTAGATCCTCTAGCTTCTCTTCCATGTCGTTGAGGCTGTAGAATAGAAGGTAAAGGTCATATGCAAAATCTAGGTCTTATAGATGGTGTCCCATTGCTCCATTTTATTGCTCTCACTTTATCTATTGCTTGCGCCGTTACAAGATTAAGTACTATGTTAAAAAGTATGGGTGACAGCATGCAGCTTTGCTTAACTCCTGTTTTCACTGCTATTGGATCGGAAAGCAGACCTTGATGAGAGCTATTATTTTCTTGGGGATTTCAAAAGTTCGCAGTGAGCTCAAAATTTGTGTTCTAGTTACACTGTCAAATGCCTTTTCAAAGTCTACAAACAGCATGTAAAGTGGTGACTGGTGTGCATATGAATGTTCTGCTATTATTCTCAAGGTGTTTATCTGGTCAATGTAAGAGCGACCTTCTCTGAATCCTGCTTATTCCTTTCTTATCTTCTTGTATACATGTGCTTTTATCCTATATAGGATTATTCAAGAAAGGATCTTACTTCGGATTGACAACCTCTCCAGTGGTCACAAACGGATAGCTGTCCTTTCTTGGGGAGCTTGATGAGCAAGTATCTGTTCCAGTCATTTGCTACTTGTTCATTCATCCAAATGGCTGTCAGTAGTGGATGTAAAATTTCTGCTGTTATAGAGGGATCTGCTTTAAGTAACTCTGGGTTGATGTTGTCCAGGCCTGGAGCTTTTCCGTTTTTTTATTTGTTGGACAGCTTTGGCGATTTCTTCTCTGAATGGCGCCTCTACGTTAACTGGCGTATCTTGTAGGAATCCTTCCTCATCCACAGTCAACTGAGTTACACTGTTATCTTTAGTTTCGCGGTTCAGAACGTTCTCAAAATGTTTTCTCCGCCTCTGCACTTGGTCTTCTCGATTGGTGAGTAGTTTTTCTTACTTGTCTTTGATTGGCATGTCACCCCCAAATTTCTTATTTGGCAGTTTTTTTGTGATGTTGTATAGTGTCTTGTTATCGCCTCTGTTGTTAGCTGCTGCCTCTGCCTTAGCGAGACTATTGATGAAATTTCTCTTATCTTGTCGCCATCCTATTTAATATTCAGAGTTCCTGTTGGACTACTTCTTTTGCTTCCCCTCTCTGTGCGCAATTTAGCTGAAGTTCTGCCTTTCTCCTCTGCTGTATTGCATCCCAAGTACGGTCAGAGATCCAGTCATGTCTGCTATGATCCTTTGTTCCACGAATTTCTTCTGCAGTCTGTGCATAGGTCATTTTCACCGCATGGCATTGCCCCTCGATGTTGTCATCTCCGATTCCTTTGGTAAGCACTTCAAAACGATTTCTCAATTTGGTCAAGAACTCTTTTCGGACATTTGTATTGTCCAACTTTCTACAGTTAAGCTTAATCCTCTGTTGCCCGCAATGTCTTTTGTGTGCAGCTATTTTTAGTCGGACTGTTGCTAGCATAATGTATTGGTCGCTTCCGACACTTGCCCCTCTTTTATTCCTCACATCTTGGAGTGATTTTCACCATGTCCTGCTAATTGCCAAGTGGTCTATCAGGTGAAACCACAACACTTTGTGACACCGTTTATGCGTGTTAATTGAGCCATCGATGACCAAGTTAAACATGCCGCATACAGGGTGTATACGACCCGGGACATCCGGGAAAAACCGGGAATTTTTTCGTCCGGGAGAAAACCCGGGAATTTTTTTAGAATTCCGGGAATTTTTCATTGTTTTAGTTACCAGCTAAATTTTTGTGATTTTTGACTGGTAAGGACCAATACTCTAACGAAGGATATTAATGTATCCTGCTTCTGCAGAATAGTACTGCAGCAACAAAACATGAACGAGAGAAAAAAAAACGAGAATAAAATTTAAGTCGCAAAGGAAATGTGCCATAAACAACAACAAAACACAGAGCTCATACAAGCGTCTGCCAACCAAAGTGTGTCAAAGGCTTTAGGAAGAATATGCAGCGCTTCCTAACAACAAATTGCCTCCGATGAGCGTGACATGACAGCTGTTTACATTAGATTCATTTGAGCAGTTCTGGGCGGGCTCTTGCGCATGCGCAGTTGAGTCGCATATGAGTACTACCTTCTCCCGCTTCTGGTTACAGAAGTGTGGCTGGGCGCCACCACCTAAATTGCTCCGGTTCTGAAATATCGTAGATCCAGGGCTGATGCACAGAGCAGTCTGAGTTGTAGTGGGGAGGTGGATAGTCTCCATGTAACCTGTGTTTACGTTTAGAGATTTTGCTGTTTCCTCTTCGTTTATAGCTCTCACGTTAAATGATAACAAAACGGATTTTTGTGGCCGGGAGCTATCAGATGAATTAAAATACGTTTGCGTTATTATGGAAGGCTAAAATATGTTATTAGTTTTAGATTTTATTTCCACCTTTCTGACAGTCAAACATTAATCGCCTTACAGAACAATGAAGTTATTTTGGCCGGTTTGCTAAAGAGATTTGGCTTTTATTAATCTTTTCTGTTGAGGCAGTCAATTTATTTGAAACGAAGTGTTTAATTTCACACTCCTGGCTAGTTTCAACTGTTCGCTGCATTTCAAGTGCACGTTTCCCATCTTCTAGCTCGTATGGCATTATGCCATAATAAAGAACCAAACATGAGATAATACAGTTCTGGTACTCAAGAAAAATTACATCCCACTCTGGACATACGAATTATTCATTCCATGTAGGCTTTCACGGCCGGCGTCTTTATCAGTAAACTCTTCCGGGCTAAGTTGCCGTGGTCGATCTGTAGAACTTCTTCTCCCTGACGTTTCGTTCTCAACTGCGGAGAACATCTTCCGAGGTGAGTCGACGACTGGCTGCTAGGAGCTGGGGCCGCCGCTTATATAGAGATCGTAGGGGGCGCCACCACACGTCACATGGCGTCGATGTGCAGCTATCTCTGGCTATCGTCTGTTCTCTCGATTGCAGGCAATCGATTGTCACGTGATTGATGCAACGTCGACCGCCATATCTTATCCAATTTTAATCCTTCTTCTTTACGATTAAAATTATATTGATGTTTGTGGATTTCAATTGCCTCTCTATACATACGTGTATAATAGTGCGACGTCCTCGCTAGCACGCTTGTTTCACCAAATTTTATGTCGTGATCTCCATCCTTAAAAACATGTTCCGCTACTGCCGATTTGTCGATATGTCCCAAGCGACAGTTTCTTTTGTGCTCCGTCAACCGTGTATTGATGCTTCTTTTGGTAGTTCCTATGTAAACCCTGCCGCAACTACACGGAATTTTATATACCCCTGGGGTGGCTAGGGGGTGACGAGCATCTTTTGTTGATCTTAGGCATTCACTAATTTTCTTAGTAGGCCTAAAAATGGTCTCTACCTGAAACTTGGCTAGTACTTTTCCAATGCGATCCGTGATATTATGGATGAACGGAAGAAATACTTTTCCAGCTGATGGTTGTTGCTGTCTCCCATTTTTAGGCATTTTTCTATTTGGGTGAAGTGCTCGATTAATCTCGTTTTTTGTATAACCATTTTTCGCAAAGGCCATTCGTAAATGATTTAGTTCTTCTTGTAAGTAGCCTGGTTCACAAATATTATTGGCCCTATCCACCAGTGTTTTTATGACCCCCCTCTTTTGCCTAGGGTGGTGGTTTGAGTTCTTATGGAGGTAGCGATCGGTATGTGTACCTTTCCTGTAGACCTTATGGCCTAAGGTCCCATCCGCCCGTTTGATAACTGATACATCCAAGAAGTTAAGTTGTCCATTCTTCTCCTTCTCCATAGTAAATTTAATCTTTGGGTTGATGCTATTTAAGTGTACCAGAAAATCATTCAAGTCTTCTTCCTCATGATTCCATATTACAAAGCTATCATCCACATACCGATACCACTTCGAGGGGCTTTTTTTGGCCGACTGCAATGCTTGATGTTCAAAATATTCCATGAATAAATTCTGCATTTTAGTATGGTGCACGAAATTCCGATGCTCTTGAAGTATCCTCTGATGTCTTGTTTCTTTTATGACAATGCAAGATGTTTTAATGTTTTATCTGTACGAACATGCGGGCTTCCTGCGTCATCGTAACTGCTCAAGCGCGGTGACGGCTGTTACCTGGCGCTATCTGGTAATGCTGAAACGAACCAGTTTCTAACAGGTCACGGGAAAATACTGCGAATTGTGGTTCGAAAGGTGTTGCTTTCAAAGTAAATCTCCTTTTACGCAAGATGAACTATGTGCGAGAAGATACGATGAATTTCTTAAATCACAGAGCGTTTGATTCTCATTTGAAAATCAACTCTTTGAGGACGACCATCTAGAAGAATTTCGAGCCCAGAAGATCAGACATTTAGGTCGTTGCTAAAAATTTTACTAGCACATTTGTGTGATATATCTTAAAGTGTGACACGCGCAAAAAGATCAGCATTATATGTGGAAACTTGGCTTCTCTTGCAGCTTATTAATCTTAGAGACCAATATCATTTGTAAATCTTCGAGACCAATATTATTTGTAGAAGCTTTGTTTTTCTTGTAGCAACACTATGTATATTAATTTAAACCATTGACTTTTCTTTTTTGTGTGTTCGCGCTACTTAAGAGTGATGTTGCTATTGGTTGACTACATCACGTGTCCTATGCTGTCATCAGCTGGCGAGATCACGTGACATGAGCTATTACTGGCTTACAAAAGCGCGTCGCAATTTCGATTTCATTGCTTCGGAAAGTAACATGCAGTGTTTGGTGGAATTCGAATTTATACCTCCGTGGCACAAAAAAATGCAACGTACATGTTGCTGCACATCAAAGACCTTTCCAAAACGTTTTCTGAATTGCCTGCAAATTCTACGTCTGTGTAGAAAACCATAAACATTCTAAGAAGTGATAAGTTTTACAGTGCCGAGGAAAAGTATACTGTCACTGAACACGGAAAAAGTGTATTTTCACACGGGAGAAAGTGTATTTTCAACCGGGAAAAATCAGGGAATTTTTTCCCCTTGTCCATGTATACACCCTGCGCATATGTCTATGAGACGTTCTCCGTTGTCACTGCGAGTTCCCAGCTCATGTTGACCGATAATATGCTGTATCCCATCATTGCCATTCCCAATTTTTGCGTTAAAGTCATCCAACAGAAGGAAGATATATCTTTTTCAACACTTTTGCAATGTTTCTCGAAGGTTGCTATAAAAATTGTCTTTCTCTTCATCCTCAGACACTTCTGTTTGTGTGTAACACTGTACAATGGTGACTGGTCTCTTTGTCGTTGCAAAACGAGCTACTGTGATTCTGTCTGTAATTGGGTGCCACTCTATCAAAGACTGCTTCGCTCGCCGGTCTATTAGTAATACCACCCCTTCATTATGTGTTTCATCCTTTCTTCCAGAATACAGCAGAATATGTTCTTCCTTTATTCTTCTTTCTCCAAATCCAGTTATTCTTGTTTCTCTTAATCCCAAAACTTCTACTCTGTATCGTTCCATTTCTCGTACCACTTCCATTTGTTTACCAGTTTGCCACATTGTTTTCACGTTCCAGGACCCTATACGTGTCACCTTTTTCATTGCCAAGGTTGTCATCTTTAAATAGTCTGATTGTTGACATTCTCTGTCGCAGTTTCTGTGATGTGTTAGTTTCAGGTTCGCAGGTTATCGACCCATGAATCCTAGCTTGATGGGAAGGCTGCTCCATTGACTGCAATCAAGCTCACAGGCGTTTTCTGTCGGGGTTATCCACCTTAGTCTTTGAGGATCCCCCCCCCCCCTCTCTCTCTCTGTAAAGCAGCAGCTACTGGTTTCGGTCCACCCCGGGTATTTTATTTCCCCGGTACCCACCATATCTGGTGAGTGTTCCCTTATCCGCCACCTGGGGAGGCGCGCGATGGGGGACCAGTAACCCCTCAAAGAAGGGCGAGCCTTAATAAAATTAATTAATTTTCACTGCATCTTCCAGCACAGATTCAATCCGTCGAGCATGCTTTTAGAACAACAGCATGTTTATGAATGAATGCAACAGTGTGTCAAAGAAGCGTTCGGCGCTACGGATTTCACTTTGGCAACAAACCCAGCATAACACTCTGTCATGGATTTCGCATCATCTGAACAAAAATTCCTACACAGCAAGTCCAGTATATTGAATTTTCGCGAAAGCATTTGTCGGTGAACTTTAATCTATGGAAAGCGATCGTACTTTGGGCATGTTTTCTTTTTTTATCGTCTTAGCAGACGCAGTAATAAGATTTTAGATATGCTTACGTACCTATGAATTTTTTAAACTGCTGTGTTGCAGAGACATTTTTACAAAACATTGTTTTTGGCTTAAGGTACAATGTGGTCATGTACCATGAGCCACAATTAAAAATAAATCGGCAAGTCATTTATGAAAAGTATTCGTCATAAACTCGGTGCTACTAAATGGAACATCCAAATAAACAGATATTACTATATCTGTTGTAAACAGTTTGGCCTCAAAGTGGACGTAATTGAAAGTTTAAAAACAAAAGTTACTCTTACTGCTTGAAACCCCTGTAGCACTTGTGAATTGTTAATCTTTGTTGGCATATTGCTAATGTCTATTAGGAAGTTAAATCCATTCTGATTAATTTCTGTTGTAGCCATGAAAATGAAGAGGTTCAAAATGGTTCAAATGGCTCTGAGCACTATGGGACTCAACTGCTGAGGTCATTAGTCCCCTAGAACTTAGAACTAGTTAAACCTAACTAACCTAAGGACATCACAAACATCCATGCCCGAGGCAGGATTCGAATCTGCGACCGTAGCGGTCTTGCGGTTCCAGACTGCAGCGCCTTTAACCGCACGGCCACTTCGGCCGGCTGAAAATGAAGAGGGATCTCAGTTCCCCACACCCTCCTAATCTGACATGTTCTTGCGTAGAAATTTGCCAGGTCTCCATATTTTGATGAAACAATCCTTCCCACAAGAGTTTCCCCCACCCCCGCCCCTAAATCCATTGTCCAGAATGAAGTGCTTTCTGTACGTCTGTGTCTACATCAAATGAAATGCCATCTGCTTCATTCTCGTGTGCTACCTTCGCAATGAGAAATCATTCAAGCTCACGACACTGTCGCTATCCATACAAAAATGACTTGGACCTAACTCACTGTCTGACATAGAGTCATCTATAATTTTTTTCTTAGTTTCCCTTCCTTCTGCATTTAACGTAGTTTCCTTTTGCTAGCTGATGACCCCTTCTTCATTTTTTTTCTCTTGCGGTACGCTGTGTTTCTATTGCCTGCTTTTCAGGTGTCTTTGCCAACACTCTTGATGCACCACCGTTTTCCTTCCGTACGCCCACTGTTTCGTGGAAGAGCTTCCGGTACTGCCCGTGACTACAGGGGACGACTGAAGTTTCGTTGGTGGGTGAGTAGAAATAAGACTTTGTCCAGCTGCCAGTTCATCTTTGCTAGATACAGCTTCTGTACTTCAAGTAGGTTGCGGTCTATCTGTCACATACGACGTGAGGAATTCATCATCTTGGAGTATGTTCCCATTTATGGGCAATGGGCCATATCGTAGTTGCTCGAAATCCTTATCGAACATTCACAGATGTGAATGCTGATGGATAAGCTCGACCTGAAATTTCAGCAACATCGTAAATGGTTATAGGTTTTTCAGGGTGTGACTGCAGCCATTGTGCACATAGTGTTGTAGAAAATTTTGTATGGACCAAAGACAGTTTTATCTAGAGGCTGCAGCTTGTGGCTACTGTGTGGTGGCAACGTAAGAAAGATCATACCATTGTCCTTTTGCTAGTGTGATTCTTCCACAGTGATATCATTTTCGTGCTTGTCAAGTATTAGAACAAGTCATTTCCCATGTGAAGACAAATGAAAATGAGAAAATGCTGCTAAGTATTTCCGAAAAATACTGATCTTAGACCAGCCACTTGGATGTGCACAACCTATAGATCCATGTGGTGCACCCTTCAACACATGTTCCTTAAAATTGGCTCTTGGAAATATGAACAAGGTTGGCACAGTGTTGCCTAATGCATTAATGCATGCAATCATTATAACATTACTGCCACGCTCAGCTGATGTCATAGATCCAACCTTCTTGTATCCTTTAGGTGCTAATATTTTTCCTGGCACATGCGCAGTGGAGTTACCACTCTCATTAACACTAAATATTCTTTCCGGTGTGAACGTTATTTTGTCCATTATTGATTGTAAATTGTTGAAGAACGTTGTAACATTGTGCCTATTAAAACTTGAACGAGCTAGGCTCGTTGCTTCAGGCTTTCATAGGCTTAGTCGTTCATGGCGTTTCATGAAGTTGATGTGCCGTTGTTTACCAGCTTCTCCCTTTCTGTCCCAAGATTGAAGCATGCTTCTATTCTGCGACGTTCCAATCTGGAATGCCAATTTTCGTAACTCCATTCGGGACAATCCATAGTGAATTTTGGAGGCAGATATTAGTTCATCAACCCACTCATTTTCTTCTGCAGGACTAAATACTTGTTCGAGTGCACATTTCTGTAGGACGCTGATTTAAGATTTTGTAAATATCTCTCTAGAGTGGCTCTTAAACACGAAAATCACCCTCCACAACAGCTGCAGGTTCTTTCAGAGGTAACAGAGACGCTGGTGGACTTGTTACCCATCTTGCTCATTGGCATCTATCAAAATTAATACATATTAATAAATAAGTAAAACATTGTTATCTACCTAACAATGTATTGTATCTTACGCCATACGCGAGCTACAATACAACCGACTGGCACAAGGTACAATTTCCCTCCCACTTTAATAAATGGTTGACATAACCTACAACAACAACATGGCAGGAATATCACACCATGGCTGTTACGATTTACGTCTATCATAAATACTAACAAATTAACTCTCCATTTATTGCTACATACATAGACGTACTAACATTGAATCAAGAACAGAAGAACTTTGCCAAATGACGGAAACCGAAGCTGTTGATCCTTGCTTCTGTAACTACTGTATCAGTGTATGCTACCTTTGATGTGAAAAAAAAAATTGAACTCAGAGAGTAAAGATCAGATAAATTAGATTGGCTCAAGATACGAGCCCCTCAGTTCTCACTGTTAAGGGTGTGCAGAATAGTAGCTCCTCTTCTACAGACTATACTGATAAGGAGACAAGAAATTGAGGCGTGTGGCTGGCAGATATTTTCCAGTCTCTGGCTACGATTACCACTGTAACAGTCTAAATTGATTGATATATGAAGTCTTCTTTGAAGAGAGTGATGTTTACCTATTCCTTCTTGAAGAAGAAGAAGATGCAGCGTCCAGCTCCGGGATAAAAAATGTAGTATAATACAATCATAAATAATGTGGCCGCGTATTCCGAAGTTGCAGGCTACAGTATGCACAGGTATCATTTTCAGGATGAAGCAATTTAGAAATGAAATAAACTGCCTCCCTTTCCAGAAGATACATTGTGAAAACTTTTACACAAACATGTAATGTTGTCTGACATACACGCAATACATCCACCCAGAATCACGGACGGAGAGAAATAGATAGCTGAAGAGTGCAGAATTTGATATCTGCGTAATCCTTAGCTTCCCAAGTCACTTTTTTTTGTCTCACACTGTCCCATATGTGGTCTGGCAGGCCGCTGTGTTTAAGTAGCTATAAAATTGCATTCAGCCATTTCAGTAAAACAGTTCAGTTTTTTATGTAAAAGATTACATTAGTACTTCACAAAAAATACATTTAAATAAATTTTAAAGTTTATTTTTGTGACAAAGCGCATCTACGCAGAAAACAGCACAAAATGAACTTAATATTGCATGATAATATTACTGCTATGAAATCACATACCCTGCACTATAAATTTCACTTTATGTTTATTGTTTATACTACATGTAATAATAAAATCATAAAACCCCCATAAAATATTCAAAAAATAGAATTACCCTAGCAGTTTACAGGCTTTTAGTTTCCTTCTCGGAAGTTTTATTTGTACACACTGGAAATTTTTGTAGAGAATGCAAGTTAGTTTGCAGTGGGGCTCTTTTGATCTCTATAAACTTCTTTTCCTTGCGACAAAATCGGGTAGCAACCCCTTCAGGTTCTTTCCATCATATGACGATACGACGGTTACGGGCGAATTGTCAATCCATCTCGTGGCAGTAACGCCTTTTGTTGACGTCACTACTGAAGAATTGCCACTTCCCTTCTTCTGTAATTCTTTTGCCGACTTCAGTCTGTTATTGCGAATGGTACCAACATACCATATGTTTAGCTCTTTCAGTTTTAGCACCAAGGGAATGCGACTAAAGAGATTGTCAGCATAGACTTCGTGGATCTTTCCACGAATGTCGCAACACAGACGGAGCACAACATCTCCTGCTGCCCGACATTCAGAGATATTATGCGTCCTCCTCCAGCGCCTTGAAACAGGTCGACGTAATGCACATAACCACACACACCTGCTTGCACCCACATTTTGTAGTCCCATTTCTTGGGCTTTTTGGGAATCAATGATGATCTCCCTTTGAATGGAATCACCATCTCAACAACACTCAGAAATTCTTCAGGTTCGAGAAACTTGTGATAGTTATCGTGCAGGGCTTCCAAAATTGGTCGTAATCGGATAGCTTTTGTCAGTATTGTCCGGAGGAATTGTAGAAACATCTTTGAAACGTAGGAAACGGCGCAGTTCTTCATCTCTCCTGAACGTCATAGCATCAGCAATCAAGTTCTTGCGTAAGCCAGTTTCCTCAGAGCAATACTGTCGTATTCTCGGATATCTCAAGTAGGTCATTACGATTGTTATTCCAAAATATATCTTCAATTCAGAAACAGAAGTAGAGGAATAATCTTTTCCGTTCTGATGTGCGTATAAGTTGGCCTGCTCAGCTATGTCAACTATGAGTTTCTCTGGAAAGGGGGTATTGTCCTGCTTTGGGATGACCACCACTTCCGCACGTTTCCATACAGAAGGGTAAACACACAAAGCAAGTATTTGGTTAAAAATATCCGCCAGATATGGATGAAACTCTAGGGGCAGATTCCCGAGTAATAAATTCAGGATGCCGTCGTTGCCACAAGCCCTCCAGGCGTTTAGCGTCTGAAGTAGGGAAGCTACCTCTTCGACGGTAATGGGGTCAATGACGTCATCTTTCTCTCTTGCAGCAAGGAAGGTTGGAAGATGTTCTTCCACGAGCTTGATGCGGGCCTCGTCAAACACAGGCCTGAAGTTTACCTCTGCGAACCGGACGCCAAGGCCAGTGCCCTGGCAGACACCTTTGAGGCTATCTTAGCCAGACTGCAATGGGCGGGTGTGCTGCCTTCGGCGCAGGAAGCCGCGACATTGATCCAGACGAAGGCAGTGCTTGGAGCAAAGGACTCGATATCGCCTGCCCAAGCCTTGTTGCGGTGAGCTTGGACCATTGCAGAGATGGCACATCGCATGCGGTTTATTCGACATTTCGTCACTGGCTGCTCGTGCGTTGTCACTCACGAAAAAGGCGATTTTTCGCCGCAGTGGCCTCGAAAATTGGTGATAGGAGACGGCGAGACCTATTCCGCGGCTGATGGGGACACCCAGGCGTGGCAGCGTCGGCAGCACGTAGAAGTGTCTGGTTTAGAGAGGCGATAGCTGCTTCGGCTCCCACCTCCAAAGGACCAGTGCATCAGGAAGGTACATCAGTACCTCGGTTTGAAAGCACTCGATGTCCACCTCTCTGTAGGTCAGACGGCCAGCTTCTACCACCGCACCGACTACATCAATGTCAAGTATCACCAGCACATGATCAGATGACAGGGCTGTCCTCGTTGCGCCAGACGTGAACTGATCGACCCCCTTCAGAATGGCGATGTCGAGCACATCAGATTGTCCATGGGCTGCGTGAATAGTGGGGTCAAAGGGCCCCAGAATAATGGCGCCGTGTCGCAGTGCAACACGTTCTAGTCGGGGCCCCCTGACATTGGTGGGGCAAGAGTTCCATCGACTGGACTTCAATGCAAAGTCCCTTGCAATGGAAAGCCGCCGTCCCATGGTCAACAGGGGAAGTCAGGTTCTTGCAGTACACCCTGAGGAGACCGGTAGGCCGTCACGAAGGTGGTTTTGCCTGCACTGGAAAGTGCCGAATGACGACCTAACGTATACCGCCGCCATCAGTCAGCCGGTCGGTGCGGTAGCAGTAGCAGTAGTTTGCTGTCATAACATGAACTCCTGGTTTTAGGAGTGTCTCACAGACGAGGCAGATATCAACTGCTGCGTCGCGAAGAAGTTCCTGAAATCCCCCCTGCTTTGGTAGGAGACGGTTAACGTTGGGCGCTGGTGTCTGGGGGCCAGGACCCAATTGACTCTGGTCGTGAGCGAGATTCTTCGTAGCAGGAGCAAACCGGCCATCCTCAGTAATGAATGGAGGAGGGGGTGACCTGGCAGCGTTAGGAATGGTCTGTGTACTTTCAGCCGGTTGCAGTGACCAGGGAGGTTTGCGGCGCTCGCTACGGGGTGGAGCCTGCTATTCCGCAGCCTGCCTGTTAGCAGTAGCCGCAAAACTGACGCCAGGCTGCACTTCCCGTGCCGCCTTGCCACGTTTGCGAGGTTTAAAGGCATTGCAGTCCCTGTAGCTGGCCACATGCTGCTCGCTACAGTTGCAGCATTGAGGGGAATATTCACGTTTTTTCGAACATTCTTTGCTTTGATGCACGTAACACAGCACGCAGGCATGGTACAATAGTAGGCCGCATGGTCCAGGCCTTGACAAGAGTAGCACTGCGGCCTCTTGCCCTTGGCCCAGAGGGGTTCAACCGAAGCTTCAGTGTCCGCAATTGACTTTAGATGGAAGACCTTGCGGTTGCCCTCGTTGCAAATCAGAACAAAGAGGAACTACAGCATTTTCTTGTGTGTCGTGGGTGACGTAATCTGTGGACAGTGCGGGCGGCAAAGCCCAGGTCCGCGAGCTCTTGTTTAAGGTGACTGGGGTCGATCCTGAGAGGGAGGTGACGAATGACCACCTTCAGGAGTTTGATGGGCTCGGCATTGTGCGTGTAGCAGTGCAGCCCCTGTGTCCTAACGAAGTCCATAAGCTTCTTGTGCTCATCAATGGAGGAGGGGAAGACCTTGTAAAGGTCATTCCCAGTAACACTGAATGACTTAACGTCGACGACCTCTTTGATCAGCCGCCGGAAGTTCATGAAGTCCTCTGTCCACTTCATGACTACTGACGGTGGTCGGGACAGCTTTCGCACCTGAGCGGTCGATTCAGTTTCCATGCCGTCTTCAGGTGGCTCTGAAGTGGTTATAGTCGAATCGTCCATGTCTGTGGTGGCCGGGCGTTTACGCGAGGCCTGTTGTACGTCCATTGGCGTCTCCGCAGATAGAAGCGATTCCAGATTTGCCACTGGAATATCCAGTGCTTCTGGAGCAGAATTCTGCCCTGTTTAGTGAGTGTAGTCATGGTCGATCTGCCCTTGTGGGGCTTCTTGGCTGGGATCGACTGATGGGGCAAGAAGCGGAGCAATGGCTACTTGATTAGCTAGTTCTGGTGGTGCAACACCCTTCAGTGCTGCCTCCGGCGGGACAGAAACATCTTGAGCTGTTGCGTCCGGCGGATCTCCCGACGGTACAATCGCTTCTTGCATAGCTGTGCATGGCAAGTCACGCAGCAACTGTTAAGGCTGATAGTCACAAAAGCAACTCTCGTCGTCTGAATGCGCCAGGTATTCACGCGAGATGATATATGATGACATAAGAGTTCGATGGCAGTGAGCTCGCGAAAGCCCTCTGGATAGTCTGGTGCGTGGTCGCATGTCGTCTGTCTGTCCATCATAAGTGGGGGGCCAGATGGGGCCGACTCAGTCGTCTGAGCAAGCTCCGCCAGACAACGATCCGGCACAGCCTTTGCAGTAACATAATCGTCCTCGTACAGCATCTCGAGCGCAATTACTTCCATCGTCGGGTGTAGTGCGAAACAAGGGCTCCTACCCACTTCTTCTTAACTTTACTTCAGTTGATGGCAATGTAGGTTTTACTGATGGGCATTTCCTACTTCATCAGTGTAATGTACGGGAGAGGAAACATCAGGGTTGGAAGTGAGTCATCTTCATTAGTGGAGTGTATCTGTCATCTATTGGGGAATTGGAATGGCATCATGTAGATCTGCTGGGGCACTCATCGTTGTAGCAGGGTGGGTCGTTGATATATTGCCCTGTCATCATCAGGGGCTCCGAGGTTCCGGGTCAAGTGATTTCCGGCTTCCTCCTTCTTCTCGTAGAATCGTGTGGCAACTTCTTGGAAACGTTGAAGAACTTCTGGTTCAGGTGCAAGTTCACGAATAAATCTCGTCGGGGACTGTGAGTGTGCGTGCATGATTCTTCATAGAGCCTTGTTTTGCAGTGGAGAAGCATAACAAATTTCAAGACAAACCGCGAAGGGACGGCGGCATACATCTGGAGTCAGATGGGTGGCGCCGAGGGGGAAATCATGTCCAAACTTAAGAGATGTGGGTACCCTGGGGTCACAGTCAACACCAGACGAACAAGGGAACCACGAGGATCCATAGGGAGACACAGAAAGAACCCCTCTGAGTGTCATCTTAAAACAAATCCCCCACAGAACAACGGACGCGACTGTGACCGAACAACTTCGCCAGCAGGGTTTCGACGTAGTGAAAGCGTGGCGTATAAAAGGCAGAAAGCGCAACGCGTTTACCCAGAAATTCAGGGTAATTACGTACTGCCAACAAACTGTTGACACGCTCCTGACTGAGGGAGCAAAAATAGACTTCACTGTAAGACATGCAGAGCCCCCACGTGACCTCCCCCCCCCCCCCCCCCCCCCGCCCAACCGGCACAATGTGGCAGGTGCTTAACCTTCGAGCACACCACAGCGAACTGCGCTAGAGAAATAAAGTGCCCAAGATGCAGTGGACCGCACGATCTCTCGCTGTGAGATGTGCGCAAACTGCAAGGGCGACCACTCCGCACTCTCACACAAGTGTCCCAAGCGTCCCAAGGAGGCAACAAGTGAAGAAACAGGCGCACCAATCAAAATCATCGACGAACCAGCGCCACTCCCAAACAACAGTGACGACCTCAAACAGGAGCTCGTGTTGAAAGAAGACCTGGTGCGAGTCCTTGCTGCAACTCTGCTGGACTTGTTCCAGGGCCGCAGGGAAGCCATCAAAAAGTTACTGAAACAAGCCACTAAACAGATTCTCGAAAAAGAAATTGAGGTGACGCAAGCAGAAAACAAAATACATATCACAATAAGTGACCACTGGCATCCAGAAACACGCTTCAAACACACACCACAACACACACCCCAGCACACACCACAACACACACAACAGAACACGAATTAAACAGGCACCCACCCCCTAACTCCAACCCCCTCCTTCCCAGGCACCTCCGCGACGGCCGACACACTACGTCTCCTATCGGTAAACGCCCAAGGCGTCAAACCGAAGCGCCCACTACTAACGCACACCATACAACAGGAAAGTGTCAATGTTGCAGGCATCACCGAAACATGGCTAAGGAACACACACGCCTTTAACATCCCCAGGTTCAATACATTCCGAAAGGACAGGCAGGATGGAAGAGGAGGAGTAGCTCTATTCGTGCAGAACACGATTGCAGCAAAGGAGATTTCTCTCCCGGCACCACTCAATAACGTAGAAGCAGTCATAGTACAGATAAGAGACAAGAACAGTCGCACTGTCACGATAGCTTGTCTGTACAACCCAACCGGAACGCCCCTGCCACTGCACTTCCTACGACATATGATGACTTACAATAAATACATAATACTAGGAGACTTTAACGCACGACACCATATGCTAGGGGACACAGCCGATAACGGAAACGGACGAAGTCTATTTGACTTCCTGACGACAGAACCGATGGACCGGCTACCAGTCAACCAACCGACTTTCATAGGACACCGAGGCCACTCGACACCAGACCACGTACTATATGGACACAACATTAGCGACACAATGTCAGATGCTGTCGTGGGCAGCTCTATAACGAGCGACCACCTGCCAATCCTTTTTTCGACCAGCGCCACCCTGCCCCCAGACCATATACCCACAAGACGAACAGTACGCAAATGCGGACTGGGACAAATATAAAGAAGTACTCACGGAACAACTATCAATACCACTGACGATAACAGACGATGACGACCTCCAACACGCCACCGATAAATAGAGACTGCCATACATCAAGCAATACATGAAGCCATACCCACCATAGTAGTCGAAAATTGCAAACAAGCCATACCCCAGGGGGAAAAAAAAACAGACGCGACAACAACCCAGACCTAAAAAGACAATGGAATAAACTGAATGCCAGAATTAAAAGAATCATATCTGGATACCGACAAAGACAATGGGACGACACATGCAGAAGACTTAACTACAGGGAAGGGAGGAAATTCTGGCAACGCTTTAAAACACTCACGGGACAACGACAGACAACAAACACTACATTACTAGTGGATAACGAACCAACAACAGACAAAGCAGAACAAGCCGAGGCATTTCGACAAGTACTGCAGCAAGTATACTCTTTCCCACAAGACGCAAAATTTGACGACAACTTCAGACAACACGCCGAGCAACAACTGACTATAATCCTAAACACCCCAACGACAGCAACAGAAGACGAAAACACGCTGACAGCAGAGATCACTAACGCAGAATAATTAATGCCATTTACTCAGGACGTAACACAGCTCCAGGACATAATGACATAAGACGCATACACCTTCAGAAAGCCCCAGCCCACCTCCTGACACCCATCCTCTCCCTCATCTACAACTATTATCTCACAAATGAAACGCTACCCGGCACTTGGAAGACTAGGAAAACAATAATGATACAAAAACCTGACAAACCAAGGACTGACTCAAGATCTTACAGACCGATATCTCTACTCGACGTCATAGGGAAAACTTACGAAAGGATACTAACTGACCGCATAAAAACGTACGTAGAACGCAGCGACGTCCCCCCCCCCCCCCCCCCCCCTCCTTTGACACAATCAGGCTTCCGACAAAATCACTCCACTAACGACCCGTTAATCAGACTGACCAACGGAATAACACAAGGCTTCAACAGAGAACACTGTACGCTTGCAGTCTTCTTAGACATAGAGTGTGCCTTCGACAAGCCCTGGCATACAGGACTGCTCTACAAACTGAGCAAATTGGGCCTCCCGACCAAGGTTATACGACTAATACGGACGTACATCACATGCCGGCGGCGCTTCCTCCCAAGAATTCACACCCCAAGCAGGCGTGCCACAAGGAGGTATCCTATCCCCGCTGCTATACGCGCTTTACACGGCTGACGTACCAGCGACAACCACCCCCAAAGAAACGGTAGGATTGTACGCTGACGACACCGCCTACTGGTGCACAGACTTGAAGACGACAACCGTACAACGAAAGACACAGACCTACCAACAAAGACTAGAAAACTGGATGACGACATGGAGAATCCGACCAAACCCAACCAAAACACAAATGACATACAACTGACGCTGTGGGACACACCACTAAGACTTGATGACACTGACGGGTACTTAGAAGTCTACCTAGACAAACATCTAAATTGGAAAACACACCTCACTTACCTGCTAAACAAGACGAGGAAAAGACAATGCCTAATCAGACAATTACAAGGACGATTCCATGGATGTGACGACCACACGGCGATCCACACCTACAAGACGTACATTAGACCAGTGATAGAATATGCAGCAGCCCCCGTAGGAGGCTTGCACAAACCGGTAGCCGAACGACTTGACCAAAAGACGACTTTTACGCAGCATCTGTAGACTGCCAACGCTCACGCTCAGTGACGACGTACATGACATCACAGGCGTGGATCCGCTACAAAACAGACTGACTAAACTCAGAGCGAACTACGGGAGACACACACTAACGAAACGCCCAGACATGGAAGACATATTGACAACAAGACCTCGAGTGAACAGACGACCAAAACGTAAATATACCCAACCAGCGCGTACAATACACAAAACACCAGCCAAGAATACCCAGACCTCGCCTCCACCGTGGAACCACTGACACAAGGTATCCCACTTCCCCCACACCTGACCCAAAGACACAGAAACTAGCCCCAGAATACACACACACACACACACACACACACAAGAACCGTAGACCCAAGTTACATCTAAAAAGTAACATAGAAATAACAAATTAAACATTAAAAGTAGCATACACACCAAAACTACTGTACTACTATCGTATGCTACAACCTATTATACACTAAAGTATTCAAAGAGAACTAACCGAATAATCATAACGGAAAATATTGTATCATTTATCAAATCTACGCTATATTTCAATATGAATTAAAATCTTTAATACTTAAACCTCAACTTTTAACCTTATATAATATTTTTGTACTTATTTAATATTTTTGTACCTATTTTATATTTTGTTTTATTTTGTATTATTGTATTATTTTTGCATCTTTATATATACTATATTTTTGTATACTCAATGCTGTCAATATGACCAAATGCACTTTTGCAAGAAATATTGAATTAATAAATAAACGAATGTACTTGTACAGCAAAAGGCTGAAAAGGGCAATGCAAGCCCTCAAGCAGTCCGCCCATCCCCCTCAGGGGTGGGAATGAAAAGTGCAAAAAAAAAAGGTGCTTGTAGTCGTGAGAGATGCTTCGTAGCAGCATTACCCCGTACTGTGCAAACATACTCCATGATGGGGCGGATTAACAGGCAGTAGAATCTCGGTCGGTTTTCACTGGAGAGCGTCGAGTGCTCTTTGACGAGGGGGTAGAGAGCCCCCAGACACTGGTCAACTTTCCTGCAGATGGCAGTCACTTGCTGCTGCCATGTTAGTTTCGTGTCCAAAACGACCCCCTGGTAGGTGGCCAAAGGTTTCCGCTCCATCTCTTCTCCAAACAGCTGGAGCGCTGGCACCAGGGTGGGTCACTTCCGTGTGAAGATCACGGCCTGGCTCTTCTGTGCATTTAATTTAAGTCTACACTTGTAAGACCAGTTCTCAGTGTTAATGCAGGCGTCTCCTAGTCGATGGTGCATGATTATGGCCCATCTGCTCCGGGTATAGACAGCTGTGTCATCTGCGTTAGGGCCAGTTCCACACGCGGTATCAGAGGTAGACCTGCTGTGCACAAGGAGTACAGGGTCAGTCCAAGAACTGACCCCTGTGGGACACCAGCAGCGACAGGTCATAGCATCGAGGTGGCATCGTTGATCCTCACTCTGAAGGTGCGTCCTTGAAGATGCAAGCAGGATGGCATAAGAGACGATGCAAGCAGGATGGCATAGGGCCTTGGAAATAGCAGATGTTTTAGTTTCCAATTCAGTCCTGTGTGCCACACACTGTCAAAAGCGCGGGAGACATCCAAAAAGATGGCCCCACAGTATTCCCGCTTGTTGAAAGCTTGTGTGATCTCTTCCACAACCTGCAGGAGTTGTTGCATAGTTGAGTGCTGACTTCAAAAGCCAAATTGCTCGTCTGGCAGCATATGGGGGAGATCCATGAGAGCCTTGATGGGCAGCAGCAGAAGCCTCTCATACACCTTAACGAGATGAGAGGAGGAGGCTGATCGATCGGTATCTCTGAGGGTCCTTCCTGGATTTTCCTGGCTTGGGGACCCGCACAACTATAGCTTGTTTCCAGACAGTTGGAAAAATATGCAGTTGGAGGATGATGTTGAAGAGAGCAGCAATGTAGAGAAATGCTTGAGACGGAAGTTCTTTCAACATCTTTCTGTTGATATTGACGAGACCCAGTGCTTTTTGGTTATTTAAGGCATGAATACCGCCAGAAACTTCATCTGGAGTGATGGGTGGTATGTCCTCTTCTTCTTCCCTTCTGGTGCATGGAGGTAAGCTTGAACTTCGTCTTCAATCCGTTGTACATGGTTGTCATCAATTGGGCCCTCCACACGCACAAAGGTGTTTTGAGAGACACCCGCTATGGCGTTCGCTTTGTCCCTCGGCTTGTAGACGAAACCAGTAGGCGTTTCGAGGAATGGAATCATTGCCTTCCGCTTCGTAAAGAACCTCACTGCATCCCATGGTTCTGGGTCTGGCATGAACTCGTGCAGTTTGTCCGCCCACTGACGGTTCTTGAAGGCAATGATGACAGCCTTGATGGTTCGCTGCAGTAGGTTGATATGTCGCTTCAGGGCCTGCTCCCTTGTCAGTCGCCAATCCTTGGAGCGCCTGTTCCTTATCATGTTCAGTATTTCTTGTGGTAGGTATGGTCGTGCTGGCTGTTGTCTGGATGTCGGCGTAGATGATGAGATTGCTGTGTTAAGGGCTTCATCAAGAGTTTCCAATGCAGCATCAATATCATCAGCATCTGGTTGAGGAGGTAATGCCTGGTTGATTGATACCCTACATCAATTCCAGTTAGTCTATCAGAAATTAAACTTCGGTGTTTGATATGTTGAGTCTGCAACAAGGTGAAAGAAGGTTGGCAGGTGATTGGTATTGAGGGCATGCCGCACCTCAGCTGTCAAGAACTGGTTGAGCCCCTTCGTAATAGCAATGTCAATAACGTCAGGGTTGCCACGTGACGGATAACAGGTTGGCTCATCTGGTTGGCACATGGAGGCATCAGCCTGCTCCAGTACTTGTAGAAGCCGCCGTCTGCTGTATGTAGTAATCCACAAATTCCATGTGGCGTGCTTCGCGCTCATATCACCGGCGATGAGCAATGAAGTGTTTGGAGGTCGATACACTGCTACAAAGGTCACAAGTCCTGTGATGTTTCCACTGCAACTGCTGTAGGTTCAGTTGTTGCCGTGATAGGTACCGGCACAGGGTAATGCTTACTTGAGCGCTTGATGTAAATTGCTGTTCCACCCTCCGTTGTTAGCCGATCAGTTCTATAGCAACAGTAGTTGGCAATGTTTGCTCGAAGTTGTGGCTTCGGGTGTGTCTCAGAAATGAGGCAGATGTCTACATTTTTATCAGTCCATAGTTGACGCACTTCCAGGAGATCGTGAAAAATGCTGTTGGCGTTGTAGGTTGCCACGCAAAGGTCTTCAATTCTTCGAGCTCTGTCCATTACGGGTAGAGTATTGGATTGCTAGTTGGTCAAAGCACATTCCGGATTGTGGCTTCGACCGTTGCTACCAGGGCCGCCGGCAGGGCTTGTATGGCCTGACTCATCTCAGTGATGGCTGTCATCATTCATGTCAGGAGTTGCGTGATCTTGGCGAATGATGGTGACATCTGCTGCTATGGTGGTTGTGGTGTTGGTGGTGCTTCATATCTTGTGGTGGGAAGATAGATGGATCTGGAGTGTACTACTCCTCGCGGGACATCCGTGTAGTAGTTCCTTGTTGTGCCCATGGTGCAGGCCGATGCTGTTGTTGCTGCATATAGGCGATGCGGCGTTGCATCAGAAGTGGCTTTGCATTGTGCTGATCTTCTGCCTAGTGCTGGCTGGCTGGGGTGCCTCTGACGACAATGTTTCTTCTGTTTCGTCAAGGCGAGTGGAGGCAGGCCTCTCATCCTCCGACTAGCATCTTTATGCTTCTGACACGACTTGTAGTTTGCAGGGTGGTTACCCCTGCAAGTCCGCATTTCGCAGGTTGCTTCTTAGGAACCGTGCACAGCCGGGTGCTATGGGGTCCGCCTCATTTAACACACATCCAATCCATGGTGCAGTTCCTGGCAACGTGGTTGAATCCTTGACAGCGGAAACACTGCGTGATTCCGCGCTGTTTTCGCAGTATTTCCGCAGACACTCCCAGAGAAGAGTGTCTGTTTATCTGGAATATTTTTCTGCTGTCAGGGGAGTCGGGAAGGACGGCCACCCTTAGTGCAGACTTCTGGTTGGTGCCAGGCATTCAGTGATAGTCTACAATGTGAGTGGTGCAGTGCCACCTTCAGAGTGGGTGGCTGAACAGCTGGAAAGGTATACATGGGTATACCCCTGGCGCCGACTTCGTCCATCACGTAGACGTAGTCTTCAGTAGAGGAGACAGTAAGTTTAAATTTGTCCCCTCCAGCTTGCTTGGTAGAAAACGGCTGCTTCATGTTTTTCGTTGTAAGTGTCGGGGTACTGCATCACGATAGGTGGAATTTTCTGTGCTCGTCGTGGAGGTGGTTGCTGCAGTGACATCACGCCGTCGTCCGCTGCTGTAGTCGCGTCCGCGATGACGTCGTATCTGTTGGTGGTTATGAGCACTTTGGGCATAGGCAGTTCCTGCTGCTTCGCTTGCCGCTTCCTCGGCGGACTGCGGAAGCCGTCGTGCCTCTTAGATTGCTGCTGTGAGGTGTTGCCAACGTCGCTTCCTTTGCGCCTCGTGGAACTGCTGCCATTGGCATCGTCGTGCTCCATGACTTAGTGATTCGTAGCTAGCAGTGCTGCCGCCTGCTGTGTCATGCTGTCGTTCCTGTTCGACGTGCTGTGAGTGATGGAAACAGCTTCCAGCTCCATATTCTTCTCAGCTAGTTGAGATGCTGCTAGTTCTTCTGGCTGTTGAGATGCAGCCTGCGCGGGTACAAACAAATCCGGAAACGCTTGCCATGCTCTTGGCCTTGACGAATGCCGTGTCATCGTATGCTCATCATCCTGCCTCCTTTGCCTGTTCGTCATCAGTGGGGAGTCGAAGCGAAGCGAGCTCCGCCGGACGGCGATCAGCCACACCGTCCGCTGAGTTACACCGGGAAACATCGCAGGGCAAGCGTCACGCGTCTGCTCGCAACGGAATACTAACTCGAACTGCGAAACAAGGGCGGGCGGCCGCCTTATATCCCCCTCCCCCCATGGACCGGTTCCCTCCGCGATCAGCACCCCATTCCGAGCTGGGATGCCGCGAGGGAAGGACGTGCGCTCCGATGCGACGGGTGTGGCGGATCGCTGTCCGGCGGAGCTTGCTCCGTCGGCAGCCCCATCCGGCCCCCCACCTACGACGACCACGCATACCTCCACTGACACGATTTGCACTGCGAAGCGAAGCCTACCGCTACTGGCGACCTAATACGCGCTGCCGGTTTCCATCATCTGCACCTCCACCATCACCACCACAATCACCGTCATTTGCCCCACCACTGCTACTCCCAGTCGCAGCTTCATTGCTGCAGCCATCAATGAAGCTCCACCTAGGGCTAGGTCTTGGGAATTATGCGCATCAGGGCCCCCTTCACGTGGGACAAGCCCGCGTGAGCCGCGCTCAAGGTAACACTCCCCCCTCCCTCCCCCCTCGAGACCCGCTCTTGACATGCCAGATATCCAGGACGCCGCGCACGTCCCGCAACCGTCTTCTGCACCAGAGGAAAACCTTGACGAGGCGCTGATGACCGACGCCGACGTACAAGAGGGGCTGACCGAGCAACTAATCGGTCTCTGCGACGCCGCAGAGGAGGGGGGCCAGCAGGTCGACGGTGATCGGCTGCAGGCCCTCCTTTACCCCAACATGGCTGCCGCAGCTGACGACAGCGACGACGGGAGTTTGATGGATTACGATGACGACCATTGGCGCACGGTCGCTGACCGTCGGAAGTGGCAGCTAGCTTCCTCCTCCGACTCGGAGGCAACCCCACCTGCGACTAGGGGTCAATTGAAGAAGAAGAAAGTGGTAGTCGACGCGGAAGGCTTTCAAGTGCCACATAAAACGGCACCCCGCCGCCAACACGCTGCGACCGCAGTGGATGTGCCCGTCTGCAACGCATTTGCGGCCATTGAGGCAGAGGACTAATTTAAAATCCTCCACACCCTTCGTTCCTTTAACATTGGTTACTGCACCTACGCCACCAAGTCTCTCTTCATCGTCAGGATTCTTCCTATGAAGTACACTGATGGCGACCTGAGAGCGGCCCTAACATCATTGAATATTATGCCCAAAGCTGTCTCCCGAATCATCTCCCCCTGCACCCGTTGCCCCACCCTACTCTTCTTCGCCTCTGCTCCGGACATGCCAGAGAGCCACCTCCTCCCCACCCCCGCCTCCATTGACCGCATTAGCGTGACGATGGAGAAGCCGCACTCCAGGAGGCTGACCCTGGTGTGCTATCGCTGTCTTGGCCTGGCGCACTTTGCAGGTGACTGCACTTGTGAGGTGCGCTGTGTGAAGAGCGCCGGTGGTCACGCCTCCTCGGAGTGCTCCAAACAACAAGACGGCCCTCCCACCTGCGCCCGCAGTGGTGGGAACCATACGGGCAGCTACATGGGCTGCCCGAAAATCAATTCATTCAGGGCAAATAAAAAACGATTCTCGGGGCCCTTGTCACTGACATGTCCGGGCGTCAGTTACTCTGGCGCTCTGGGGGGGGGGGGGGGGGGGGGGGGTCGGTGCCGCGGATTTACCCCCATCACGCGTCTCGCTCCCATCCCTCCCCTCTGGGCTCCTACCCAACCCCCTCCTCTCTATCCCTATCCCACCACTTCCAACCGCATTCCCTCTCCTCCCTTCCCAGCAGGTGTCAAGCTCTGCTTCCCCCTCCCCACTGCAGGCGTCATGCTCTGCTGCTGCTTCCCCGCCTCAGCAGCAGGCGTCAAGCTCTGATGCCTCCTCCCCCATCCCGGTGCAATCTCAGCAACACCCTCTCCCCACTCCATCCTCCCTTCCCGCCCCCTTTGCTGACCTCTTCACCAATGTTGTCGAGGCTCTGACCTCGGCAATAACCTCCGCATTCAACTCCTTCCTCCAAACCATCCCCCTCCAACTTGCCTCTGCCCTCTACCCTCTACCTATCCATGTCCCCCACCACCACCACCACCATCCCCGCTCCAACCAGTCATGGCTATTAGACACCGCGGGTTGTCAGTCTTGATCTGGAATGCCAATGGTCTCCACAAACAACAAGGTGAATTCTGACAGTTGCTCCTTGATGAGGGGGTCGACATTTGCCTTGTCGCTGAGATGCAACTCAAACCTGGTTTTTTTGTCCGTGTAGCAAACTACTCCTGCTACAGGATTGGCTGGCCCACCGCCTATGGTGGCACGGCAATGTACGTGCGTAATTCCCTCCACCACCACCCCATCCCCCTCCCCCAACTCAACACCGTGGAAGCCACTGGCGTTGTTGTCCACACGGTGAGGGGTCCCATCACTTTCGTGGCTCTTTACAGACCACCACGAGGCCTTCTCGAAACACCAGACTATGAGGTATTGCTGTCGCTCGGCAACGTCGTCTTTGTTGGCGGCGACTTCAATGCCAAACATGCTGCCTGGAACAGCAGAGTAACCAACACATCTGGTCGTCGACTTCTCCAGGTCGCTGAGCGGCATCATGCCCGCACCATCGACCCATTTGATCCCACCATATATCCTACTGCAGGACACCCCCCAGATGTCCTAGACATTGCAGTGGTGAAAGGTCTTCCCCACCCCATCACTGCAGCCATCCGCATCGCTCTGGCCTCTGACCACTGGCCGGTCATCTGCTCCATCGATCTTGTTGGACTTAAGGTCGCGCCGAGTGATGGCCTGAACATCCGCGGTATTGACTGGCAGTCCTATCAGCGACAAAGCAGCCCTACCCACCATCCCTGCTGCCGATCAACCGGATGGAGATCGCACCCTTATCCACCTCACCACCATGGCCCTAGATGCTGCAGCTGCAGCGACCCCTCACCGTCTACATCAACCCCCAGACCATCTTTGTCAACTCCCTCCCCACATCCGTGCTCTCATCACAGAGAAAAACCAGACCACCCGAGAATGGCAGCTTACTCAGAACCTGGCAACCAAGTGCCTAATCAATAGATTACAGCGCCAAATCAAGGCTGCGGTGCAAGACCACCTCAATCAGGCATGGGAGAACAAAATCTCCGCCATTGACCTGAGTGATCCGTCTGCTTGGTAGCTCACAAAAAGCCTTCAGAGACTAGGGCAATGGATCCCCTCCTCCAGGTCGGTAATGACTTTGTGTCCGAAGCAGACGCCAAAGCTAATGCCTTCGCCGACGTCTTCGCGCAGAACTTCACCCCGGTCGATGACCCCGTCGACCCCGACCATACCCGCCTGGTAACGGCACGCCTCCCTCAACTCCTTGCCGTCCAGGACCCTGAGGATGAAATCACCCCTATCAACGAAGAAGAGGTTGAACTGCAACTGCGGTACCTCAAATCCAAGAAAGCTGGCGGCCTCGATAAGCAGCCCTCCTCAAGCAGCTACCCCCAGCTTTTATTCCCATCCTGATGGCCACCTTCAACAACATCCTCACAACCAGGCAATATCCCACCGCCTGGAAACATGCCGAAGTGGTCGCCATCCCCAAGGCTGGGAAGGATCTTCGTTCCCCCACCAGGTACTGTCCCATCAGCCTCTTGCCCGTCATCTCCAAGGTGTTCGAGAGGCTGTACCTTAAACGACTGCTCATCCACATTGCCTGAGAACGAGTCCTCCCTGATGAGCAGTTTGGTTTCAGGCAGGGTCATGCAACCACTCACCAACTCCTGCACTTTGTAGAAGAGGCACTGGACGCCATAGAACGTAGGGAATACTTCGGGGCCATACTCCTTGACGTTTCCAGGGCGTTTGATTCTGTCTGGCACAAAGGGCTGCTTTACAAATTATTCTCACTTGGCTTTCCAGTGTCCCATGTACGGCTAATAGCCGCGTACCTGGAAGGTCGCACCTTCCACGTTAGAATCCCTGACGGGAAATCTACACAGCGATGTATCAGGGCAGGAGTACCACAAGGCAGCGTACTTGGACCACTACTCTACTCCCTCTTCGTGGCCAACCTGCCCTCCTCGCTGAGGGTACATCTCTCGTTCTCGGAGTGCGGCACGTCTCCAACAGTGGCTCCAGGGGGCTATAGATTCAGTAACCGAATGGGCTAGGACCTGGCGTCTGGCATTTAATCCCTCCAAAACCCAAGCCCTTATCGTCTGCCGACGCTATATCCGTATTCAGCTCCCGCAGGTGTTGGTCCTCGGTACCCCAGTCCCTTGGACTCGTACTGCAAAGTACTTGGGCGTTACCCTGGACCAGCGCCTCACTTGGCGCCCCCACATCGATGACGTGCGGCGAAAGGCGATAGGGCGGCTATGCCAGCTCTACCCCCTCATCAATCCCACTCCTTCACTCCCTCCACACCTTGCTGTCAGATTGTACACCTCCCTTGTTCGTCCCATCCTGGAATACGTGACGGTGGTGTGGGGCAGTGCTGCCCCCACCCCCTCTGTCGACTCCAAACTGTCCAGAATCGGGCTCTCCAGCGTGCCCTCCGCCTCCCCTTCGACTTCCCTACCCAAAAACTCCACATCCTGGTCGAGGTGCCGCTCCTTCAATCCCACATTCTCTCCGCTGCCACTTCCTTTATCAGCAAACCCGCCACACTCATAATCCTTTAATCCTTTCCCTGGGCACCCGTGTCCACCATCTGGCCACTACTCGATGACCTGACCTTCTATTCCGCCCCCCATGACTCCACATTCACTAGCCACCTCATTTCATGCCAATTACTCTTTCTCGTATCATCGATCCTCCTCACCACATCATGCCATTCAGCCCCCCCCAACACACCACCCCTACATCCCCCCAACGCTGGCCTAATCCTGACAAGCCCATCCTCTTTTCACTTCTCCATCTGTCACTCTCTGACTTCTCCCCCCCCCCTCCCCCCCCCCCCCCGCCCCACTCCAACGCCTCAAGATTGTCTGCCACCGCCATCACCGACGCCGCCACGAAGAAGAGGCCAGGATAATGGCCTTTCGCTTTCATTTAACTCATACTGTTCCTACTCCTCTCCTTTAATCTGTCATTTAGCTATAAGCCCCGGCTAGCCAATGGGCCGTTAATTTTCCTCACACTCCTACTGCTATGTCGACTTTCATTTAAATATCACGCCGGCCAGTCAATTGGGCCGTTCGTTTTCCTTCCTCTTCTACTATCCCTCTGACTATTCTTTCGACTTTATATAAGAAAAAACCACAGCACTAAAGTCAAGTCAAAAACCATAACCACCATGTCATCTCCACACCACCACACCATGCAGGAAGGAGAAGCGCCCCAGAGGCGCTAAGACTTCGCTCCTAGCAGAGGATCCAACCCTCCGTCATGTGTGTCTGTGATCAGCGCTCGCGGGCACGCGTCGGCAGTAGCGGGGCCGCAGGGGTCTGTGGCAGCGTCGGTGTAGTTGTTATGTCTGCCCAGCTCGCCAGATAGTTTTCGTTGCTGAGTGTCTTCTTAATTATACTCAATGCTGGTTCCCATTACTTGCTAATATTATAACCGCAGCCTCGGTTGATGATCTCGTCCCTGGTGCGAATTTTGATGGCCTCTCTGATAATGCAGCCCCAGTATTTAGAAGTCCGGCCCAAGATCTTGGTACGCTCGTAATCCATCTCGTGTTTTTCGGACAAACAGTGCTCTGCGACCGCCGACGTGTTAGGATACTTCAGTCGTGTGTGCCTTTGATTTTCTCGACACCGATCTTCGATGGTGCGCACTAAACTTTTCAAGCATGTCCTGACCACGTGTATCCTGTTTAATGTAGAATACTATGAACAAACGGAAGGAGTCGCAGTGGGCAGCCCACTCTCAACTGTGGTCGCGAATTTGTATATGGAGTACTTAGAGGACGAAGCCTTGACGTCATCCAAATGAAACCTGCTTGTTTTTTCCGATATAGGATGACACGTTCGCGATCTGGCCCCATGGTAGGGACAAGCTACTGGACTTCCTTATACATCTGAACTCCATACATCCCAGCATCCAATTCACAATGGAGACCGAAGCAGAAGCTTTTGCATTCGTCAGCATCCTAAGCCAAACAAAATATTCAGAATGAGAAAGACCAAAGCCACTTTAACAAATATGACCCACTTTAATGTATTATACAAATGGCCTTATAATATTAAAATTATTATTAATAATGCAGTAATTAATGGAAGTATAATTTCTGCATGATTCACACATCCATATTCTAATTAGCAAGTATATAATAGTTACAATGACGCAGTAATATTTTACTCTAACAGAGTCCTAGCCTCAACGTTTTTTTGACTTACCATGTCATTTTCGGGTGAATATGCATCAGAGGGAGAATAACGGCTTCCACTGGACGAATAATCTTTTGAAGAAGTGGTCATTTTTGTCTCGGAATCTTCTTTTTCGGCTACGCATGGACGTAACCTCTTCTTTGTAAGCGCCTTTTTACTGTGGCTTTGGGTTGTTTCGCACAGGAAATGGCTACTTCCTCACGATGTGAAAACAAGAAATGTCAACTGCTCTACCATCTAGTGCAGGGGTGGGCAATTGTTTTGGCTCGGGGGCCACATTATAGACACTGAGGTTAGCGGAGGGCCGCACCTTATAAACGTTTGCATTGATTAGTTAGCTTTACATTTCATAAAAGGTATCATAAAAACCATGAGATATAAATGAAAGAGTCAGAAGCAAAGGGTTGTATGTATACTTATAATTTTGATAAGACTAAAGTCACATGTACATCTTTCCTTCTGACATCCTCAAATATGATAGTTGTGTTCAATTTCATTTATTTTGCTAATTTAATATCATCTCCTAGTACATTACATTTTAAAACAAGTTTAATGGGACAAATGCATCCTATCACAATTTTACACTTTTTTTTTTTTTAATCAGGAGTCAGACTGCTAGTTGATATTCTCATCACAGCCTGCAAATTACTGTCTATTAAACAGCTTGGGTATTTGCTCTTGTTGATTTTCAAGCAAGAAAAACTTTGTTCACAAATATACGTCGATCCAAATATGGAGAACATTTTGCCTGCAAATTTCTTGATACGTGGAAGGTTTTCAGCTGACAAAGATTTGTAACAGTCAACTAAAGTTAAAGCACTAAACATTTCTTTCACTGCGTGATCTGCCTGCACGTCAGTCAGTTCAAGTTGCAGCTCCTGTGGTGCAGTGTCAATATCAGCAGTGATGGGATACGTTAAAACATTAAATTGAGGCTCAATTTTCTTAAAATCCTCAGCCTCTAAACTCTGCAGATAATCCCTAATCGTAGCTTAAACACATCCCAAGGTACTTTCTGTTTCTATAGTAAAGGGAAATGACAAAATTTGCCTTCATTAGCTTGCTTTGCAAACAGACCTAGTTTTTTAGTAAATGGTTCGACATGTGTCCTCATTTCATGAGCAAACGACCCCTTTCCCTGCAATGTCACATTCAGCTCATTCAGTTTTTCAAAAATATCAGCTGCAAACGTTATCACATATCTCCACTCTTCACATCCTATTTTTGCAACAAAATCATGAGATATCTCCTTAATGTCCAGAAATAAAATAATTTCGTCCTGTAATGCCCAGACTCTTTTTAATACTTCGCCCAAGCTCAACCACCTCACACTGTTATGGTAAATTACATCTTCATGTTCTGCCCCCACCTCCTCAAGAAGGGATTTGAACCGTCTGTGATGGAGTGCCCTTGCTCTGATTGTGTTCACAACACCAACAACAGGATCTACCACATGCTTTAAGTCTAGTGCAGTCTTGCAGAGGCTTTCCTGATGTAAAATACAATGAAAATCCAAAATATCACTGTCTGTGTCTTCGGCTTGTAACTTGTTTTTTAAACGTTTCACCATACCTATATTTTTCCCACAGAAAGCTCTGACTCCATCTGTTGTAATGCTTACCATTTTGTTCCAGGATGAGCCACTTGTTTCCACACAATTAAAAACACATTCTAACAAGTCCTGACCAGTGGTTCTATCTTTCATGGATGCTATACCAAGTTAATTCCTCGGTGATGACGAAATGTTCATTAATTCCACGGATAAAGATGAGTACTTGTGCAGTGTCTAATATCTGTGCTTTCGTCCATTGCTAGTTAAAATGAAACAAAATATTCGCTCAGTCTTTAGCTGGTCTGCAAGTTCGTCATTAATTAAATCAATGCGCCGCGCTTGACAACGAAATGCTCTCAGATTTTGTTTTAACCTCAGGACACAATACACTTGCACACTCTACCTTGCACTGCCACCCGAAAAAGGTTTGTTTCGTTTAGCAAGGTTATAGGCGACCATGAAACTTGCTTCTGTAGCACAATTTTGAAGCGGTGTTTTCTTCATAAATAACGCTTGTTGCTTCTTCAAGCGTTTCACGAACTCCACTCCTTTTATTTTTCGTTCTTCATCTGAAAGTTTGCAGCCAAAGTCATTGTGTTTTGTTTCGTGATGCCGCTTCAGATTGTACTCCTTGAATACGGCAACTGTATCATGGCATAGTAAGCATGCGGCTTTATTTCCTGCATCAATAAAGAAATATTTAGTCGTCCAGTCTTCATTAAACAGACGGCACATATCACCGACTTTACGCTTCTTCTTAGGAGTCATCATTTCACTGAATATATATACGCTGTACTGCTGCACGGACAAAACACAAGCAACCCACCCGAAAAAGAAGAAAATTGCCCTGAACGTCGTACTATTCACTGGGCGCGGGAGAAATACAGCGCTCCCATCAGCCACCGCGTGGAGCATAATTTGCGCCAATAGCAGGATGCACAGTGCTCTTTTCCGTGCCCGTGGTGGCTGATGGTAGTGCTCCCATAATCCACCGCGCCCACATGCAGCTAGGTTGGTTGCGTGACTGTAGAGACATCTGTCGGTAGTACGCACTACCAAGTAGCGCAAACGCTCGCGGATTTTTTTAGTCACGCGGGGAAGGGAAATTTTGTTTCTCCTATGATTTTTGTAAATGTCTTTGCGGGCCTCACAAAATCCCTCCGCGGACCACATGTGGCCCGTGGGCCGCTATTTGCCCACCCCTGATCTAGTGCATGCATTGCATTGCATGCCAATAGTTTAGTGTCACTGGCTTCTGAAGAAGGCCAAATTGTTTTGGGTGAAACCTGGGTAAAGATTGGTTTCTATTTGCCACTGAGGCTGACGTATTACATGTCCAATTTTCACAGTTGCTGACAGGGCTGCACAATGTTAAAAATTCTTATATTTTGAATTAACAAATCAGTGGTGAAATAAACTCCCAGTGAGAGAACATTTATTTATACCTGAAGCCTGTCAGTTGGCCGTAATTGCCAATGAATGTATAATAACTTTTAAAATGCGAAAGGTAATACCTTTCTTACAGAAAACAGAATACACTGAACGCCTAAAGGGCTGTCATATGTTCACGTATAGACCGCCTTAAAACCTTGCTCAAATATATTCGTTTAGCCGGCCGGAGTGGCCGAGCGGTTCTAGGCGCTACAGTCTGAAGCCGCGCGACCGCTACGGTCGCAGGTTCGAATCCTGCCTCGGGCATGTATGTGTGCGATGTCCTTAGGTTAGTTAGGTTTAAGTAGTTCTAAGTTCTAGGGGACTGATGACCTCAGAAGTTAAGTCCCATAGTGCTCAGGGCCATGTGAACCATTTTATATTCGGTTAAGAGAAACATTAAACTTACATACGGACTCCCAACTAGACAGGCAATAATATACATCAGACACTTCTCCTACAAATAGCTCCCAACTCACGATATCGGCCAAAGTGCGGACATGAACGTCCTGCGGAGCAGCCAACACGGGCCATACCTGGTTGTTACGCACGGGCCCGATTTATCGGCCCGACCGAGGATGCGTAAGACTTCATTTCCCGGGTACCCCTCCCCCCAGACGGCTAACTCAGAGGACTGTCATTGGGTACATCTAGGCCTTAACGGAACGTTCAATTCAGTCAGATGCAAGAACAAGCGAGAACCCGAAGGTTTAGCCCAGACCCACCACCTAGACACAAATGTAGAACAAATTGTCAACAATTGTAGTCCAACAAATCGCGTGTGCTGACGCAGCAACAACACGCTACAACCAAATGTCTCAAATAGTGCAATGTTAATAAAACCAAAACCAATCACTTAAAGCGACTTTAAATAAAAAGGCATAGCAGCAGTATCGGAGGAGTTAAAACAAATTGCGACTGCTAAATTTAGATTACAAGTAACAAGACTCAGGGTTGAGATATTTTAAGTAATCGATTGAGCTCACTTCCACACTTCGTGTATGCCGACATTCAAATCTCCACACAAGTGTCTCACGGAGTTAGCGTACTTTGGTACATCATACTGTGCAAGATTCACAATATTGTCTGGAACAAACTGAACACTCAGTTTTAAAACATTATACACTATAAGCCCCACGGCTTGGATGGTAAGGCAGAATGCCGACGCTACTAGACACCAAGCAACAACAGTTCGATCGGAATGAGGCGACAAACTGCGTAGCGTCCGACCACAACATTGATTATTAAGAGATTTTCATAACTGAGCACTCGCTAATAGTTTCTCAGGTGAGGTACACTTGCAATACGGAAGGCAGAATGTGCGTGGGCAGTGGAAAACATGAATAGAATGTCACCTTATCAAGCAGTGAATAATCGTCCAACAGCATCAGAGAAGTAGGTCACCAGTACAGTCTCCCGTTAAAATGTAATCGGTTAGCGGCCACCAACAGCTCGGCTGCGCAGACCATCTCACGACACAGCCGTTACAACTGTCGCCAGTACAATGCCTTTTCACAACACCTCTTCTCCGACCGGGTTACCTCCCCCTCCCCGGGCAATCGCACCGTCTTCCCCCCACGTTCATCAAACCTCTCGCGCTCGCCCGTCGATCCGCTCAACGCCGCGCTACCTCGCGACCGACTCACAAGCGCCGAAAAGTTAGTATCTCTGAACGAATATCGATAGCTGCAAAGCCGGCATGCCTCACCATTCTTCGATGACTTTGTCTGAAAAGATGTTGAAAAGTAGTGGAGAGAGGCCATCGCCCTGCCGGACGCCAGTCTTGATGGAAAAAGGTTGAGAGATTTCTCTGTTGAATTTGACTTCGTAAGTTGTGTGTGTTAGGGTTTGTTGTATGAGCCGTTGTCTTTTTGGATCCAGATTGTTTTCGTTGAGTATATTAACCCTAGAAACACCAAGATATTTCAGGTTACATGGAGCACCAACCAAGGGCAAATTTTGCCCGTGTTACATTAAGTTGTAAGTCTTGTAATTTGTTGTAATATGTATTTATATGTATTTATTTTATATAATTCTGTTTCCATTGAGATATTAGTTTAACAAGAAATAGTGACAACATAATTGAAAGCTTAATTTTTTAACACTCATAGGGTGAATATAACAACCAAGAACGGTCAAATCTTGGTCAATGAAAGTTTGTGTAAACAAGATAAGAAGGTTTGTAATTGAATACAAAGGCTGTCTAAAGTTTCTATGCACTCTTTGATCTATTAACTGAATAATACAGCTTTGTTATTGAGAGAATGTTTCAAAAACAGAAATGGAAACACTTGCTAAAATATGTCATTGTACATTGAAAACTCTGGGAAAACACTTTTCACTTGGAGAGATATTTTAACTTACAGATGACATTTACCTCCTGCACACAAAGTGGTTGATTCTGAATGAGTCTTACAAGGGGAGGCCGCCAATTGTGAAATTCAGATTCGATTCATACTGCGCATAATAAAAGCTCATGGCCTGAGGTGTAATGTGGCAAAGCACCAAGATGCACTTCTCAGCCGTTGTCGAGAAAATCGACAGTTAAAATAAACCGTTGCGGTGAAATACTCTCTACGATTGATAATTCTCTTCAGCATCGTGGTGCAGCGGTAAGCGCTCGGGTTCGTAATCCGAAGGTCACCGGATCGAATCTCCCGCCATGCAACCTTTTTTTTGTATTTGTTTTTTGTAATTCAAATGTGTGTATACATACACACACACACACACACACACACACACACACACACACACACACACGCACACACACACATATATATATCCCGGCAATCAGTTGCAACAATTATGCATATAATAAGTTGTTGAAAGTCGTTTGTCGTGGAAAAACTGGCGACTTCGAACATCATTATGTTTTCCGCAAACAAAGTTGTATTTCACAAATGTTATTAATTGTCTTCATAATGTTAACCACGTATAGTTAACGGAAGACGTAGAAACGATATTCCGAAAAGAATACGTATAGCGTAAGTCAAACGTTCGAATTAGAATAGAAACCCCACGAACACAAATTTTCTGTGGCAGGTATGATATATAAACTCCGTTACTCGCTCGTTACACTTGAAGGACAGATGTTGAATGGGCCGAAACGAGCCGCCGCATAACAGCGTAGTTGCCTGCTAACTTCGAAAGAAGGTAGATGCGGTCGCTAGCGCAAGTCGAAAATCAGTGCGGACGTGAGAGCTTTGGTACACCCTGTTAAACAAACGGAAAAATGGAGGCAGTACAATTGGAGAGCGATCCGCCTTCACCAACATGCATAAGCAATTCATTAATAGTTTATAATATACTCCTGGAAATTGAAATAAGAACACCGTGAATTCATTGTCCCAGGAAGGGGAAATTTTATTGACACATTCCTGGGGTCAGATACAGCACATGATCACACTGACAGAACCACAGGCACATAGACACAGGCAACAGAGCATGCACAATGTCGGCACTAGTACAGTGTATATCCACCTTTCGCAGCAATGCAGGCTGCTATTCTCCCATGGAGACAATCGTAGAGATGCTGGATGTAGTCCTGTGGAACGGCTTGCCATGCCATTTCCACCTGGCGCCTCAGTTGGACCAGCGTTCGTGCTGGACGTGCAGACCGCGTGAGACGACGCTTCGTCCAGTCCCAAACATGCTCAATGGGGGACAGATCCGGAGATCTTGCTGGCCAGGGTAGTTGACTTACACCTTCTAGAGCACGTTGGGTGGCACGGGATACATGCGGACGTGCATTGTCCTGTTGGAACAGCAAGTTCCCTTGCCGGTCTAGGAATGGTAGAACGATGGGTTCGATGACGGTTTGGATGTACCGTGCACTATTCAGTGTCCCCTCGACGATCACCAGTGGTGTACGGCCAGTGTAGGAGATCGCTCCCCACACCATGATGCCGGGTGTTGGCCATGTGTGCCTCGGTCGTATGCAGTCCTGATTGTGGCGCTCACCTGCACGGCGCCAAACACGCATACGACCATCATTGGCACCAAGGCAGAAGAGACTCTCATCGTTGAAGACGACACGTCTCCATTCGTCCCTCCATTCACGCCTGTCGCGACACCACTGGAGGCGGGCTGCACGATGTTGGGGCGTGAGCGGAAGACGGCCTAACGGTGTGCGGGACCGTAGCCCAGCTTCATGGAGACGGTTGCGAATGGTCCTCGCCGATACCCCAGGAGCAACAGTGTCCCTAATTTGCTGGGAAGTGGCGGTGCGGTCCCCTACGGCACTGCGTAGGATCCTACGGTCTTGGCGTGCATCCGTGCGTCGCTGCGGTCCGGTCCCAGGTCGACGGGCACGTGCACCTTCCGCCGACCACTGGCGACAACATCGATGTACTGTGGAGACCTCACGCCCCACGTGTTGAGCAATTCGGCGGTACGTCCACCCGGCCTCCCGCATGCCCACTATACGCCCTCGCTCAAAGTCCGTCAACTGCACATACGGTTCACGTCCACGCTGTCGCGGCATGCTACCAGTGTTAAAGACTGCGATGGAGCTCCGTATGCCACGGCAAACTGGCTGACACTGACGGCGGCGGTGCACAAATGCTGCGCAGCTAGCGCCATTCGACGGCCAACACCGCGGTTCCTGGTGTGTCCGCTGTGCCGTGCGTGTGATCATTGCTTGTACAGCCCTCTCGCAGTGTCCGGAGCAAGTATGGTGGGTCTGACACACCGGTGTCAATGTGTTCTTTTTCCCATTTCCAGGAGTATATATATATGAAATACAAAAAACTAATAAATAAAAATAGTGTTGCATGGCGCAAGATTCGATTCGGCGACCTTCGGATTACGAACCCGAGCGCTTACCGCTGCGCCACGACGCTGTAGAAAATTATTAATCGTAGAGAGTATTTTATCGCAACGGATTCTTTTAGCTGTCGATTTTCTCGACAACGGCAGATTCTCGACAACGGCAGAGAAGTGCATCTTGTGCTTTGCCACATTACACCTCTGGCCATGAGCTTTTTTTATGCGCAGTATGAATCGAATCTGAATTTCACAATTGGCGGCTTCCCCTTGTTAGACAGGTGGCGCCCACAGCTTCCACATGTTAACTTGGTTTTTGTGATGTTGTCTCTTTCTCTCTGGTTACTTGCTTTCTTCAAGCATAAGTAGCACCTTGCTTTCCTAGTTGGTTCTTCATTTGCAGCAATTTTATTTACCTCTCGTTTCTTTCCTAGGATCTCTCCCATCGCGCAAATAATAGGCAACTGGAGTCCTTTCAAATCCATGGCTCGCTCTTCTACATATGGTTTCAAAAGTTCGTGGCCTAATTCAGGGAAATATAGTTTTCTGGCGTTTGATTTTCCTTCATTCCATTTAGGCGCGTTCATCTTGAACAGTGTGTATGAGTTAACTGCAGCTATATCAATTAGGCTGTAGAACATTGACAGTGGCCATCTTCTCGTACCCCTTTTTGTAGAGTATACCCTAACCATTTGATCTACGGCATCCACTCCGCCCTTAGTGGAATTATAGTACAGGTTTATGTGTGTTTTCTGTTTTGGTGTATCAACTTCTACTCCTGAATTACGATGTTGTGTAGACATCAACAGATTTTTCTTCAGTTTTTCCTTTGTGAAGTAAGAGACAATTGTTACTGGCGGCTTCTTAGAAGCTGGGTCTGTGAATGCGAATTTGGAGGAATACAGCTCTTTGCCTGCTGTCGTCTTAAGTTCCTGCAGTACATGTTCTCTGTTTGTTTTGAGTGTCCTAACCAATGTAAGTTCGTAGTCTTGATAGAGAATGTCCGCCAATTTCACAGAAGTGTAGAAGCAGTCAGTTGTGAAATTGTAGCCTGTATTCTTTATTGCCTCCTCCAGTCTCTTCACAATCTCAAGTGGACCTCGTTCACTGGCAGGTCTAGTGTCTTTTCCAGCATACACTTCCATTTTTATGACGTATCGTTCAGTTGCACTACAAAGCGTTCCGACTAATAGTCCATATTTTCCAGGTTTGTCTTTGAGGAAAACTTTGAAAGGACAACTACCTCTGAAAAGACACAACATTTCATCAATTGCATTGTCGGGTCCACTTCTGAAGTACCGTGGGAATATTCCATTCACGCAGCGGCGCAAATTTGTCACGTACACGTCTTTTTGACCTGGTGCCTTTATCATCAAAGCGAAGAATTTTCAATAGCTGATATTCTCTTGTCTTAGCCATAGCTCCTCTATAAATCGCTCTTTCCAATAAATTTGACCATAAATCAGATAAAGAAATATTGGTGTCCTGGTAAACTCCCATTAGAATTAAAATTCCCATCAATGCATATATTTCAGAATCGCTAACGGGAGATAAGTTTTCTCTTTCAGCTTATTCATTTGTATGGTCAAGTATTTTCCCCGCACTAATTCAGGAGTGTTTTTTTTTTTAATGATTCACATATGCTTATTAGTTTCCCAGCACTGGTTATTCCTTGACGTTCACGGACTATTTTACCAAAATCCCTTTTACTATGTCTTGGAGTTTCTGTAGATACACTCTGCCAGAATTTTACATATTTATTTGGAGCGTTACCTGCGGGGTTTGTGTTTTTCTTCATGGTCCTCCGCTTCTTTACTGGAATCCTTTTCTACTTCTGTATGATCTGATTGAAAATCACTTAAATCTGATAATTCGTCGTCGAGTAACAGTTCTACAAGAACTTCTGCGTCGTTCAAGCCTCTATAACTCATCTTACAAAATCTACAATAAAGGCGTCGTTCTACTGTGACAAACTGCTAATAGCAATAATGGCAAGTCTAAAATCAACCATGAAAGTGAAACTCAACAATTAGACTGCTCAACAACACTGTAAAACTCATGTTCGAGGTTGCCAACTGAATAAAAGAAAGAAAAACGTACGGGCAAGTTTTGCCCATGCTTGGTGGTTGTAGGGAAGATAATAAGAATTACGGTCGCGTGGAGTACCAACCCCGGGCAAAATGTGCCCTTGGGCGTAAAATTCCTATTTTGTACTTGTAATTATAATACACTATGCTGTACGTTTCTATGGTTAAATTATTGTAAGGTAACAGACAAAAAGAAAAAGACCCAAAAACATAGGATATTTGCCATGACATTTTTAAAAAATAAAAATGTACGGGCAATTTTTGCCCGTGTTTGGTGTTTCTAGTGTTAAACAGGGATTGTCGGTCGATGGAGTCGTAAGCTTTCTTGGAAGTCGAAAAATGTGCAGATGATTGGGAGATTTCGTGTTGCTCGAATTTTCAGAGTATACGTGAAGTTGAAAATTTGTTCTGTGCCTGATCTGTGTGGTCTGAACCCTGCTTGATATTCATCTATATAGGAGTGCGAGTTGTTCCTGAGCACGTTGTAAGAGGCAAGCGGAACTGACTTTGTGAGGAACGGAAAGGAGGGAGATTCCTCTGTAGTTATTCACATCAGGTTTATCTCCTTTTTTGTGAAGTGGGTGGATGAGTGCTCATTTCCGGTCGTCTGGGAGTTCTTCACCTCGCAATATGTCCTGCATGATAGCGTGTGATTTCCTGTAATGATCGCCTTCTGAGATTTTCAGTAACTCTACGGTGATTAAATTTAATATTTATTTATTTTTATACGACCGAATGGCGGGAGGTAGTAGTCGTCGATTCGATTATCAAAGTCCCTAGTTCATCCAAAGGATTGACCTTCAAATTTGCGTATCCTTAGCTGTTGATCCGAGGGCAACTCCGTCGAAGCGTGATAAGTATTTCCTTAACTGACAATTTTCAAACCTCTGTCGAAATTTGGAATCGTTAGCAATAAACATGTAAATTCTCTTTTCCAGTATCTCAGAAAAATGGTTCAAATGGCTCTGAGCACTATGGGACTTAACATCTGTGGTCATCAGTCCCCTAGAACTTAGAACTACTTAAACCTAACTAACCTAAGGACATCACACACATCCATGCCCGAGGCAGGATTCGAACCTACGACCGTAGCCGTCACGCGGTTCCAGGCTGAAGCGCCTAGAACCGAACGGCCACAACGGCCGGCTCCGGTATCCCATCTGTACATATAACTAAAATTGTAATTGGACGATGTCTATACATAGGAGATATTTAAGAAAACTTAATATGAGCTGTCATTATAACAGGAATAGACAACAAAAGTTATTTTTAGACTTTTTGTCTGTCTGTCGGTATGTTAATAGTTGCATGACGAAAAAACTAAAGAATCTGGTACATGTTTCATCTTTGTAAACAGCCTAGAAGCAGAGTTATCGCATTTTTGCCATAAAAGCGTGCATGATTGCTCACCGCAGGGCATTAACAAATCGCAAGATGCTTGAATGAATCCTTCCATCGACAATAATAGTAAGACTCTATTTATAGCGCTCTGTTCGACAGGAAAAAGTTTGCATTAGAAACAATCGCCTAAAAATAATCATGTAGGCTTGCTAAGGACCAGTGAGGTGCGACCTCGCTGCTCTTTAATTTTAATTATTGGTTAGAGCAGGTGTCGCCAATATGTTTTGCTGCCGGTCTAAGTAAAGTAAAATGTATTGAGAAATCGATTCGAATGTCTTATAAACAGTACTTATTTTTCGAACAATGAATTAGATTTTACTGATTATAATTACAACAGAAAGTGTGTTGGTTCCGTGACACAGTACATTACCTTCAATTTGGGCTCCACGCACAGTACCGTTGTCAGTATCTATAAGGTTAAGTATTCTACAGTCTCATGTATTTATAGAATATAGAATTCAAATCCACCACAAAAATTAAGTCACTGTGTAGATGCACAGTGGAAAAGTTCCTTTTAGATGAAGAGGTTCCCCTCTGTTTCCGTCCGTTCCGTAGGCGTGGGTTCGGGTATTGGCTTTAACCACAATAAGAAGAGGTTTACTACAAACACGTCTGACATGTTGTGTGAGCTGAGCTGTGAGATACTCGCACTCCTCGCCCATTTGTTCTTTAATTCGCTGCTATTCTAGTCGGTCATTAGTTAGAGAGTGTGGCTGCTAATTCGTACGACAGTATTGCCTAGAGCACAAAAATGAATTAAACCTACCGGTACATGAAGTCGGCAGGGGTCACGCTTATTTTCTATACCTGCTCATTCCAGATGGTTTAACGCTGCTCTGCTGCTTGTGAGCATCATAAAAAGCTTAATCAAAGCTCCAATTTCGAACAGGATTACAAATATGGTGTCGAAATATTAATGACTGTTTCCTCAAATTAACAGTACGCAAAAGCTGGCGTTTGTAACAATACTAATAAGCAATCATAAATAGATGTATATAAAAACTGAAAGACACTCACGAAAAAGGTTTCTGATATCAATGTTGTATGGCGGTTCGTCGGTCTGCAGCTCTGTACTTGCATCAAACCGTTGCCGTCCTAGATGCGGTCTCACGGCCACTAGCGTTTAGTGCTATTCTGTTGCTAATGCTTAGTGATGGGGTAGGTGTTAGAGCATTGTCTGGTTTTCCCCTTCCCGAACGAATGTTCATTTCCTTCGCCAGTAGGCACTTAAAAGCGATTTAGAGCGCAACGTAGGGTTGCCAGACGTTTTTGCTAACAAACCGTGACGTTTCTCTAAAATTAACTAAAAACGGCCGTAATTTGTGAATCATAAACCGGAACATTTCGGGACCCTTTTTGAACGTTAAAAAAGTGGAAATATTTGTGTAAATTACTGCTGTATTCAACTGATTCAGTAAAATAGATAAACAAATGAACACTTTGTATTGTAATTAATTTAATAAAACCCAAGGGAGGACATTCAGATGGTAATAATATTTTACAACATTAGTGCTGGTAACAGAAGAATTTTTTATTTTGAAACATTTATACGAGATACGGAATTGTCTACTGAAACACTGTATGTTGAAGTGCAAAGTTTACATAATTCGATATCCTACGCCTCATATTTATCTGAATTTTGAGCTGTGCAGAGATCTTTCCGCTGTATGATGTATTCATAAAACTTAGAGCAACTCATTTGATAATTAAAAACACATGTAATTGCTGCTTCGACCGTTGGCACTTGTAATCTATTTCCTTCCTCAGTCCATTGCACATTCATGAGAGAGAATACTCGTTCCACGATTGCATTATGCCCTGGAATACTGAAGACGAATTCACACAGATTCAGCAACTGAGAATACTGTTTTCGCATCCAGCCTGGCGAAAGAAGTAGGTCCATTTCTCCTGACATGAATTACTACCCCAGTTATCGCTATTTTTGTTGATAGTTTATTTTGTGACCTGTTTTCTTTATTCAAGCAGTTCACTGAATCAGAAATCATGTACTGGCAATCGTCTGCCTTGTACAAATGTTATTGTCCTTGTCACATTAGTTCCACTCAGGTTCTGCGTCCAGCAACATCCATTTAAAAACGGAAAACTGTTCTACATGAACATGAATTTTTTGAATTTCACTATTTAATGCAACCTCGCTGTCTGCAAGAGAGACGTCACTTTGAGTGGAATAAAACATTCTTCTTTACGACGTTCTGTTATTCTGATAGCATTTTCCAAAATCGCAGCTACTTCTGTAACACTGCTGTCGGCTTTCCAAAGTTTAAGTATTTGTCTCTGAAACACGCTCAACTGACTATGCAGGAACCACAGACATGCTTCCGTTAACGGATTCTGAAAGATGGTTGTCAGAAATTTAGGTGCCTTTTCTTACAAGAGGAAGAATGATTTAAGAGCATTTGACAACTTAAGTACTCTCTCTACAGCAACAAACAAAGATAACCATCTTGTTTTTGTATATGACGAAAATGCATGATACTCGTATGTCCACAAACTCACAAAACTCCTTTAGACGTTTCGTTCGTAGTGTGTATATGGAGAAGTAATTGAAAAGTTTAATTATAAAGGTTTCTACGTCAACACTCATCACATCAGCGGCTGTCTTGGCAGCATTGTGTAGAATCTCAGCAGGGCAGCCAACTACTAAAAGATTTTCGTTTACTTCACTTTCCAGTCTAGAAAATACATTGTTTGTACCTGCTCGTCGCACTCCTCCACAATTAGTGTTAGCATTGTCACCGGAAAATGCAAAACACTTGTCAATTTTATTTTCCTCTAATACAGTGTGTACTTTGTAGAGGCGGTTTCATTTGGCAGCGAAACTAATTTAAGCAATTTCACTTGAATGCCATTCTAAGGTGCAGAATATTGAGCAATTAATGGAAATACTTTTTCGGCCTTGTGATTACTCGCATCTGTACCTGTCGAATAATAGCGGATTTATATACTTATCGTATGATGATACAGAGCTTAATCAAATACATAATTTTAAGAGTATACAGTGTAGGAGATGACAAGCAAAATACAGGTACAGAATCAAATGTCTGAAGTATTTAAGTCCAATCTGTTGATCTGGTTCAGCCCTTCAGGTGATACATGATTGATGTCATTTATGAGCCTTCAGGTGATGCATGGTTGATGTCATTCATTGATCCCACGAATGCTCGTTTCGGGCATTCACCAACAATGTGATTTATTGTTTGCAGGGCAGCTCCACAGTCACAATCTGGAGATGTTGCCCAGCCCCATTTGTGCTTTAGATATCCGCAGTTCCCTTGTCCTGTTCGGATGCGGCAGGTGGTTCTCCACTGGCGTCTCGGGAGTGTGAAACCTGGAACTCGCATGGAAGGCTTTTCAGCGAGATGACCGTTGAACACTGACGATTCTTCCCACTGACTTCTCCATACTTCGTTGATGTTAAAGTCGGAGACTTCAAGATGTTTTGCAGTTCGCCAAGGTGGTTTTCTTGACTTCAGACGCTGATGTTCTGCTATTAATATATCGCTGTGTACTGGTAGCTGGGAGTTCTTCTGAATGTTTCTCCAGATCTTCAGGAGAGCATCTGATCTTCGTAGAGCTGGAGACTGGATGTTACTTAAAACTTGTAGCCATGCAGTTCGAGTGCTACATATGCACCCTGTGATAAGTTGCATTGTCTGGTTGAGTTGCGCATCTATCTTGCTACAGTGAGCACTATTCACCCAAGTTGTACAACAGTATTCAGCGACAGAGTATGATAGTGCCAAAGCAGTTGATCCTAGGGTTTGAACGCTGCAACCCCAGGGTGTATCAACAAGCTTCTGAATGATATTATTACAGGTCTTCACTTTTGCGGTCACATTGGAGAGATGATTTCGGGAAGTTAGGGACCTATCTGCCTGGTAAATTCAGTCGTTACAGTTTGACAGTCTGGTAAATTCAGCCCTTACAGTTACAGACTCAAAATATATCGACATGCTACCAAACAAAATATAGAATCCTAACACCACATAATAAAATATAGAATTCAACAAACAGAACAACAAAAAATTGGCCAGAAAAGCCAATAAAATAATCACAATTGTTTATCACAATTTTATATTCCCCACACATCGATTTCCCACAGGAAGCAAAATACGAATTTGCTTTCCTATTGATGACGCAGAAGTCGCACCGTCTCCGTTTTTGGTCGTACTGGCGGCTGAAGAAGTAGCAGGTCTAGTCAGCTTTTCACCCAATTGTTCTATATTCGTTCTCAAATACCTAGGAAGACGTTCGTTAACGAATCTCTTCTCCATGCATGGAGTAGCTAACGCAGAGGCTAAGTTTTTGAGAAAAGTCCGTGTTCATATTCCATTTGTAAAGAACCAGACTGTGTACCCCAGCGATATCAAGGATGCCATGAAATCAGCGCATCAGCCATCGATTGCTTTTTCTCTTCGTGAACGAAGAATAGCACAATTTGTCTAATACGTCGACCCCTCCTTTAGTCATGTTGTAAAATCGAATTATTTCTGGTAATTTCGAGACATTGTCTACCTCCCGATCGAAATGCATTCATTATACCCGGCTGACTTTATTTTTCTCGGGAGTGTATGCTAAGAGCGTTTTGTCGTCTTCATGAGTAAATGTTGAGGTCGAGACAGGGGCGTTGGCTAATAACGACGGAGGAATCTGCGGCTTGTTTTTTCGCAGACTACCGTCGTACGATGAAAAGACGTCCATAAGGCATAAATCTTTGGTGTAATTATCCCTCTCCTTGTACTGGTGTACATTGTGTGGCTCAAAGTTTAGTAATTTGAGATCTTCCTGTGCTTACTTTTCTGTGACCGTTTCGGGGAGACCTTTTATGACTATTTGGAGGTGTCGTTCGCTCTGTGGTTCGTGTGTATAGTTATGGATGGTATGATGGCGGAAGAAATCCAGAGCGGTTCTTTGGTCCTTGATAGTTTTAAAGTGGTGTTTGATAGTTTTACCCTTGTAGATGGCTTTAATTGGTCCTTCCATGCACTTTTTTAATGCGGCGTTAAGTGTTAAATAGTGGCCTGCATACTTTATTATAATTTGTGGTATTTGTTATTTCTTTCGGTGTAGTATGAGGCAAGTTTGACGGTGTTTTTTGTTGTCGTTTTTGGTTGTTGTGTTGTATCAGCAGTTCCGGTGGTGTCTGTCGGTTGTGCATGTCCTGTTAATGGTTCAAAACTATTTTCCGTATGTCCATGAAACTGTTTGTGTGGTGCGCTGTTGTCACCGGAAGTTTCTGTCTGATTGTCTTTCGTGGAGGTGGGGTCTGAAATTCCCCTTCCGCATCGTCTTGTTCCATTTCTTCTGGTTCGCTTGATTCAGAGTCAGAGGAATGATATATCTGGTGTATTTTTCGTCGTCATCTCTTTGGCGATTATCGTCGTCGTTCGTCTTGTTTGTTTCCGTCATTTGTCGTTCTGTGATTGGCCATCTTTGCGTCAGAGCTGGCTGCGATTTCAGTGTCGTGTTGTTGCACCTGGAACTTCTTAATCTGTCGACGCAGCGCCGTCTCGATGCTTAAGTCCGGTGTGCGGGGTTTTGGTTAGGTTCAGACCTACCCGCGAGAGCTACCTGTTCCCTCCTTGTTCTTGGCCTAGGGGAATGCAGACATACATCCTGCTGGGGAGGGGCGACCTTCTGTCAGTCAGGCTCCTAGGCATGAGGCCCTGACCCCTCATTCCCGACGCTAGCTATCCTAACCCCAGCTAGCCTCGGGTTTCTCGCCTATCTCCTATCACGTCCTACTTCACGACAACTTTGCTTGTTACTTGCCAGGAGGAAAGGCGGGTTGTAACACCACGCTCCTGTTGCGCACACACAGCTAGGCTGCTCAGAGACTGATGTGTTGATGTGTGTTACCCGCGTGGCCCCATTTTTTCTGGATTGCAAGCACGAGCCCAAGTCTACCTGGATTGTAGTTTTTACTCGAGGGACATATCCTACCACTGAGATGGAGTTGAGTGGTGGTGTGCACCTCGATTTAGAGCGTGAGTCTGGGAGAGGAATCAGTGGTGGGAAGAAATTGATGTTCACGCGCAATTATTCAGTCAGGGCAACGTGCCACCTGTAGTGGTCGTGAATATCGTTGGGTCGTCCCAGCTGCTGGGGGTTGGCAGAAAAGCGGGTGGTGGCATAGAACCTGTGCGCAGCTTGCTGGAATCGCCCCCTGACGAAAGGTTTTCCAATAGCTTCATGGAGTAGATGGTGAGGAAAATCATTGGGTACGTGGAAGGCTTCTCAAAATTTTGTCCTGAAGTTGTTGAAGTTTCTGGACTTGGGAGGTGGCAGCATTACCCCAGACCTCACATGCATAGTCCATAACTGGTCTGGTGCGGTTGCAGAAAAGGTGCAGATCGCTGTCAACAGGGAACAAGGAGGGAAAGTTGAGTGTAGGGTATAATGTCCCAGCTCTCGGCGATGTCTTCTGACGAACTGCAGTGATTTGGGCCTTCCAGGTCAGCTGATGGTCCAGGACGACTCCTACGTAAGTGGCTATAGTGGTCCATTCAATTGGCTGGTCAAAAAGAACAAGTGGCTGCACATCAGATGGGCGATGTCAGGTATGTGTGTTACCCTCCGGTCCACCATCGTCAAACCACTTCTAGCAGGGAAATGTAGTTTTACCTGAAGGCATTTGCTATGACTATTGTAGGGTAAGATAGTACAGACTTAAGGTTCTTCTTTATTTACGTCGTTGGATGTGGACTGGGAAGTTATTGTCTGTAGGAACTTATGTTACTTCATGTTGCGACTGCCGTTTTTTAACGATGGAGCAGTGCAACAGGCCTCTTATAGAGGTCTCTGTCGTCCATAGGAGCCCCAAGGTTCCTGATAAGGGGATTGTCAGAAGCCGCATCCTTCCGATACATCTTCTCGGCGATATCTTGAAATCGGGTGAGGACTTCCTTTTCTTGGGCTGCTTCGTGAAGATATCTTGCAGGGAACTGCGGGTGAACATGGAAGATTTGGCGAAGCACCTTATTTTGTTGCGCTTGCAGGCAGTGGAGATGTCTGTGCACCGCATTCCCCGTGCAGCACGGGCATAGTCCATGACTGGTCGAACGAACATTCTGTAAATAAATAGCTCGTTAATTACAGAAAGTGCCGAATGCTCGTTCGGGAGTGGATAAAGGGCCCCAGCCTTTGCTCATCTATCCGTCGAACTTCTTGGACTTGGTGCTGCCAGATGAGCTGACGATCTATGACAACACTGAGGTAGGTGGTCATCAACGTCCAGGAGATGATGTCGCCGAAAAGTCGAAGCTGATGATCTTGGGGTGAGATCCTCTTGCATGTGAAGACAGCAGCTTGGTTCTTCCTTGCGTTGAACCTCGCTCGCCATAGAGTTAGTTGCCCATGCTTCTATGGCAGTGCAGGCATCTTGTAGTCTGTGATACCTTGCTTGGGGCCATCAGCTTCGAATGAAGATCGCCGTTCATCGGCGTAAATCGCTCGTTCCACTCTGGGAGATGTAGGGAGATCGACAGTGTACAGCGAGTACAGGATCGGACCAAGGGCCGAACCATGTGAGACGCCAGCTACAATGGGTCGTACTGTGGAAGTTGTGTCGTCAATGTGGACCACAAAGGTTCTCCCCCGCAGATAGCTGTCCATGAGGCGGGTGAGACATCGTGGAAATCCACGTAAATGGACTTCCAGAACAGCCCAGAATGCCAAACACTGTTGAAAGCTTTGGTAACGTCGAGGATGATAGCACTGCAGCACTTCTTATTGTTGAAGGCAGTAGTCATATCTTCAACAACCCGGATGAGCTGCTGCGTTGAGTAGTGGCCTCCCCGGAAGCCAAACTGCTCTGGAGGTAACATCCGATGACGGTCCATGATGAGCTTCTGCCGTAGGAGAAACCTTGCTGAGCTGTGGAAGTAAGCTGACTGGCCGATAGTGGTTCAGGTTTTTCTAGTCCTTTCCTGGTTTTGGGAGGCTACGATGACAGTCTGCTTCCAGGCAGCCAGATAGATATGCTTCTGCAGCATGGCGGTGAAGAGACGTGCCAGATAGTTATGTTACAGGAGGCAATTCCTTAAGCTCCTTCCCAGGGATGTCGTCGGCGCCGGGCGCCTTGTTGGCCATTGCCCTGGTGCAAGAGGTCACCTCGTCTGCAGTGAAAATCGGAAGGTGATCGTCGTCGTGGCGTTCAGCTGCAAGATAAGCCTCGAGGCTGCGGTCCACATCTCTCATGTGATGGGCGTCCACTGGGTCATCGAGAGAGACGAAGTTCGCCTGGAAGACATGTGAGGGCATTGGCTTTATCCTCGGCCGTGTAGGCGACGCTTGTCGTCGTGTCCAACGATGGCGTGACGCGCTTCCACTTAGTAAAGAAGCGCGCTGCATCCTAGAGAGTAGGATCAGGAGTAAAGGATGCAAGCTTCTGGGCCCACTGCTCGTTCGTATGTGTGTTGATGGCGGCCTTGATATCACGGCGGAGTCGATTAATTCACCTCTTATGGAGTGGGTCGCGAGTGATGCACCATTCCTTAGAGAGACGATTTCTCATTCTAATGAGAGCCAAGATGTTTTCTGGGAGTCCTAGGCGTAGTCTGGGTGTGTCTCTGGTAGTATGGATTGCAGCAGCGTCGTTGTATCTTCATCGGCGAAACCATTGACGTCGGCATCGACGTAGTGGATGTCGGCATCGAGGTGTGGCCGCACAGTGGCGAGGACATTTTCTCGTAGTCGGTGCGCCGGAGGTTGAGGCGCGGTGGGATGACGGCAGGATCAACTGCGAGATTGAAGATGACTGGCAGATGATTGGAATTGAACTCATGAACGACGTCGGCCGTCATGAATTGATTCAAGCCCTATGTAACGGCGATGTCGAGGACGTCAGGATTACCCCTGGATGGGTAGCGGGTGGGTTCTTCCGGCCCGCAAGCATGAGCTTCAGCTTTGTCGAAGACTTAATGAAGTCGTCGGATGCTGTGGTGTGGATCGAATTCCACGCCGCATGTTTGGCGTCAAAGTCGCCTGCCAAGAAGAGTTTCCCTGGGAGATGCAGCAGAGCGAGTGTGTCATCCAAGTCCACCAGGTACCGAGGAGGACGGTAGACAGAGACGAAGGTGACCACTCCCACTGAGGTCACTACTGCCACAGCTGTCGCCTCCATCTGTTGTGAAGGTGGTGCAGGAGCCACATAATGGCTTAATGTAGATCATTACTATAGCATCGGTAGTTGGGGATGTTGGCTTGTAAACCCGTCTTCAGGTGCATCTCCCTGACGAGAAAAATGTCGATGTTTGTGTTACTCGCGTTTTTTTGTGTCGTCTGTTGTGCCCAAGTGTACCGCCTTTGGCCGTTTCTCCTTGTTTCTCTGTTGTGAGGAAGGGTAGGTTTTCACTGTCTTTATTTGTACTTACGAAGAAATTGGGCTCTCCTATGGGTCCTTAGTTCTCCTGTCTATTGGTCTTTTCTTATTGTTAGATTTTCGTTTTGTCATCATTTTTGTTGTCTTATAATTTGTCTATTTTCTTTTAAAGTTCTTATCCAGGCTGGTGCTCTTCGTCGTGAAATTAAATATCTTCTTCGATAGTATTTATTATTGTTTCGGGACTTTATATCAGTGCCATGGTTGTGGGGTCTATTGTGGCAACATTTTTGAGTTGTAGAGTTCGTTCTCTAACGGTATCAATTTTTTGAAAGGTTTTTTTTTTTGCATATTCTTTGATTTTTTTCTGTGATATATTTTTCATTTAATTCTTAATGGATTTCGGTGATTCTCGTCTATCGAGGTACAACGAGGTACCATATCAGGCAGGTGTTCTGCAGTTTTTGAAGCTGTTTGCAGGTTGTGCCCCATGCTGCTGCACCATACAGAATTGTCGGTTGGATTGTGGATCTGTATAGTTGTACTTGGTTTACGTGTTTAGTTCTCTGCTTTAGAAAAAATGGTACGAGGGTGTTCATTTTCTGTGCTGTTATCTTCCGTTCTATTGTATTTTCTTTAAATGTTGGTGCTTGGTAGAGATGAATTCCTAGAAATTTCGTTTTTGTACTCCATGAGATATTTTGCTCTGCTATTTGAAGTTCGTAATCTTTGTGAAAAATATTGCTGCCGTTTTTGTTGCATTGAAGGTAATTTTTTCTGTTGTGCCCATGTTTCCATAATATCGATCTGTCTCTGCGCTATTGCTATTGTGTCGATGCTACGTCCAGATGTTAAAAAGCGGTCGTGTTTGTATAGGTTCAAAGTTACATTCGGTAGAGTAGGTAAGTCATTTATATATAGATTGAATAGTATAGGTGAAATAACGGATCCTTGTGGTATTCGTGCTTCTGGAGTCTTGGTAGGTGATCTTTTGCATTGTATCGTAACGAAGAACTGTCTGTTTTGCAGAAAACTGTCAATAATTTTGATGTAGCTGCCTGGTGTAGGAGGTTTCTGGAATAGTTAAACTATTAGGGTTTGTTTCCTTACTATGTCTTAAGCTTTTGCCATGTCGAAGAATACCGCTGCTGAAGATTTACTAAGGTTAAAGTTGTTATGGATGTGTTCTGTAGTTCTAATTAATTGCAGTTCTGCTGATAATTAGGATGTGCAGCCGAACTGTTCTGGTCGCATGATATTTTCTTCTGTTAGGCAGAGTTGTAATCGTTTCAGGATTATTCTTTCCAGGATTTTTGATGAAGTCAGTAGGAGGCTTATTGTCTGTGGTTTGTTGGTTGTGCTGTGTTTTTTCCTGGTGTAGGTATGGGAACTTTTTTTGCTATTTTCCACTTGTCCGGAAAGTATTCCAGTAGTTAGCAACTGTTGATTATACGTGTTAGTAGGACTATGTCTATCCTTGGTAGATTTTTAAGATGAACGTTGGAGATCTGGTCTGCGCCTGGGTCTGTGTTCTTCGTGCTGGATATAATGTTCTTTGTTTCAGCTGGTATTGTGAGTAGTAGTCCTGCTATTGAAGGTGTGTCACGGAATTGCTGTAGGAGGTGTCAGATTCTGTTGTCTTCATTTTCGATTTGGTGAATCGTTAGTCGGTAAGGACATACGTTGGTAGTATTCTTATGCAACGAGTTCTGCTTTTCCTAGTGCATCAAATATTAAGCCTTCTGGCCCGTTAATTGCAGTGTGGGATGCTGGTTGTTCATTGATGTTTCGAACTAATTTCCATTCATCTCGGGTGAACAGGACGGAGGCTGCCATTTTATCCTACCATGTTTGTTGCCGCCGTTCTATTACTCTTTTGTGAAGTTCGCGGGATAGTTTTTTTGTCTCGTGTCGGTATCGTGGATTGTGGAATTGTTGGTTATTATTGATGCTCTTTTTGCAGCAGTTTTGATTTTGTTGGTTAGAACTTTCACTGCTATGTCTTTTGTATCTACGTTCATTGTTGGTCGGATGTTGTTGGTTAGATATCTTTGGTACTGTTCCCAATATCTGTATTTGCTGTGGTGGTGGTTTCCGCGGTCGCCGCGGCGCTGCTGCATCTGCTACTGCGAGTGTGTAGTGGGTGAATGCGGCTGGTGCAGCATCCACCTCTCATCGTTTGGATCGGGCGTAGCGGTGACAGTCTGTACCAGGTGATGCTGGAAGTGCGCCCAGTTCGTGTTGGGGCGGGAGCAGTGATGGTAAGGTGGCGCCATCTCGTCTTACGCAGGTCGAAAATAACTGGCAGGTGATCAGACGACAGGGCACAACGAGTGGTCGCGATTGCATTGTATGCTGCCCCCTTTGCTGATTACGATGTCAAGAAAATCGGGACGGCCGCGCGTCGGGTAGTGCGTGGGGTTGAAGGGACCTATCACTTCGGCATCGTGGTCGTTAATGACCCGGAGTACTGTCTGCTACTGGTGGTGGTGACTCTGGAGTTCCACTCGCGGTGTTTAGCATTGAGATCGCCGTCGATGAATATGTTCCCGCACATCGACAGCAGCGTCTCGAAGTCCCTGGGTTGCTGATGTCCTGATGGCTGTCGGTAGACCACCTCGAATGTAACGTGGCCCACGGAGGTGTTGACCACGACGCCGCTGGTTTCCAGGGTTGGCGTCTCGGGGAGTTGCACCTGGTGGTGGCGCAGCGACGTCTTCACGTAGACCCCAGTGCCCCCGCAATGAGTGGTCCCGTCGGTGCGGTTGCAGGGAAAGTTCGCCGCCCGCTCGTCCACGCCTGGCTTCAGCCAAGTTTCGGTGACGAGACAGACATCCACATGCTCGTCCCGCAGAAACTGACAGTATTCTCCCGCTTGGGTTCGGAGGCTGTTTGGGTTCCACACACAAACGGTTAGACCTTGGATGTGTCTATCCATGTTTGGTTGTGGGAACGGATGGGGTGGTAATGGCCTGGGTGGCCGACTGCACTGCAGACGCGATCATCTGCGGAAGCTGCTTCAGAAGCACTTGAATTCCTCCCTCATGGCCCTTGACTTCGGCGATGCTCTCTGCAGAAGTCCTGTCAGTGCAGGGAGATGGTGCCGCTTTCTGGTCCCGAACGGCGGGCTGTGGGGCTGCAGGCTCACTGGTAGAGCGCTCCGTCCGCGCCGACGGCCGGCCCTGACACGCGCAGGGTGTTCCCTCAGCGGTCCGCGCCCACGAGCGACTACCGCCTCCAGCGCAGTCCAGCAGTAGAACTCACAACGCCAACACAAATCAAGAAAATACTAGCCTGCAGAAAGGATAGATCCCCACCAGGACTAAACAGAAGTTGAATCATACACCTAAAGAACCTCCGTAGGAAACCACTAGTCCTGTTAACACGTATCATTAATAGCTGCATGCTGCTACAAAAATTCCCTGCCGCCTGGAAGGCAGCAAAAGTTATTACACTCCCAAAGGCAGGGAAAGATCCAAAACTACCGGCAAACCATTGCCCAATCAGCCTACACTGGGAAAACGCTTGAAAGAGTAGTTTTGGACAGGATCAACAAATGTCTCATAGACGGTGAAACTATTAGACCGGAACAATTCGGGTTCCAGAAAGAGGTCTCTACGGAGCTTCAAGTCCTTTGAGTGACATGACTTCAACTACACAAACTTAACAGCAGCAGTTTTTCTCGACTGGGAAAAGGCTTACGACAAGGTTTGGCACGACAACCTGATTTTCAAGATCAAACGCAGGACAACGTGTACAAGAAACTGATAGACAGCTTTCTGACAGACCAGACGTTCCTTGTTGAGGTAGACGGAAAACGCTCCTCAAAAAAGCCCCTGAGGGCCGGCATCCCCCAGGGGTCGGTACTATCACCCACACTTTTTAACATTTACCCAAACGACATCCCCCTGTCGCTGCATGCCAGGATAGCCCAATTCGTGGACGACACAGCATTCTACACGAGTGGCAGGCAGCACCACTCAAGTACAGCACGCCTCGAAAAGCAGCTAGACATGGTAGAACACTGGTGTAGGGGACATAAAATGACACCAAACGCCGGAAAAACTGCAGCTGTCTACGTCACAAAAAAGCACGCGGTACTCAGAAACCGGCTGTCTCTAAACGCCCAGGAATTACCGTGGAGAGACTCCGTAAAATACCTGGGCGTAACATTAGATAAGAAAATGCTCTTCCACCTCCACATCGGGGAAAAGAGGAAGAGAGGTATAAACCTCGCAAAAGCTCTCCTGCCCTTCTTCCTCAGCAGGGAGATGTGGATGGAAACCAAAAGAACACTTTACAAAACAACAGTCCTCCCAGCACTAACGTATGGGTGTTCTGCGTAGGGAATCGCGCTCCAGACTAACTACAAAAAACTGCAAAGAGTGCAGAACAAGGTTTTAAGGTGGATTCTGGATGCCCCACCATGGACGCCCATACGCGCGCTCCACGAAACAGTGGAAATTGAAAGCATCCGTGACACAGTGAAGAGACTAGTGACAACACTGTACAACAAACCGGATAGACAACTGAGAGACACAGGCACTGTGATGCTCAGAACTTGGCACAGGCAGTGTGTGCCATGCCTTATCATTGAAGACCCCTTAGAAAAAGTAATCAGTAGTGCATAGGTAAATGTTTAGCATGTTTATGTTATGTCTGCTTAGTGCTCCCTTTTTGTGTAGTATGTTTTTTGTTTAGTTAAGCTGTAACCACCACTGTTTCCAAATATATTCTGTTGGTAAGACCTGTCACCACCACAGCAGGCAAAGTTTTGGAGAATCAGTTGAACTACATAATCCAAGGTACCATTCTTTGTTAATGAAAGCATGCACGACCACAGCAGCCAAAGGTACTAAATCTTTCGAGTCACCTAATAAAAGGTACCATGTATATCAACATGTAGTTAGTAGATTAAGGACCTAGATTAACCTAAAGATGTAGTTAAATAAGTCTAATCTCCCCCTCCCACTCTCTGCCGTCTGTGCGACCACCCATAACAACATAGTTTTCTTAGAGATAGATTAACTAGAACTAGACTATCAAGTAAAGAGTTAAAGTGTAGGTGCAGACCAACTACGGACCTATGCACTTACGACGGCCGTTCTCAGCGGGCAAGTGGCGGGGAGCACCGTATCCCACCCAGGTGGGTACGGTCAACACCCTGCCAGAACGAGCACAGCGGCCGCCACAGAACGACAACACTCGCTGAACTGCCGACTGGTGCAACTACGCAAAAGAAGCAGTGGGAAGCAGCACCCGCTGCACCCATTGCACAGAACGTAACAACCCTAAACCCACCCCATAAATCTAGGATGGTCGGGGGCCGCAAGCCCTTATTGTTCCGACCATGCCCTCTAATGTCCACGATTTGTTTTGTAAATAAATAGATCCCAGAGAAAAACAACAAAAAACTACACACAAGTACACGTAGATTCGGCGAAGCCGAAGGCACTGTGAAACACAGCGTTACACACACAAAAAAAGGCTCCGACTGGTTACTACTAGAATACTTTCCTGACAAATGGAAGATGGCAAAAATAGTTCCGATACCAAAACCACAGAGAAATCCGTCAGGTGCAACAAACCATAGACCACCTTACCAAAAATCCTGGAAAGAATAATTCTAAAGCGATTGCAAGTCTAACTGAAGAAAACAGCATGCGACCAAAACAGTTCGGCTACACATCCTAATTATCAGCAGAACGACAATTAATCCTAATTACAGAACATATCCCGAACAACTTGAACGTCAGCAAATCTACAGCAGCAGTATTCTTTGACGTATCAAAAGTGTACGACAGGGTCAAACTCTTATCAGACTGTTACATCAAAATTATCGAATACCACAAGGATCCGTCATTTCTCCCATATTATTCAACTTTCTCCTCCGAATGCGAAAATATTTTGTTGCCACCGTAGGGAGAAAGGATCACCACGATAAAATAAGGGAAATCAAAGCGCGTACGGAAAGATATAGATGTACATTCTTTCCGCGCGCTATACGAGATTGGAATAATAGAGAATTGTGAAGGTGGTTCGATGAACCCTGTGCCAGGCACTTAAATGTGATCTGCAGAGTATCCATGTATAATAGATCAACGATTTAGCTACTATACCAAACGTAACTTTAAGCCTATATGCAGACTACACAGCTTCAACATCTGGACGTAACATCAATGTAACAATAACAAGAGCACAGACACAAATCGACATACTGGAAACATGGGCGCAACAGAATAAAATCACCTTCAACGCAACAAAAACGGCAGCAATATTTTTCACGAAAAAGAGGAAACCAAGATAACGAACACAACTTCAAATAGCAGACCGAAATATACTATGGAGTACAAAAAACAAATATCTAGGAATGCATCGATCGAGCACTAACATTTAAAGAAAATAAAACAGAAAGCAAGAGGACAGCACAGAAAATGGTGAACACTCCCATGCCTTTCTTCAAAAGCAGAGAACTAAACACGAAAAATAAACTGCGACTGAACAAATCTACAGTCCAACCGACAATCCGATATGGAGCAGCAGCATGGGGAACCACCTGTAGAACTAATATTAAACAGCTTGAAATACTAAAAAATACAGGCCTGAGATGGTCCCTCGCGGTACCCCGTTAGACGAGGATAACTGAAATTCACCAAGAAGTAAACGAAAAATACACCACAGAAAAAATTCTAGACAATGCACAAAAACTTTTTCAAAAAATTGACACCTGCAGAGAACAAACTCCTCAACCCATAAATGTTGCCACCATACAACCACAACTATGGCACAGATATAAAGTTCCGAAAGCAATAATAACTGGATAAAACTACGAAACACTATCGAAGAAGACAATTTCATTTTTACGACGGAGTCAATGCGCTTGAAGAACTTTAAAAGAAAGTGATAAACAAACTTTTAAGACGACAAAAAGATGACAAAAACGATAACCTAACACCAAGGAGGACAAATAGACAGGAGAACTAAGGACCCAAATGAGTGCCCAAGTCCTTCTGAAAGTACAAATAAAGATAGAGAAAAACCTACCCTCCTAACCACTAAATAAAAAAGTAGAAACCACCAAAGGCGGGTACACTTCGACACAACACATAAGAAAAAAGGCTCCGTTCGTCTGCCACGCCCGTCTGCGGGGGCGGCCGGGCGCTGCTCAGCTGCTCCCTGATCGTACCAGCGCGGAATGCACCGGCTCCCCTCGTTTTGCGGCGGCACGCCAGAAGGCAATGCAGCTTCAGTAGCATGCCACATGCTACTCGCTGCAATTGCAGCATTTGGGCGCGTCTGTTTTCGGGATCTTGCACTCCCGACTGAGATGTTTTCCCGCAATATGACGCAGCGAGAAGGCATCTTTCAGAACTTCGCCACATGGTCCAGGCCCTGGGAGTTGAAGCATTGTGGCGGTCCTCGTCTCTTGTGCAGTTTTCCCACGGTGACTCTGACATTAGCTACGTGGCTCAGCTGGAAGAGTTTGGAGTTCTCAATGGTGTCAGCGAGGACCGCCATGAACAGCGGCATGTCGGAGTTGTCCCTGGGCAACTTCATACGCGATGTGGCGCATATAGGGAAGCCCAGGTCCTCGAGCAGCCCCCACAGGTACCCAGGATCCATGCCGAAGGGGAAGTCCATGACCCAACGGTAATCCTCTGCGGTCTTAGTGAGAACGCGGTGCAAGTCGCGCCCCACAACACGAAATGTGACGTTCCCCTTGACCACTTTGACCTTCTCGCCAAGTTCTCGGAAGCCGCCAGTCCACTTGATGACAGGATCACTGTTTCAGTGCTATGTTCCCCAGAAGGTGGTGTCCCTCCACCAAAACTCTTTCTCCAACTCAAACAAGCTATATCAGTCAATCATTATGTGGTAACAAACAGCATACCAGTGGACGGATGGGCCGAGAAAGACACCATTGATGTATTGTACTAATAATCACCACAGTTCATAGTGCGAACAGTTTTACAGTAATTTCAACACCGAGCAATGTGGGGACAGCATGTTTCCCAATTTCAGTATCATAGCTAAACTGTCCCCTCTCTACTTTGCAAGTATCGATCCGAATGTAGGTAGATGACTCTGCAGTACGTCCATTCATTGTTAATTGTCGAACATATGCATCATCAAAGTGTACCAGCGAGTTTTCTACATATTTCTAGCCTCTCGAGCATAGTGCATAATTTACAATCTATCCCTATGCGGACGGGAGTCACAGAGCATTCTCGCAGTCATAGGATAAAATTAGAGACTGAAATGCGCCCCCCCCCCCCCCCCCCCCCACCCCGCACTGTCTCTGACCAGTCCGTCCTGCAGCACCGTTACGGATTTAATCTGCAGCTGACCAGAAGTAGACCGCTACAGTCCATGTCTCGTGAATGAATGGAGCTAGCCGAGTCCTCATCCAGCCAAGTACACAAGATTTCTCCAGATGCTCCCATGTCGAGGTGGTTAATACCCCTTACCGGTGTATAGTAACAGAGTTGAAAGTGTTGTGATGTAATAGCAGATGGATAATGAGAACAAGAAACGGGTGATTTTTATGCATGTTTGAGCTCCGGATGGATGGAGTTTGAAGCATCTAGAGTTTAGGATTAGTACCTGGAAGGTATTGGTAAGAGAGAACATAAACATACGCACTCCTAAGGCTACAACGATCCGCAGTTAAAAACAGGCTATAATGTTAGATGGCTTGAGTTTCCGACCTATCAGTCGCGTGGAATGCAGCGCTGTTAATATTCCAATGTTAGAAATATATTTCCAGCGCATGACATACATCCTTCTTGAACGTTTCTCTGCGATAAAGTATATTATCGAACCGTAAAACGAGAAAACTACTTCCTTAAAATAGTGGCTCTGTGTGATAGATGCACAATATAGCGTTCCAGAGATGTATAGCGTCCACTGTCCACATCCGATTATGATTTAGAAATTATACTATGCTTTCTTCAGTCCTATATAAAATGATCATTAGTAACGGAGAATACCTCTTACAAGAAAACAACTAAACGCATAGGAGCAGCGTCCGACAAGTGAAATTACAAGTCACGTCGCACCTAACTCCGTAAACAGCACAACTGTAAAGCAGATGTATACGCAGGGGATTGCAGTGTATCAAAAACACCTATCGCTAACTTAGTTATGAAACTGAAGTGTCGATTTTACACTCAAAATGCGACAGGGGAATGGAGTAGAGCGCGGAATGCGTTGGCGACGTCTCGGGAACGTCTAGGTGGTTTTCCACGCGCTGCCGTCGTCGATCCTGAGCGTCGCAATCGGGCCCGCCCAGTCTCGATTTTGGTGGTCTGCTACTGCGGCCGCAATGTGGCGGCGCCGGCGGCTTCGGTTCAGCTCTTTTTTTTTTGCGGCGTGGTCTCTCGTGACCTGCCAGTCACGAAAGAACCTGTTCTTCTCCCTGATGGCGCCTGTGATGTCAGGAGGCAGCTGGCGGGAGTAGTCCCATGGTTTCTTTGGGCCTTGCGGTGTGGCTGTGTCTGCTGCATACAGCGCGAAACGCGTGAATGCTGCGATGGCCTCGTCTGCTCCCACGACGTCCGGATCGGGCATGGCGGCGACTGTCTGTGCCAGGTGCACTCGGAAGTGCTCCCAGTCGATGTTGTGCAGCGTTCTGCAGCTCTCCGGTGGTGCTACCCCATCTGTGTCCATGTCGAATGTCACTGGCAAGTGATCTGATGACAGGGCACAGCGGGTAGATGCGACTGCGTTGTGGGCGGCCCCCTTGATGATGGCGACGTCGAGGACGTCGGAGAGGCCGCGTCGTGGGTATGTGGTAGAGTCATATGGCCCTACCACAATCGCATCGTGGTTCCCGGCTGCTCGGAGCATCCGCCATCCGCTGTTGTTCTTTACTCGGGAGTTCCACTCCATTCGTTAAAGTCGCCGCTGATTAAGAGGTTGCCGAGCCTGGCCAGCAGCGCCTCGAAGTCTGCTGGTTGTAGTGTCCCTCTCGGCGGCCAGTATGCTGCGATGAACGTAATCTTCCCCACCGACGTACTGACAGCGACACCAGTCGCTTCCACCCTCGCTAGCTATGGAAGTTGTACAGGGTGGTGTCGCAGCGATGTTTTGACATACACCGCCGTCCCACCTCCGGCCGTTTCTCGGTCTGTGCGGGAGCGGCGATAATTTGCTGTCCACACGTTGACACTAGGTTTCAAGTGAGTTTCCATCACTATCCATACGTCTACTGCCTCGTCGCGCAGAAACTGTCAGATCTCGCCTTCTTGGACGCGAATGCTGTTAGCGTTTCAGACGCAGGCTGAGTGTCCCAGTATTGGTATGTTAGACATGTCAGGGCGTTGAGGATGCCGTTGTGGTGTTGGCCTGGTTGGCCGCTTGCACTGCAGCTACGATAAGTTGCGGAAACTGCATAATGAGCTGTTAGAACTCGTTTAACATCGCCCTGAATTGTGCTGCGTCAGTTGTTGCAGCTGGTTCCTCTTGGCGCAGTCTCGTCTGTTGGGCTTGCTCGGTGGTTTGTGAGTCGGTGGCGGCCTGTCGTGGCCGTTGTCCCCTCCTACCGCGCACCTGTCCTGTCCTGGCTGTGGTCAGTAGCTCTGCTCCCTCTGTTCCACTATCTTCTAACTACATCTAGTGGGGGAAATGTAGCCTTTACCTGAAGGCATTTACTACACCATCGGAGGGTAAGGAAAGATAGACTGCAGGATTTTCTTTAATGTCATCTATGGATGTGGAATTAGGAATGGACTATCTGGAGGAATTGAAGGTACTGAATGTTGCAACTCCCGTCGTTATCGATGGAGCAGTGCAATGGGCCTCTGATAGAGGTCTCGGTCATCCATAGGCGCCCCAAGGGTCCTGATGAGGGGATTATCAGAAGCAGCATCTTTGTGGTACATCTTCCGGGCGACGTCCTGAAATGGGGCAAGGACTTCCTTTGCTTGTGCAGCTTCGTGGAGATATCACGCTGGGAACTGCGGATGGACATGGGAAATCAGCCCGTTATTTACAGAGAGCGCCAAGCGCTCGTTCTGTAGGGGGTAAAGTGCCCCCAGTCGCTGCTCAACTTTCCAGCGAACTTCTTGCACCTGCTGCTGCCAGATGAGTTGTCGATCCTTTACGACCCCGAGGTAGGTGGCTGTCGACGTCCAGGGGATGACCTCGCCGAAGATTCGAAGCTGCTGATCGAGGGGTGGGGTCCTCTTGCGTGTGAATATGACGGCTTGCCTCTGCGTTGAACCTCAAGTGCCAAAGAGTCGCCCACGCTTCGAGGGCGGCGCAAGCATCCTGTAGTCGGCGATACATGGCCTGGGGCCACCAGCTGCGGGTGAAGATAGCCGTATCATCGGCGTATATCGCCCATTCCACTCGAGGGGAGATCGGCTGTAGGATGAGGGACCGCGGAAATACATGCAGATGCATCTTCCACAAGAGCCCGGAATGCCACACGCTGTCAAAAGCCTTGGTGTCATCGAGAAAGATGGCGCCACAATACTCTTGATTGTTGAAGGCTGTGGTGAATGCTTCAACAACGCAGACGAGCTGCTGCTTGGAGGAGTGACCGCCCCGGAAACCAAACAGCTCTGGAGGTAGCAGTCACCAACGGTCCATGATGTTCTTCAGCCGGAGAAGGAAGAGCCGTTCAAAAACCCTGCTCAGCTGTGGAAGCAAGCTGATGGACCGATAGTGGTTCGTATTCTTCTTGTCCTTACCTGGCTTGGGTAAAGCGACGACAACAGTGTGCTTCCAGGCAGCCGGATAGGTGTTAGCAGAATGGTAATGAAGAGGCGTGCCAGATATGCATAAGCTGCTAGAGGCAGTTCCTTGGGCGCCTTCCCAGGGACGTCATCGGCACCAGGAGCCTTGTTAGCGTCCATCGCCCTGATGCAGAAGGTCACCTCGTCCGTGGTGAAGACCAGGAGGTGATCGTTGTCATGGCGGTCTTTGGTGAGGTAGGCCTTGAGGTCACGGTCCACATCATGAATGAACTGGGCGTCCACAAGGTCGTCGAAAGGGACAAAATTTGCCTGGAAGACCTTGGCGAGGACATTGGCCTTATCCGCAGGCGTATAGACGACACCAATCGGCGATCCCAATGGGGGCATAGCATGCTTCCGCTTGGTGAAGAATCGCACCACATCCCAAGCAGTAGAATCAGGAGTAAACGACGCCAGCTTCTGAGCCCACTGCTCGTTGTTGCGAGCGCTGATGGCGACCTTAATGTCAAGGAGGAGGACATTGATGCGCCGCTTGAGAAGGGGTCGCGAGTAACGCGCCATTCCTTGCAGAGACGGTTCCGCACACGGATAAGGTCAAAGATGTCCTCTGGGAGTCCTGGATGCCGAGGAAGCGTAACCCAGGACGGCGGCGTGGAGTGCAGCATCGCTGAGTAGACAGCACCGGCGAAAGCAGTGACATCAGCATCGATGTTGTGGATGTTGGCATCGAGACAGGGCTGCACACTGGTGAGGACATTCACATGGTAGGCAGTCCAATACGTGTGCCGAAGATTGAGGCGAGGCGTGGTGACAGCGGGATCAATTGCAAGATGGAACAGAACCGGCAGATGATTAGAGTTCAACTCATGAACGACGTCGGCCGTCATGAATTGATTCAGGCCCTTGGTAATGGCGAAGTCAAGGGCGTCCGGTGTGCCCCTGGAAGGGTAGCAGGTTGGTTCTTCAGGCCCACAAGCGTAAGCACCGGCTCTGTCAAGGACGTGATGAAATTGGCGGACGTTGTGAGTGGTGTGCAGTGAATTCCACGCCGCATGTTTGGCGATAAAAGTCGCCTGCCACAAAGAGTTTCCCCTGGAGAGACAGCAGAGTGTGGGCATTGTCCAAGTCCAGTAGGTATCGAGGAGGACGGTAGACAGAGACGAAGGTAACCACCCCCACCGAGGTCACCACAGCCACAGCCGTCGCCTCCATCTGTCGTAACGGTGGCGTAGGAACCACGTAATGGCAGATGCTCTGCTTGATGTAGATCGTGTTGCCGTCTTCTCGGGTGGGCCGGTCATTGCGATAGCACCGATAGTTTGGGATAGGAGATCACGGAAAAGTCCATCAGCATTGTATGTGGAAATACGGAGATCCTCAAAGCGTCGCACCCTATCCATGATGTTGGTGAGCGTCACTGGTGGGTTGAACACTTCTGATCGTGGATTCCACGGTGGCAGCAACAGTAGCGGGCAGCGCCTGAATGGCCTGGGTCATTTCGGTGACCGCCGTCATTATGGTCTGAAGAAGGCAAAGAAGTCATCACTCTGCTGCTGACCATCCTGTGGCGGGTGGACGACTGGGCGTCGGCGCCGCAGCGGCGGAAAGCTGACATGGCCATCTGCAGAGTCTGTCGGAGTGGCAGAGGACGCGGGGCGTCTCTATGGATGACATGGTGCAGCAGGTGGACGTTGTCAGGCGGTAGGTGGACGAGACTGCAGGAGAGAGTCCTGTCCCCGCTGCTGGGCGCCCGCATTGTGGAAGCTGGCAGCAGTGCTGCTGACGACTGCAGTCCTTCGGCGGCGATCCCTGGCGGTGAGAGGGGGAAGCCCTCGTTGCCGTCGGCTGGCCTCTTTATGTTTGGGACACGACCGGAAGCTAGCTGGGTGTCGTCCGCCGCACAGGCCACATTTCCTTGACCCAGTCGTTACGGAGGGACTCAAGAATCCCTCAAAGAAACACCTTCAAGGTCGGCGATCGGACGACGGGAAAAGTATAGTTCCGAATGCCTTGCGCGCCAAGGAAGTTCATAACTGTAATATAATCGTCAAGGGTGGAGACGGACAACTTCAGCTTGTCGCCACCCGTCAGGCGCTCTGTGAAAGGCTGCTTCAGGTGCTGCTTCAACCACTCGTAGAAATCCTCGTAGGACGAGAGAAGCTGCAAAACGATCGGCGGAATGCGCTTCTGCTGTGGTGGGTGCTGTTGCTGCTGCTGCGCCTGGTGCTGGAGACCTGCGTTAGCTGCATCATCAGCAATGTCATCAAACCGGTTGTGCACCGGAATCTCCGCTGCTTGCGGCTGAGCTTGCGTCGCCCTCGCTTGACGTTTCTGGGATGGTTTGCGGAAGCCATCATCCAGCACATCGGCAGCATGTGAACCGCTGTCAGTGCCCCTCTTCTTCTGAGAGGCCGCCGTCGACGGTGTCTGTTGCTGGACGACGACGACGACGACGTTGTCGTTGAGAGAAGTATCCGAAAAATCGTCCACCTCGAAGTCCATAGTCGAAGCCGGGTCTGCCATATTCTTGTTCCTCTCCTCCATAGCCCTGGTCGTCAGAGATGGGGGGCCGGATGAGGCCGCCGACGGGGCAAGCCCCGCTGGACGGCGATCCGCCACGCCCTTCGCTCCGCGCACGTCCGTCTGCTGCGGCATGTCGCACTCGAATTTAGTCCGCTCCCGTTAGCGTCTGCCGCGGTAGGAGCGTGCTCCGTCCGTCGTCCGCGGCCATGGACGTCTGTGGCGGCGGCTGGACGTTGTTGCGTTGGCCTGGCTGGCGTTAGTCTCGTTACTGTGGCATAACTCCTTCTCTGGTTTACGGCTGCGCATTTGAAGGAGCTGCAGCCACGGTAGTTCGCCACGTGTTGCTCCTGGCAGTTGCAGCATCGTGGTGGATCTGTCTTTGGGATAGTGTAATCCCACCTGAGGTGTGCTCCCACACCCTTCACTCATTGTGGGGGGCATCTGGCAGAACTTGGGATGTGTTCAAGCCACTGGCAGTAAAGCACTGCTCAGACCTTTTTTTGCGAAGTTTTTCTACCGTAACTCCGACACTGCCTACTCGCTTGATCTGGAAAATCTTCTTATTTTCCACGTTGTCATGGAGGGTGGCAAGGAAGAGTGGTGTGTCAGAGTTGTATTTTGGCGACTTCATTCGCGAGGTAGGGCGAATGTTGTAGTCCATATCTTCTAGCAGCTCTTTCAAGTATGCTGAGTCCATGCTGAAGGGATGTTAGCGGAAGACCACCTTCAGCGTTTTCACCAGCTCCAAAGAGTTGGTGAAGCAGTGCAGGCCCTCCTTCGCGAGGTCCATGAGCCCTTTGTAGTCTTCGGTCATGTATGTGACAACTTTGTACAGCTCGCGTCCTGTCAAGCCAGTTGTGATACTGCCCTTCACGACCGAATTTATCTTCTCTTCAGAAGTTTTGAAGGCGCACGTGTGTTGGATGACAATAGACGGAGGTGGGGGCGTCTTCTTCTGTTGTTGATTGTCGGTGGTCGCCCCACCTTCCTTTGTGAGGTCGGAGAATCGGTTGATGGTGTCGATGTTGTCAGCTGTTGTGAGCGCCACCGCCCTGGCGGTGTGCTTGCGTTTCGGCCTCACGAAGCCGTCTTCGTCTGGCGTTTGCGGGGCCCTGGTCCCCTTCCTTGATGCCTTTTGTTGCGTGCGGAGTGTGGGAGCGCAGCTGATGGCGCGTGTGGCAGTTCGTTTCGTGCTGGTTGTGGTCGTGTTGTTGGGCGGCTGGTGGAAATTAAGGTTGTTATTTAATAATGTATAATTGTAATGTAGAAATTATGCAATTCCCTGCCGTTTAACCATATGTGGGTGGAATTAATTGTTATATAAAATGTTCCTATTATTTATGCTGTTGTTTTGCCGTTCTCAACACTGGCTCTCTAACTACAATATTGGCAACCAGAAAGTGATTAGCAAAACGTGAAGCCTGTAACTAGAATTCCTAGTGCCCACTTCGTCTGAGAAATACACTTATAGTTACAGCTTATAGCTCTGAGGAATTAGGAGATTGTCTGGGATTCATAATCAAAAACGATCGTGTAAAAACGTTCTCTGTATTATGAAAGTCACAGATGGAAAAAAAAAAAAAGGAATCCACACAATCTGACTAACAGAGCAGTTCAGAGTCTAATGCGCTGATGCAACTATAACTGTCCAAATCAAATGTTTAAATGAATGCTCGCCATAATTTGATGACAATGTTCATCAAACGCCACGCTAAATAATGGTAGAATGTCTGTCCCGCGGCGGCACGTGAAAATACGACATACGCAAACTGAAGATAGATCATTAAAGTCATCCCAGAATTAACACTTCACTTGAAAATGATTTCATGGTTACGCGTATCCCGAGTAACTTAACACGGCATCCGAGGCTGTATATAGCAATGATACCGGCGCGACGCGACTCCCGACACAGATGGTGTGCTATTCAGCGTCTGGAGAGAACTGGGGCCTTAGTCTCTCGCGCAGCGCTCTTATATATAAAGCCGCGGTGCGGACGGCTAAGGGAATGCCTGATCAAATCGGCTCTGCCGACTAGCCGCTGGGCTAGTAATTGAATAAATCATTGCTTCCTTTGCTGATGGCCAATGAAGCTCTCAATTTAAATGTGCAATCAGCACACAGGTAAGCAATCATAATAAAAGTCTGACGTGGCTAAGTCAAATATTTTGGGCGAGAGAATTAATTTAATTACGCTACACGCAGTAGACGAGCTCTGAACTTGCCCTTTGGAGATACGCTATCGCTATATTTTTATAGTTATTCAATTGAAACTTCTCACATCTTTATGATTATAGCGGATCTCCATTCTACTTAACTTTAAACATCCTAGCCTTATTCATAAGCCTACTTAATCTATCTTGCTTCCTTAATTTTTAAGACAAAAACCAGAAAATCATAAATTTCAACTAAAATCTTAATTTGTGAGATCCAGAAGACTGTTTCTATTAAATTATTATGAAAAAGGAATCTAAATATAATTTTTTAAGTCTCTAGCTCTTTTCTGTTGCGCCAATGATTTTTACAGAAAAAGTCCAAATTTCGAAAATGGTTGAAGTTATCGAACTGATATTCAACACATATTAGTTTAGTATTACTCCTGACATGCTAGAACCGTTTCAGGTTATTTGCTTGATTTTAAAAGCATTGCGCAACATTTATGACGTCAGAGCTAGGCTGGCACACAATGGAAAGACTGATGTGAATTTATTACAGCGTGAGTAGGCTGCTTCCCTACAGTGTTTGCGTCAGCTGGGTGCTTCCGCGAAGCTTGTTCCACTTCAATCTTCTGAGCAGCCAGTTTCTCCCCTGGTATGAGGCTTAGCAATAGGGCAAAGCCCTCCCCCTGCCTCTGGCGTAGTGTCAGTGCCCGTCTTGGAAGGCATGCACTGCGATTTCTTGCTGTCCTTGGCGGCCGCGGGCCAGCAAACAGACGCCGTGGCGTGCGAAGCCGAAACTTCGTCCGCACGATTGGTCGTAGTCATGGGTCCTCCATCTAGTGCACGTGCAACAGCGTTTAAGGGAAAAAGCCCGTCTGCAGAATGCGCGCGCCTTCTCTGCCGTGTTGTATTCTTCTTCCTGGGTCGTAACGTCGTAGGTGGCGGGCAAAAAGCCGGACCACTCGCTTCCACAGCCGTGGCTGCATCCGCATAACGCCGCTCCGACCCAGTAGTGGCATTCTTCTCATTCTCCGATTTCATGCGCCGGTCTCTCGTAGGTAGCAGGTAGGATAAGGCCTCCAGTACAGCAAGTTCTGCTGATTGCCGATCCACCTCGCTCCCGAAGCCGCGGCCGCATAACTACTTCTCAAACGCATTACAGTAGCCGTCTCGGAGTCCATTGTCATCTGCGGGGTGGTCGTTGGTGGGGGGCTGGATTGGGCTGCCGATTGAGCGAGCTCGGACCGATAGCGATCCGCCACAACCTTCGCTTCGTCGCTGCATGGGATGGCATCTTGGCTCGGAATACCGTGTTACCCGTGACGTGACGTCCAGGCTTCAACAGGGGCACACCAACCCATACCCAGGCGGAGTCCTAGTAGGCTTACCCTACTTTGCCTCCAGGTCATCTTTGTAATGGCGCGTGTTATGTTCGTCTCTTCTGTGTTGCCTGCTTTGCAGACAGCTGTTATGGCTACGCTACGCTACGCAAATGCACGGAGCTTCGTGCTCCGGTGTGTTGTAGGGTGAACGGATCATACCTTTCCTACTTCTGCCTGGGGGAATTTGTAGTAGTCAAAATGGTTCAAATGGCTCTGAGCACTATGGGACTTAACATCTGTGGTCATCAGTCCCCTAGAACTTAGAACTACTTAAACCTAACTAACCTAAGGACATCAAACACATCCATGCCCGAGGCAGGATTCTAACCCGCGACCGTAGCGGTCACGCGGTCCCAAACTGAAGCGCTTAGAACCGCACGGCCACACCGGCCGGCTTTGTAGTAGTCCTCTCGGCGGTATCTTCCTCACGTTGCGTTTGTCTTTCGTTCACCTTTCTCACGTTGCGGCGCGCCGTCACTCCAGCAACAATTCTGGCCACCTGGTGGTCGGGCGCCAGTGCACTTGGTGTCCCAAGTTGCGTATCAGCTCGTTCTCTGACAGGCGGCGCATCGTTTATACGCGGCCGCCCATATTCCGGGCGGCCGCGTAAAAACGATACGCCGCCTGCCGGAATCGGTGCTTGAGCAGCGGGACTCCTGCTACTCTGTGCAGTTCTCCAGTGCTGAAATCTCGTGGCAGGTGAAGCGCTAACCTAAGCGCCTTGTTCTGGACCGTCTGCAGCCTGGCGATGGACGAGTCGGCAGCGTTGCCCCACACCACGGCAGCGTACTCTAACACAGACCTGATGAGTGTCAGGTACAGGGTTATGCCACAGTGTGGGGGCAGTCATCGCTCGGTTGAATAAGGGATACAACAAGCGCAATCTGCCAAGCGCTTTACCCCTTACTTCCCTGATGTGCGCCTTCCACGTCAGGTGCCGGTGCAGAGTGACGCCTAGGTAGCGTCCGGTGTTCGACCGTGGGATGGGGCCTCCCATGTTGCTGAGTGGCTGGAGGTCGGCAGGAATTTTCTTTCTGGTGAAGATCACCGCCTGATTTTTGGCTGCGTTGAACTTAAGCCGCCATTTGGTGGCCCAAGCCCCGAGGACGTCGCAAGCCGATTGCAGGCGGTGACGTATCAGCCTGGCGTTGATGCTTCTGCCGTAGAGCGCCGTATCGTCCGCGTAGAGCGCAGCGTGCACGCCCTGCCTCCTCGGAACGTCGGCGGTGTGTAGTGAGTAGAGCAAGGGGCCGATGACGGACCCTTGCGGTACTCCAGCTGCTATGGGGCGTCGTCGGCGCGCACGTGGAAGGTGCGCCCAGTGAGGTAGGATTTGAGCAGGCGGGCGTGCGACACCGGAGACCTTGTGTAAGTAGTTTATACACAAGGCCGTCGTGCCACACGCTGTCGAAGGCTCTGGAAACGTCCAGGAGTACCGCCCCAAGATACTCGCGACGCTCCAGCGCCCCCATCGCCTGCTCTACCAGTCGAAGCAGTTGCTGCTGCGTGGAGTGGCTCCTCCTGAAGCCAAACTGTTCGTCAGGGAGCAGGCCTTCCTCCCCGACGTGTCGCCACAGCCTCCTGACGTACAGCCTCTCGAAGACCTTCGAAACTGCAGGCAACAGCCTGACGGGCCTGTGGTTTTGCGGCAGCCGCAGGTCTTTTCCGGCCTCGGGGACAGCTACAACTTCCGCATGTGTCCACGCAGATGGGAAGCTGCAAGTCCCGAGCACGGAGTTGAAGATCTTCGTAAGTTGCCGCACGGCGCTCGGCGGCAGCATCTTCAGCAGCTCGCTGCTGATGTTGTCGCACCCTCCCGCCTTGCTTCTCTGCAGGCGAGCGAGCTGTCGCGCGACCTCATCCTCCGTCACTTCCGCGATGACGTCGTCCACGTCTCTGTGCGCCAGGTACACAGGAAGGCGCTGTTCCACCAAACGGACGTGTTCTTCGTCCACGACGTCCTCCACCGGCGTGAAATTGGCGGCGAATGCGTCGGCTAACGCGCCGGCTTTGGCGTCGGGCTCGGTGATGACGTCACCGCCGACCTGCAGCGGCGGCACTCGCTGGCGTTGTTGCAGGAAGTTGTTGGGTCACCCTCCAGGCGGATCCGTCTTCTATCCTGAGAGTGGCAATTCTTCCAGTCCAGTCGCGGTTGCGGTGGCTTGCAATTGCGTACTTAATTTCAAGATGCGTGCGGTTGACGGTGGCATTCGTTGCCGGCTGCCACGTAATCTGCCACTCTCGGAACAGTCGGTTCTTCTCACGTATGGCCTGGAGGATGTCTGGTGGGAGCTGCTTCGATCGATCCCGTGGGCGTCTTCGTTCACGCGGTGTGGCTGCTGCTGCTGCTTTGTGCGTCAGACGCGTGAATGCGGCTAGGGCCGCATCGGCGCCCTCGTCCTCTGGGTCAGGCATGGTGGCGACTGTCTCTTCTAAGTGGTCCCAGTTGATGTTACGGTTACGACCCTCCGGTGGTCCGACGCCGTCAGTGGCGAGACCAAAGATCACAGGAAGGTGATCGGACGATAACGCCACGCATGTGGTTGCAATGGCGTCGTGTGCGGCACCCTTGATGATAGCGACGTCCAAGACGTCGGCGCGGCCGCGTTTGGGATAATGTGTGGGGTCAAAGGGCCCCACCACTATCGCGTCGTGTTGTTGGGCGGCTCGCAGTAGTCTCCTCCCGCTACTGGTCATCATCCGGGAGTTCCACTCCGGGTGTTTGGCGTCGAAGTTACCGCCAATGAACAGGTTGCCGCGCATCGACAACAGCGAGTGGAAATCTTGCGGTTGTAGCAGCCATCCTGGTGGTCGAACGCGGCCACGAACTTCACGTGACCCGCTGAGGTGGTGACCACAACGCCACCAGTGGCCTCGACTGTGGTCAGTCCAGGTAGCTGGAACGGATGGTGGCGTAGCGATGTCTTCACATACACCGCCGTTCCACCGCCCGCCGTCTCTCGGTCGGTGCGATAGCACCGGAAGTTCGGCGCCCGCACCTGCACTCCTGGTTTCAGCCGGGTTTCGGTGACGAGGCAGACGTCCACGGCCTCGTCACGCAGAAACTGCCGAAACTCGCCGGCTCGGTCCCGAATGCTGTTTGCATTCCAAATGCAAACGGTGAGCCCCAGTACTGGCGTATTAGCCACGATGTGGGGCGGGGGCAGCACGTGTGGCGGTGGCCCGGTTGGCCGCAGTCAGGGCAGATAGTATCATCTGCGGAAGCTGCAGTATGAGCTGCTCGAATTCTCGCAGTATTTCACGCAGGTCTGCAGCTTCGGTGCCGCAGCTGGCGTCTCTGTCGTCTGCATCGGTGGAGGCAGGACTGGCTCGGCGGGCGTCGTAGCGGCAGGGGCGTTGTTTGGCCGTCCACCGCGTCTGCCGCGCCGATTTTCAGCCCTGGCTGGCTTGATAATTGGGGTACTAATTTTGGATATGTTGCCTCTTCTTGTGGATGCTGTAGGCTTTTAACGATACAGCAGAGCCACGGGCCGCTTGTAGCGGTCTCTGTCTTCGTTCGGTGCGCCTAGGTTCTTGATTAATTCACTGTTGGAGGCCTCCTCCTCCTCGTAGAATTTCCGGGCTGTGGCTTGAAACCTTGCAAGGATTTCTGGTTCTCCCGCTGCTTCGTGGAGTGGTCGATGTCGAAACATATGATGTACATGGAAGATTCTTCTGAGGATTCGATTCTGCATTGTTTGAAGTCGGTGTAGATGAGTAGATGCTGCATTTCCCCAAACGAGGCATGCGTAGTCCATTACAGGTCGTACAAACATTCGGAATATCAGCAGACCATTTTCGACTGATAATGCGGGGTTTTCATTAATCAAGGGATAGAGTACACCAATCCTCTGGTTGACCTTATTCCAGACAGAGTCAACTTATTGTTTCCAGTTGAGTTGTGCATCCAGAACTACTCCGAGGTACATGACCGTCTATTGCCATGGCAATTCGGAGCCGAAAAGTGTTATTTCTTGAACGTGGAAGGCTCTTCTCTTCGTAAAAACGATGGCTTGATTCTTCTGTGGATTGAATCCAATGCGCCATTTATGAGACCAATCTTCCAGGTTGTGGCAGGCATCTTGTAGGCGTCGGTGTACTGCTTCTGTCCATCTGTTCCTGGTGTACAGGACGGTGTCGTCGGCATATATAGCTCTCTCAACTCTGGGAGACTGCGGTAGATCCGATGAATACAATGAATACAGCGTCGGTCCTAGAACGGATCCTTGGGGAACTCTGGCACGTATGGGGCGGATGGTTGATTGTGCATCTTCGACTCTGACTGTAAAGCTTCTTTCTTCGAGGTATGATGAGAAGAACTTGATGAGTGGCAGGGGTACTCTGAAGTTGTGGAGCTTCCAATGGAGTCCCTTGTGCCAAACGCTATCGAAAGCTTTTATGACATCCAAGAAGACCGCCGCGCAGTATTCTTGGTTGTTGAATGCCTGCGTGATGTACTCCACAACACGAAGCAGTTGATGTGTTGTGGAGTGTCCGCTTCGGAAACCAAATTGCTCGGGTGGTAGGAGCTGACGATCGTTCACGATGAGCATCAGCCTATTTAGAAGAAGACGCTCGAAGAGCTTGCTGATCTGCGGCAACAGGCTGATGGGCCGGTAGTTGGATGGTTGTTTCCTGTTTTTCCCTGGTTTGGGCAGGGCGACTATTGTAGCTTGTTTCCACTGACGTGGGTAGTGTTTGCTGCGGAGAATTTTGTTGAAAATAGCCGCTATTCTCGAAAAGGCTTCTTGTGGTAGCTGCTTGAGTGCTCTGCTTGGCATCCTGTCGTGTCCAGGGGCTTTATTGTTGTTCATTCCTCGTATGTAGACTTCAACTTCTTCTGTAGTGATCGGTGGAATGGCTTCTTCTTCCGGGTCGGCATGTGAAAGAATTCTTTCGATGTCCGTTTCGACGTTGGCGATGTGCTGCTGGTCCACATTGTCGTTCATGGGTTGAAAATTTGCTTCGAAAACATCCGCCAAGGCGTTGGCCTTGTCTTCGGGTGTGTATACGATGCCTGTTGGAGTTTCCAGCGGTGAAATCCTCGTCCGTCGTTTAGTGAAGAAGCTTACGGCATCCCAACAGTGAGCATCAGGTGTGAAGGACGCCAGCTTGGAGGCCGATTGCTGGTTCTTGTGATGGGCTAACGCCGCTTTAATGTCTCTTTTTAGTGCATTAACACGTCGCTTAACGTCCGGATTCCTCGTCAGGCGCCATACTTTTCAGAGGCGGTTCCTTTCTCGCATCGAGTCGAGTATGTGCTGCGGCAGTCCGGGAGCTGGTGGTGGTGTTCCTCTTCTTGGCGGTGGCGTCGAGTAAGTGATGGCGTCCACGAAGGTTTCTACGTCGACGTCAACGTCGGTAGTCTCGTCGATCGGTGTGTTGTCTAGGTGAGACAGGATATGTTCACGGTAATCGTCCCAGCGAGAGTTCTTGGTATTGAGTGCTTGTTGTCTCTGAGTTGGTTCAACACGCAGGTTAAAGATAACTGGCAGGTGGTCTGAGTTGAAAATGTGGCAAACATCGGCTGACATGAAGTGATTGAGTCCTTTTGTAATGGCAATGTCGAGTACGTCGGGAGATCCTTGACCTCTGGCTGGGCAATGCCTCGGTTCGTCGGGTCCACAAGCGTAGGCATTGGTTTCTTCTAGTGCTTGTAGTAGTCTTCTGCCGCTGTAGGTGGTGACGAGACTATTCCACGCCGCGTGCTTAGCATTTAAGTCGCCCGCGATAAACAACTTGCCAGGTTGTTGTAGCAGCAATTTAGCGTCGTCCTTAACCAGTAGTCCTTTTAGTTGTCGGTATGCAGCGATGAAGGTGATGATGCCTGCTGAGGTTTCTACTGCGACAGCGGTCGTTTCGATCGTCCTGATGGTTGGTGATGGTAATACGTAGTGAGTGATGGATGCTTTGATGTAGATGGCTGTGCCTCCCTTGGCTGTCAGTCTGCCGTTCCTATAGCACTTGTAGTTGGCGACGTTTGCTCAGAGACCGGGCTTCAAGTGCGTTTCCGTCACCAGACAGATATCAATGTTGTAGTCAGTTAAAAATTGTTGGAATTCCAGCAGATCCGGATGGATGTTATTGGCATTGTACGTGTGGTGTCACCGCCAGACACCACACTTGCTAGGTGGTAGCCTTTAAATCGGCCGCGGTCCGGAAGTATACGTCGGACCCGCGTGTCGCCACTATCAGTGATTGCAGACCGAGCGCCGCCACACGGCAGGTCTAGAGAGACTTCCTAGCACTCGCCCCAGTTGTACAGCCCACTTTGCTAGCGATGGTTCACTGACAAAATACGCTCTCATTTGCCGAGACGATAGTTAGCATAGCCTTCACCTACGTTATTTGCTACGACCTAGCAAGGCGCCATTATCAGTTACTATTGATATTGTAAATCATGTACCGTCAAGAGCGACGTTCGTCATTAATGGATTAAAGTTAAGTATTCCACCAGCTACGTCCGTTGTTTCTAAATTCTAATTTCCTTGTCCTGTTCCAGACCTCACGCCAGCCTCCGTGAGCTAAATCGCGTGCCTTTCGGCCTCCTCTAGTAACACGGTGTTGGCTCTCCTGCCAACCACAACAGTACGTTGCAATGCATAAGTCTTCGAATCGTCGTACTCTAGGCATGATGAGCTGTTGTTGTCGCTTGCCTGATTTGCATGAAACTTCTGAGTGCCGCCTCAACTGCGGTGGCAACTGTGGTGGGCATGGCTTGCAGTGTTCGGTTCATTTCTGCCATGGCTGAATTCATCTGGGCCATAGTGTCGGAAATGGACCGGGGAAGCGCTGCGATGTCTTGAATTCCCAGTTGTGGGTTATGTGACGATTGACTTCCCTCTTGTGGCGTGGGCGTCTCGTTGGATGGACGCTGGTGGGGGTAAACCCCATGTGTTGCGCGGTGGAGTTGCTGAAGTGGCCATCTGTTGGCGTATACGCGCGGTTCTTCTTTCCATCAGACTCGGCCACGCCTCTGTGGCACTGCTGGGTGGAGGAGGTGGTGGTGGTTCGCTGCTGGCGGCAGACGGAGGCGCGTTGGGTGTCCTGTTCTTCATGGGTGGTAGTCCTCTCATTCTCCTGCTGGCGTCTTTGTGCTTTTGACATGATCGAAGGCTCGCTGGGTGACTGCCACCGCACAGCCTGCGTTTTGCGGGTTCTTCGCGACTTCTTGTGCATTGCCTGCTGTCGTGTGGGCCACCACACTTTACACAGACGAACGGCATTGTGCAGTGCCGGGCTACATGATTGAACCGTTGGAACCTAAAGCACTGTATGGGTCCTCTTGGCTTTCGAAGATTTTCAACAGAGATCGTAAGATAGAGCATCCTGGTAATTTTGTAGATTTCGCGGTGCTGCGGTGTGTCTGTTAGTATTACGACACGCAGGCCAGTGTATTGCTGCGTTCCTGGCATCCTGTGATGGTCGACGACCATGGCGGTGAAGCCCATGTCTTCCAGTACTTCTTTAATGTCGTCGTGTGGAACTGAGAAAGGAATGCCACGAAAAACTGTCTTCAATGTTGCAGGTCGCATAGTTGGAAATGTGTACATCGGGATGGCTTTTTCCCCGACCATTTGTACCACTGTACGATAATCTTCATCTGAAGAGACGGTTTGCTTCAACTTGTCTTCCCCCGCTTGTTTAACGGTGGAGGGCTGCTTGCAGTGGTTCTTTAGCCACTCACGGAGTTCCATATAGGAGTTCTTATACTGCAGCACAATTGGTGCTATTTTGTACCGCAGTAAGGGCGCCTGTGATTGCTGCTGCTGCTGTTGTGGTTGTTGCTGCTGTGGCTGCTGGTGCGCCGCGTCTGCGGTGTGCGCCGCCCCGTCATCTTGAATGGCGTCGTATCTGTTCGCCGTTGGTAATGTTGACGGCTGTTGTTGCCGCCGACCGCGCGCGAGTTTCTTCTTCGGCGGGTTTTCGAAACCGTCTTCGTTTCCGTTCGTTTGGCGGCCTCTTGTCCGCGGGTCTGTCCTCGTCCTGCGGTATTGTGCCGCGGTGGAGGTTGCCTGCTGGTCAGACAAGTCCATATCTTCTTCTGATGCCGAATGATAATGTTCCATCTCAACGTCCAGGTTCCGTGCATAGGCCGTCAACAAGTCATTTCCCTGTCTCCTTTGCCGTGTCGTCATGGTTGGGGGGCCAGATGGGGCCGCCGACGAAGCCACACCCTTCGCTGAGCAAGACTCCTAACTCATCGCAGCGTACGCGTAGCACGTCTGCTCTCAACGGAAGACTAACTCGAACTCGCTGGCGTGGTTTCTGCTGCTGGCGCTGCGCCGGCCTGTGCTGGCTGCTCTCTCCGCCGTCCGCGCCTATGGACTTCCGAGGGGTGGGCGGGCGGTCTCTGGGCCGGTCTCGAAGTCGGTGCCGCGGATGCAGCGGCAGCCGCAGCCGCAGCAAGACTTCAGCCCGCTTGCACAGGCCTGGAGGGCGCAGGTCGTCCCCTGGTTGCTGCTCTCTTGAAGGCCTGGCAGCCTCTGTAGTTGGCAACATGGGCCTCCTCGCAGTTGCAGCAGGTCGGGGCGTCCTTCCTGGGGAGTGGACACTCCCTGCTGGCGTGGTTTCCCGCGCATTTCACGCAGCGCGGCTTCATCTGGCAATATTTAGCGATGTGGTCGATGCCTTGGCAATTGAAGCACTGTGGAGGTCCTCTTCTGCGCCGTAATTTCTCCACAGTGACTTCAGCACTGCCCACCTGCTTTTCCTGGAACACCTTCCTGTGAACAGTGTTGTCATCCAGGACATCGAGGAAGAGCGGCATGTCGCTGTTGTCTCGGGGTGACTTCATCCGCGATGTGCTGCGGATGACGTAACCCTTCTCTTCGAGTAGCTCTCGTAGGTTGGCCGGGTCCATGTTGAAAGGCAGTTTCCGGAAAACTACCTTGAGTGTCTTCACTGGTTATGACGAGTACGTGAAGGAATGGAGTCCCTCACGCTTCGTCAGTTCCATCACGCCACGGTAGTCGTCCGCGGTGCGCGTGATGACGCGGTACGGGTCTCGACCTGCCGTCCGCGTCGTGAAGGAGTCCTTCACCACCTATTTTAACTTCGTCTCGAAGTCTTTGAAGGTGCCTTCCCACTGGATGACGACCGGTGGGGGAGGTGGCGCCCTCTTCTGCTGCTCCGCGTCGGTTGCCTCTGCTGTTGCGTCAGGGAGGCAGCTGTTGCGGTTGGCGGTGGTTGCGCCATCTGCTGCTGCTAGCACGACTGTCCTGGCAGTGTGCTTCCTCGTGGGCTTCCTAAACCCCGATTTCGTCGGTCTCAGGAGGGGTCCTGGTCCCCGTCGGAGACGCCTTCTGCTGGGTGCGCACTCGTGGTGCACTGTAGGAGGTGCTAGCGGCTGGGCGCTTTGCGGACGCATCGTGCGATACTTCGGCACGACATTTCCGGCAGGTGCGCTTCAGGGCCGGGTTTTCTTCGTGGTTTCCCGGTTTTTGGGCTCCAGGGATGAGCCCCATCAGAAATTGGTGGTGTTTGTCGGCCTCCGTTGCACCTGTAGCGCCGCCATTTTTACATCCGCTCAGGGCGCTGTTGCTGTTGTCGGCCACCTGTTGTCCGGCAGCAGCTTCTAAAGCCTTGGTGGTGCTGGGTGAGGACTTTTGCGGCCCTCCCATGTCCGAGACACGTGCTACGGTCAGCGACGACAGACCATCGCTGGTAGTCAGAACGCGCCATCTCGTCTTCTTGGCGCCGCTCTTCGTACGCCGGTTTGCCGTAGGTGTGCGGGCGGGACGTGCCCGCCGCGCCACTCGCCTCGCCAGCCGAAGCCCGGTGCGCATAACGGCTTGCCGACGCAGTAGGAGCGTTGCCAGTCTCGGTGTCCATGTCCAGTTCCAGGTCAGTCGTAGGTAGCGGACAGGAAGCGGCCTCCGCCAGAGCAAGCTCTAACGATTGCCGCATTCCTAGATCGTCATCTAGCTCGTGAACCTCGTCCATTTTCCGGATCGTCGTAGTCGGGGGGCCGGATGGGGCCGCCGACCGAGCAAGCTCGGCCGGACAGCGATCCGCCACACCCTTCACTTCGTCACTGCGGTCTGCACGCTATGGCATCTCAGCTCGGAATGCTCTTAGGGTCTCTCTCTCTCCTTTTTCTCTCTCTTTTTTTTTTTCAAGTGTACCCTCCTTCGGCGGTCTCTACTTGTTTCTGTGTGTTTCAGGATAGGGTAAGCTTTTCACAACTTTATTTTTAAAAACAGTCAGAAGGAACTGGGCTCCCTCTTTGGGGTCTTTTGTTCTTCTGGAATTTTGTCCTTTCTTGCTTAGGAAATTTTAGCGCTTGATTTCTTGAAGTTCTTGTTGCAGTTGATGGTCTTGACATTGAGTTTAATTGTCTATTTGAATTCTTTTGTTTTTTAGTTAGCCTGGTAGTATTGATTTTGGTACTTTATACTTGTGCCATGGTTGTGGTGCTATTGTTGCAACGGTTCTAAGTTGAGGGGTAGAATCTCGACATATGTCTATCTTTCGGAAAATTTTTTGTGCATGATCTTGGATTTTTTCTGTTATTGTCTTTTACTGTAACTGTGCATGTATTTCTGCTACCCTCGTCCAGCGAGGTACTGCGAGGGACCACCTCAGGCATGTATTTTGAAGAATTTGTAACTGCTTAATGTTGGTTTGACATGCAGTGCCCCATGCTGTCGCTCTGTACAGTATTGCTGGCTGAATGGTTGACTTGTATAATTGTAGTTTCGGTTTTCGTGTTCAACTCTTTACTTTTGGAGAACGGAATGAGCATATTCATCATTTTTTGAGCGGTTCTTTTTCTTTCTATTGTGTTCTCTGTGAATGTTAGTGATTTGTCCAAATGTATACCCAAATATTTTGTCTTGGAGCTCCAGGGTATGGGTTGGTCTGCGACTTGTAATTGAGTTGTTAACCTTGGTAATCTCTTCTTTGTAAAAACCACTGCAGCTGTTTTAGTGGCGTTAAAAGTGATTTTGTTCTGATGTGCCCAATCTTCCATGATGTCGATTTGTCTTTGTGCTCTTGATGTAATGACTTCGATGTTTTGTCCGGATGTCAGGAAGGCCGTATCGTCCGCATATAAGATTAGAGTTACATGTGTTAGAGTCGGTATGTCGTTGACATAGAGATTAAATAATATTGGCGATATGACAGAACCTTGCGGGATTCTGGCTTCAGGTACTTTTGTAGTAGATCTTTTGCGTTGTATACTAACGGAGAATTGTCTATTTTGTAAGAAGCTGTCAATGGTTTTTACGTAGCAATCTGGGATCGGTGTGGTCTCGTGTAGTTTTACTATTAGATTTTCTCTCCATACTTTGTCGTATATTTTTGAAATGTCAAAAAATACGGCTGTAGTAGATTTACTAAGGTTAAAATTATGCTGGATGTGTTCTGTAATGCGGATTAGTTGTAGCTCTGCTGATAATTTTGAGGTAAAACCGAATTGTTCTGGGCGCATGATATTATGTTCGACGAGGCATAGCTGTAGGCGTTTTAAGATAATTCTTTCGAGAACTTTGCCGAGTGTCGGAAGTAAACTGATTGGTCTGTGATTTGCAGCTTCTGCAGGGTTTTTGCCCGGTTTTGGGATTGGTACAATTTTTGCAGTTTTCCAATTATCTGGAAAATATTCGAGTAGTAAACAGCTGTTAATTATCCTTGTTAGGAGTACTATTGCTTTACGTGGTAGATGTTTTAAGTGGATGTTGAATATTTGATCGGTGCCTGGTGCTGTATTTTTTGCTTTCGCTATTATCTCCTTTACTTCTGCTGGTGTGGTAAGGAGAGGTCTTTCTATTGACGGTGTGTATCGGAACTGTTCTAGAACGTGTCTAATTCTGTCTTCTTCGTTGTCTGTATTGTGTAGGTTTTCCTGTTAATTGTGTGGTAGCGACATTTGGGTATTGTACTCGTCGGCAAATAATTCAGCTTTTTGTAGTGCGTCAAATACTAATCCGTCTGGTCCGTTTATCGCTGTATGTGGTGTCGGCTGTCTTCGGATGTTTTAACAATTTTCCATTTTTTTTTTCCATAGGAGACGCCAACGAGGCATCCGAAGGCACTGTTCTGTGCCCCCATAAATTACCAGCCTGGTGTAATGCGGCTGCAAGAGCGGTCCGGCTAATCGCAAAAAAAAAAAAAAAATATATATATATATATATATATATATATATATATATATATATATATATATATATATTAATACTCTTAAGATAATCTTAAATTAATTAAAAGTAATCGTGGTGTGTATGCAGCTAACTATAGGGCACTTCGACAACTACGACAAGTTTTGCTACCGGCGGAGTATCTGATCACTGCAGAATACTAACCCATTTCAGGCTGTGTTTTAATTAATTTTAGGTGGGCCGATCCCGGCGGTACTGCAATGCCGGGCCAACCCGCGACAGAGGTGGAGCAAGCCCCTAGCACTCCGTCATGAGCCAAAAATGAGTTTAATATTCTGGTCCTGCGATGCAGGACGTATCAGATAGAACAGATTTTTTAGTCATTGAGGTAATACTTGGAAAGGAACTTAGGAAAGGTTCACATTCGGTAGGGATTGGAAGCAGCCGCGAAAGTGTTGCTCAACGGCGCCTGCCGTTCACCGGAGCGTCACACTTCGGGCGGACGTAACTAAGAATTATCTCAGGAATATAAGATATTGGTGTGACCCAGAGAATTGTTCTGGCCAAGATGGAGAGTGTCATAAGCTTGAGTTCAACCCCGGTGGAAACCCAGACGTAGCTGGCCGGGGGAAAAGAAAGGAAAGCGAGCAGAGTGAAGGCTCATATGGGAAGGCTCATATGCCACTAACACTCTGCCGCCGGTGTCAACAGCAAAGGCTGGACACACACGAGACCGGTCTGCATCTGCCACGCTCAAAACCTGCCTCCTCGACCGAGCAAGCAGCAGTTGGGGCCTGAACATCTCGCATCCCTCAGTCAAAATCTGGAGAAAACGAGGGAGAAGTATTGAATGCGGGGCGAGTCCGGCAGTAGCACCAGCAGTTGCTGCCCTCACACCAAGGCTGGCCACGTTCCGGAGCCGCCGCTGCAGCTTCGTCATAATCGGGCATTAGGAGTCCAGTGACTAAAGAAAGTACATCGCATATCTGTGTGTTTTGTATCCGACCTTGCCAGCATTAAGCTGATAAGAACAGATACTACACTTTTTTATTTTTTATTTTTTTATGGGCCTCCTTCCTCCCCTATAGCCCTACCTTTTCCTCTCCAAAATTGCCGCCATCCTCTAGTGTCGACGCAGCACACAAAGCAGGGTGCTGTTAATAGCAAGACTTATTGCCTTAAACCGAAAATAAAAGCGGAAGCATACTCTGCTATGCCTCAGGAGGCGACGACACACTACTCAGAAATACACCTCTCTCTGCAGGTGTGAAGCAAGTGATGGGTTTAGAAACTAAAAAAAGGAAGAAATAAATAAAGACAAAAATGAAGGCAAAGTAAAAACAGGGTCGGCGGCACACACAAATGAAAACGAAACTGGCGAGATAATCCCATCGCCCATAGAATTAACGAAGTAATAATTCTCTAAGATAGATTACGTGTTTTCTAATTTTCCAATAATTTGTCATACAAGGTTCACACAATCCCCATGTTAACAATTGCCATATTATCAGTATCATAGAGCAGTCTACTCTAGTGATGCCCAGAAGGCCAATGTCAAATCTTGGGTATAGTCAAGTCAAGGGTAGTTTGAAAGTCCGAGTGACAAAGATCCAGGGGTAAACTCAGGCAATTCCTGGACGAGGTGCCTTAGTCAACCCGGAACACCTTTTGATAACCATGAACCATTGCAACTTTCAGAAATGTTGCAAAAGTAGTGGTACATTTCGGGTCAGATTCCGCCAGGCGATGCTGGCTCCACAGGTAGTCCATGAAAGAGACAGCATCGGTGAGGGAAAGGTCATAGATCGTGAAAATGGTGTGGCCCAAGAGCCACACCATTGCGTTACGTCGCGTTCGGGGGTTGGTCTGAATATCAGTGGTAAGGAACCAGTCGATTGACACATTGTCTGGTGTCGTCCCACCGATCAGCACACGTGCAAGGTCCCACACATCTGTGACGTGAGGGCATAAGAGACGGTGCTCTTTGGTGTCTACGTCACCACATCGGCCGCAAGCAGCCGAGGGCCGTAGGCGGATGGCCGCCAAGCGATGATTAGTGGGTATTAAATTGTTTACGACACGATACCATAGCGCTGAAACTTCCGTGGGAAGGGCTGGGTTGTTGATATTAGCCCAAGCTTGGTGCCAGATGACCGATGGTCGTCTGTCCTCTAATTTATGTGCTGTGGGCTGCCCTCGAAGTGCCTGGTAAAGGCGCTTCGACGTGCGTGCCTTGTCAGTGGCCACTGTTAGGACGTAACTTTGATTGAGGTAATAGTCCTTGACTGTCGTCATCCGGAACGGAATATGTGTCAAACATACTGGTGCACGCGCCGATTGTGGGCGATAACGGTCGAAAAGAACCGCTGTTGTCCCACCTGGGTCAGTTTCACGCAAAGTGGCGAGACGGTGAATCAGGAGGGCCGCACATTTGCGGGGAAAGTCAATGAGTCCAAGGCCACCATCGACCTTTGGCAGAGTACAAGTCTGTGCATCAACTTCGTATCACGTTATGTTCTTGAGAATCAATCAGGAAACAGCAGCAACACTAAAATCGGAAGTAGAAACGAGTGAACAGTGCATGCCGCCACAAGAGCCAATATACTGTTTGTGAGATGGCTCTGCCAGTTTGTTTCGGTAGCGTAAGGAGTTGTGCTACGTACCATGCCCGTGGTAGGATGTAAGTATTAATCAGTTGGATTCGTTGATGGAGGTCGAGTCGGCGATCAGCGTGACTCACGCAAAGTCCTCTGATGCGCGTGAGAAGCCGCCTCCACGTGAGTGTTAACATGCGCTGCGGACAGGCAGTCACCTCAAGGCCCAAGATACGTTGTTCCCCCACAACTCGGTACCATGGGCGTTCGATGGTCAATGATCGTGGTCCTAGCGGGATCAGCACCGTTTTGTTGGAATTTAACATGGCACCGGATGCTCGTTCATAAACGTTGAGATCTCGGAACTGAATCCACGTCCCTAGCGTTTGCGACGAACACACCGACATCATCCGCGTATGCCGCACTGCGGAAGGTGACGCCTGGGAGAGCGACACCATCGACCATCCGTCCTATGTCACGCAGCATGGGGTCCAGCGCTAAAGCGAACAAATACATTGACAAGGGACACCCTTGTCGAACTGATCGTCTGATGGGAATTGGTCGTGATCGGCAGCCGTTCACAACGATTGTGGAATTTGCTCCATCCAAGAAGTGCCGGATGATTCTTATGAAGCGCTCCCCAAAACCCATCCGCGACATAACGGCCAGCAGGTAAGGGTGGGAGACCCTGTCAAAGGCACCGGCGAAATCTAGGGAAAGAATTGCAGCCGGGAATCGAGTGTCGGCGGTGAGTAAGACTGCCCCACTCAATCATGTGGCGTTTCGAATCGAACCATCTTCATCGCCGCTTCTATATACCGTGATGCTAAGTACCTTATTCATTACCTGTTTAAGACGAGAGGCCACGCTTCGTGCCACCAACTTATAATCAGTGTTAAGAATGGTGATAGGACGCAGGTCTTTAGCTCGACAGTGACCTGTGACCTTTGGAATAAGGGCAATACGTCCAGCTAGAAATTCGGCGGGTAGTTCGCAACCAGCAAAAATCTCCTCGCACATTTTGCAGAAGCGGTCTCCTAACAGGTCCCAGAATTGTTGGTAGAATTCATAAGGGAGACCGTCGGGGCCAGGTGATTTTTGTCCCGGACAGGCACAGAGGACAGATGTGAGGTCAGCGAGTGTGAGTGGCTCGGTTAAACAGTCGCGGTCTCGACGATCCAATGAAGTTGGGACCCCACCGATAAGTGCTCGTTGGGCGGCGACGTCTACCGCAACATCCTGGAAGAGGTGCGTATAATGGTCTGTTAGGTGTTTGAGAACTTCACGATGGTCTGTGAGGCGCGTACCATCGTCTGTTTTAAGGCGTAGAATGGTGTTCTTCTTTGCATGATTCCTTTCAGAGGCAAGGTGATAGCTGGATGGCCTCTCGCCCTCAATCAGGGATGTGGAGCGGCACCTCACCACCATCCCCTCGGCCTTCTCCCGAGAGAAGCGAAGGATTTGTCGCTTTAATTTTGTTGAGGCGCATGCGTAGCTGGTCATACCTGTCAGCAGGAAGGGTTAGTGCATCGTTTAGACATTGTTGGTAGAAGTCTAATGTGCTACACTTCCAGTGTGCGACTTCGCGACTATGTTGCTGGATAACACGTCGCAGCCGCGGCTTCGCACAGCGGAGCCACCAAACTACAGTGGTAGGGTACTTCGATGCAGTAGCGATGCAATCCCGCCATGTTTTCGTGACAAGAGTGCGAAGTTCGGGCGTTGGGAGATGAAGTGTATTCATCTTCCAATAGGTGCCCCGAGGAACCGGGGTTGGGCCCGTTATATGCAAGGAGCAAGAGTACGCACAGTGGTCACTAAACGCCACAGGAATGAGTTGGACGGCACAAAGGGCAGGAAGAAAATCAGCAGAGACATAAACACGGTCAGTACGGCTTGCTCCAGTGGGGTAGATGTGAGTATATTGTGTGTACGCGGGATGAAAGTGGCGCCACGTATCATTAAGGTCAGCCGCCTGGAGGAGTGTAGCGAGTGCTTCACACCTCATGGGCGTCGGGACCTGATCAGCATCGGCTACCACACAGTTAAAATCTCCACCAAACACGATAAGACGACGAGCTGTCAAGAAAGGGGTGATCTCTGACGTAAAAAGTGTTCTTCTGTCATGCCTGTGATTAGCTCCTGAGGGAGCATAGACGTTAATAAAAAGTACATCCCGAATGATACACGCGAGAACGCGACCATTGGATAGTTTTGTAACATTGGATGGAGTTAACTCTGATCTGTATAGCAAAGCAGTGCCCCGCCTGGCGTCAGGGTCGATGTTATATAGTGCCTCATAACCAACCAGGTCAGAGAGAAAGGGGGCACAAACCTCCTGGAGAAAAACCACATCAAATGCACCAAGGCGCAGAAAGTCCTTCAGAGAGCTTAGTTTTACTGGGTTGGAGATGGAGTTGATATTTACTGTTAAAAGGGAGAGGGCTCCCGGCTGACGGTCAATTGCAGGCCTGAGAAAGCAAAACAGAGAAAGTAACGTCAGATAAGGTCATGGTCGTATATAAGCAGGTGTGTAAATATCGAAACTGTAACCCTGCTACATCACCCCGGATGTTAAAGACAAATACCGGGCAACTCATGTGGGAACGAGCCCACTCAATCACGCATTTCGTCGTCTTCGTCGTCAGCCCAGTTCAGTCCTCCCCCATCGGCGGGATAGTCCGAACCAGGCGGCGGAGACGGCTCAGTCGTAGCGGTATGTGAGAGGGTGCGAGTGCACTGCAGCGGCTGTTCGCTGCCCTGTTCATTTTTACGTTTTGCGGGGCTTACTCCCCGATCTCGTGATGAACTAATAAGCGCCTCTAATTGGCGAGCAGTTTTTCGCATACCGTGCGAGCGGTCAGCAGAAACAGAGCGTGTCACTGATGAGGCCTGAGATTCAGTCTCACTGCTGCTTTCAGGAGGAGGACGTATGACGCCCTCCTCCTCCACTTGCTGTCCTTGGCTCGCCTTCTTGCGCCATCACGACGCCGGGGGGACTTAGCGTCATCTGCCGGTGGGGGTGGGGTAGGAAGAACTACCTCCATCTGTTCTACAGTGACAATATCACTGGCCACAGCAGGCGCGCTAGGCGCCGCCGGCGGTACTGCCACTACGGGCGTCTGGTCCGGGACAATCTCAATAGGGCTGTCAACAGATGCACTAGGTACCGGTTTTACCTCTCCTGACGGACCCGGGGTCGATTCGTCAGTTCGCTCAGCGGTTCGGTGGGCAGCACCCGCCACTATCTCGCTGAGAAGAGGCACAAGGTTGTCACCTTCAGTGCGTTCCCGCGGCAGTTGCACAGGGCGCCTGCGCGGGCATTCCACGCGTAGATGCTCCGTGGATTGACAGAGGGAGCATGTCTGTGGTTGCCCTATATAGGTAACCTGTGCCCTTGTACTCGCAATATTTAAATATGACGGTATGTGCTGGCGGAGGTCCACACGAACACTACGGACTCCGCTGTTGCCCTGGAAACGGTAGGCACTGCCCTATTTTTCATTCGTGATGCTAATAAGCACCTTGCCATACCGCGACAGGACTCGGCCGATTACTTCACTTGTCTGTAGTAGGAAATCTGCCATTTTATCTTCCCACAATTGTTGGCTCCATTCTATTACACTTCGGTGCAATTCTCTTGACAATCTTTTCATTTCTTGTTTGTCGTAGGGGTTATGGAACTGTTGCCAGCGTCTTCTGTGTCTATTGCGTTGTATTTTGAATTCTTCTAATAATGGTGGGAAGGTGTCGTGGTATATTTCCGAGTTTATATGTATTGTGCATGTTCTTTTTGCGGCTGTTTTTATTTTCTTGGTAAGAGAATCCATACCGCAATAGAAGCAGTTTTTACTGTCTAGATTCATTGTCGTGTGGATGTTGTTTGAGCAGATTGGTCCCAGTCGATTTGTATTTGTTGTGTGAGTGGAATTTGTAGAGCTGCTCGTTGGATGAGGCCGAGGACAGGTAGATGGTCGGATGACAGGTCATTGGTGGTTCGTAACTGTAGATTTGGATTTATATTCTTGATTAAGGCAATGTCGAGGACATCTGGAAGTTGGTTTTGGACGTTTGGAATTCTTGTAGATTGATGTGGAGCGTGTATTGTGCATTCGAGTTCGGCTTGTGCGTTATATAGTTGTCGTCCTTTTCTGTTCGTTTTGATGGAATTCCAGGATTCATGCTTAACGTTGAGGTCTCCTATCATTAAAATCTTCGGAAAACGGTGAAAAATTGTAGTCAGGTCTTCTTTGATTAGTTGTTTATTCGGACTGATGTAAGCTGCGATTATTGTTATATTTCCTATGGCGGTGTGGACGGTGACGGCGGTTGCTTCTAATGACTGGAGTGGTGGGAGTGTTTCTAGATGATGTACTATGTTTCTTTTTATGAATATGGCGGTTCCTCCTCCTCTTCTGTCTTGTCGGTCTGTTCTATATGCATGCATATTACGGAGTCTAAAGGTCGTCGTCGGAGTAAAGTGCGTCTCTGTTATTGCTATTATATCGAATCGGTGTCGAGCGTTAAATTTGTTGAGTTCAGTTTGTTTCTGCTTGAGTCCGTTAGCGTTCCAGTTACATAATTTTAGGTGTCGTGTGTTGTTTTCGTTTGGCATTCTTTAATGCGCAACGAAGGCTTTAATTATTCCCTGAACCAAGTTGAGGAATGATGTGGTTTTCTGTTGAAGGTGAGTGAGTAATGTTGCAATGTCCGTCAATGCTTGTGAGAGTGGTTGCATGAGGTTGGCCGAGGTCATGGAACTCGCGTCTTCTTGCATTGTGCTTGGTCTGTTTGCAGTAGCATCTGAGTAATATTTTTGATCGTTAGTGGTAGAAGCAAGGCCATTTCTTCCAAGACGCTGATTTACGGATGATTTTATCTCTGGTCTAGTTTGTTGTGTAATTCTTGGCTGAGCGGTGGATGGTTGTGATGTGGATGGTTGCTGGTCGGGATGAGGTTCCAGGTTGAGACGAGGTTGATATTTCAGGGGCAGCTTGTTGTATGATGTGTGTTGTCTGTCTTGTTCGGTTTTGCAGGATGTTCTTTCGGATTCTGTATTTGCGAAGTAAATCTTGGTACTTCTTACACCCCAAGAAGGAGGCAGGATGTGCTTCGTCACAGTTGACACATTCAGGTGGTGATGTGCGTGGTGCGGTGCAGTTTTTCGATTCGTGTGAACCCGCGCAGCGCACACAGCGCGGCCGTAGTTCGCAATAGCTGGCGGTATGTTCGAACCGTTGACACTTTTTGCATTGCGACGGTCCATCTTTCGGTTCATATGTTTCTACTCGTATTTTGGTGCGTAAAATGTACTTGAGGTCGTAGATTTTGTTACTGTCTTTGCCTTTCGGAAGAGTCACGGCATATGTTGGAAGTGGGATGAGGGCGTTTGTTTTTTCATCACGTTTTTTGTACTAATAAACTTTTACTTGTTTAAAACCTTTCTGTTGTAAGGCGTAGGCCAATTCTTCTTCGTTTATATGTGCTGGTAATTTTTTGATGACGACTTTTAGTTCTTTATTTTCGAAAGCCTGGTGAGTAAAGAATGGGATATTGTACTTTCGGAAAAATTGCAGTGCTTTAGCGTGATCTTCTAAGGAATCAAAATGATATTTAACTCTGTCTCCTTGATATAGTGCTTTTCATGTCCCTGTTAGTTCTTTTTTAAGAGCATTGTTGAGCTGAATGCATTTGTGTGTGTGGTAGATAGTGATGGGCGGGAACCTGTAGTTCCGCCTGTGCGGCTCGCTCGTGATTGGCTGTTACACTCCTGGAAATGGAAAAAAGAACACATTGACACCGGTGTGTCAGACCCACCATACTTGCTCCGGACACTGCGAGAGGGCTGTACAAGCAATGATCACACGCACGGCACAGCGGACACACCAGGAACCGCGGTGTTGGCCGTCGAATGGCGCTAGCTGCGCAGCATTTGTGCACCGCCGCCGTCAGTGTCAGCCAGTTTGCCGTGGCATACGGAGCTCCATCGCAGTCTTTAACACTGGTAGCATGCCGCGACAGCGTGGACGTGAACCGTATGTGCAGTTGACGGACTTTGAGCGAGGGCGTATAGTGGGCATGCGGGAGGCCGGGTGGACGTACCGCCGAATTGCTCAACACGTGGGGCGTGAGGTCTCCACAGTACATCGATGTTGTCGCCAGTGGTCGGCGGAAGGTGCACGTGCCCGTCGACCTAGGACCGGACCGCAGCGACACACGGATGCACGCCAAGACCGTAGGATCCTACGCAGTGCCGTAGGGGACCGCACCGCCACTTCCCAGCAAATTAGGGACTCTGTTGCTCCTGGGGTATCGGCGAGGACCATTCGCAACCGTCTCCATGAAGCTGGGCTACGGTCCCGCACACCGTTAGGCCGTCTTCCGCTCACGCCCTAACATCGTGCAGCCCGCCTCCAGTGGTGTCGCGACAGGCGTGAATGGAGGGACGAATGGAGACGTGTCGTCTTCAGCGATGAGAGTCGCTTCTGCCTTGGTGCCAATGATGGTCGTATGCGTGTTTGGCGCCGTGCAGGTGAGCGCCACAATCAGGACTGCATACGACCGAGGCACACAGGGCCAACACCCGGCATCATGGTGTGGGGAGCGATCTCCTACACTGGCCGTACACCACTGGTGATCGTCGAGGGGACACTGAATAGTGCACGGTACATCCAAACCGTCATCGAACCCATCGTTCTACCATTCCTAGACCGGCAAGGGAACTTGCTGTTCCAACAGGACAATGCACGTCCGCATGTATCCCGTGCCACCCAACGTGCTCTAGAAGGTGTAAGTCAACTACCCTGGCCAGCAAGATCTCCGGATCTGTCCCCCATTGAGCATGTTTGGGACTGGATGAAGCGTCGTCTCACGCGGTCTGCACGTCCAGCACGAACGCTGGTCCAACTGAGGCGCCAGGTGGAAATGGCATGGCAAGCCGTTCCACAGGACCACATCCAGCATCTCTACGATCGTCTCCATGGGAGAATAGCAGCCTGCATTGCTGCGAAAGGTGGATATACACTGTACTAGTGCCGACATTGTGCATGCTCTGTTGCCTGTGTCTATGTGCCTGTGGTTCTGTCAGTGTGATCATGTGATGTATCTGACCCCAGGAATGTGTCAATAAAGTTTCCCCTTCCTGGGACAATGAATTCACGGTGTTCTTATTTCAATTTCCAGGAGTGTATATTGGGCGCTGTGATTGGTTGATTTGTCTCCGCTGGCGTTATCGGCTCGAAACGGTTAGCTGTTGGGATTTCCGCTCTTCTTTTACGTGGGTTAGAAATGTTTTGCGGTGTCCTGTGTTGTCTCTTGTATTGTATAGTGGTGAATTCCTGTTCGTCCTGATCTTGGTTAATGTCTTGCATTTCTGCATCTTCCGCTTCGGAAGAGGAGAGCGCGTCAGATGATTCGGATGATGTTGTCATGTGGGTGTCTTGCATTTGATTTTTGTCGAAATTGTGTTCTTCTGATTGCTGTTGTGACGTGACCGGGATGGCCGGCCGAAGTGGCTGTGCGGTTAAAGGCGCTGCAGTCTGGAACCGCAAGACCGCTACGGTCGCAGGTTCGAATTCTGCCTCGGGCATGGATGTTTGTGGTGTCCTTAGGTTAGTTAGGTTTAACTAGTTCTAAGTTCTAGGGGACTAATAACCTCAGCAGTTGAGTCCCATAGTGCTCAGAGCCATTTGAACCATTTGAACGTGACCGGGATGTGCTGGGCATTGGTATTTGTATTTTCTTGTTGTGGAGCGTCTTGTTGTCGTGTTGATTTCTGTTTCTTGTGTCTTTGATCTGTTGTTGTACATGCCTGAGGTGGGCCTACTCGCATTGTCCTTTCTACCCCTATCCAGGCTGCCTTTGCGTGGGGAACGTGGGCTTGCCACTCTTGGGTGGGGCCCTGGCTCCCCTGCGCCTCCTACTCCTGACATCCTAACAGGGCCGGCTAGCCCGTCCGCTAACCTGCTCTACTTCGGATGCTGGTCTCACAGCGCTTGCTGCTCGGCCTGGCTGATGCTGTTAGGGCCCATGACAGACCCACTGCACTGCTCCTGGCGCGGACGGCGTAGGGAGCGCCTTACTGCGATGCCTGCTGGGCGGCCGCCGTTATGGCAACTGCAGAACGCACAGACGGCATCTCAGCCACCTGAGGAAAGTATGGAGTTAGAAAATGCACCCAGTACTCCGAACACGCCGCACACGGACGGCAGTATGATATCGCAGTCGGCTTATGAAGCCACGCAATTTGTCAATGCAAATGGCGGCAGTACTGATGCAAATGGCGGCAGCTCTTTAAGCCGCAAACGAAGCGAAGACGGCCGCACATCGCAACAGCAATCTCTGTTGGACGACGGATTTCGAAACCGGCCAAGAAAACGGCAAGCTAAGCTACAAGCATCGCAACCGCCGCAAGGGCTTGAAACAAGAAACAGATATGACGCTATCGAGGAAGAAACTTCGGCTGCGGACGAAAGCAAGACGTCACAACAGCAAAGACCTTCACAAACGGCAGAGAAAATGCCGCCTATAGTAATGCAATATCCAGACACATATAAAGAATTGTACGACTGGCTTAAAGAAAATCTGAAGCAGCCGTTTTCTGCTAAACAAGCAGGAGGAGACAAACTGAAGCTTACTGTCTCCTCTAATCAAGAGTATGTACGCGTGATGGACCTAGTTGGTGCCAGGGGTATACCTACGTATACCTTCCCAACTGTTCGGGCACCTACGCTGAAAGTGGTACTGCGAGGGGTAGTTGCTTCCCTCACAAATGAAGACGTAAAGGAAGAACTGCAACGGATGGGCTACACGGTGCACGTCGTAGACTTCCGCCGAATGCCTGGCACCAACCAGAATTCTGGACTGAGAGTTGTCGTCCTTCCTGACTCCCTGGACAGCAGGAAGATTCTACAGATCCACAGGCTCTTTGCCCTGGAAGTCTCAGCGGAAATCCTACGCAAACAACGCGGAATCACCCAGTGCTTCCGCTACCAAGGATTCAACCATGTTGCCAGACACTGCACTATGGCTTGGGTGTGTGTCAAATGCGGCGGACCCCACGACAGCCGGCAGTGCCCGGTCCCCAAGGAACAACCAGCGAAATGTGGGCTTTGTGGGGGTAACCACCCCGCAAATTACAAGACTTGCCCGAAACATAAAGATGCCAGTCGAAGGATGAGAGGACTGCCACCGCTCACATCCAGGGAAAGGAACCGAATCAGAAGAAATCTTGTCGTCAGAAGCACCCCGGCCAGCCAGCGCTATGCCGAAGGACAACAAACCGGACAACCACCCCTGATGGAGCGACGCATCGCATATCTGCAGCAACAACAGTCACGGCCTGCACCATGGGCACAGCAAGAGACTTCCACAAGGGCGAGACGTGAGGACGACTACAACCCCGATCCGTCTACCTACCCACCACTACGTGGGCGAAGACCTGATGCAACAACCACTCCACAACCATCGCAGCAGCAAACACCACAACCATCACAGCAGCCGACAACACCATCGTACGGTGACATAGTGCAGCTCCTGACCGGCATGATGACAGCTGTCACAGAGATGAGTCGGGCCATTCAAGCTCTAGCAGCGACCCTGGAAGCAACAGTCGAAGCCACGATTATAAACGTGCTTCGACCCACTGGCAACTCAAGCCTCAGCGCATAATGGCTCGAGTTCGCAGAATTGAAGATCTTTGCGTGGCTACTTACAATACCAACAGCATATATTATGACCTACTCGACGTACGACAGTTCCTGATTGACGAAAACATTGACATTTGCCTCATTTCGGAGACACACGTGAAGCCGAGACCCCGAGCAAATATCGCAAAGTACAGCTGCTATAGAACGGATCGGCTAACAGCGGGCGGTGGCACAGCAATATACATCAAACGATCCATTAAACACTACCCTGTCCCGGTACCAGACGTGGGATCAATTGAAGCCACAGCAATAGCAGTGGAAACATCAGCGGGAATAGTGACTTTCGTTGCGGTATATCGACCACCGAAACCAGTCTTAAATGAAGAGGATGCGACAGCGCTCCTACAAATGCGAGGAAAGCTCTTCATAGCTGGAGATACGAACGCGAAGCACGCCGCCTGGAATTCGCGGACCACTACCTACAGCGGACGGCGCCTCCTGCAAGTATTGGAACAGGCAAATGCCTTTGCGTGCGGCCCGGATGAACCCACCTGCTATCCGTCTCATGGAAATCCGGACGTAATTGACATAGCCATAACGAAGGGGCTCAATCAGTTCCTGACCGCTGAGGTGCGGCATGCACTAAATTCAAACCATCTACCGGTCATCTTTCGTCTGGCTGGAGAAGCGACTCATCAGCCACCCAAACTGAATTTCAGAAGAACGAACTGGGATCAGTACAAGGAAATTATCAATCAGGAACTACCACTTCATCCGGACGCTGAAGACATCGAAGCTGAGCTGGCGACACTTGACGACGTTCTGAACACGGCCATTACCACCTCGACACCGATGACTAGAAGACAGCAGACAACACGACCAGGACTTCCGCAAGAAATACTTGACCTGATACGTGAGAGGAACAGGCTCTGCAAGGATTGGCGATTGACAAGGGACCAGGGCCTGAAACGACAAATTAATCTACTGTGAAGAACCATCAAGGCTGCCATTATTAACTTCAAGAACAGGCAGTGGGCAGACAAACTGCAGGAGTTTACAACTGACCCGGAAGCCTGGGACACCGCTAGATTCTTCACAAAGCGGAAGGCAACGATACCACCACTTGAAACGCCCAATGGTACCGCCTACACTCCTGCGGACAAAGCGAATGCCATTGCAGACGTTTTCCAAAACAACTTCGTACCGGTGGACGACCCGGTTGACAGGAACCATGTACATCGGATTGAACACGAAGTCGAAGAATATCTCCAAGCACCTGACAGGGCAGAAGAAGAGGATATACCACCCATCACTCCAGAAGAAGTCGATGTCTGCATTCGTGGTCTAAACAACCAAAAAGCGCCGGGACTTGATAATATCAACAGGCAGATGCTAAAAGAACTGCCACCTAACGCATTCATCTACATTGCCGCTCTGTTTAAATCATCCTACGTCTGAAGAATTACCCAACTGCCTGGAAACAAGCCATAGTTGTGCCGGTTCCCAAACCAGGCAAATCCAGAAAGCACCCTCGAAGTTACCGACCGATCAGCCTCCTCTCTGATCTGAGCAAGGTTTTTGAGAGGCTCCTGCTGCAGCGTATGAAGGCTCTCATCGATCGCCATCACATGCTGCCTGATGAGCAATTTGGATTTAGAAGTCAACATTCAACCACACAACAACTGCTAAGGGTCGTAGAAGAAATCACTCAAGCGTTCAACAAGCGAGAATTCTGCGGGGCCATCTTTTTGGATGTCTCTCGTGCCTTTGATAGTGTCTGCACACAGGACTGCTGTGGAAACTCCAACACCTACAGTTTCCCAAGCCTTATGTAGTCCTGCTTGCTTCTTACCTTCAAGGACGCTCCTTCCGAGTTAGAATCAGCGACGCCACTTCGACGCTACGACCTGTCGCTGCTGGAGTGCCGCAGGGGTCAGTGCTTGGGCCAACCCTGTACTCTTTGTACACAGCCGACCTTCCTCGGACACCGCGTGTAGAACTTGCTCTATATGCGGATGACACAGCGGTCTACACCCGGAGCAGATGGGCCATAATTATGCACCACCGACTACGAGACGCCTGCCGAAACATCGAGAACTGGTCCTGCAAATGGAGAATGAAATTTAATGCGCAGAAGAGCTTCACACAGAAGAGACCCACACAGATACCTGCGCTCCAGCTGTTTGGAGAGGAGATGGAATGGCAACCTATGGCCACATATCTAGGAGTCATAATGGACGCAAAACTTACTTTGCAACACCACATCACTGCCGTCCGAAGGTAAGTTGACCAGCGCCTGGGGCTCTCTACCCCTCCTCAACGAGCACTCAACTCTCTCCAGCGACCATGGGCTGCTCATATATCGAATGTTTATCCGCCCCATCATGGAATATGCCTGCACCGTGTGGGGAAATGCTGCCACCAAACATCTATCCAGACGTCGTGTGAGGATCAGAGAAACGTAACTCCATTTTAGCTACTTCACAGGAGGTTAAAAAAACGTTATTTTAAGAAGTACATTTCGTTTTACAGTGACTAATACAAACTTAATTAAAAAATTTCTGCACTGCACATAAATACACTTAAAAATCTGTCAGATGATAATATGTTTATAGAAATGGTTCTTACTGTACTACCACTATTAATTTTTAATATGGTGCTAAGGAGATACGTCTTTATGATCCTAAGTGAATAAATCTACATAGAGGTTTTACACTTTGGAGATACGCATTTGGTTTGCCAAAATATAACTTATGAGGGTAATTTACTCATTAAAAACAGATAGGGTACAGTAAAAGTAAAAACATGTGAGCAGAATTTGTATCTACATCACCAACGAATGTTCACTTTCTAGCTAACTCCATCACAACTTCAGTATGAATCTCCAGCTATTTCTTCATGAAGACCCTTGTAAAATGCGTGGTACTGTTCCCTGATAATGCCACTGCGGCATGGATCCAGGAGGTCTTTTACCTTCTCTTCCTGAAGTTTCAGTGCTCCATGGTATTTCGGTTCCAACTGGAAGATTGTATCGGAATTTTCTGGAAACTGGCAAACTTCTGAATTGTTGATTATGGAAATGCGTGAAAAAGATGTAATTAACATCACTTTTGCGATACTGAGGTTGCGTCACTTTAAGCCATTGTACTTGATTTCCTTCACTGTCAATTTTAGTATTCTTAAACTTTTCCTTCTGCATAGCACCAAAATCCAAAAAGTCCTTCTGGTCCATTTCAATGACTTCATACAGTCTTTGTTTTGTAGCAGTTTGAACAACAGTATACCACCCCGAAGAGTCATAAATATTAACATTTTTTGCAGCCCTCTCTATATGGGCATAGACTGAATCACACTTCATTAAAGAGTGGCCAGGCTCAAAGAAGCATTGCTGTATCACCGGGATGTTCAATGTTTGGACAGCATGAAGGAACATGATACTCATGTTGACATTTCGGTTCTGTCCACCACAAGTGTCCGAGAACAAAACAACTGGACGGCCATCTGCAATCTTCTGGAGTTCTTGAAATACATGATGCTACTTCAATTGAGCCGCGTTTAGCCACACCTTCATGTTGTTGTTGTGGTCTTCAGTCCTGAGACTGGTTTGATGCAGCTCTCCATCCTGTGCAAGCTCCTTCATCTCCCAGTACCTACTGCAACCTACATCCTTCTGAATCTGCTTAGTATATTCATCTCTTGGTCTCCCTCTACGGTTTTTACCCTCCACGCTGCCCTCCGATGCTAAATTTGTGATCCCTTGATGCCTCAGGACATGTCCTACGTACTGATCCCTTCTTCTAGTCAAGTTGTGCCACAAACTTCTCCCCAATCCTATTCAATACCTCCTCATTAGTTACGTGATCTACCCACCCAATCTTCAACATTACTCTGTAGCACCACATTTCGAAAGCTTCTATTCTCTTCTTGTCCAAACTATTTATCGTCCGTGTTTCACTTCCGTACATGGCTACACTCCACACAAATACTTTCAGAAACGACTTCCTGGCACTTAAATCTATACTCGATGTTAACAAATTTCTCTCCTTCAGAAACGCTTTCCTTGCCATTGCCAGTCTACATTTTATATCCTCTCTACTTCGACCATCATCAGTTATTTTGCTCCCCAAAATGCAAAACACCTTTACTACTTTAAGTGTCTCATTTCCTAATCTAATTCCCTCAGCATAACCCGATTTAATTCGACTACATTCCATTACCCTCGTTTAGCTTTTTTTGATGTTCATCTTATATCCTCCTTTCAAGACACTGTCCATTCCGTTCAACTGCTCTTCCAAGTCCTTTGCTGTCTCTGACAGAATTACGATGTCATCGGCGAATCTCAAAGTTTTTATTTCTTCTCCATGGATTTTAATATCTACTCCGAATTTTTCTTTCGTTTGCTTTACTGCTTGCTCAATATACAGATTGAATAACATCGGGGAGAGGCTACAACCCTGTCTCACTCCCTTCCCAACCACTGCTTCCCTTTCATGGCCCTCGACTCTTATAACTGCCATCTGGTTTCTGCACAAATTGTAAATAGCCTTTCGCTCCCTGTATTTTACCCCTGCCACCTTTAGAATTTGAAAGAGAGTATTCCAGTCAACATTGTCAAAAGCTTTCTCTAAGCCTACAAATGCTAGAAACGTAGGTTTGCCTTTCCTTAATCTTTCTTCTAAGATAAGTCGTAAGGTCAGTATTGCCTCACGTGTTCCAACATTTCTACGGAATCCAAACTGATCTTCCCCGAGGTCGGCTTCTACCAGTTTTTCCATTCGTCTGTAAGGAATTCGTGTTAGTATTTTGCAGCTGTGACTTATTAAACTGATAGTTCGGTAATTTTCACATCTGTCAACACCTGCTTTCTTTGGGATTGGAATTATTATATTCTTCTTGAAGCCTGAGGGTATTTCGCCTATCTCGTACATCTTGCTCACCAGATGGTAGAGTTTTGTCAGGACTGGCTCTCCCAAGGCCGTCAGTAGTTCTAATGGAATGTTGTCTACTCCCGGGGCCTTGTTTCGACTCAGGTCTTGCAGTGCTCTGTCAAACTCTTCACGAAGTATCGTATCCCCGATTTCATCTTCATCTACATCCTCTTCCATTTCCATAATATTGTCCTCAAGTACATCGCCCTTGTATATACCCTCTATATACTCCTTCCACCTTTCTGCTTTCCCCTCTTTGCTTAGAACTGGGTTCCCATCTGAGATCTTGACATTCATGCAAGTGGCTCTCTTTTCTCCAAAGGTCTCTTTAATTTTCCTGTAGGCTGTATCTATCTTACCCCTAGTGAGATAAGCCTCTACATCCTTACATTTGTCCTCTAGCCAAGCCTGCTTAGCCATTTTGCACTTCCTGTCGATCTAATTTTTGAGACGTTTGTATTCCTTTTTGCCTGCTTCATTTACTGCATTTTTATATTTTCTCCTTTCATCAATTAAATTCAATATTTCTTCTGTTACCCAAGGATTTCTACTAGCCCTCGTCTTTCTACCTACTTGATCCTCTGCTGCCTTCACTACTTCATCCCTCAGAGCTACCCATTCGTCTTCTACTGTATTTCTTTCCCCCATTCCTGTCAATTGTTCCCTAATGCTGTCCCTGAAACTCTGTACAACCTCTGGTTTAGTCAGTTTATCCAGGTCCCATCTCCTTGAATTCCACCTTTTTGCAATTTCTTCAGTTTTAATCTACAGTTCATTAACAATAGATTGTGGTCAGAGTCCACATCTGCCCCTGGAAATATCCTACAATTTAAAACCTGGTTCCTAAATCTCTGTCTTACCATTATATAATCTATCTGATACCTTTTAGTATCTCCAGGATTCTTCCATGTATACAGCCTTCTTTTATGATTCTTGAACCAGGTGTTAGCTATGATTAAGTTATGCTCTGTGCAAAATTCTAACAGACGGCTTCCTCTTTCATTTCTTAAATCCATATTCACCTACTACGCTTCCTCCTCTCCCTTTTCCTACTGCCGAATTCCAGTCACCCATGACTATTAAATTTTCGTCTCCCTTCACTACCTGAATCATTTCTTTTATCTCATCATACATTTCTTCAATTTCTTCGTCATCTGCAGAGCTAGTTGGCATATAAACTTGTACTACTGTAGTAGGCATGGGCTTCGTGTCTATCTTGGCCACTATAATACGTTCACTATGCTGTTTGTAGTAGCTTACCCGCACTCCAATTTTTTTATTCATTATTAAACCTACTCCTGCATTACCCCTATTTGATTTTGTATTTATAATTCTGTATTCACCTGACCAGAAGTCTTGTCCCTCCTGCCACCGAACTTCACTAATTCCCACTATATCTAACTTCAACCTATCCATTTCCCTTTTTAAATTTTCTAACCTACCTGCCTGATTAAGGGATCTGACGTTCCACGCTCCGATCCGTAGAATGCCAGTTTTCTTTCTCCTGATAACGACGTCCTCTGGAGTAGTCCCCGCCCGGAGATCCGAATGGGGGACTATTTTACCTCCGGAATATTTTACCCAAGAGGACGCCATCATCATTTAACCATACAGTAAAGCTGCATGGCCTTGGGAAAAATTACGGCTGTAGTTTCCCCTTGCTTTCAGCCGTTCGCAGTACCACAACAGCGAGGCCGTTTTGGTTAATGCTACAAGGCCAGATCAGTCAATCATCTAGACTGTTGCCCCTGCAACTACTGAAAAGGCTGCTGCCCCTCTTCAGGAATCACATGTTTGTCTGGCCTCTCAACAGATACGCCTCCGTTGTGGTTGCACCTACGGTACAGCTATCTGTATCGTTGAGGCACGCAAGCCTCCCCACCAACGGCAAGGTCTGTGGTTCATGGGAGAGGCACACTTTCATGTCACATGAAATTTCTAGCTTTTCTGGTAACAGTATTGTATACTGTGAGGTTGTATACCGCTTGACTTCTTTTGTAAAAAATGGCTTTCGCTGCTATGTGTGGACAATATCTCACAGCTTCTAGGTCAAACTCCAGTAAATGACATTCTCCTTCCTTGGCCCAGTCCTTCAACTCATTTTTTAGTATCCTAGCAGCCTCCTTTCTCTTTAGGTGTTCTGAGTGCTGGTCTTTCTCTGCCTCTTGATTTTCTTCAGAGAGATTTTGAAAGCGATAGCAGTGGTCACATACATCTTTTCTTGGTACAGGAAAGCCTAAGTTAAACTCTGTATTGAATATTTCTCTGTAAAGCCAATATTTTTCAGCAGTAACCTGTACCTCTTCGCAACGTTTCTTATATACACTGCTGGCCACCGTAAATGCAACACGAAGAAAGACAAGAGGTAGCACAACAAAATTTATTTTGTAGATAACATGTTGACCAAGTATCAAATGATTACGTTTACAGACGTCTGTGGCATGTGGTTCTTGCCAGAATCAGTAGCCAGAGTAGCCGCCATTGTTGGAGATCACCGCTGCCACACGTCTCGGCATTGAGTCAAAGAGATGTTGGATGTGTTCCTGGGGTACAGCAGCCCAAGCAGCTTCCACACGTTGACAAAGATCATCTGGTGTGGCAGCTGGGGATGTAATCTGAGTCACTCGTTGAGCAACCATGGACCACATGTTTTCTATCGGCGAAAGATCCGGAGAGCGAGCCGGCCAGGGAAGCACTTCAATCTGGTTATTGACGAAGAACCTTTGGACAATGCGTGCCACGTGTGGTCGCGCATTATCCTGTTGAAATATGGTTGTGGCCGAGCCCTGAAGGTAAGGAAGGACAACTGGCTCCAGCACCTCGGATATGTAGCGCCGGCTATTTAAAGTACCGGCAATGCGTACTAGAGGCGTGCGAGAGTAATATCCAATACCGCCCCATACCATAATACCCGGTGCAAGACCAATGTGGCGGTGCATAATGCAGCTGTCCAGCATCCTCTCTCCACGGTGTCTCCACACTCGAATCCGACCATCGTGGTGCTGCAGACAGAAGCGTGCTTCGTCAGTAAAGACAACGTCATTCCATTGTGCCGTCTACATCCGTCTGTCATCACACCATTGGCGACGGAGACGTCTGTGGTTCTGCGTCAATGGTAGACGAAGCAATGGACGTCTTGCGGACAGACCACTGTGCTGTAAACGGCGTCGAATGGTACGCGCAGACACTGGATGATGCGTTACAGACGCAATGTGCTGTGCTATGGTTCGGGATGTCACTGAGCGATCCGTCACTGCCATGCGCACTATTTGCCTATCAGCACGTGCAGTGTTGCACCGAGGTGAATGCGATCGACCACGTCGGTCCGTCGTACCCTCCTGCATCCAATGGTCACATATCCGCATTACAGTTGTTTGGTTTCGTCCAACACGACTAGCGATTTCTCTGTATGATAATCCACAATCTCGGTAAGCCACTATCCTTCCTCTGTCGAACTCGGATACTTGATCAAACGATGTTCGCTGTTGTCTAAGAGGCATAACTGATCGTCTTGTGAAACAACCACAAGGTAAACACACGTGGCGAACGTACACTCGTCGAAATCGCCAAGCCTTAAATGGCGCTATGAGGTGGCGCCACAGTCGCGCGTGATGTGCGTCTGCGCTGAAATTCTAATCAGTTGCATATCTCATCGCTGCAAACCCATGGTGTAAATTTCACTTGATTCGGATGCTTCCTTCAGGGTGTTGCATTTACGGTGGCCAGCAGTGTAGTTCGTGCATTATTTGTATATTCAAATCTCCTGATACGAGCTGGCGCACAGTGCTCTATCGGCGCTATGGAATGGTAGGAAATGATTTTATAAGGTTCCTTGTTATCTCCCTTGCCTCGTCGGACCTCCTTATACCTGGACGATGATGACCCCTCTTGTCAGCAGACAGAATAATGTTGCTGCTGTCCCTTTTCTTCTGTATATATCGCACAAATGTTTTTCTGATATATTAAAAATGATGAGGAAAAACCCTAGACACACTTGAACTTCACTACCATTTTTCGGGAGAACGTACTTCTTTGTGACATTTCTTCGAGACTGCGCACCTGCAAAACGTGACCTTGCTTCAGGTACCACCTTCATAAGTGGAGCTGCTTTTCTAAATCTTTCATCATCCAGAATCCGTGGAACATCTGTTTCCCTTCAGTCTCGCTGATGTTCTCGCTACACTTTCTCGGACATTTGGAACAATCCTTGTACTTAACTGCTAATAAAGAAGTACCAGCCAGAACATTTGATTTGTACGCCTTTACTGACTGCCTGTTCATTTTTCTTATGTTCTTTTTCCACTTTTGTCAGTGTTCTTACTTCTTTTTCTCGTTTTATTTTTCCTTACCAACTTCATTTCCTCTGTCAGATTGCCCATGTTCTTGATCATTAGAGTCAACGGTCGCTGGATTAACTTCTTCCTGTTGCATGTTCATTAACATCACAAATCCTTTGCCCACACAAATTGAAGAATCAGGACTGAGTAGCTGATTTGTCGGTGAAAGTGGATTTCCGTGTTGTATCTCCTTTGTAACATTGCCTGGAAAGGAGAAAATTATATTACTGACGTTAGTGCTTTATCTAGCATAATATACCACATTAATCAACTATGAATCTTACAGTCCCATTGTATTTTAAAAATTATTGTGTGCGATAATTACTACAAAATGTACTACTTCACCCAAAGACAATAAATGTGGCCCTAGCTCTATTGAAATGCACATGTGTTGTTATTTTAGTAACATCGCAGTTAGGAGAAGAAATAAATCAGATTGTAATTAAGGACCGCTAAGAAAATGCGTACACACAATCATACTCAAACGATAGTTCCAGTATATGTATTTTGTTTGTCAAATAATTTGTGACTAAGAAATTAATATTTGAAATGTTAAACAAGACCCACGGATTATCATTTTGCTTACCGAAGTTTTCTAAAGATAGTTGCAGTTTCTGTTGAACTGCAGCTCTCCTTTTCTTTGGCCACGGTGACGGTACGGTGACCGTGACGGTGACGATGATGATGATGATGATGATGATGATGATGAATCCATGCTGTTTTCGGGTATGTAATCATCTGATGAACCCGAACTAAGCACTTTGAAATCATTGCAATCTTCTTCAGTTAACTCTTGCAGTCGTTTCACTTCGGAACATTTTTGTATTGCAGACGAGGTTTCACCATTCTTTTCTTCTGCTTCTGTAATTTCTACAATACGGTATACAAACAATGAATGGGAATCAAGTAAATCAAACTAATGATCTGTATCTCCGTGGATGATTATCTCATAGATAAAATTAATAGTAATTCATCCTACCTTCATCGGATGTAGAATTACTTTCACTGCGGTAATTTTGCATGACTAGCTCAACCATTCTCCTTCCTCGTGAAGTCATTTTTTATCTAACAGAGAGCGCACAATAACAACCTCTTCACAGTGAATACCACACGAAACTAAACAAAATTTGACGTGACAATGACAGAAACGTGACGGCGTTGACAATGCTTACAAAGGGCACTCATTGTTTAGCGTTTCTCCGCTTATTGATTCTTGCAAGGGAAATACAACGGCTTGAAACCTCGTACGTAAAGTGTTTCGAGAACTGATGAACAGACGAATGATTCAGCAGGGAGGCGTGACGGGAAGTTTCTACTTGGCGTCGCAAGCTTCGTTATTGTCTGCTAGACAACATATAATACTCTTTCAGCACACAGGAAAATAGTGCACAAATGCAGCAAAATTGTATTATACAAAACAAGCAGATAATGGTATCTGATGAATAAAAACGTATTTCCAAATTTACTACATGAAATAAGCAGTCAGAAGAACGTAAGTGCCCATACGTTTTGCTGATCCGAAAATAGAGATGCACTGACTCGAGACAGAAGAACGTAAGAGCCAATACGTTTATCTGTCTCTAAAATAAACTCACAACTTGGAGATACGCAGCAGCTTATTTTCGCAACGAGAAGGGATAGAGAGACTCCGTTTTGACACAACAAGGACCTGATTACCGTGAGGACATACGTTAAAAGAACCGAAAATCGCATTTTTGGAGATACGTTCCTCTGCCACTCACACGATGTACCCGCCTTTGGCGGTCTCTACTTGTTTTTATGTGGTTAGGAAAGGGGAGATTTTGCTTATCTTTATTCACAACATTCAGAAGTAACTGGGCTCTGATTTTGGCTCCTTGGTTCTTCTGTTAGTTTGTCCTTTCTTGTCGGGAAAAATTGTTTCGTTTTGTCATATTTTGTTTTGTGAAAAGTTTTGTCTATTGTTTTCTTGAAAGTTCTTGCTCTGGTTGGTAATCTTGGTTATGAAATCAACTGTCTTTTCCAATGGTTTTTATCGTGTTATCCTGGAACTATTGCTTTGGGGACTTTATATTTGTGCCATGGTTGTGGCTTTATTGTGGCGGCGGTTCTAAGTTGAGGTGTATGTTGGCTGCGTGTATCGATTTTTTGAGCGTGATCTTGAATTTTTTCTGTGATAGACTTTTCATTTAGTTGTTCATGAATTTCAGTTATCGTCGTCCAGCGAGGTACCGTGAGGAACCATCTCAGGCATGTGTTTCGTAGTATTTGCAGCTCCGGATAATATTGCTGGTTGAATTGTAGATTTGTACAGTTGGAGTTTTGCTTTTGTATTTAGTTCTTCGCTTTTAAAGAAGGGTATTAAGATGTTCATCATTTTTTGTGCTATTCTCTTCGGCTCTGTGGTGTTGTCTTTGAAGGTTAGGGCTTGGTCAAGTTGTGTTCCGAGATATTTGGTCTTTGAGCTCCACGGTATATTTTGATCTGCTACTTGTAGTTGTGTTGTTAGTCTGGGTTGTCTCTTGTTCGTGAAGAATACTGTTGCTGTTTTGGTTGCATTAAAGGTGATTTTGTTCCGGTGTGCCCATGTTTCCCTGATGTCAATTTATCGTTGGGGTCTTGCTGTTATTACGTCAGTGTTGCGTCCGGATGTAAGAAAGGCTGAATCATCTGGATATAGGCTCAAGGTTACATGTGGCAGAATATGTAGATCGTTTGATATATAAATTGAAGAGTATCAGTGATGCGACCGACCCCTGTGGAATTCCGGCTTCAGGTATTTTGATGGTTGATCTTTTTCCTTGAATTGTGGTAAAGAATTATCTGTTTTGCAAGAAGCTATCGGTAATTTTAATGTAACAGTCTGGAGTTGGTGTTGTCTGGTGGAGTTTAACTGTAAAATTTTCCTTCCATACTTTGTCGTAGGCTTTTGATATGTCGAAAAGTACTGCTGCTGTGGATTTGCTGAGATTGAAGTTGTTTTGGATGTATTCGGTGATTCTGATTAACTGTAACTTTGCTGATAATTTTGAAGTGAAACCGAATTGTTCTTGGCGCATTATGTTCTGTTCAGTGAGACTGAGTTGTAAAGGTTTTAAAATTATTCTTTCGAATACTTTTGCTAGCGTGGGGAGTAAGCTTATTGGTCTATGATTTACTGCTTCCGTTGGGTTTTTTCCCGGTTTTGGAATGCGTACTATTTTTGCCGTTTCCCAGTTGCACGGAAAATATTCTATTCTTAAACAGCTGCTGACTATTTGTGTCAATAAAACTATCGCTTTTCTTGGTAGATGCCTTAAGTGAATGTTGAATGTTTGGTCAGTGTCTGGGGGCAGTATTTTCGAGACACAACGTGGATACCAAGACCTTTACTCACAACACCAGCGGAAATAAAGAAGTTAATATCAAAAACGAAAAACAATGTAAGTGGCGTCGAATTCTGTCGTTTTCTCTGTTGTTTGGATTTGGTTGTTCATTATTTGGTAAAGACATTTGTAGATTGTATTCGTCGGCGAATAGTGCTGGTTTTGCTAATGCGTCGAATTTAGTCTTTCTGGTCCATTGATAGCCATGTACGGGGTTGGTTGCTTTCTAATGTTTCTAATTGATTTCCATTCGTCTCGTGTTTGCTGGAGGAAGTCTGTCATTTTGTCTTCCCAGGTTTGCTGACGACATTCTGTTACACCTTTGTGTAATTCTCGTGATAGTTTCTTCATTTCGTGTCTGTCGCGAGGGTTGTGAAATTGGTGCCAGCGTCTTCTATATCTATTCCTTTGCATTTTTAATTCTTCTAGTAACGGTGGCAATGTCTCGTGCTATCGTTCCGGATTAATGTTTATAGTTGATGCTCTTTTTGCGGCCAAATTTTTTTAGTGGGAACTTCTACTGCGATGTTAATTTTGTTTTTGGTGTCTAAATTCATTGTAGGACGGATGTCGTTGGTTAAGTATCTTCTGTCTTGTTCCCAGTTTACTTGTATCTGTTGTGGTAGTGGTATTTGCTGAGCTGCTCGATGGATGATTCCGAGGACGGGTTTGTGATCAGATGAAAGGTCGTTAACAGTACGGAGTTGTAAGTTGGTATTAATATTCTTAATTAGGGCAATGTCAAGGACATCTGGAATGTGGTTTTGGACATTCGGGATTCTCGTAGGCTGGTTTGGAGCGTGGATTGTGCATTCCAATTTGTCTTGGGCGTCGTATAGTTGACGTCTTTTTGTTTTGTGTTGATTGAGTTCCATGATTCGTGTTTTGCATTGAGGTCTCCTAGCATCAGAATTTTCGGAAAGCGATGAAAAATTGTCGTAAGGTCTTCTTTAATTAGTTGTTTATTGGGACTGATGTAAGCTGCAACTATGGTTGTGTTTCCGATGGCGGTGTGTACGGTGACTGCGGTTGCTTCTAACGATTGAAGTGGTGGAAGTGTTTCATGGTGATGGGTGATGTTCCTTTTTATGAAAATAGCGGTTCCGCCGCCTCTTAGGTCCAGTCGGTCTGTTCTGTAGGTGTGCACATTTCGTAGTCTAAACGTCGTCGTCGGAGTAAAATGAGTCTCTGTTACTGCGATTATGTCTAGTCGATGTCGGGCGCTGAATTCATTAAGTTCTGCTTGTTTCGATTAGAGGCCGTTCGCGTTCCAGTTGCAGAATGTAAGGTGTCGTGTTTGCCCTTATTTATTTATTTATTGTTCCGTGGGACCACATTTAGGAGAAGTCTCCATGGTCATGGAACGAGTCAATACATGAAATTATAACACGATTGTAGAAACAGATAAAATGAAATATAAGAAACATATTCAGGCGACAAGCCGTTAGTTTAAATAAAGAAAATCAAGAATGTAACACTGGAATTTGCTTAATTTTTTAGCTCTTCCAGGAGCTCCTCGACAGAATAGAAGGAGTGAGCCATGAGGAAACTCTTCAGTTTAGACTTAAAAGTGTTTGGGCTACTGCTAAGATTTTTGAGTTCTTGTGGTAGCTTATTGAAAATGGATGCAGCAGAATACTGCACTCCTTTCTGCACAAGAGTCAAGGAAGTGCATTCCACATGCAGATTTGATTTCTGCCTAGTATTAACTGAGTGAAAGCTGCTAACTCTTGGGAATAAGCTAATATTGCTAACAACAAACGACATTAAAGAAAATACATACTGTGAGGGCAATGTCAAAATTCCCAGACTATTGAATAGGGGTCGACAAGAGGTTTTCGAACTTACACCATACATAGCTCGAACAGCCCGTTTTTGAGCCAAAAATACCCTTTTTGAATCAGAAGAATTACCCCAAAAAATAATACCATATGACATAAGCGTATGAAAATATGCGAAGTACACTACTTTTCGTGTTGAAATGTCACTTATTTCAGATACTGTTCTAATGGTAAATAAAGCGGCATTTAGTTTCTGAACGAGATCCTGAACATGGGCTTTCCACAACAGCTTACTATCTATCCGTACGCCTAGGAACTTGAACTGTTCCGTCTCGCTTATAACATGCCCATTCTGTCTGATTAAAATGTCAGTTCTTGTTGAATTGTGGGTTAGAAACTGTAAAAACTGAGTCTTACTGTGATTTAGCATCAAATTATTTTCCACAAGCCACGAACTTATATCATGAACTACATTATTTGATAATGTTTCAATATTACACACAAGATCCTTCACTACCAAGGTGGTGTCATCAGCAAACAGAAATATTTTTGAATCACCTGTAATACTAGAAGGCATATCATTTACATAAATAAGAAACAGCAGTGGCCCCAGCACCGACCCTTGGGGAACACCCCATTTAACAGTGCCCCATTGGGACTGAACATCATTACCACTCTCAATATTGCGGAGGATTACCTTCTGCTTTCTGTTCTTAAAGTAGGAGGCGAACCAATTGTAAGCTACTCCACTTACTCCATAATGTTCCAACTTCTGCAGTAATATTTTGTGGTCAACACAGTCAAAAGCCTTCGTTAAATCAAAGAAAACACCTAACGTTCGCAACCTTTTATTTAATCCGTCCAAAACCTCACAGAGAAAAGAGACTATAGCATTTTCAGTTGTTAAGCCATTTCTAAAACCAAACTGTACGTTTGACAGCAAATTATGTGAATTTAAATGCTGCAGTAACCTTGTATATACAACCCTCTCGATAACTTTAGCAAACACCGATGGCATAGAAATAGGTCTATAATTGTCAACATTATCCCTGTCTCCCTTTTTATAAAGTGGCTTCACTACCGAGTACTTTAATCGGTCAGGAAACCAACCACTCCTAAAGGAAAAGTTACAGATATGGCTAAGTACTGAGCTAACATACGTGGAACAATACTTCAGTATTCTGCTAGATACCCCGTCATATCCATGAGAGTTCTTGGTCTTTAGTGATTTAATTATTAACTCAATCTCCCTCTTGTCAGTATCATGGAGGAGCATTTCAGGTAACAGTCTCGGAACACTTTTTTCTAAGAGCGCTCTATGATTCCCTGTTGGGACTAGGTTTCTATTTAGTTCACCTGCTATATTCAGAAAGTGATTATTAAGTACTGTACATATATGCGACTTATCAGTAACACGGACATCCCCACTACGCACTGATTCTATATTCTCGACCTGTCTCTGCAGACCAGCCACTTCCTTTACGACTGACCATATGGTTTTAATTTTATCCTGAGACTTAGCTATTCTATCTGCATACCACATACTTTTTGACTTCCTAATAACTTTTTTAAGCACCTTACAATACTGCTGCATTTAGATTTTGACTGTTTCTAACGTTTTGATATAATTGCCACTTTGTTCTACAAGATATTCTTATCCCTTTAGTCAGCCACCCAGGCTGCCTGTTTGTGCTAGAACCCTGTTTTGAACATTCTAACGGAAAGCAACTTTCAAAGAGCACGAGAAAAGTCTTGAGGAAAGCATTATATTTATCGTCTACTGTATCAGCACTATAAACATCTTGCCACTCTTGTTCCTTGATAAGGTTTACAAAAGTCTGTACAGCAACTGGATCAGCTTTCCTAAAAAGTTGGTAACTATATTTAACATGTGTTGCAGCACAAAAATCTTTTAGACTTAAATTTTGTGCATCATGATCTGAAAGGCCATTCATCTTTTTGCTAACAGAATGCCCTTCTAATAATGACGAATGAACAAAAATATTGTCTATGGTTGTTCTACTGTTCCCTTGCACTCTCGTTGGAAAGAATACGGTTTGCATAAGATTATATGAATTAAGGAGGTCTGCCAGCATCCTTTTCCTTGCACAATCACTTATACAATTAATATTGAAGTCACCACATATAACTAACTTTTTGTATTTCCTATAAAGTGAACCAAGAACCTCCTCTAGCTTTAGCAAAAATGTTGTGAAATCGGAGTCTGGGGATCTATAAATAACAACAGTAAGAAGTTTAGCTCCACTAAATTTAACCACACCTGCACAACATTCAAACACCTTTTCAGTGCAGTACTTTGAAACATCAATTGACTCAAATGGGATACCGTTTTTCACATACATGGCTACTCCCCCACACCGCAAAGAGCTCGTAGAAAAGCTGCCAGCCAACCTGTATCCTGGTAAAGGAAGCCTCTGAAATTATTGGTATATCTGAACACTTCTTAAATAAGGAGATAATTCAGAGTCAACATCTATAAGCAGTTCACTAACTTTATCTCTAATACCTTGTATATTTTGATGAAATATACTAATTCCCTCATTAATCGGATACCCAAGCTTTGTAGAAAGTGGTTTCTTTGTTAGAGACACTTCCCTTAAGCAGGAATACCTAACAGCTGACTTCAATCTAAAAAAGGGACAGCTCTAACACCCACAACTACCGGAATTTTCCCATGAGTGATCCCACCACCCCCACCTATGCTGTTACCTATAAGTTTTGCCAACCTCCCCTTCCCATACCTGTTGAGGTGCAGGCCATGTCTAGTGAAACCCGTCCTACTGATAGAAGGCATGAGTCACATTTCAGTGGTGTCGGCGGAGTCTGTCATCAGCGCACCCCCAAGTCTCATGTTATTACGCCTGACGGCTGTATTAAGATGAGGCCGGTCGTGACGCTGAAACAGTTCCACGAAATGCACATTCGTGTTGCCAGTCTGAGTGGCTATCTTTTCCAGGTCACCATCTATGTCATACTCCCCATCCCTATCAATACTATTACCAGCCCCACCCACAATCACTACCTGATCCTCTTTAGTAAAATCCCTACATAACCCCCCTATGTTAAAAGTCACCTGAGCCAATCCTGCATTTGGCTTCACAATGCTGGTGACCTGGTACTCACTCCCCAAAACTTCCTGCAACTGCTGGCCTACACCTCTACCATGAGAACTACCTAACAGCAGAACCTTCTTCTTTCTCTTAGACTTTGCAACTGTCCTAGCCACCGTAACTACTGAGGTCTTCTGCATACTTCCTACATCTACAGCTACTAGAGATTCCTCTCCACTAGACTCTGACAGTTGGTCATATCTATTACAAACACCAATAGTAAAACTATCTGAAAATCTCCTTCTCCTAGCAGATCTCTTGCCAACAGCCAGCTCCCATTCCCCAACCCCCTTCTCCCTCCTCATCCTATCTAGCTCCTCCTGTGCGTTTTTCAACTGCACCTGAAGGGCACAGATCTTACGCTCCTGCCCCTCTATCAACTTACTCTTGCTACATAACCTGCAGTTCCAGGAGAGGATCTCACCAGAATGCCCACTGGCTTCCCCACTGCATTCCCCCCAGTGAAAATACTTCGAACAAGTCTCACACCGCAATCCACTACTCACGAACCTACGGCAAAGCCCACACTTCTCACTCATGGTAAAATTTTACAATTATTGAAACAAGAAAACAACTTTATCTAAGTTCCGCTACTACAATAAGAAGATGTTAAAAACTGACTACAATTATCACAAACTTGCTCTACAAGGGAAGTAACTACTATTATTGACAGTATTAATCAACAACAAATGAGAATATAACAAAATACTAACACAGAAAGAAAATCAAACGTCTAATGACAGTAACGAAACTGAAAGCAGTTCGCAAAAATTTCTTCTGAAGTTGTTTCACCGGAAAACACCAAGAACACCGGTTGAAGACTACTAAAGTTCCTAAATAAACTACTATACACGAACAATTAATTAGTACTTAGCTTTCGATGCGCCGCTACAGCTGCAACTGGTCAGCGCGGAATGTAAACACGGGTAAGAGGTTAAGTTGGTCGATACGAAACACTCACAAATATCAGGCCACAACACAAGAAATGCAGAGGTGAATGAAGAAACCACTAATAAGTCACTTATATAGTAAATATTATCACAAAAACAGTTGTGCCATTTTTTACGGCGCAACGAATGCCTTGATGATTCCCTCAACAAGACTGAGGAAAGATGTGATTTTTTGCTGTAAGTTGGTGAGAAGTGTTGCGATATCTGTTAGGGCTTGAGAAAAGGGCTGCACGTTGCTGGCCGAGGTCATTGAACTCGCTTCGTCATATTTTATGTTGGGTCTATTTGCTGTTGCATCAGAGTAGTATTTGTTGTGTTCTTCAGTAGATGAGAATGGGCCGTTACGTTCGAGTCGTGAATTGATGGATGTGCTCTTCTCTGTCCTAGCTTGTTGTGCGGTGAATGGCTGAGCGGTGGATAGTTATGTTACACACGGTTGCTGGGTTGTTGCTGGACGGGATGTGGTTGCAGGCGGTGAACAGTATGCTATTGGAGGAGCAGCTGTATAGTACGCGTTGTATGTCGTGTTCTGTTTTGGAGCATGTTTCCCCAGATTTTATATTTGGGAGGTAATTCTTGGTATTTCTTGCATCCTAGAAATGAAGCTGGATGCGCCTCGTTGCAGTTCACACATTTTGGCGGTGTTGCCCGTGGTGAGGTACAGTTCTTACACTCGTGTGAACCTGCGCAGCGCGCACATCGCGGCGGGAGTTCGCAGTAGCTAGCAGTGTGCTCGAAGCGCCAGCACTTCTTGCATTGAGATGGTCCGTCTTTTGGTTCATAGTTTCGACTCTCATTTGTGTGTGTAGGTGAGTTCGTTTCTTGACTGTCTTTGCCTTTCGGAAGTGTTGCTGCATAAGTGGGAAGTGCGATGAGATTGTTTTTTTCATCTCGTTTATTGTACGGATATACCTTTCCTTGGGTGAAACCTTTTTCTTGTAGTGCATCTGTTAGTTCGTCTTCGGTTATTTGTGCTGGCAGTTTTTTAATTATGACTTTCAATTCTTTGTTTTCGAAAGATTGGTGTATAAAAAAGGGAATCTTGTATTTTTGAAGAACTGTAGTCCTTTTGTGTAGTCGTCTAATGATTCAAAGTGGTATTTTACACGGTCTCCTTGATATAGTGCTTTTAGTGTTCCTTTTAAGTTCATTTTTTAGCCGGCTTAAGTGGCCGACCGTTCTAGGCGCTACAGTCTAGGGCCGCGCGACCGCTACGGTCGGAGGTTCGAATCCTGTCTCGGGTATGGATGCGTGTGATATCCTTAGGTTAGTTAGGTTTAAGTAGTTCTAAGTTGTAGGGGACTGATGACCTCAGAAGTTAAGTCCCATAGTGCTCAGAGCCATTTGAACCATTTTTCATTTTTTAGTGCATTGTTGAGTTGGATGTATTTGTCGGTATAATGGATTGTGTAATTCAAATGTTCCGCCGGTGCAGCTCGTTCCTGATTAATTGTTGTATTGTGATCTGTGATTGGCTGATTAGTATCGGCAGGTGCGATCGGGTCAAATCTGTTTGTTGTGGGAATTTCTGCATGGCATTTTCTTGGGTTGGGTACATTTTGTGGTGTCCGGTGCTGTCTTTTATATTGGATGGTGGTAAATTCTTGTTCGTCTTGTTCATGTTGATTGAAGTCCTGCATTTCAGCGTCATCCGCATCGGTAGATGAAGCCAGTTCAAATTCTTCGGAAGATGTATTCATGTTCGTGTCTTGTGGTTGTTGTTGAGTAGGTACAAAGATATGTTCTTCCATTTGTTGTGACGTGACCGGATGATGATGAGCAGTGTTGTTTACATTTTCTTGTTGTGGGGCGTGTCGGTGTCCAGTTATCATTGCATTTTCTGTGCGTTGCGTTTGTGGTTGGTTGGTGTTCATGCCTGAGATGGCCCTATTCGCGTTACCTATTCTCTCCTTATCACAGCTGCCCTTTCGTGGGGAACGCGGGCTTGTCACCTCGGGTGGGGCCCTGGCTCCCCAGCGTCCCCTACGCTTATAATCCTAACACGGCCGGCTAGCCCTGTCCGCTAACCTGCTCTAACCCGGATAGGGTACACACTGCGCTTGTTGTTCGGCCTGACCGATGGCGGCACCTAGCGTGCATGCGTGACTCGCGTTCATTGGATGCACCTTTGGAGAAGGTTAAGCAGGGCCTGCTGTTCCTGCGTCTCAGATCTCAGTTGGTGTGTGGTCCTCCCTGTTAGATTCGTCTTCTCATTGTCACTTTAGTGTCTTCTGCTCCTCTTGCTGCCTGGTGGTTATTCAAGCAGCAGGTCAGGCCATCTGGTCGCTGGGCGCCAGTGGGGTTGGTTTCCCAGTCCACTGACCAACGGGTTGCGCTATGTCCTCGCCGACTTGTAGAAACTTGTTGCGAGCGCGCAGAAGCGGCGCTTCAGCAACGGGATTCCCGCGATGTCGTGCAGCAGACGAGTGTTGTTGTCCCGTGGCAGGTGGAGCGCCAGCCGAAGGGCTTTGTTCTGCACTCGTTGCAACATCTGAAGGTGTGTGTCCGCCACGTTTTCCCACGCCACGCCCACGTACTCCAGCACCAGCCTGATGAGTGTTAGATAGAGCGAGAGGCTGCAGTGAGGGGGCAGCGTCGTCGTGGGGTTGAGGAGATATACAACAAGCGCAACCGTCCAAGCGCTCGGCCCCTCAGCTCCCGGATGTGTGGATCCCAGGTCAGGCGTCGGTCCAGAGCAGGCTGTTCCAGCTCGTCGGCTCCGTTGTGAGCCGCGGAGCGCTCCCTGCTCCAGGGAGCCGTGTCGCTCGCTGTGACCATTCAAGTGGGTCGGCACGTGGCACGGTGGCTGAGGCAGGCGGCAAGGCAAGCGTTTTGATGTGCCAGCTGCATCTTACAAGATCGACAACCTCATACTCTTAGCTGCTAAGACGTGGTGACATGCTAGACCAGGAAATACGATGTTCAGGAAATGAGTAAGAAACAACTGTTTTACAAGAAGTTGCATACTAAATGTACTGCGCCTCTGTAGCTTGACATTTCCTTTCATTACAAGATCGGAAATATCAGGCGTCAAAGTATTCGGAGCGTTAATGCGGAGGATGGCCTTCACTGTTGCATCCTGAAGAAACGATCGTTCCTTACTTTTTACTCTTTTTCATTGCTGAGAAAATCTGCTCGCAATAATACGTAGACCCAAACATGCACATGATCTGAGCCGCATTGTTGTGTAGCTTGGGAAAAGTTTTTCGCTGTAAAGAACGATACCATCGTGACAAATCCAACGTGTTGTAGTACCTCAATTTCAACAAAGTTGAATTTTGCAAATCAATAATCTCCAATTGAAGTGACGATGACAAGTCATCGGAGGAAACTGAAAAAGGCGTGCTGAACACCTGAAGTTCCATTTCCAAACTAGTGAGGTCTCGGAATCGTGTTTCAAACGATGCGATGAGCTGCCTTCACTTTGCTTGGTAATAGCCGAAAGTAGTACCTTCAGGTAGTTTTAAAGAAGCAAGACGATTGAAGAATGTTAAATGTCCACTACTCATCTGCCGTTACTTTTCCATGAACGCTTTGATCTGGTCTGCATGTCAACGATTAGCTGCTCTTTGCCCTGCAATAACAGATTTAAATTATTCAGATGCATAGTTATGTCAGCTAGGAACGCCAGGTCTGACATCCATTTTATATGTCAGCTAGGAACGCCAGGTTTGACATCCATTTTATATCTTTCAGACAACGCATTTCTTCCCGTTTCATTGCGAGAAAAAGAGATATTTCCTCACGAATGGCAAAGAAAACATCAAGAACTTTTCCCCGACTCAGCCAACGAACTGTACTGTGGTAAGGTATATCCTCATACTCTGCTTCAATATCTTTCAGGAATCCTTTGAATTGGCGATGATTCATACCGTGACGCCGCACAAAATTCACACACTTGTCCTGTTGCGGTGTAATCGAGTGGTACCACATCCAAGAGTTCTTCAGTTACTTGCAGCTCCATGTCGACACCACCCACAAAGACTGCAAGCTGAGCACAGTCCGATATGTCAGTGCTTTCGTCAAGCGCTAGCGAAAATGCAACAAAGCACTCCGCCTTTTTCCTGACCTGTGTCTCTAAATCCGCTATCATGTCCAGGATTCGACGAGACATTGTTTGCTTCGACAGGCAAACCCCTTCAATTAACCCCTTCAATTGCCTGCACCTCCTTTGGAAACAAACATTCTGCAACTGCTACCATGAGCGATTTTACGAGTGGTCCCACCAAAAACGGCTTGCCACTCGTCGCAATAATGTGAGCGACCCTGTAGCTTGCTCGAATTGCAGATTTAGTAATGTTTTCTACATCTACATCTACATGACTACTCTGCAATTCACATTTAAGTGCTTGGCAGAGGGTTCATCGAACCACAATAATACTATATCTCTACCATTCCACTCCCGAACAGCGCGAGGGAAAAACGAACACCTAAACCTTTCTGTTCGAGCTCTGATTTCTCTTATTTTATTTTGATGATCATTCCTACCTATGTAGGTTGGGCTCAACAAAATATTTTCGCATTCGGAAGAGGAAGTAGGTGACTGAAATTTCGTAAATAGATCTCGCCGCGACGAAAAACGTCTTTGCTTTAATGACTTCCATCCCAATTCGCGTATCATATCTGCCACACTCTCTCCCCTATTACGTGATAATACAAAACGAGCTGCCCTTTTTTGCACCCTTTCGATGTCCTCCGTCAATCCCACCTGGTAAGGATCCCACACCGCGCAGCAATATTCTAACAGAGGACGAACGAGTGTAGTGTAAGCTGTCTCTTTAGTGGACTTGTTGCATCTTCTAAGTGTCGTGCCAATGAAACGCAACCTTTGGCTCGCCTTCCCCACAATATTATCTATGTGGTCTTTTTAACTGAAGTTTTTCGTAATTTTTACACCCAGGTGCTTAGTTGAATTGACAACCTTGAGAATTGTACTATTTATCGAGTAATCGAATTCCAACGGATTTCTTTTGGAACTCATGTGGATCACCTCACACTTTTCGTTATTTAGCGTCAACTGCCACCTGCCACACCATACAGCAATCTTTTCGAAATCGCTTTGCAACTGATACTGGCCTTCGGATGACGTTACTAGACGGTAAATTACAGCATCATCTGCGAACAACCTAAGAGAACTGCTCAGATTGTCACCCAGGTCATTTATATAGATCAGGAACAGCAGAGGTCCCAGGACGCTTCCCTGGGGAACACCTGATATCACTTCAGTTTTACTCGATGATTTGCCGTCTATTACTACGAACTGCGACCTTCCTGAAAGGAAAGCACGAATCCAGTCGCACAAATGAGACGATACCCCATAGGCCCACAGCTTGATTAGAAGTCGCTTGTGAGGAACGGTGTCAAAAGCTTTCCGGAAATCTAGAAATACGGAATCAACTTGAGATCCCCTGTCGATAGCGGCCATTACTTCGTGCGAATAAAGAGCTAGCTGCGTTGTACAAGAACGATGTTTTCTGAAACCATGCTGATTTCGTATCAATAGATCGTTCCCTTCGAGGTGATTCATAATGTTTGAATACAGTATATGCTCCAAAACCCTACTGCAAACCGACGTCAATGATATAGGCCTGTAGTTCGATGGATTTACTCCTACTACCCTTCTTAAACACTGATGCGACCTGCGCAATTTTCCAATCTGTAGGTACAGATCTATCGGTGAGCGAGCGGTTGTATATGATTGCTAAGTAGGGAGCTATTGTATCAGCGTAATCTGAAAGGAACCTAATCGGTATACAATCTGGACCTGAAGACTTGCCCGTATCAAGCGATTTGAGTTGCTTCGCAACCCCTAAGGTATCTACTTCTAAGAAACTCATGGTGGCAGCTGTTCGTGTTTCAAATTCTGGAATATTCCATTCGTTTTCCCTGGTGAAGGAATTTCGGAAAACTGCGTTCAATAACTCCGCTTTAGCGGTACAGTTGTCGGTAACAGTACCATCGGCACTGCGCAGCGAAGGTATTGACTGCGTCTTGCCGCTTGTGTACTTTCTCCGCTTTCATTCACCTGAAAATTATAAACGCATTACAGAACACGAACTATGTTGCATGTTTTGATATCCTCCGTATTACGAAACCGTTTTTAAACTTACTTCTCCTGGTATGTCGTTCTTAAGCCGGGCTACCAGTTCTCTGCGTGCAACACCTTCTACCTAATCGTAGTGTGCTGCGTGAAGACGTGTATAATGTCGTTGTATATTGTACCTCTTCGCAGAATTAAATACTTTATGACATACAACACACTGCGGACGACCATCCCTCTCAGTCAATAGAAAGATATCCTCCAATAGAGGTCAGGGCTCCCACGGCTAGTCATAGCTGTCATTGAACACGGATTATTGCGTCAGTTGCGGCTGCATGCGGCCAGGGGGCAGTGAGCTTTCCCCCTCCACGCGGGCTCCAAGCTGACGCAGTGAGTGCTCCAGCTCCCTGGAGCTCGGTTGGAACAGCCTGTCCTAGACCCTTGGAATGATTTCAACCAAGTTTGGTACTCATATTAGTTACAATCTGGATAGAAATACTGTGGGTGTAAGAACCACCAGTCTCCTATTGGCGTCAGTTTGATAATGTGGAGAGAGATGGGGAGGAGATGGACAAATAGCGAGGGGCAAGATGAACAAAGAAAGGAAAGAGGATGAGATGGAGAGAGACAGGGCGAGGATGACACAGGCCAAGAAAAGGGGAGGAGGAAATGGACAAAGAAAGGGAAGTGGGTGAGATGGTCAGGTAGAGGATAGAAGAGGAGATGGACAGAGAAAGGAAAGAGTAGGAGATAGACAGAGGCAGGGGGAGGGAGAGATAGGCAGAGACAGGGGGGAAAGAGATGAAACGACAGAGGGGAGAAGAGAATTTACAGAGAAATGGGAGGAGATGGACAGGGGAGATGATGAGATGGACAGAGAGGGAGAGGAAGAGATGGACAGAGAGGGGAGGGGAGGAGATGGACAGAAATGAGGTGGGGAACAGATTGGGGAGGAGGAGGATATGGGCAAGAGAGGAGGAGCAGATTGACAGAGGGGAAGAAGGGGAGGAAGAGGAAAAGGGGAGGAGAAAATAGACAGAGAGGGAGGAGCTGGATAGAGGGAGTGAAGGAGATGGATAGATTGAGAGTGAAGAAGGAGATGAGCTAATAGAAGATTGGAATAAGTAATACCCAGGCGATTCTGCGTACTAATCTAGTACACTGATCATCCAGAACATTATGACCACCGATCTACTATCGATATAAACCCGTCCAGGTTCAAAAAAATGGTTGAAATGGCTCTGAGCACTATGGGACTTAACTTCTGAGGTCATCAGTCCCCTAGAGCTTAGAACTACTTAAACCTAATTAACCTAAGGACATCACACACACCCATGCCCGAGGCAGGATTCGAACCTGCGACCGTAGCGGTCACGCGATTCCAAACTGAAGCGCTTAGAACCGCACGGCCACACCGGCCGGCCCCGTCCAGGTGATAGCAGCCTCACCTGGCGAGGAATGACTGCTAGGAAGACCCACACACGGTGCATCTAGTATCAGTGAGCATGCTGTCCGTGTGGACAACAGAGAAGGTGCGCGATCTATCTGAGTTTGACCGAGGGCAGATTGTGATGGCCCAGAAGCTCGGCACGAGCATTACGAACACTGCACGACTTGTCAGTTGTTCGAGGAGTGCTGTGGTGAGTGTTTTCAAGACGTGGCTAAGGGGTTGGGCGGCCACCTCTTATTACAGGTGTGGGACGTCGTGGGTATCCAGACCGGGTAAAACTGGACGGCCGGCGAACTGTGCCGGAACTAGCATCAGACTTTAACCCTTTGTTTCCTGACATAAGAAAATTTTTACTTTTTAACATTTTCTTTGCAGAATTTATGCTATTGTGGCCTCAAATGACGGTAGGATTTTTTGTAAAATTTTATTTTATTTTTTGCAACTTTTTTCTCTCCTGGTACTCAGAAGTACTGTCAGACTCCATGGACAGAATCACAACATGCGCAGAAAAATGCTCCAATTTTTATAACTTGTACTTATTCCGCATAAGTATTAAATATTTTTACATTAGAAAATTAACAGAAATATGATATTTCTGAATTTGTTTTTTAAATTTCGCATAAATTTATTCTAGAGCAACTTCACAATACATAGTAACTTGGCTATACATTTTTGACAGTATATACATATCACATATTTAGTGATACCTCATGAAATTGTAGGAAACAGTTCTTTTTCTCATTGCAGCACAAATACACTTTACATGTACTACATTGTGAATGTGGTCTCGACTAAATTTTATTTTTTGCACACATTTCGCATCGTCCTCTTTTACAACTGAACACTACAAAATGGTTTCCTCGGTTGCCAAGACGTACATCCTTCGGAACAGAAAAGTTATCCTTCCTTCTCTTTGGGAGAGTTATTTCATCTTTACCAGAGTTTCTCTTTTTGAGATTTGGCACTTGCTGTTCATTCATTAGCCCTAGTGCCACAGCACGCCTGAATTCCAGCAGTGGCAGTGCCCCATGTAGATCACTGAAAATGACATAAGCATTGACAAAAGCAATTTCTATTGCTCCCCAGAAGAGACGGTGCCACCATTTCTTTGATCATTTGTCAAAACCATAAGTTGAACGTGATCTGTCTACATGATCCACACCACCCATGTTTTTATTGTAATCACATACAATAACTGGACATGGTATAGTCATACTAGTTGCATCTTTCTGTTTTCTTGTCACTACGCTCTGTTCGGTGCTATGGAAGTTTGACGCAAAATACACTACTTTATTTTCCTTCCATTGAAATACTGTTAGTTCTAAAGATGACACTCTGTGATTTTATGTAGACATTTTTCTTCAGATAAATTCCCTGGCAAACCTTTCCTGTTTTTTCTAATTGTTCCACAGGCAAATGTATTTACGGATTTCTGTGTGAGAAAAAGTGGGCAGAACAACTAGTGAGAGGTAACGCGTTGTTGCTACAATAAAGTGTTCGCACAACCTGACGGTACTAATAAGTCCGCCTTATATTTTCCACTTTATCTCATTCACTTGTAACGTAATGCTTCAAACTGTTATAAAAAAACAAAGAAGGTAAGTACGTACAATGGAAAACTCAACGGAAGTTTCAATAAATTGCGCACAAATTCAGGCAACACCATGGAAACAAGCACATACAATCTTCTGTTTTCACAGCAGCGCGCGAAAAACAATTTCAAGCTCTGACCGCCAGAGAGGTCTATGTATTGCACAATAACAACTATGAAACAGTAGAGCAGAGTTGCTGTTACGTACCGACAGGCTCTCAGATCACGAAACTGCACCACGAGAAAATAATGAGAATCAAAACTTACTGGTACTTTTAAGTACCGTCAGGCAACAAAGGGTTAATGCTGGGAAGAGTACAAGTGTGTCTTAACACACAGTGCCCCAAGCACTGCTAACGATGTTCCTCTGCAGCTGACGACCCATGCATGTTCCAATGTTAACACTACATCGCCACTACGACTGAAATGGGCACGTGACCATCTGCACTGGATGTTGGCGCAGTGGCAGAGTGTTGCATGTTCTGATGAATCCCGATACCTTTTTCAACGTGCCAATGGGAGGCACGAATCCGTCGTCTTCCACAACTACTTGACACCTCTACTACAGCACGGAGACAAGCTGGCGGTGGCTTCATTATACTCTTGGGAACCTTCAGGTGGGCATCCATTAGTCCAGTGGAGCTCATGCAAGGCACCATGGCGACCCTGAACGATTGGTTAATAGTACGATACAAGCATTACTGCCAGAATGTAAGTGCATAACACGTTTAACAACAGCATCACCATAATCGTCTCACACGCAATTTTATTATATATTTAATCCATCAGTCTGCCGGCGTCACAAACATCTGGATGCAGACGCATTTTGATGATACGAATACCAAGGGAGGAAATAACAGAAAGAAAGAAATGAAAAATCAGGGATTGTTTCTATCATCCAGTTACCATCCCACTGCAAAGATGATGAATATCTATTTCAGTATTTTAGGTGTTGGAAAACACCTACGATGATGTATTGCAGGCTGTTCCATCTCGTCGGCTCCGTTGTGAGCCGCGGAGCGCTCCCTGCTCCAGGGAGCCGTGTCGCTCGCTGTGACCATTCAAGTGGGTCGGCACGTGGCACGGTGGCTGAGGCAGGCGGCAAGGCAAGCGTTTTGATGTGCCAGCTGCATCTTACAAGATCGACAACCTCATACTCTTAGCTGCTAAGACGTGGTGACATGCTAGACCAGGAAATACGATGTTCAGGAAATGAGTAAGAAACAACTGTTTTACAAGAAGTTGCATACTAAATGTACTGCGCCTCTGTAGCTTGACATTTCCTTTCATTACAAGATCGGAAATATCAGGCGTCAAAGTATTCGGAGCGTTAATGCGGAGGATGGCCTTCACTCTTGCATCCTGAAGAAACGATCGTTCCTTACTTTTTACTCTTTTTCATTGCTGAGAAAATCTGCTCGCAATAATACGTAGACCCAAACATGCACATGATCTGAGCCGCATTGTTGTGTAGCTTGGGAAAAGTTTTTCGCTGTAAAGAACGATACCATCGTGACAAATCCAACGTGTTGTAGTACCTCAATTTCAACAAAGTTGAATTTTGCAAATCAATAATCTCCAATTGAAGTGACGATGACAAGTCATCGGAGGAAACTGAAAAAGGAGTGCTGAACACCTTAAGTTACATTTCCACACTAGTGAGGTCTCGGAATCATGTTTCAAACGACGTGATGAGCTGCTTTAACTTTGCTTGGTAATCGCCGAAAGTAGTACCCTCATGTAGTTTTAAAGAAGCAAGACTATTGAAGAACGTTAAATGTCCATTACTCATCTGCCTCTCAAAATAACGTAACATTCCCACGAACCCTTTAATCTGGTCGTGCATGTCAACGATTAGCTTCCCTTTGCCCTGCAATGACAGATTTAAATTATTCAGCTGCATAGTTATGTCAGCTAGGAACGCCAGTCTGATTTCCATTTTACATCTTTCAGACAACGCATTTCTTCCTCTTTCATTTCGAGAAAAAGGGGTACTTCCTCACGAATGGCAAAGAAAACATCAAGAACTTTTCCTCGACTCAGTCAACGAACTGTACTGTGGTAAGGTATATCCCCATACTCTGCTTCCGTATCTTTCAGGAATCCTTTGAATTGGCGATGATTCATACCGTGACGCCGCACAAAATTCACACACTTCACGACATCTTTCATTACGCCACCTAGCTCTACTGTTTCAGCACACACTGCTTCTTGATGAATAAAACATTGAAGAGTGAAAATGTCTTTCCCGAATTCGTCCTCGAGTTTATTTTTCAAACGAGAAGCAAAACTTTGGTGACACCCGATGATTTGTGGTGCACCGTCTGTCGCTACAGAATAGAGCTTATCCCACGGCAAATTCATATTGACCACTGATTCACAAACAGCTTCAATAATGTCACGTCCTGTTGCGGTGTAATCAGGTGGTACCACATCCAAGAGTTCTTCATTTACTTGAAGACATGTATAATGTCGTTGCATATTGTACCTCTTCACAGATTTAAATACTTTATGACATACAACACACTGCGGACGACCATCCCTCTCAGTCAATAGAAAGGTATCCTCCAATAGAAGTACAGGGCTCCGGCGGCTAACCATAGCTGTCATTGAACACGGATTATTGCGTCAGTTGCGGCTGCATGCGGCCAGGGGGCAGTGAGGTCGCTTTCCCCCTCCACGCGGGCTCCGAGCTGCCGCAGTGAGCGCTCCGGCTCCCTGGAGCTCGGTTGGAACAGCCTGGACCAGAGTGACGCCGAGGTATCTTCCTGTGCCTCCCGTAATCCGTACTTGCGGCAGCGCGTCGGGTATGCGGCGGCGCTTGAACACCACCGCTTGGCTTTTCCCTGCGTTGAATTTGAGCCGCCATTTGGTGGCCCACACTCCATGTTCGTTGCAGGCGGCAGCGCATCAGCTGCGCGCTCAAGCTGTGCGTGTATAGTGCGGTATCATCGGCTTAGAGCGCCAGATGTACCCTCGGCGTAGTCTTCGGGACGTCAGCGGTGAAGAGGGAGTACAGCAGGGAGCCAAGCACGGACCCCTGCGGTACTCCAGCTGGGATGTGGCGCGCCGTCTGCACGCACATGGAAAGTGCGCCCGCGCAGGTAGGACTGGAGAAGGCGGACGTTCGACACGGGTACCCCCTGTACCAGCAGCGTATACAGGAGGCCGTAGTGCCACACGCTATCGAAGGCCTTGGAGACGTCAAGGGGCACCGCCCCAAGGTACTCGCGATGCTCCAGGGCCTCCATCGCCAGCTACACCAGTCGCAGAAGCTGATGCTGCGTCGAATGGCCGCTGCGGAAACCAAACTGCTCGTCAGGAAGCAGGGCTTCTTCACTGACGTGGCGCTGCAGCCGTTTGTTGCCTTTCCTCTCGAAGACCTTCGAGAGGTTATTCGCCAGACTTATCGGTTGATAGCTGTGCGCCAGCCTGGGGTCTTTGCCGGCCTTCGGGATGGCGACAACCTCGGCGTGTTTCCACGCAGTGGGGTAGACGCCAGTGCGAAGGATGACACTGAAGACTGCCGTGACTACGCGCACTGCCTCCGGCGGCAGCTTCTTCAGCAGTGCGTTGTCCATCTTGTCACATCCCGCTGCCTTCCTGGGCTGTAGGAATGTGAGTTAAATTAGCTGTGCAGTCACTGGCAATACTAAATATCATCTGCAGTTATTAGGCAGCATTAAAGGGTCGACTACATTGACCATGAGGATGTGCATATGACATTAAACGCTTCGTAAGAGTTTAGGGATAAACTGCTGTGTAACATGACCTTCTCATTGTGAATAAAATGAATGATGATGATGATGATAATTGTGCTGATGATTTTGACGTTTGGTTTGTGGGGCGCTCAGCTGCGAGGTCATCAGCACCCTTACAAAGCCGCAGTTTTTACACGGTCTAATTTCTACACAGTCAAAGTCAGCCGCTGTCACGAATGATGATGGTGACGATGGAATGATGAGGACAACGCAGACACCCAGTTCCCAGGCAGAGGAAATCCCCAATCCGGTCGGGAATCGAATTCGGAGCCCGGGACCCAGAGGCAGCAACGCTAACCACCGCATCATGAGCTGCGGACAAATTGTGCTGAGCTTCACCTGTAGCATAAGTTCGTCAAGGACATTTTAACTGGGAATATCATGTCTAGGATTATACGGGTAAAGCTGGTTCCAAAGTAAACTACAAGAAAATACACAAGAGCACTTGTCTACAAGACTCCTCACATTCACTTTTATGTACTGGTGTTCCGGTAAATTTATTTCTGGATACATATAATAAGAAGAAGAACACCAGGTGCACAATATTACACAGAATCTGAACGTTCTGAGAATACTCATGAATGAAGGCAGTGTGTTGGATGGCTTCACACACATGGGTGGCTTATTGTCACAATCCAAAGATACTCAAATCTATCTCCAATTAATTACTCCATTCACAGTCATCATATTGCAATAGCAAATCATTCACTCAGTTATACCCACAGCCATGGGTTGGACGACCTCTGAAGAATAACTTCGTTGACTGACAGATGGTTGGCAGGAGGCTGTCATAAGTTGGTCGAGCAAGCCATAAGCATCTGCGGTGCAATGGGGTCTCAAGTCGACTGGAGTGAGCTACCACTCGTGGCAAGTAACCAGTCACAAAGGGGTGAGCTGCTACCTCAAGTAGCAATAGGTATGAACCGACTGATACGTGGCTCTCTCCAGGCAGCTGAGGTGAGAACAGCTGTGTTTACTGGACAAACGTCGCTCTGCGGGGTGCAGCCTCCATGGTATGTCACTCAGTCAAGGTCACATCACTTTCACTGGTCTTGCGTGCACACACACACACACACACACACACACACACACACACACACACACACACACACACACACACCACACACACACGTGTGTGTGTGTGTGTTTTACCTGTTCAGAACATCTGGCTCATGTTTGCGTGCAGGTCGTGTGCCTCATATTACTTGTAAAACCCTGAAGCAACGGTACTTGAGAACGCGACTACCAAATACGGCCCTTTGGCTCATACTCAAAAATAATATAAATGAAGTGTCCATAACTTTACAAACGTGACTGAAATCCAGGGCCTGTAAAATTGAAACATCTAGCCTTAGCCTTCTGGACCTCTTAAAAAATGAAAGAAAACATTCAACGAGCAAAACATAATAATGGCTCTATATTAATTAAACTATTATAACTTATCAATGAGGTTCACTGGAAGAAAGATGACAAATTAGGGGAGCTTTCTGAGGTATACACGGATGCTAAACGGAATTTTGTGTACGTATTTTTACATTCACGATATATAAATTACTGGCGCGCCACACAACTAAGTACTGAGGTAGTACTTTGCATTTACATGCTACCTATTTATTCAAGATGAGACTTCCTCTTTCTATCTCTCCTTTGCTCTCTCTCTCTCTCTCTCTCTCTCTCTCTCTCTCTCTCTCTCTCTCTTCTGATGCTTTCTTTTGTTTATTGTCTTTGAGTAAAAGTATTCTCTTTAATCGGCATCTCGTACCAATTTTCTGAAATACCCAATGGTATATGTGCAGAACGTTGGTACTATAAAAATGCATAAGGCTTTATCATGGTATTCATTACAACTAAAAAATATTTCCTTATTGTAATTACCGTATCTGTGTTTGTGAGCTAAGTTACCGTCATTTTTCACATTATAGTGTTCCTCGCACAACCATTGCATCCAAGGGTGGTACTCGTATTGCTGTAAAACTATTTTAACATCACAAAGGTGGCCTTCCACTGGATGACAGTTGCATCCCCTGTCAACAGTAGATACAAAATAGTGAAACAAGTACTGCGTCTTCAGTTTCTTGATGTAGTCGTCCTGTTGGTTCAGGTACAGTGGAAGACGCACTTTCACCTCCTGGATCGTGTTTTCGTCGACAACGTCGTCCACCGGCGTAAAGTTATCCTCGAAGGTGTCCGCGAACACGCTGGCCTTGGTGTCTGGCTCTGCAGCGACGTCCCGACCAACTTGTAGCGGCGGGATGCGCTGGCCCTTGCGCAGAAAACTCTCGGTCATGGCCCAGGCGCCTCCATCGTCGATCCTGAGCGTGGCTATGTTGCCAGCCCAGCCCCGGTTTCGGTGGTGGCCGACGGCCGCCGATATCTCGCGGCGCAGGCGGTCGAGCAGCCGCTTGGTGGCGGGGTTTTACGTGATCTGCCAGTCACGAAAAACCCGGTTTTTCACGCGGATAGACTCAAAGATGTCAGGCGGAAGCTGCTTGGAGTTCTCCTTCGGCTCCCACGGTCGCCGCGACGCTGCTGCATCTGCCGCTGCAAGTGTGTAATGGGTGAATGCAGCTCGTGCTGCATCCACCCCCTCCTCATATGGATCGGGTGTAGCTGTGATCGTCTCTGCCAGGTGCTGCTGAAACTGCGCCCAGTTGGTGTTGAGGCGGGCGCAGTGGTGATCAGGTGGTGCCATCCCGTCTGTGGCCAGGTCGACGATCACTGGCAGGTGATCGGAAGACTTGTGTGCTGCCCCTTTCACGATCGCGATGTCGAGCAAGTCGGGACGGCCGCGCGTCGTGGTCATTAACGACCCGGAGTAGCCGTCTGCCACTGATGGTGGTGACCCTAGAGTTCCACTCCGGGTGTTTTGCGTTGAGGTCGCCGCCGATGAACAGGTTCCCGCGTATCGTCAGCAGCGCCTCGACGTCCCTGGATTGAAGGTGTCCTGACGGCCGTCGGTAAGCCGCCACGAACGTAACGTGGCCTACGTAAGTGTTACGATGGTAGCAACTCTTTTGTGTGTGTGTGTGTGTGTGTGTGTGTGTGTGTGTCAGTATTGCTACCATTTTCGATGGCTGGTTCTAATGGCTCTGAGCACTATGGGACTTAACATCTGTGGTCATCAGTCCCCTAGATCTTAGAACTACTTAAACCTAACTAACCTAAGGACATCACACACATCCATGCCCGAGGCAGGATTCGAACCTGCGACCGTAGCAGTCCCGCGGTTCCGGACTGAGCGCCTAGAACCGCGAGACCACCGCGGCCGGCTTCGATGGCTGGACGTCGTGTTGGGTTGTCAGGTAAAATTTATCTTTTTATTATCGTTGTGGTCTCAAGGTCCTTTAGACCAGCAATTACTTCAAATTCTTTTTATTAGGAAATTATTGATCGTGGCACCTCGATTTTGTGCCACGATTCTCGATCTACAATTCTACCTCTTCAAATTGCCTTCTGGTTGGTCGTAGGGTGCAGTTTTTCGAAAAGTGCTCTAGTTTTGTTAATGATGAGATCTGTTATTCTTGGTAAGCCTGTTTCTTGATGCATTGTGTGTGTTCGAGTCCATCTAGGGGCGCAGAGTATGATCGGAAGGCAGCGGTTTTGAAAAATTTGTAATTTCTGTATGTTGCTTTTGCAGGTCGTACCCCCATGAGCCACAACCATATAGCATCATGGGGACGATCGTCGCCTTGTATAATCTCAGTTTCGTGTGCAGTGACATGTCTGTGCTACTGAGGAATGCGTAAAGGCCATGGATGGTGCGGATGACTTTTTCACGTTTGATTTGTATGTGTAAATTGTATGTTAGCTTGTTGTCGATTGTTACGCCAAGGTAGCGCGTACTGGTGGTCTAATCCACTTCTTGATTTTGTATTGAGTCTTATGTTCAGGGTCGGACGTTTTCTGGTAAATGAAATAGCTTTCGTTTTAGTAGGGTTGATCTTTATCTTGTTGTCAGTGGCCCATAGTTGCAGGATATCCATTTGGTGTTGTAGTCTATTGATAGCGGTATTTATCTGTCGGCCGCTTTTCATCAAGGCTGCATCATCGGCAAATTGTGCTAATAGTGTATGTTGTAATTTGGGTAGATCATTTACGTAGACTGTGAATAGGATTGGTGAAATCTCCGATCCCTGCGGAATCCCCTCTCTTTGAGTCTTCATTTCAGATCTGTAACCTTCGATCTGCACAAAAAGCCTTCTGTCCTGTAGGAAGTTGGCGATTACTTTCAGGTAGCATTCCGGTAGGTGTGCGGTATTGTGTAGTTGGGCTATGAGCTTGTCCCGTCACACTTTGTCGTAAGCTTTCTGGATATCTAGAAATATTGCAGCTGTGTAATTTGACCGATTCATGTTGTAAGAAATTCGGAAATCCGTAGGAACTGAATCTCAGCTGATAATTTTTGCTGAAACGCAAACTGTTCCGGTCTGATAATATCATTGTCCTGCAAGGTGGGCCAATTCGTGCCAGCAGTAATCTCTCTAGTAATTTCCCAAGGGTTGGGAGCAGGCTCATAGGTCTATGGTTGTTTGGGTCGTGTATATCTTTATCTGGTTTTGGAATAGGTGACATTCGAGCAATTTTCCACTGAGTAGGAAAGTATTCGTTCAAGAAGCAGCTGTTGTAAAGTCTTGTGTGTGTGTGTGTGTGTGTGTAAAATGTCCCAAGTGTACCCGCCTTCAGCGGTCTCTACTTGTTTTTGTGTAGTTAGGAAAATGGTAGGTTTTTCACAACTTTATTTAAAAACATTCAGAACGAACTGGGCTCTCACTTTGGGTCTTTGGTTCTTCTGTAATTTTGTCCTTTCTTGTTGGAGTACAAATGTTGGTTTTATCATATTTTCTTTTCTAAAAGAATTTTTGGCGTTTGTTTTCTTGAAATTTCTTATCCCAGTTGATAGTCTTGATGATGAAGTTAATTGTCTTTTCCAATTGTTTTATTCGTGATTATCGTGGGACTGTTGAATTGGGTACTTTGTATTTGTGCCATGATTGGGGTACTATTGTAGCGACGGTTCTGAGCTGAGAGGTATATTGTCTGCATGTATCGACTTTTTGGAATATTTTTTGAGCATGATCTTGAATTTTTTCCGTAATTGTCTTCTCATGTAGTAGTTCATGCATTTCTGTTACCCTCGTCCAGCGAGGTACTGCGAGGGACCACCTCAGGCATGTGTTTTGAAGTATCTGCAGCTGTTTGATGTTAGTTTTGCATGTAGTGCCCCATGCTGCCGCTCCGTATAATATTGCTGGCTGGATCGTGGATTTGTATAGTTGGAGTTTTGTTTTGGTATTTAATTCTTTGCTTTTGAAAAATGGAATTAGAATGTTCATCATTTTTGTGCAGTTCCTTTTCGTTCTATGGTGTTGTCTTTGAAGGTCAGAGGTTGGTCAAGTTGTATTCCCAGGTATTTTGTCTTTGAGCTCCACGGTATAGTTTGGTCTGCTACTTGTAGTTGCGTTCTGAGTTTCGGTTCTCTCTTTTCCGTGAAAAATACGGCTGCTGTTTTGGTTCCATAAAAAGTGATCTTGTTCTGATGTGCCAATTCTTCCATAATATCGATTTGTCGTTGGGCTCTTGCTGTTATTACGTCAACATTTCGTCCGGATGTCAGAAGGCAGTGTCGTCTGCATAGAGGCTGAGGGTTACGTGCGGTAAGGTAGGTAAATCGTTGATGTAAAGATTGAAGAGTAACGGTGATATGACTGATCCTTGCGGGATTCCGGCTTCGGGTGTTTTGGTGGTTGCTCTTTTTCCTTGGATTGTAACAAAGAACTGTCTATTTTGCAGAAAGCTGGCGATAATTTTTATGTAACAGTCTGGAATAGGTGTGGTCTGATGTAGTTTAATTATTAAATTTTCCTTTCATAATTTGTCATATGCTTTGGAAATAACGAAGTATACTGCTGTTGTGGATTTGCTGAGATTGAAGTTGTGTTGGATGTATTCGGTAATTCGGATTAACTGTAGCTCTGCTGATTTTAAAGTGAAGCCGAATTGTTCTGGGCGCATTATGTTGTGTTCAATGAGACATAGTTGTAGACGTTTTAAAATTATTCTTTCAAGTACTTTGGCAAGTGTTGGAAGTAAACTTATCGGTCTGTGGTTTACTGCTTCCGCTGCGTTTTTCCCCGGTTTTGGAATGGGTACTATTTTCGCAGTTTTCCAATTGTCTGGGAAATATTCCAGTATTAAACAGCTGTTGATTATTCTAGTCAGTAGTTATTCCTGCTGGTGTTGTAAGTAGAAGTCTTTCTGTTGACGGTGTGTTTCGGAACTGTTGTAAGAGGTGTCGGATTCTGTCGGTTTCGTTATCTCTGTTGTTTGGGTTTTGTTGTTCGTTATCTGGTAAGAACATTTGTAAATTGTATTCGTCGGCAAATAGTTCCGCTTTTGCTAGGCCGTCAAATATTAGTCCTTCTGGTCCGTTGATAGCTGTGTATGGAGTTGGCTGCTTTCTAATGGTTTTGACTAATTTCGACTCATCGCGTTTTTGCAGGAGGAAGTCTGACATTTTGTCTTCCCAGGTTTGTAGCCGCCGTTCTATTACTCGTTCGTGTAATTCTCTTGATAGTCTCTTCATTTCTTGTCTGTCGCGAGGGTTGTGAAATTGCTGCCAGCGTCTTCTGTATCTGTTCCGTTGTATTTTTAATACTTCTAGTAATGGTGGGAAAGTTTCGTGGTATGGTTCCGGATTAATGTTTATTGTTGATGCTCTTTTTGCAGCTGTTTTAATTTTTCTGGTGAGAACTTTTATCGCAATGTTGATTCTGTTTTTGGTGTCTTAAGTTCATTGTCGGTCGGATGTTGTTGGTTAAATATCTTTTGTATTGGAATGAGTTTGCTTGTATCTGTTGTGGTAGTGGTATTTGTAGAGCTGCTCGTTGGATTAGGCTGAGAACAGGTTGATGATCGGATGACAGGTCATTGATAGTGCGTAGTTTTAAATTGGGATTTATATTATTAATTAGAGCAATGTCAAGTACATCTGCAGTTTGGTTTTGAACGTTCGGGATTCTTGAAGGCCGGTGTGGAGCATGGATTGTGCATTCTAGTTCGGCTTGTGCGTCGTCTAGTAGTCGTGCTTTTCTGTTTGTCTTGGAATTCCATGATTCGTGTTTTGCGTTAAGGTCTCGTAGCATCAGAATTTTCGGAAAGCGCTGGAAATTGCCTTAAGGTCTTCTTTAATTAGTTGTTTATTCGGGCTGATGTATGCTGCGACTGTGGTAATATTTCCGATGGCGGTGTGTACGGTGACTGAGGTTGCTTCTAGTGATTGAAGTGGTGAAAGTGTTTCGTGGTGATGTGTGATGTTCCTTTTTATGAAAATAGCTGTTCCGCGTCCTCTTCTTTCGTGTCGGTGTGTTCTGTACGTGTGCATATTACGTAGTCTGAACGTCGTCGTCGAAGTGGAATGAGTCTCTGTTATTGCGATAATATCTAGTCGATGTCGGGCGTTAAATTCATTAAGTTCCGTTTGTTTTGGTTTAAGTCCGTTCGCATTCCAATTGCAGAATTTTAGTTGTCGTGTTTGTCTTTCGTGTGCCGTTGTTTAAGGCACAACGAAAGCCTTTATTATTCCCTCGACAAGACTGAGGAATGATGTAATTTTTTGCTGCAAGTTGGTGAGTGATGTTGCGATGTCTGTCAGTGTTTGGGAAAAGAATGCCGGCCGTGACCTCTACAAGGTCACGGTCACGACAAACGAGGAGTACCGGGCAGTGATGGACGCCATCTGCAAGGACGGCCTCCATTGCTACACCCACCCCTCCGAACCGCTCAAACTTCTGAAGGTGGTATTCCGCCACCTTCCCCTAAACTTTGGCGCGGACTACCTCCGTGAGCAACTGGAGGATATGGGCTTCGTCGTCAGGTCCACAGACTTGATGAAGTCCCCCCGTACCCACAGCGACATGCCGCTGTACCAGGTTGTCCTCGTAGACAACGTGGAAAATCGGAAGATTTTCCAGGTGCAGCGGGTCGGTCGTGTCAAGGTTGAGGTCGAACCACTCAGGGCCAAAGGCAAGAGGGCTCGGTGTTTTCTCCTGCCAGCGGCTGGACCACGTCTCCAGATACTGCTCCATGCCTCCCCGCTGCGTCAAGTGCGCGGGGCAGCACGAGAGCAAATCTAGCGGCCTTGCCCGCGAGGACAAGCCGAACTGCTGCAACTGCGGCGGACCGCATGTTGCCAGTTATAGAGGCTGTTCGGCTTTCAAGAGGCCGGAACCAGCAGCGAAGCAAGGGTGCTTCTTCTCGTAAGGTGCACCCTTCCAGCATCTTCGCTGCTGCCACCAAGAGCGGATTACCTGCCCCTTCCCAGCGCTCTGACCAACCCGTCGGAATGAGACAACAGCCGACTGCCCCGTCCACGGCTTCGCCCGAGAGGGTGGCTCACTCCGCCGCGGCAGCGGCAAGCAGCTCGCGCTGCGCCGCAGTTGCGGCCGGAAACTGTCGCTCCACGACCGTCGACACCTCCAGAGCGCCCCCAGTCAGCCGCCCCAATGGCGGAGGCCGTCTGCGCTTTTAACGCAAATACCATGGTCCCCCAACAAGGGGAATTCAGGGAGTTCTTGCGCGACGAGGCAATCGATATTTGCCTCGTGTACGAGACCTTCCTGAAGCCTGGGATACTTGTCAAGGTGGCCAACTATCGGTGCTACCGCACTGACAGTTTGACCCATGGCGGAGGGACAGCCGTTTACATCAAGGCGTCCCTGATACACCACGAAGTGCAGCTTGCGCCCCTCGCCGCTGTGGAAGCCACTGGGGTGGCTGTTACCACTACGGCGGGGTTCATCACCTTCGTTGCGGCCTACAGGCCCCCGAGGGGACTGCTCCTGGAGGCTGACTTCGATGGTCTACTGGCGTTGCGCGGGATGATTTTCATTGTGGGCGACCTTAACGCCAAACACACGCAATGGAACTCCTGCATCACCAACGCCAGTGGCTGCCGCCTCCTTCGCGCCACGCAACGGCATGGCGCGATTGTGCTGGGGTCTTACGACCACACTGTCTTTCCCCACCGAAGCCAGCACGACGTGCTCGACATCGCTGTATTGAAAGGTGTCAGGCACTTCACATCTGCCACCGTCCGATGCGCCCTGTCGTCTGACCACCCCCCAGTCGTCTTCGACACGGATGTCATCGGCGCGTCCTTGCCGGCTGCCCGCCGCAACTTCCGCGGCATCGATGAGGCCCGTTCCCGGGCAGAGGTCTTAGATCGCTTTGAGGGAGCGCCTGATCCTGACGTGGAAGGAGCCGACGGGGCATTGGCCTTTTTCGCGCGCCACACACTCGCGGCCGCAGAGGTGGCCACTCCCAGGCGGTCAGGACGGCCGCGAGAGATGTCGCGCCGACTCCCGCCGCATATCCTAGAGGCGATTACTCAGAGAATCGCTTCTTTCGGGAGTGGCAGCTCACGCGGCTGCTGGTGACGAAACGCCGCCTCAACAGGGCGCGGCGCGAGATTCGGGCCGCCGTCGACGAGCACAGAAACCGGGACTGGGCGGGCCTTGTGGCCACCCTCACGACGACCGATGGCGGCGCATGGCGGACCTCCAAGCGCTTCCTTCGACACCAGCGAGTTCCGCTTCTGCAAGTGGGTGCAAACGTTGTCTGCGAGCCCGACGCAAAGGCCAGCGTCCTAGCCGACACGTTTGCAGACAATTTTCAACCCGCCGATGGCGTGGATGATGTCGACCACGTCCGCCTAGTGGAGGACCGCTTGGCGGTTTTCCTCGTTGCGCGGGCCGACGACGACGAGATCCAAGAGATATCGGCGGCGGAAGTCGATTTGCAGCTCCGTCGCCTCAATCTCAAGAAGGCGGGTGCCTCGAACGGAGTCACCAACTGCCTCTTGAGGATGCTGCCGCCGGAGGTACACCAGACTCTGGCGGACAGCTTCAATAGCATACTTCGCTATGGGACCTTCCCTTCCGCGTGGAAACACGCGGTAGTGGTTGCCATTCCGAAGAGCGGGAAGGACCCCCGCCAGGCAGCGAACTACCGGCCGATCAGCTTGCTCCCGTCCCTCTCAAAAGTTTTTGAGAGGCTGTACGTGGGGCGGCTGTTACGCCACGTGACGGACGAGCAGCTCATCCCCGAGGAGCAGTTCGGGTTCCGGAGCGGCCATTCGACCAGCCAGCAGCTGTTGCACGTAGTGGAGCAGGCGATGCGAGCGCTGGAGTTGCGGGAGTACCTAGGGGCGGTGCTTCCCGACGTCTCCAATGTCTTCTACTGCGTGTGGCATAACGGCCTCGTGTATAAACTTTTTGTACACGGGGTACCGACGTCGCACGTGGTCCTGCTGCGCTCGTATCTCTCGGGACGAGCATTCCACGTCTGAGCAGACGGAGGCATCTCCACCGATCGGCAGTTTCGCGCGGGAGTGCCGCATGGGTCGGTTCTCGGCCCCCTGCTGTACTCCCTCTACACGGCCGACGCTCCGCGGGTGGCACGCGTGGAGTTAGCACTTTATGCTGACGACACAGCGTTGTTCACCCGCAGCATGAACGCGGCCGAGATGCGTCGTCGCCTCCAGCTCGGATGTGACGTCCTGGATGCCTGGTCCACTAAACGATGTTTAAAATTTAACGCTGCGAAGAGCCAGGCCATCGTCTTCGGCTGCAGGTCCGGAGGCAGCCTCTTTCTGCTGGTCACGATCATGGGAGGCCCCATCCCATGGCTGCGGACTGGCAAATACCTCGAGGTGACGCTCGATCGGCACCTGACGTGGCTGCCTCACGTCCGTAACGTAAGGGGGCGAGCAGTGGGGCGTCTTCGGGCGCTGTACCCACTGCTCAACCCTTCCTCGACACTCCCTCCACGCCACAGCCTCACTCTGTACTGGGCTCTGGTTCGGCCGATACTAGAGTACACTGCCGTGGTGTGGGGCAACGCTGCCGACACGCACATCGCGACGCTCCAGCGCGTCCAAAACAGGGCGCTGCGCCTTTCCCTCCACAAGCCGCCTCGCTACCCCAATGAGGCTGCTTCACGAGGAAGCAGGCGTCCCGCTACTGCGGGATCGCTTCTGGCACGTTTCCAGAGTGTTCTACGACGCTGCAGAACGCTCTGGCTGCCGCCTGATTCGTGGGCTGGGCCGCCAGGTGAACCACAGGCCAACAACGCGTTGGCCCGACCTACTGCGGGAGTAGCCAAACTCCCGCGGTGTCGATGACGCCACTTAGAGCGTCTTCATAGTCAGAGACGCTCATTGAGGTCAGCTCAGCCAGATAGACAACCCAGTTCAACCCTGATGTCAAAGCAGGAACAGCAGCTACGCTGCTTACACTGCCCCCACATCTGGCAGATGTCGCCAGTGTTTTACAGCAGCAGCAGCCTGCCAGTCTAACCTTGCGTACGTCTCAAGACATATCGCCTCGCATTAGACAGGGTATTTACTTTCGTGTTTTCTTTACGAGTGGACGTGGTTGTCTTGTTTGGTTTTCTTGGCTCTGTTGTTCCGTTCCTGTTGTTGTCGTAAGGTCCTTCGTTGGTCGTGTCCGTCCTCTCCCGTTGTGTCGTTGTTCGCGGGCCGCTCCGCGGGTCCCGCCGCGTTTCCGTCACTTCAACCCCGCGGCTGTTCCGGTCGCCGTTACAACAGGGCCGTTACGTCCGAGTCGCGAATTAATGGATGTTTTCTTCTCTGGTCTGGTTTGTTGTATGGTAACTGGCTGATGACCTCCTGTTGGTCGGCGGTCGTAGCAGAGAAGATATAGAACCAAAAATTGAAAGGGCCATAGAGAAACTGCGCCAATGGTGCCACAATACCAAAATAACAATATATCGTAGTAAATCTACAAACCTGATATTAAAAGTACAGTTAATCAGAAATCCTACTGTCAGAATCGATGGCTCACCAGTACTTCGGCGACGGGAACACGCTACTTGGGAGTCGTCATTGACGAGAGATGGAACTTCGGGAAACACATAGACACTGTAACCCAGAGAACTCTCCAACTACTAAATAATCTCATCACCATAGGACACAAAAGATTTCATCTCATAAAACTCTAACTTCAGTAGTGGGTTATGGCTCGGGAGTCTGGCCGCACAGGCTCACGAGGATTGTGCCCGCCATGACAGTGTGAAGGGTCCAGAGAAGCATGATTCTAAGATCTGCGGGGGCTTACAGAGCATCTCCGGGGGGAGCCCTGTTAGTCATAATGGGGCTTTGCCCGTTAGACATCAAGATACGAGAACAAGCGGCATGGTATTGGGCCAAAAAAGGAATATGGAGAAAGTAATAGAAATTATGGTTGTAAGGGTGGAGGATAAGAGGGAAATAAGAAATAGAGGGGAGGAACTCTGGCAGAGGTCTTGGGAGGAAGAAGAAACGGGGAGAAGGACCTTCCAGTTTTTACCAGATGTAAGAGAGCGTGGGAGCCTGAAATACTTTGAACCAACACAAGGGCTCCTTCACTTTCTCACTGGCCATGGACCCTATCCGACATTCTTATATCGGTTTGGGAAGAGGGCAACCCCCGCGTGTGACTGGCGTGCCCCCTCTTCAATGATGTCGCGACAACACTTCGGGACAGACTTCCAAATCACGACACATTCCACTTATTCAGACAAGAAGTCACTTTTCACACTCTGAATGCATTGGCAGATGGGGTATCACGAAAAGTGTTAGTAGAAGACCTAGATTAGGTATCAACTTGTAGAGCAAACCAATTGAGACCAGAGCCCATTCCCATACCGCCTGTGCATAGGCTGGCCGACTTCCATCATAGTTGGAATACGCCAGGTACAGGACTAGGGGGAGTGGGGTCAACACTACCGATCAAGACAAGCACCGGATATGACTTAGGTTAAGTTAGTTTTGTAGGACTTAGGTTAGGACAGTAATTTAGGGAACTGCAGCGATTACTTACCTTGGCCAGCCCAGTGCCAGTGCCAGTGGCATGCTCTTCGGGTTTAGCTCGTTGAGCCTGGCTGTCCCAAGTTTGTTTATGTACAGCTGGCACACCTGTGACGCTGCAGGTAATTAAGAAATAGTCATAGTAGATAAGTTAAGTAATAAGTAGGTAGATCAAACTGCCCATTGTTGTAATAAACTGTAACTAACACATTGTAGTAGTTAAACTGTAGCTCACTAACACAATTGTAAAAGCTGCATTGTAATCTTATCTATGTAAAATTTTTATGACCCACTAATCATCTTAGGAGGTGGGTTAATATTGTATAATTATTATTGATTATGGAATGGTAACTGGCTGAGCGGTGGGTGGTTGTGGTACGCACGGTTGCTGCGTTGTTGTTAGACGAGATGAGGTTTTAGGTTGCGAAGTGGATGGCATTGGAGAAGCAGCTTGCTGTACAATGTGCGTTGTTTGTTGAGTTCTGTTCTGGAGCATATTCTTCCGAATTTTATATATGCGGAATAAGTCTTGGTATTTTTTGCATCCTAGAAATAAAGGAGGATGCGCCTCGTCACAATTTACGCATTTTTGTGATGATGTGCATGGTGCGGTACAGTTCTTTGATTCATGTGAACCCGCGCACCACACACATTGCGGCGGAAGTTCACAGTAGCTTGCAGTGTGTTCAAAGCGTTGGAATGGTCCGTCTTTAGGTTCGTAAGTTTCTACTCTTATTTTTGTGTGCAGGATATATTTAAGATTATACATTTTTTGTGTGTTATTGCCTTTTGGAAATGTTACAAACACTCATATTCCATTTCCCACATACGCAGCTTTTTTGTCTCGTTTCATGCATTGGTATACTTTTGCCTGGGTGAAGCTTTTTTGTCGTAGTGTGTAAGTTAGCTCGTCTTCTGTTATTTGTGCCGGCAGTTTTTTAATAACGACTTTCAGTTTTTTATTGTCAAAAGCTTGGTGAGTGAAAAAAAGGATCTGATCTTGTCTGTAGAACTTTAATACTTTTGCGTGATCTTCTAGTGAGTCGAAGTGATATTTTACTCGGTCTCCTTGATAGAGCGCTTTCCCCAGGTGTTCGTTTTAGTTCATTTTTGAGCGCATTCTTAAGCTGGATGTATTTGTCAGTGTAGTATATCGTGATAGGCCGGATTCTGTAGTTCAATTGTTCTGACGTTGCTGCTCCTTCCTGATTGGTTGTTATATTCTGTTCCGTGGTTGGTTGATTGGTATCGAACAGGCGCGATCGGAGCGAGTCTGTTAGTGGTAGGAATTTGTGCTCTGCGTTTTCGTGGGTTTGGTATATTTTGTGGTGTCCGATGTTGTCGTTTGTACTGTATGGTCGTGAATTCTTGTTCGTCTTGTTCCTGATGGGGTCCTGCATTTCTGTTTCTTGCGCTTCAGAATATGAAGGGGCTTCAGATTGGTCAGGAGATGTGGTCATGTTTGTGTCTTGCGGTTGTTGTTGATTTGTTACAAAAATATTTGTTTGTTTGTTTGTTTGTTTGTTTTTGTGACGTGACCGGGTGGTGCTGGGCGGTGGTGTTGACATTTTCATGTTGTGGCTTCTTGGTGTCCTGTTAGCGTAGTATTTTCTGTTTGTTGTGTTTTTGGCTGGTTCTTGTGCATGCCTGAGATGGTCGTACTCGCGTTGTCTAGCCTTTCCCTATCAGAACTGCCTTTTCGAGGGGAGAGCGGGCTTGCCACCCTCGGGTGGGGCTCTGGCTCCCCGGCGTCACCTGCACTGTTGCGGATGGGGCCACACAGCGCTTCCTGCTCGGCCTGACCGATGTAAAGTCTGGTATTCCCACCCCCCCCCCCCCCCACCCCCCCTCTCTCCGCGTTGTGTCGTCTTCAAGTGCTACCGCCTTTGGTGGCTGGACTTAAGGTGAGAGGCGATTATCAGGATCAAGGATCAATCTTTATTTACTCCTTTGTGGGACAATGAGCTCGTTACGGTTCTTTTGCCCTACATTTCATTTAATATTTGGAGGCTCGTTGGGCCTACGTTGAGTTTTGATTTAGTTAGTTATTTAAGATTGCTCGTGGAACTCTTACTCTGTGCCAAGGTTGGGGGGGAGGTGGTGTCTACAGTGGCTACGTCCTCTAGTTGTAATGTTGTAGGCTTAAGGGCATTTTACGGATAGTTCATTATGGAGTGTTTGTGTCCTAGTCCATCTGACGCTCGTAACATAGTCCTGAGATATCTGTTTTGAAGTCTTTGCAGTTTTGCAATATTGGTGTGACAGGAGGTTCCCCAGCTGGAACAACCATACAGCATCATTGATAGGATTGTCGTCTTGTTAAGTCTGAGCTTGGTTGGGGCATTCATTTCAGTCCTGCTGAGTATCGAATATAAACCGTGTACTGTGCAGATAATTGTTTCTCTTGTCTTCGATGTGGCGTGTGTAAGTTAATTTATTGTCTAAGGTGACACCCAGGTATTTAGTGTGTGTAGTCCAGTCGACTTCCTGGTTGTGGATGGTTAGCTTCTGTCATAGTTCTGGCCGGCGTCTTGTGAAGATCCCTCCCTTGGTTTTTTGTGCGTTTATTTTGATTTTTTTTTTTTTTGTCCGTTGCGCAGAGTTGTAGGATGTCTAGTTGATACTGAAGGCGGGTTATTGCTGTGTTCAGATTTCTACTGCTGGATAGTAAGGCTGTGTCATCAGCGAACTACGCGGGTAGGATAACCGGCTGTTTTGGAAGGTCATTGACATAGATGGTGTAAAGTACTGGCGGCAAGACGGATCCATGTAGTATGCCTTCAACCTGTATTTTTTGTTCCGAACGTTGGCCTTCAATTTGAACATGGAATTTCCGGTCTGTGAAGAAGCTATCGACGGTGTCGGTGTAGCATTCCGGAATGTCTGTGTTGTTAAGTTTCCAGATGAGTTTCTCTCGCCACACCTTGTCATAAGCCATTTCTACGTCCAAGAAGATCGCGGCGGTGTATTGTGAGACATTCATTTTGTAAGCCAAGTATTCAGAGATTCGTAGGAGTAGGAATTCTGCTGATAGTTTGGATTGAAAGGCGAATTTTCGGGGCGAATGATGTTGTTCTCCAGAAGTGCTGGTCGTATCCTTGCAAGAATAGCTCGTTCAAATGTTTTTCCCAGTGTTGATAGCAGGCTGATTGGTCTATGGTTCTTTGGGTCTGTAAGAACTTTGTTAGGTTTTGGGATTGGCACTATTTTTGCCACCTTCCATTTGGTTGGATTGTAACTTCTGAGGAGACAACTGTTCAGTATTCTCGTTAGGAGAACTAATGGTTTCCTTGGTAACTGCTTTATATGGCTGTTGGTAATTCCGTCAGGTCAGGGAGCAGAGTTTTCATAGAGATGTTTGATTATTCGTTTTAGTTCTGTCGGTGTGATTAGTTCTGGTGTATCTCTTGCAGGGTGGTTACGGATTTTAGCTACCTCTTCTCTTGTTCTGTTTTCTTCTTCTGCATCGTTCTGAAATTCTTGTAGGTCAATATGGTTTTGGTTTTCAAAGGTTGTGGCATATAACTCCGCTTTTTGTAGTGGGTGATATATCAATTGGTTGTCGCTGCGTAGTGCGGTCTTCGGTGTCCTAGAGTTGCGCACATTTCTGATTAGCTGCCATTCATCTCTGGCTTGGAGCTGTAGTGTTGCCATTTTGCTTCCCATTTTTCGCATTTCCATTCTTGCACTCTTCTCGTGAGTTCTTTGGACAAGGTGTGCATTTCGCGCCTGTATACTGGGTTCCGTGTGCGTTGCCAGCGTTTCCTTGCTTGGTTTTTAAGGTATATTAGATCTTGTAATGCCGGAGGAAGAGCTTCGAAATACGGATTCTCAAAAATTGTTTTTGTTGAGGCGTTATTGGCTTCTTTTTTTAATTTTGGATGTAAGGTGTCAACAGCGCGGTCAGTGTCTTCTGTGGTGTTAAGTTCTTCAGTGGGTCGTACGTTATTATTGAGCCATCTTGCGTATTCTTGCCAGTCTACTATTAGTGTGAGTCTTCGGCGTCGGTGGTTGTATCGTTCCTTCTATTTTCCCGAGTACTGGGTTGTGGTCCGATGTGAGGTCAGTTATGGTTGTGAGATGTAGATGTGGGTCAAAGCCTTTTACTATTGCCACATCTAAGACATCTGGATGTTGATTTGCGGCATTTGGAACAAGAGTTGGTTCGTCAGGGCCTAGTGTAATCGCCTGGAGACATGCTTCCAGTTCGAAGAGTTGGTTTCCTTTGGCGTTGGCGTGTCGTGAATGCCATGCGGCATGTTTTGCATTGAGATCTCCACATTGTAGTATTTTTGGAAATATATCAAAGATGGTGGTGAAATCTTCCTCTTCCAGTGGAACGGCAGGGCTCAAGTATGCAGCAATAAGAGTTACCTTCCCGAGATTGGTTTCGATGGTTACAGCTGTTGCTTCTAGAGACTGGAGATTTGGTATAGATTCGACAGTGTGAGTTATGGATTGGCGTATGAAGATAGCGGTTCCTCCACCTTGTCTGTTTTGGCGGTCTGTCCAGTGGGCAATCATGTTTTTGATTTTAAATCCTTGAGATGGTCTGAGGTGGGTTTCTGTTGCGAATAGGACATCAACTTTGTGGACTTCTAGGAAATTTGTTAATTCGACTTCCTTGTTCTTGATTGCGTTTGCGTTGAAGATGCAAAATGTAAGGTCTCCTGTTCTTTGGTTCCTAATAGCCATTTAACCCTCTGAGAAGATCTGCATGACACCTTCGATGAGGACTAGGATTTTGGAGAGGAGATCCGGTGAGTTGTTGAATTTCCCTGCTGTTTCTGTTATTGTTGTCATAAGGTTTTTTCTTCTGAGTAGTGTTACAATGGAGCCCATGTTGGATAGTGCTTTGATGATTTCTGATAATCCGAGAGATGCTTCTGCGTTTGGTTGCTATCCGCTGTCTTGGTTTTGTCGTCGTTGGAACCATCTGTTGGCTGGTGTTGCAGGCTGAGTGGTATTGGATTTTGTCTTGAGTTCTGGGAATGCTGTTGTAGCGTAGTTGAAATTCGTTGTTTGTGACTGAGATGTTGATGGTGCAGCCGGTCGACGCTGAAGCTCATACGTACTGAGTGCTTTCTGCTATTCAGGGCAGCCTCTCCAAGTAGCGGGGTGTCCTGTGGTATTACAGTTTGCACATTTTGGTGGTTTGGATAGTTGCAGTCTTTGGAAAGGTGGTGTCCTCCACATCGGACACATCTAACTGGCATGCGACAGTATTGTGCTGTGTGGTAAAATTTCTGGCATTTTCTACACTGTGCTGGTCCGCTTTTGGAGTGGTAGTCTTCAGCTTTCGCTTTTGTATGGAATAGGTACTTGATGTCGCATATAGCGTCACTCTGCTTTCCTCTTGGCGGATTTATGCAGTAGGCAGATTGTGTAATGAGCTGCTTGATTTGGGGATCACGTCTCTTAAATTGGTGAACTGGTGTTACTTGGAAGTTCATGAGTAGTAGTTCTTCATGGAGCTCTTTTCTGTGATTTCTTCTGGAATATTTTTGATTACGACTTGTAGTTCTCTTTCCGAGTAAGGCTGGTGAGTGTATAGTGGCAGGTTAATTTCTTAGAAGAATTTTAATGCTGCTTTCTGGTCCGTCAATGTTTCGAAATGGTATTTAATTTGGTCTCCTTTGTAGATTGCCGGCCGGGGTGGCCGAGCGGTTCTAGGCGCTACAGTCTGGAAGAGCGCGACCGCTACGGTCGCAGGTTCGAGTCCTGCCTCGGGCATGGATGTGTGTGATGTCCTTAGGTTAGTTAGGTTTAAGTAGTTCTAAGTTCTAGGGGACTGATGACCTCAGAAGTTAAGTCCCATAGTGCTCAGAGCCATTTTGTAGATTGCCTTTACGGGGCCACTGAGATGTTGTTTCAGGGCGGCGTTTAATTGTAGATAATTTCCTGTGTAGTTGACTGCGATGGGAGGTACTACCTGTCTTGTAATTGGTTGTGATGTAGTTGTGGTGGATGGTCCAGGTCGTTGCATCATGTTTTCGTTTGATTCCGTCTGCAGGGCTTCATATCTGTTTTCCGTCGGGACTGGGTTTGCCTTCTTGCTGGTTGCTAATGATTCTGAAGAGTGAGTCCGTTTCCTGTTACCCTTGTAGTGAACTTCAGTAAACGGTTCTTCCGTCGTAGATTGCATGTCTATGTCCTCTGGCTGGTCGGGTCGGAGTTCTTCCACATGGCTGTCTTCTGTTGTCTGAATCTTAGTCCCGTGAGTGAAATCATCTACATCGTACATTTCTGTCCGTCTTGCTATTTCTATTTATGTCAGTGCATTGTCTCTGCGTAGTTTCTCTATTTTTTTTTGTTGAATTAAGGAGTTGCATAGGTCTTCTGTCGACTGGACTTTTGTGGAATGTGATGTCTTCTTCTGTGAGGTGTCTTTAGTGGTTTCGTAGGGGGTCCTATCCTGAGTGCACGTGTCCGCGGATCTGGTTCGTGCCCTATTAGGTCTGCCTGGCCCAGAGGAACGCGAGCTTGCCACCCGCGGGTGGAGCTCTGGCTCCTCGTCGTCCCCTGAGCTACCCATCTAGCAGTGTGGGTAGATCTATCTGACACAATTTTGCGGTGGCGTTAAAAAACCACCAAACTTGCGTGCAAGACGCTAAACACAATCGAGAAGTCGCGCTCCGAAACAATCTCATCGCGCTAGCTTCTGATTGGTTACACAGGTCGCGTGCGCTTCCTGCTCGGCCTGGCCGATAAAAAATCTATTTTGTGTGTGTGTGTGTGTGTGTGTGTGTGTGTGTGTGTGTGTGTTGTGCGATGGCTAGGGCTCTACCTCCCGAGAAGGTTGGTCCCTCAAGTGTGCGGGCTAGGGTAGCTTATTGGGGACACCATTTATTTGAAAAATGGGGCACCTTGTTTTTCGTTTGGGAGCCTTTGGGCACGGTATTTCGGTCCTTGAGGCCCACAATCTTGGTATTTTGGAAGATATTTTCTGCTGTTGCTGCGGCTTGTCCGTTGTATGTTCTGGTATTGCAGATTAATTTGAGGTACTTTGTTGTTCTTCAATCGTTCTGTAGGATGGGCAGTGCAACTTGTATTATGTGCCATTGAGCTGGTTGAACTGTTGCCAATTCTCAGAGTTCTTGTCGAGTGGGTCTGAGCCGTTCTATTTTGCCAAAGAGTCTTCTTGCGGTGGTATTGATCTGGATGTCGACTGTCGGCATTGTTGAGTTCTGCATGGATTTGGTTTGTACTGGTCCATCATAGGGCGTTTAGTATGAGTTTGAAGCATGTGTTTTATAGAGTCTGTAATGGTCTTCTGTTCGATTTGCTGCTTATGCCCCACGACGAGCAGCCGTAGAGCATCATAGGTTGAACTATTGAAGCATGTGTTTTATAGAGTCTGTAATGGTCTTCTGTTCGATTTGCTGCTTATGCCCCACGACGAGCAGCCGTAGAGCATCATAGGTTGAACTATTGCTTTTTAGATGTCGAGTTTACAAGTTTAGTTCTATGGTACATTTCTTTACTGGCCGGAAGAGGATAGATGGAGTGGATTGTTCTTGATATTCGTTGTCGTTTGTCTTCGATGGGTTGTTTGAATATCATCTTATCTATTGTTACTCCAAGGTACTTCACTGATGTAGTCCATGGGAGTTGTCTTCCGTTCAGTTGGATTCGGTCATGGAGTTGTGGTCGGTGGCGTGTGAACATGATGGCGGCTGTCTTTTCCGGATTTATTTGGATTCTGTTGAGTTTGGCCCATTTTTCCGTGGCGTCAACTCTTTTCTGTAGTCTGTTTATTGTGGTTGAGAGTCGTTGGTGAGTGGACAGAAGTGCTGTGTCGTCCGCGTATTGTGCAATTACAGAAGTTTCTGTGGTCGGGATATCATTAACATATACGGTAAAAAGAGTTGGCAAGAGTACCGAACCTTGTGGGATACCTTCTTGCAGTAGTTTATGTTCAGAGCGTTTTCCATCAATTTGTGCGAATCATCTTCTGTCTTGTAAAAAGTTGTCGATAAGTCTAATATAATAGTCGGATATGTCGGTATGATGTCGGAGTTAGGTGATGACTTTGTCATAAGCTTTCTCGACATCCAGGTAAACTGCGGCTGTTTATTTGGAAAGATTCATATTGTTGGTGATGTAGTCTGTTATTCGTAGTACCTGTAGTTCTGCTGAAAGAGCCGCTTGGAAGGCGAACTGTTCTTGTCGAGTTATACTGCCATCTAGTAGTGGTTGCCGGATTCGTGGAAGCAGGATATGTTCAAGGAGCTTTGACATGGTCGGGAGCAGACTGATCGGTCTATAGTTTTGTGGCTTTTTTAGGTCTTTCCCAGGTTTGGGAATTGGTACAATTTTGGAGATTTTCCATGCTTGCGGAAAATAATGGTGGGTCAAACAGGCGTTTATAATTCTGGTAAGTAGGACCATGGCCTTCCTTGGAAGGTGCTGGAGTCGGGTATTGGTAATCGGGTCCGGACCAGGAGCAGAGTTTGTGCCGAGTCGGTTGATAACTGTTTTGACTTCTCCAGGCGTGGTTAGTTCCAGTCGGTCGCGAGGTGCTGTTTGTCGTATATTCTGTTCTGTGGCTGTAACGTGTTGTTGAAATTGGAGTATGTCTTGCTGTGGGCGCTCTTGTGGTTCAATTGTGTTTTGCTGTTCGTAGGTGGCTGCGAACAGTTTTGCCTGGCAGAAAGCGTCAAAGATGAGGTTGTTGTTGTGAAGTAGTGCTGGTTTATGGGTTTTTGTACGCCGGAGGTTCTTAATGAGTTTCCAGTCATCTTTGTTCCGAAGCTGAAGTGTACTCATTCGATCTTCCCAAACTTCGGCTCTCCATTCTTGCACGTGGTGATGTATTTGTTTTTTAAGTCGGTTTAGTTGTCTTCTGGATTGCATGTTTGAAGCCATCGGCGTCTAGCGGCATTTTTGAGATATTTAAGGTCTTGTATAAGCGGTGGGAGAGTGGAAGTTTGTGTCCGGAAATATGATTGTTGTGGATGCTTTCTTGTAGGATGTTTCGATTTTATCTGTTAGGGTACCTATGGCTTCTTCTATTTTTTGAGTTTACGTTAGGTCCAGTGTGGGGCGGATGTTATTGTTAAGCCATCTTTGGTGATGTTCCCAGTTAACTGGGGTTGTATGTCGTGGGTGAGGCGGTTCAATTGCATTTCCGATATGGCCAATTACCGGTAGGTGATCGGAGGTGAGGCCTTGAAGGGTTCGGAGGTGAAGGTCGGGATCGAGGTTCTTGGTGATAAATATGTCGAGGACGTCCGGTTGGTGGCGATGGTTGAAGGGAATGTAGGTGACTTCTTCAGGGGCGGTGATAGCAGTATGTAGTCGCCCTTGTAAATTGTATAATGTGTTCCCGCGTGAATTATTCCGCCGAGCGTTCCATATCATGTTTTTCGTGTTAAGGTCACCTCCGAGTAAGATACGGTTGTGGTTGTCAGATATTTGTAGAAGGTCGTTCTCGTCGAATACTGTTCTGGGGCTAAGATATGCGGTCACCAGGGTTATTTTGCCTTGTGTTGTTTCTATTGTGACTATTGTTGCTTCTAAGGATGTCATTGGCGGTGTAATTTCTGGATTATGTCGGATGTGTGAACGAAGGAAGATGGTCGTTCCGCCTCCCTGCCGTGCCGGTTGATACGGTCGGTTCGGTGACGGATCATGTTTCGGAGCTTGAAGGATTCTGTTTGACGTGAGTGAGTTTCAGTGACGAAGAGTGTGTCAATTTTGTTATCTTCTAAGAATTCGTTGAGGAGGTCCTTTTTGCTATGTATTCCAGGGGCACTGAAATTACAAAAACGTAGGTTGTGCTTTTTGGTTGGTCTAATTTCCATTGGTGGTTCCGAAAAATTTCACGATTCCACCTACTATTGACATTATTTTTGATAATAAGTCCGGAGCTCTCATGAATTGTAGTAGTAATGATGGATATGATGTTCGTCCATTGACTGCTTTGCCATATGTTTTTGATGTGGTTCAGGAAGTCAAGGAAGGAAGCAGGTCCAGTTGGTTGGTTCGAGGTTGAACTTTGTGGTTGTTGTGTCTGATTAGTTGAAGCTGAGTCTTGATTGGTTTGAAGATTTGCCCATGTTTTGCGTCACCTGCGGCTGGCTTCAGCTGGAGTTGGCATTGGTGTAGTCTTTATACTTGGTTGGATTGTTGACACAGTAGGAGTGGAGTGGTGGTCTTTGATCGTTCGGCGTGGCAGGTGCGTATTGCTTTTTGAAAATCTTCACATCCGCGAAAGGACGCGGGATGGCCATCTTGTTTACAGTTTACACAGTTTGGTGTTGCGTTCTTTGGCAGGCTGCATTCTCTTGCTCAAAGGTCGACGCAGCGGGTAGGCATAGAGCAGTAGTTGGCGGTATGGAAAAAACTCTGACATTTTTTGCATTGTGGTGGACCATCTTTGTTGTAGTATGATTCTGTAGTTACTTTGGTGTGTAGGATATAGCGAACATGGTATATTGTATCGTTTTCTGGTTTCTTGTCTAGTGTGATACAGATAGAGGTGTACATGTCCCGCTTTTAACCCGCCCATGCTTGCCCGGTGGCCAGGCGGGCAGGCCGCCGCTCGTTGTCAACAGAACGGGCAGGCTGCTTCACTCCCAGCCAAGCCAAGCAGAACCCAACCCGGGCAGGCTGCGGGAAACTTGCTTGCCTGCCCATGTTACTGCTGAGCTGCGCTACGCAGCCGTTTAGTCTGCGCGCGTCATTGTCGTATTATGAACGTTAATCAAAAGTTTTTATTTTACCTGAGCACCAAAAGACAAACCCCAACATTATATATATGCATTAATTTCAGGTAAAAAAATATTGGTTTTATTTGTATATTCTTCCTTTACGCGTATATTTCGGGCTTCTTATCTATATAAATAAAACTTAATTGCCAAATGTGTTGATAAGCGTAAAACTCGAGAACGCCTGGACCAGTTCGGCTAAATTTTTTTTGCTGTGTTCGTAATTCTCAGGAAAAGGTTTTTATGAAATAAAATTTTTCGAAAATCGACCGAAAAATTGGAAAATTTGACAAAAACTGAAAGTGCGTTTTCATTGTGTCCGTGTGTTTGTATTGCATACAATCTTGATGAAATTTTGCACACTATACCTTGAAACCAAGAGGAAGGTCACAGTCTACATAAAATTTCATATGGTGCATGGCAGAGGTTCCTTTACATAACGGAATCCGACAAATTGTACGTATTTGTTCCGATCTTGATGAAATTTGGCACACTTGATATTCAAAGCAGGATGAAGGGCGCTGTCTGCTTAAAATTCTGAATGGTGCATGGCGGAGGATACTCTACTTACACACTTCTACGCCAACCTACAATTTTATTCCGATCTTGAAGAAATTTTGCACACTTGACCATCAAGAGGAACATCACTGTCTACATAATATTTCGGACAGTACATTGAAGAGAGTACCTTACAAAAGATTTTGACATCGTTTGCGGGTTACCATGAAAGTTCACTATGTACGCATGTTTCCGTGGAGAAGGTTTTTGAATATTTACATGTGCATATATATATATATATATATATATATATATATATATATATATATATATATATATATATATATATATATATATCTTTTAAACGAAATGTCTATGATCTTTTTGAAATTTAAGAGCTGTCTGACACATTCACAGTCATCGTGTTGGACAATTTGCGCACAGCAAATGTCGTTTAACAGTTGCAAACCATTTTTGGTTCAGTGAACGTGTTATATTGGCTGCAAGAAACCTTGATGTTAACGATATGAATTTTCAGATTCAAAATATAACACCTGGCGAATTGCTGACATACAAGTCGGTTTATTCCGTTACTAACCAAGATGATGTAGTCAACTATCCTACGGAATTTTTAAATTCGCTGGATTTCCCCGGATTACCGCCTCCCAATCTGTAATTAAGTCGGATCGGCAATCATGTTGCGAAAGGTAAACCAGCCACGTCTTTGTAATGGCACCCGGCTTGCGGGGAAGAAGTTAAGGAACAACGTAATCGAAGCCACAATTTTAAAAGGAAAGTACAGAGGTGAGGACAGTTTGATTCCAGTATCACTAAGATTCCGACCGACATGCCATTCGACTTTAAACGGTTATAATTTCCAGTGCAGCTTACATTTGCCATGTCGATAGATAAATCGCAAGGGCAGTTGTTATATGTTTGTGGCATCAATCTTGAAAATCATGTTTTTCACATGGCCATTTGTATGTCGCATATTCCCCTGTCGGGACACCTTCAACTTCATTTGTTTACGCACCAGAAAACAAAACTATCAATGCTGCGTATCAAAAAGTATTACAATAAATGCTACCTAGCAATAAACTTTGACACTGATTCACTGATCACCACAAAAGTTGACAGATATATATGAGTTTTCATAGATAGGTGAAGAGAAGATGAACTGAGGTAGCGGAATCCAACAGAGAGAGGACGAGGAGATGGATAGAGGGTGGGGGGGAGATGGGCCAAGGGATGGGTTCAAAAATGGTTCAAATGGCTCTGAGCACTATGGGACTTAACTTCTGAGGTCATCAGTCCCCTAGAACTTAGAACTACTTAAACCTAACTAACCTAAGGACATCACACACATCCATGCCCGAGGCAGGATTCGAACCTGCAACCGTAGCGGTCGCGCGGTTCCAGACTGTAGCGCCTAGAACTGCTTGGCGACTTCGGCCGGCGAAGGGATGGGGAGGGGGGGGGGGTAATCAGATAGTGGGAGAGGACTAAATGGATAGAGAGAAAATACGGGAGGGAAGATGGACTACGAGAGTATGGAATAAATAAATGCCCAGGCAACGCAATGCAGTCTGTGCTGCACTTTTCAACACCGAAACGGATGGATATTTGTACTAAAGAAGTGAACCTCCACCCCCAAAAAGAAGATTGGTCACCTCCCCAGAAGAATAAATTATCTACGCCCCTATTAACCACTGTACTGCAATGAGAACCAAATTAAGATTTTGGAAGTCTAGTATGTTTCAGCCAAGTATGACACCAATTATATAAATATTTAACTACGTTTCCAGGATGTATTTTACTGGCTCTGTGAATTCATTCGAAGTTGGCAAAATCATTCTAAATTGCCAAAACGCATTTTAACAAAATCGAAGGACTTGTTTCGTATCCAGTTCGTCTAAAAACTATAGTACTGGGAATACAATGGCGACCCTGAGCCATTTTTCGCGGCTCCTACGATTGCGTCATGAGAGTCCACACTTGTAGTATAGGTCTGCATCATGAGGGACCATATTTCGGACCATCATGATGCAGACTAAGACGAGGAGTGTTTACTTGCATGATGCAAATCTAAACGACGACTGTAGACCCTCATAACACAGACCTAAACGACGAGTCTGAATCCTCATGACGCAGATATAGACGCTGTGGAGAGTGGCTCAGAGTTTCCATTATATTCCTACTACAATACATTCATGGAAAAAGACGCTCTTCATTTTAGGAGTATTTGTAGTGTCTAGGTCTTCAGCATCTTGACTCTGCATGTGGGATTCCCCTTAATATAGAAATACAAGAATAAAATTACATTTTACAATGTGTGTGGAACTCCACAAAATAAATTGTAATTTAAACTCGTAATGTGTATTGCCTTACTCCACAAATGAATATTTTATTTTGCAGAACACTTTTCAACATAAAATCTTTACAAATTTTCCTTCAGTTCCCCTGAAAGTATTATTTAGGCCAAACCAGATACTGCTAAAAATATTTGGCTACTTTTGCAAACCCAAGTAACAGAAAATGGTTTACAAACAATAATTAATGTCACTTGGGAGGATTGAAATCAAAAAGTTTAGTCTAAAATAAAAATGAACTGTATGCATTACAAAATTTCTATCTCAGAAATTGACGCCCAGAAAGCACAAGAAAGAAATCTGCACTCTTAATTAGTAAATTTGCGCTCAAACTCATAGTTTCCCGTTTAATGTTCTACTGTATTTTCAATGTGTCTGCTGATTAGTGTTTGAATTAATTATGACGAGATCGTTAAGTCTGTCTGCATTAAGACGTGATCGTTTTTCGCTAATTAGGTTTCCAGCGCAACTAAAAATTCTCTCACTAGACGCACTAGTGGCTGGTATATTTAATATTTTTCTTGCCACACACGCAAGTCGAGGAAGTCGTTGGGAGTTATTTTTCCACCACTGTAGAATATCTCCCTCGTTCACACAGTGTTCTTGCAAGTATCTGCTGACTTCATCATGTAGGAGAGGAGGCTCTTCTGCCCAGTCCTCAAATTTCGCCATTTTGTACGGCCCTGGATTTGTTTCTTGGTTGCTGTGATTGGGCACTTGTACTGAAACTGTACAGGTTCCAATTAATATTTGCAGAATAATGTGAAGATCGTACTACACGTAGTTGAAATTATAATAGGTTTTAGATTATGCTATCATTTATCGTCCTGTAAAGTCACCAGAAGATCAAAACTAACTGCAGGACGATTTAAATAAGGTATATATTTTTGGTGTGAAAATTAGCAGTTGGCAATAAATAATGACAAGAGCGAGTTTATCCCTGTGTGTACTAAACTAAGTCCGTTAAACGTCGTTTACAAGATCAACCAGTCAAATCTAAAGGCTGTAGACTCTACTTAATACCTCTGATTACAATTACGACCTACTTAAATAGGAATGGACACACAGAAAATACTGTAGGCGTTTTAATGACAAAACACTCTTTTGGAGCATTGCTACGAAGTTCGAGAGCCTTACTATTGACGGAAGAGGTCGAAAGAGTCTAAATAAGGGCAGCTGGTTTGGTATTATCGTAAAACAGGGGAAAGAGTGTCGCGGAAATTACACAAGAGTTGGGGTGGTAATCATTACAACAATGGCGTTTTATGACGTGGCGCGATCTATATATGAAATTTCGATCACCAACTTACACCTCCGAATTCGAAGAGATATTGTTGAGTCCCATATACATTGGAAGAAATGATCATCAGAATAAAATACAAAAAAGCAGCGCTCAGACGGAAAGCTGTAGGTGTTCTATACCGCGCGAAATTCGAGAAAAGGAGACAAATAAGTTGAAAGTGGTTCGATGAACCCTCAACTAAGCACTTGCGTGTGTCTTGCAGAGTAACCATGTACATGTAGATGAAGAATATATGCATTATCTTAGGAGCTTACCTTCAGCACACATCTGTCGTGCTGCTTGGTAAACTTCAATTTTTTCATCCTCGGTTAACTTTCTTAATGTGCGGTAGTTAGCCACCATAAACGTTGCAATTTTATGCAACATACTAACGCACATTTTCTGTTCTAGGAAGGCATCAGCGGCTTGTTTCAAAGGTTTCATGTCCTGAAAATACATTTTCTCAACATACATATTTCACAAGTGGTTCTATAATATTCAGATGGAATAAAATTACAAACCTCTTCATCGTTATCCCGTACGGTACAGTGAGTTTTTAAGGCATAAAACCACGGTAGAACTAAATGTAGGGTTGGATCCTTGTCACTCTCTAGATCAACTGTGGCTTCTTTAAACGGCCTAAGAAATTCTATAAGCTGGCCAGTTATATGGTGGTCATAACCCAGCATTTTATCAGAGGCACCTTCATTATGTAAAACAGCCTTCACTGAATCAATCTGAGAATGGACTGATACAAGCATGTCAAAATAACTATTCCAACGAGTTGAAACCCACTGCTTTAAAGATGAGTTCAGTCTCACACAGAGACCTCTTCTCTTGAAGTACGAAACCGTAGCCCGCACTGTATTAAGAATGGCTAATATATTTGGAACATTTTCTTTCAAAAACTGTTCGCTCATAACATGTTTCAAGACTGTGTATATACTATGAGCCATGCATGGAAGACGCTGATATACTTCGAGAGCTTTGACAACGTTACTGCCCTGGTCTGTGACAAACGTAATTTTGGCAATGTCTTCACGAGAAACACCCATAGTTTCTAAGCCATCTTCCAACTCGTTTCGAATATTCGAGCCAGTTTTTGGGCAGTCAGGAAACGCAGAGCACATCAGTACATATTTATTCAAACGCCAGTCTGAATTTATGTAATGCATTGTCACGGACATGTAATGCACCCCTTTGTAATTGTCTGTCCATAGATCAATTGTACTGGCACATATACCAGAACGAATCGCATGCACTATATCTGGGAGCATTTTGTTGCGCACTTTATCAGCTAAGGTTTGAACTTTCCTAGCTACTGTCACTCGGGAAGGCATAACATTTTTAATATCAACTGAGCCATATTTTTTACCTATGTCGATCAGTGTCTGCCCTAAATTAAGAAATCCTTCTCCCTCTATACTGCTAAATGGTCTCAGGTCCTTAGCACACATTTCGACGCACTTTTCGGCCACTAAATCTTTGTCCTCTTTCAAGATATTTACGGAGTGAGGGAACTGCTTGTCAATTTTGCACACATGTCGTAACATACTCGAGGTTCCCGAATAAGTACTTAAGAGCTTTTTACATAGTTTGCATTGAGACACACCTACCGATTTATTTGAAGCGGCCTCATAAACACACGAAAACGTTTCCCATGCGGCACTTGTGCTCTGTTTCGTTACCAGCATGTATTCGCCAGTTGTCAATTTTTTTTCAATCTCACTAAAGTTCGACCTATTCATTGTGCTGCCTCCACCGTTGCGATAAATGAACTGCGGGCTAACTACCTGGCTACTCTAGTCACGGTAGCTTGACAGCGCAACCTGTTGTCAGGCGCAGCAAGCTGAGCGGGTCCCATGAAGCTTGGCAGTCTTGCGGGAACCCAGGTAGCCCGGGCTTGCGGGAGCCCGTATCGCCCGCATTGCCCACTATGCCTCAGTACACGCGCACTCTTGTGTTTACGTCTCGGCAGGCTGACCAGCATGAATGGTTGCAGAGGAGCTAGGGGCAAGCAGGCTGCAAGGGGAATTTGTACACCTCTGGATACAGAAGACATCGATGGGTTGTAGTTGCTTGGTGTTGTTGTCCTGTTTCTTATACTGATGTACGTTGTGCGGATTGAAACTGAGGAATCGGAGGTCTTTTTCTACTTCTGCTTCGGTAACAGTTTCTGGTAATCCTTTTATAACGACTTTGAGGTGTTTGTCGCTTTGTGGCTGGTGTGTGAAATTATGTATGTTGTGATAGCAGAAGAAGTCCAGTGCAGTCCGTTGATCTTCAAGTGAGTCGAAATGATATTTGATCTTATTGCCTTTGTAAATAGCTTGGATAGGTCCGCCCATGTGTTTTTTCAGGGCTGCGTTGAGCGGCTGGTAGTGGCCTTGGTACTGGATGGTAATGGGTGGGATTCTTGGTTTTCTCGGAATGGCTTGAGGTGCAGTTGATGATGATGGGGTTTGCTGGGTTGCTGCAGCTGGATTGCTGTAGCTGGATTGCGGGTATTATTGATTCGTTGTATTGGAGGTGTGAGAGGTTCAAAACGGTTTTCTGTTTGAATGGTGAATTGTTTGTTCGGTGCTGTGTCGTCGTCCGTGTTTTTTCGTTTTATTGTTTTACGTGGGGGAGGGGTTTGGAAGGCCCTTCCCCATCGTCCTGTTCCATCTCTTCTTGTTCAGATGATTCTGTTTCGGAGGATTGATAGTATTGTGAAATGTTGTCGTCTTCGTAAGTCTGGTTTGTGTCTTCATTGGTTGTATTTTGTTCGATGTCTTGTCATGGTGCGTCGTGATTGGTTGTTGGGTTTTGGCGGGATGTCGCCATGTTGGTGTCCTGTTGTCTCTGTTGTAACTTATGGATCTGCTGTCTCAATGGATGTTCAACGTCTGTTTCATGTGAGGTGGTGGTGTTAGGCTCAGACCTACTCGCGTGTTCTATCTCATCCCTATTATTTGTCCTTTGCTTAGAAGACCGCGGACGTGCAGCACGCGGGGGGCCGGCCTCTCTCGTTCGGGCCCCTGCTTCTGAGGCCCTGGATCTTCGTCTTTCCCTGTGCTGTCCATCCTACCCCCCCCCCCCCCCCCCCAGCTATTCTAGGGAGACTCTCCTGAACCCTAATTCGCCCTAGCAACCTATTAATACGACAATTTTGCCGCACGTGCACACAGGTGTGATGTATAAACGCCGCCCCCATGTGCCTGTGCACACAGCTCGCGCTGCTCGGCGGCCGATGCAAAGTCTGGAACGAACGAACGAAAGAACCGGGTTTCAACAGGGGCCTCCCGACCCCTGGTTGGCGGAGTCCTAGTAGGCTGCACCTACTTTGCCTCCAAGTCTTCTTTGTAGATGAGTGGTTGTTTCTTCTCTTTTCTTTTTGTCTTGTGGTTTCCCTTCTCAGGGTTTCATTGCTTCTTGTTGCCTACTATGCAGCCAACTGAGTGGACCCGTGACAGGCCGACTTCGCTGCTGCCGGCGCGGACGGCGTGGGGAGCACCTTACTTAGACGACTGTTGAACAGCCGCCAGTGAGGCGGACATCAATGCTTCAGCAACTCTCTGCAGCGTGTCGGCAAGGTGCTTGACCTTGTCGATTGCCGCTGAAGCGGTGATTGCTGCAGCCAGCCCTCCTTCATGCGCTGTTGTTGTAGCGCCTTGGCTGGTTGCAGCTGAGTGACGAGTGGTGGCTGGCGTGTTGCCACGCCTTTCGCCTCCCACCAATGTGGCTGGCTTCTGCTCCGCTCGTCTTCCCCTGGACGAGGTCGGCGCGCTGGTCCTCTGGTGTGCGCTCGCACGCACTTTTTCCAGCGCGGATGCGCTAGTTTCTGTTCCCCCCTTCAGTGGGGGCGGAGGTGGCAGCATTGGCTGCCGGCGTCGTCTTTGTGTTCGCTACGCTACGCTATGCAAATGCACGGAGCATCGTACTCCGGTGTGTTGTGGGGTGAGCGGATCACGCCTTTCCTACTTATGTCTGGGTGAGTTTGTAGTAGTCCTCTCGTTCGAATCTTCCTCACGGTTGCGTTCCTTCTTTTTACTGCATCTGGCTCGTGTTGCGGCGTGCTTTCACCCCAGCAACAGGTCTGGCCACCTTGTGGTCGGGCGCCAGTGCACTTGGTGTCCCAAGTTGCGTATCAGCTCGTTCTCTGACAGGCGGCGCATCGTTTATACGCGGCCGCCCATATTCCGGGCGGCCGCGTAAAAACGATACGCCGCCTGCCGGAATCGGTGCTTGAGCAGCGGGACTCCTGCTACTCTGTGCAGTTCTCCAGTGCTGAAATCTCGTGGCAGGTGAAGCGCTAACCTAAGCGCCTTGTTCTGGACCGTCTGCAGCCTGGCGATGGACGAGTCGGCAGCGTTGCCCCACACCACGGCAGCGTACTCTAACACAGACCTGATGAGTGTCAGGTACAGGGTTATGCCACAGTGTGGGGGCAGTCATCGCTCGGTTGAATAAGGGATACAACAAGCGCAATCTGCCAAGCGCTTTACCCCTTACTTCCCTGATGTGCGCCTTCCACGTCAGGTGCCGGTGCAGAGTGACGCCTAGGTAGCGTCCGGTGTTCGACCGTGGGATGGGGCCTCCCATGTTGCTGAGTGGCTGGAGGTCGGCAGGAATTTTCTTTCTGGTGAAGATCACCGCCTGATTTTTGGCTGCGTTGAACTTGAGCCGCCATTTGGTGGCCCAAGCCCCGAGGACGTCGCAAGCCGATTGCAGGCGGTGACGTATCAGCCTGGCGTTGATGCTTCTGCCGTAGAGCGCCGTATCGTCCGCGTAGAGCGCAGCGTGCACGCCCTGCCTCCTCGGAACGTCGGCGGTGTGTAGTGAGTAGAGCAAGGGGCCGATGACGGACCCTTGCGGTACTCCAGCTGCTATGGGGCGTCGTCGGCGCGCACGTGGAAGGTGCGCCCAGTGAGGTAGGATTTGAGCAGGCGGGCGTGCGACACCGGAGACCTTGTGTAAGTAGTTTATACACAAGGCCGTCGTGCCACACGCTGTCGAAGGCTCTGGAAACGTCCAGGAGTACCGCCCCAAGATACTCGCGACGCTCCAGCGCCCCCATCGCCTGCTCTACCAGTCGAAGCAGTTGCTGCTGCGTGGAGTGGCTCCTCCTGAAGCCAAACTGTTCGTCAGGGAGCAGGCCTTCCTCCCCGACGTGTCGCCACAGCCTCCTGACGTACAGCCTCTCGAAGACCTTCGAAACTGCAGGCAACAGCCTGACGGGCCTGTGATTTTGCGGCAGCCGCAGGTCTTTTACGGCCTTGGGGACAGCTACAACTTCCGCATGTGTCCACGCAGATGGAAAGCTGCAACTCCCGAGCACGGAGTTGAAGATCTTCGTAAGTTGCCGCACGGCGCTCGGCGGCGGCATCTTCAGCAGCAGGCGAGCGAGCTGTTGCGCGACCTCATCCTGGCCTTCGTTGCCGGCTGCCGCGCAATCTGCCACTGTCGGAACAGTCGGTTCTTCTCCCGAATGGCCTGGAGGATGTCTGGTGGGAGCTGCTTCGATCGATCCCGTGGGCGTCTTCGTTCACGCGGCGCGGCTGCTGCTGCTGCCGCTTTGTGCGTCAGACGCGTGAATGCGGCTAGTGCCGCATCGGCGCCCTAGTCCTCTGGGTCAGGCATGGCGGCGACTGTCTCTTCTACGTGGTCCCGGAAGTGGTCCCAGTTGATGTTACGGTACTGCTTGCGACCCTCCGGTGGTCCGACGCCGTCAGTGGCGAGATCAAAGATGACAGGAAGGTGATAGGACGATAACGCCACGCATGTGGTTGCAATGGCGTCGTGTGCGGCACCCTTGATGATAGCGACGTCCAAGACGTCGGCGCGGCCGCGTTTGGGATAATGTGTGGGGTCAAAGGGCCCCACCACTATCGTGTCGTGTTGTTGGGCCGCTCGCAGTAGTCTCCTCCCACTAGTGGTCGTCATCCGGAAGTTCCACTCCGGGTGTTTGGCGGTGAAGTCACCACCAAGGAACAGGCTGCCGCGCATCGACAACAGCGAGTGGAAATCTTGCGGTTGTAGCAGCCATCCTGGTGGTCGACTGTGGTCAGTTCAGGTAGCTGGAACGGATGGTGGCGTAGCGATGTTTTCACATACACCGCCGTTCCACCACCCGCCGTCTCTCGGTCGGTGCGATAGCACCGGAAGTTCGGCGCCCGCACCTGCACTCCTGGTTTCAGCCAGGTTTCGGTGACGAGGCAGACGTCCACGGCCTCGTCACGCAGAAACTGCCAAAACTCGCCGGCTCGGTCCCGAATGCTGTTTGCATTCCAAATGCAAACGGTGAGCCCCAGTTCTGGCGTATTAGCCACGATGTGGGGCGGGGGCAGCACGTGTGGCGGTGGCCCGGTTGGCCGCAGTCAGGGCGGATAGTATCATCTGCGGAAGCTGCAGTATGAGCTGCTCGAATTCTCGCAGTATTTCACGAAAGTCTGCAGCTTCGGTGGGCGCAGATGGCGTCTCTGTCGTCTGCGTCGGTGGAGGCAGGGCTTGCTCGGCTTGCGTCGAAGAGGCAGGGGCGTTGTTTGGCCGTCTGCCGCGCCGATTTTCAGCCCTGGCTGGCGTGGTTTCTGCTGCTGGTGATGCGCCGGCCGGCGCTGGCTGCTCTCTCCGCCGTCCGCGCCCCTGAACGTCCGAGGGGTCTGCGGGCGGTCTGTGTACCACTCGAGTGAGCGATGCCTTGCGAGCAGGACCACGCTATTCAAGCGCAGGGTGTGGTGGACCGCCGCCGGTCGGGACGGGCTCGGGCGTTTGACCGAGTGAGCCCCGCCGGGGGGGAGGGTGGGGGGCGTCCGGCCTCCCACATACGACGCCGCAGCAAATGACGATGGACTACGCCACGGCATATTCTAGGGATACTTGCCCGCTTACAGCGGAGCACGTGTACCTCATCATGCACCGATTGGCACGGGACATTTCTCGTGGTCGATGAAGAGGAGAGAGTACCGTCGGGAGCCCTGCCAGGCGTGTCGAATGAAGACGACACTGTTCTGCCAGCGGCGGCCTCGATGATTGTTGCGCCACCAGTCCCAGTTTCTGAAGAAGCTGGTGACCTGCTGGCTGCCACTCTGGTCTCTTCCAGTGAGGAGGCCACAGATATACCGGTCACTGTACCGCCAGGCGTGACGAGAGAAGACGTCACAGTCCTGCCATGTGACAATACGATCACAGAGGCCAACCTTGGCGATCTGCTCGACAAGGAAGCCATGGAAACAACGCAGCCCTCCAGAAAGAGGCCGGCTGCAACGGAGGAGGATGACTCCTCCGCAACTTCTGATTCAAATTGCAGGTGGAGTCAGAAGTAGAAGGTGCCGGAAGTTCCTGCCTCCTCCGAGGCAAACCAGGGGACAGACGACGGCTTCGTTGTCCCGAAGCGGCGGCACACTGCTCGGGCCAAGCGGCTCGAGACAGTGCAGCCGCTGCCGACAACGAACTCGTTCGTCGATGTTGCTGACGAACCAGAGGCCACGGATGCCCCTGAGGCACCCAAGAGGCGGGCACCCGCCCCGCCACCGATCACTGTGTCGTAGAAGGACACATACAAAACCTTCCTCGACAAATTCAAGGCAGTGACGACCTGCGCCAAGGCCAAGTGTGTCGGTCGGGACTTGTACCGAGTCTCGATCGGCACAATGGACGACAATCGAGCTGCCATGCGGCTCATAGAGGAGGAGAAGCTGCACTGCTTCACTCACAACGCGGAGCCGGTGAAGCAGCTGAAGATGGTCTTTCGCCACCTCCCGCTGTGGATGGAGACCACGCACCTGAAAGAACAACTAGCAGGACTGCGCTACATGGCTAGCTCAGTCACAATCATGAAGTCCCCCAGGACGAGGCGGGACATGCCGCTGTTCTTGGTTGTCCTACCAGACAATTTTGAGAACAGGAAGATCTTCCAATTGGAGATGGTGGATCGGAGTGGAGGTGGAGCCCCTCAAGGCCAATGGGAGTCGCGCCCAGTACTTCTCTTGCCAAGGCCTTGACCACGTGGCGCGCTACTGGTCGATGCCGGCCCGCTGCGTCAAGTGCGCCGACTCCCACCAGAGTCGGGACTGCACCAAGAAGAGGGAGGAGGAGCCAAAGTGCTGCAATTGTAGCGAGCCACATCTGGCGAGCTACAGAGGCTGTGCTGCCTTCAGACGCCGCCCACGCCAACAAGCACGTGCAGCATCTGCACGAAAGGTGCAACCAAGCACCATTTTCGACTCTGCCACCAAGGGGGAATCTACTGACGCCCCAGGGGGCGGCAGATGGCTTTCCCGCCGATACGACGTGAGGACGCGGCCGAGTCCTCGCCAGTCACCGTGGGGCCCAACCAGGCAGCTGCCACCCAGGCCGACCACCGCCAGGGAGGACGGCAAACCCGTCCCCCCACCACTGCCACGCCTCAGGCTGCCAGACGTGCGGCGCCGCGAACGGACGTGGCTGCTGCGCCGCGCCCCGCCGCCCCCGCACCCGCAATTGCGGCGCCGCCCGCGCCAACACCAGGACCGGAAGCAGCAGAACTGGGAGCACTGACGAGCTCCCTCTCTGCCCTGCTGCAGCAACTGCCGGTGCTCGTTACCGCCGTAACGGGGGCCCTCCAGGCCGCTACCGTCGCCACGAAGCCGCACCACGGATAACGCCCTTATCCATGGCCTGACCATCTCAAGCTTCAACGCCAACAGCCTGTTTCCGCAACAAGGTGCGTTTCGTCAGTTCATGCAGGACGAGTTCATCGACCTGTGTCTGATCTGCGAAACTCACCTTAAGCCAGGAGTTCACGTGAAGGTAGCAAACTATGTTTGCTACTGGAACAGCAGGCTGATGGCAGGCGGGGGTACCGCCATCTACGTCCGCGCCTCACTCCAGCACCACCAGGTGCTGCTCCCAGACATAGCCACCCTGGAAGCTACCGGGGTGAATGTCACCACGGCTGCGGGGTAAATAACCTTCGTGGCCGCGTACAGGCCGCCATGTGGGCACCTCCAAGAATGGAACTCCCATCTCAGTGGTCGCGGACTTCTTCGCGCTGCCAGAGGAACGGCGCCCTGGTCCTGGGCCCTCAGGAACATAACATCTTTCCAGCCAGGGGACGGTCGGACGTGCTCGATGTCGCCGTCATCGAAGGCATCGGGCGCCACACGACCGCCACCATGCGGTGTGCGATGTCGTCGGACCACCTGCTGGTGGTGTTCGAAATTGACATCGCTGGAGCCACGCTCCCGCCACGCCGGCAGACATATCGGCGCCTGGACCGCGACCAATTTCAGGACAATGTCCTGGAATAACTGGCGGACTCCCCTGACCCTGCTGCAGTGGGGGCGGATGCCGCCCTTCAGTTCTTCACGCGTCAGCTGCTGCAAGCAGCGGATGCGGCCTCCCCTCCCCCTCCACAGGGGACCAGGGACTTCTCCCGAAATCTGCCGCCTCCCATCCGGGATGCAATACGGGAGAAGAACCGCTTATTCCGGGAGTGGCAGCTCACCCGCCAACCCGCGACGAAACGGCGCCTCAACCGCATGCGGAGAGACATGAAAGCGGCGGCTGAGGCGCACAGGAACAGCGTCTGGTCGGACTTCGTCGCCTCCCTCAACCCTGAGGACGGCAGCACATGGCGGACAGGGAAGTCCTTCCTGCGCAGAAGGCAGCGCGTTCCGCCTCTGCTCATCGGACAAGACGTTGTCTGCAGCCCTGACGGCAAGGCAGGCGCCCTGGCGGACCACTTAGAGCTGTCATTCACCCCGGTGGATGACAACATAGACGAAGAACACCTCCACCAGGTTGAGGAACAGCTCCCTGTGTTCCTGGAAGCCAGGGACGACGGGGACGAAATCGACCTCATCTCTGATGAGGAGGTGGCCGCGCAGGTAATGGCGCTCAACACCAAGAAGGCTGGCGGTGCTGATGGGGTCACCAAACATCTCCTGAAGAACCTGCCGGCGTGAGCTCACCCGTTCCTGGCGGGTATCTTCAATCAGGTCCTTCGCTCTGGGGTCTACCCCTCTGTATGGAAACATGCAGAGGTGATGGCCATCAGCAAGGCGAACAAGGACCCACGGGACGCCGCCAACTACAGACCCATCAGCCTGCTGCCGGCGCTCTCAAAGGTGTTTGAGCGCCTATACGCCAGACGCCTGCTCCGCCACGTGACAGCGGAGGGCATTATACCTGACGAGCAGTTTGGCTTCAGGAGGGGCCATTCCACCGTCCACCAGCTGATGCGGCTGGTAGAAGAGGCCATGCGCGCCATGGAGACTCGGGAATACCTTGGGGCGGTGTTCCTAGACGTCTCCAGGGCATTCGACTCTGTGTGGCGCGACGGTCTCGTGCACAAACTTTTTGTGCACGGGGTACCGACGTCGCATGGAGTCCTCTTTCGCTTGTACCTAGCCAAGCGGTCCTTCCATGTCAGGCTGGATGATGGGACATCCACCCATCGACCCATCCGTGCTGGGGTTCCGCAGGGCTCCGTCCTTGGGCCTGTGCTTTACTCAATATACACCGCCGACGCTCCGCGCGTGGCGCCAGTGAAGTTGGCGCTATATGCCGACGACACTGCGCTGTTCGTGCGGAGCATGAAGGCGGTAGAGATGCGCCGTCTGCTCCAACGAGGCTGCGAGGCCCTTGGCACCTGGTCGACCAAGTGGCGTCTCAAACAAAAAGCGGCGAAGAGCCAGGCAACAGAGCCGCAACAGAACCAGTACATCCTCAGCCAGGAACAACTAGAGGCCAATTCGAGAAGAGAGAAAGTCTTTCCGCAACGAATGTTTTGTGGAGGAATAGCAGTAAACTGCTTACCCTGCTCCTTCACGGGTCAGGGCAGACCCGTAAGGAAGAAGAGAGAGTGAGTGAGTGGTCTCTGGGCCGGTCTCGAAGTCGGTGCCGCGGATGTAGCGGCAGCCGCCGCAAAACTTTTGCCCGCTTGCACAGGCCTGGAGGGCGCAGGTCGTCCCCTGGTTTCTGCTCTCTTGAAGGCCTGGCAGTCTCTAGTTGGCAACATGGGCCTCCTTGCAGTTGCAGCAGGTCGAGGCGTCCTTCCTGGGGAGTGGACACTCCCTGCTGGCGTGGTTTCCCGCGCATTTCACGCAGCGCGGCTTCATCTGGCAATATTTGGCAATTGAAGCACTGTGGAGGTTATCTTCTGCGCCGTAATTTCTCCTTTGACTTCAGCACTGCCCACCCGCTTTTCCCCCTCATGTCTCCGGCTCTCTCTTTGTCGATGACTTCGCGATCTACTGCAGTGCCCAGAGAACATGCCTCCTGGAGCGCTGCCTTCAGCGTTGTCTAGACAGCCTGTACTCATGGAGCGTGGCAAATGGCTTCCGGTTCTCTGAAGAGAAGACGGTTTGTATCAACTTTTGGCGATATAAAGCGTTCCTTCCGCCATCCTTACATCTCGGTCCCGTTGTTCTCCCATTCGTGGACACAACTATGTTTCTAGGGCTCACGTTGGACAGGAAACTGTGTTGGTCTCCACATGTCTCTTATTTGGCGGCCCGTTGTACACGTTCCCTTAATGTCCTCAGAGTTCTTAGCGGTTCATCTTGGGGAGCGGATCGCACTGTCGTGCTTCGCTTGTATCTGTCCATAGTCCGATCGAAGCTGGATTATGGGAGCTTCGTCTACTCGTCCGCTCGGCCATCCCTCTTACGCCGGCTCAACTCCATCCACCATCGGGGGATACGTCTTGCGACCGGAGCCTTCTACACTAGTCCTGTCGAGAGTTTTTATGCTGAAGCTGCCGAGTTACCATTGACCTACCGGCGCGACGTACTGCTGTGTCGGTATGCCTGCCGGCTGTTGTCTATGCCCGACCACCCCTCTTACAAGTCCTTCTTCGCCGATTCTCTCGACCGTCAGTACGGGTTGTATGTGTCTGCCCTGCTGCCCCCTGGAGTCCGCTTCCGTCGCCTGCTTCGACAATTGGATTTTGCCCTCCCTACCACCTTCAGAGAGGGTGAGAGCCCGACACCACCTTGGCTCCAGGCTCCGGTTCATATTTATCTCGACCTCAGCTCACTCCCGAAGAAGGGTACTCCGGCTGCAGTGTATTGCTCACGGTTTGTCGAACTTCGTGCTCGACTTGCCGGTCACACCTTTATTTACACCGATGGCTCCAAAACTGACGATGGTGTCGGCTGTGCCTTTGTCGTCGGGGCCGCCACCTTTAAATACCGGCTCCTCGACCAATGTTCCAGCTTTACGGCCGAGCTTTTTGCTCTCCATCAGGCCGTTCAGTATGCCCGCCGCCACCGCCATTCATCGTATGTACTCTGCTCTGACTCACTCAGTGCTCTTCAGAGCCTTGGAGCTCCCTATCCGGTCCATCCCTTGATTCAACGGATACAGCAGTCCCTCCATTCTTTCGCTGATAATGGTGGTTCTGTCAGCTTTCTGTGGGTTCCTAGACATGTAGGAGTGCTTGAGAATGAGGCTGCGGATGCTGCAGCCAAGGCTGCAGTCCTGCCTCGGCCAGCCTCCCATTGTGTCCCGTCATCTGACGTTCGTGGGGACGTATGTAAGAGGCTTGTGTCGTTGTGGTGGGATGCTTGGTCATCCCTCCAAGGAAACAAGCTCCGGGCAGTAAAACCGCTCCCAACTGCTTGGACAACATCCTCCTGACCATCTCGGCGCGAGGAGGTCCTCCTGACCAGGTTGCGGATTGGGCATTGCCGGTTTAGCCACTGCTACCTGCTCTCCGGTGACCCAGCCCCGCAGTGCCCTTGTGGTCAGGCATTAACAGTGCGCCATGTTTTATTGTCGTGTCCCCGTTTTAGTCAATTTCGTGTTGTCCTGTCCCTGCCATCTACTTTACCGGATGTTTTAGCTGATGACGCTCGAGCAGCTGCTCGTATTCTGCGTTTTATAACTTTAACTGGCTTGTCCAAAGACATTTAACCTTTTTACTTATTTTATCTGCATCTTTGTCAGGTCCTTCTGGTGTCCCCCCCATCCCCTTGAGTTTTACCGGATTCCATGCGCTCTAACAACAGTGACTGGGCGCTAATGACCTCAGCAGTTGAGCGCCTTTAAACCCAACCAAAAAAAACGCTTTTCCTGGAAGATCTTCCTGTGAACAGTGTTGTCATCCAGGACAGCGAGGAAGAGCGGCATGTCGCTGTTGTCTCGGGGTGTGCTGTGGATGACGAACACTTCTCTTCGAGTAGCTCTCGTAGGCTGGCCGGGTCCATGTTGAAAGGCAGTTTCCGGAAAACTACCTTGAGTGTCTTCACTGGTTCTGACGAGTACGTGAAGGAATGGAGTCCCTCACGCTTCTTCAGTTCCATCACGCCGCGGTAGTCGTCCGCGGTGGGCGTGATGACGCGGTACAGGTCTCGATTTACCGTCCGCGTCGTGAAGGAGTCCTCCATCACCTATTTTAACTTCGTCTCGAAGTCTTTGAAGGTGCCTTCCCACTAGATGACGACCGGTGGGGGAGGTGGCGCCCTCTTCTGCTGCTCCGCGTCGGTTGCCTCCGCTGTTGCGTCAGGGAGGCAGTTGTAGCGGTTGGCGGTGGTTGCGCCATCTGCTGCTGCTGCTGCTGCTGCTGCTGCTGCTAGCACGACTGTCCTGGCAGTGTGCTTCCTCGTGGGCTTCCTAAACCCCGATTTCGTCGGTCTCAGGAGGGGTCGTGGTCCCCTTCGGAGACGCCTTCTGCTGGGTGCGCACTCGTGGTGCACTGTAGGAGGTGCTAGCGGCTGGGCGCTTTGCGGACGCGTCGTGCGATACTTCGGCACGACATTTCCGGCAGGTGCAACCAGGGCCGGGTTTTCTTCGAGGTTGCCCGGTTTTTGGGCTCCAGGGATGAGCCCCATCAGAAATTGGAGGTGTTTGTCGGCCTCCGTTGCACCTGTCGCGCCGCCATGTTTACGGGCGCTCGGGGCGCTGTTGCTGTTGTCGGCCATAGGTCGTCCGGCAGCGGCTTCTGAAGCCTTGGTGGAGGTGGGTGAGGACGTTTGCGGCCCTCCCACGTCCAAGACACGCGCTACGGTCAGCGACGACAGGCCATCGCTGGTAGTCAGAACGCGCCATCTCGTCTTCTTGGCGCCGCTCTTCGTACGCCGGTTTGCCGTAGGTGGCGGGCGGGACGAGCCATCCACACCACTCTCCTCGCCAGCCGAAGCCCGGTCCGCATAACGGCTTGCCGACGCAGTAGAAGCGTTGCCAGTCTCGATGTCCATGTCCAGTTCCAGGTCAGTCGTAGGTAGCGGACAGGAAGCGGCCTCCGGCAGAGCAAGCCCTAACGACTGCCGCCCCCCACGCTACTTGCTTCAGTGGCGTGTGCCACCTCCGCATAACGCCTGCCCATTCCTAGATCGTCATCTAGCTCGTGAACCTCGTCCATTTTCCGGATCGTCGTAGTCGGGGGGCCGGATGGGGCCGCCGACCGAGCAAGCTCGGCCGGACAGCGATCCGCCACACCCTTCACTTCGTCACTGCGGTCTGCACGCTATGGCATCTCAGCTCGGAATGATTGTGTTTGCCAGCCGCCTCACAGTTTTGCGCCTGGGCGCGGACGGCGGAGGGAGCGGTCGGCAGTCTTCGTTGCCTGCTGCCCGTTTTGGCTGAGATGTCGCACGTGATGGAAGCAGGAGCTACGCGCGCGAGCGGAGCGCGTGAGCCGGTGAACCCGGCGGCTGCGCATGCGTCGGCCGGCCGCGGTCCGATGGAGCCTGCCCCATCGGCCGTCAGCCGGCGCACCTATGACGACCCGACCCGCAGAGGGGGGAAGCATTAGTACCCTCACCGAGGAGGCCCATTCGGACCAGACGGTATCGTGGAGGAGCGCATAGAGCGGCACAGAGAAGAACTTGAAAGAAGAGGACCTCGCGGAAGAAGTCCGACGCGTCCTTCGATCTTCGATATACGCGACGAAGGTTTTCAACAACCTTCGAAGAAGAAACAGGTGAGACCGCAAAAACTTATCGTAGCCAGAGAACTACCGGTCTCAAACAGCTACCAACCACTTCAAGGAATGAGAAGCACATTAGAAGAGGCCACTTCAGCATTGTCGTCACAGCAGAGAGATTGGGCGGCTCAACAACGAGATACTACAGCGCATGGACAGCCACCAGAAGGGCAAGAAATAGAAATGCAACATGAAGCGCAACAGCAACCGCCCCCAGTGCACAAAATATGCCACCGATTGGGTTGCAATTCAAAGAAGACTATAAAAAGCTTCTTACTTTACTTTTTCGTGTCCGGAAACTACAATTTGTTTGCCCAATATTGGGCGATGTCCAATGCTTCTTCTTTAGCCAACCATAGATCGTCGAGGGTGGATCTGTGCGGGCAGGCTGGGCATTGTAGGAGATGTTCCATGTCCTGTCGAGTGCCGCAGTCGCATTTGTCGTCATTTTCGTCCAACAAACCCCATTTGATCAGATTAGATTTCACAGGAGCCACCCCAGTTCTGATGCGGTTAAGCATTCTCCAGGTTTTCCAATCACCAGAAACGCCGCTTGGTGGGTCCTCTCTTAGTGGATAGTAGATGGGGGGCTCATCTAAGGCGCAACTTAGGAAACAGCGTCTGGATTTGAGTCTGCTGGGGCCGCACTCTAGGCCAAATATTGAGTGACGAGCATCAAAGGTTTGTTTTAGCTTCTCGGTATGTTCATGGGCTTTCCTACATGAGTCAGGGTTTGTGAAACCTGCGGCCCTGTAAAGATTTTCTATGGGGGTAGTTTTCATACAGCCTGTCACTATCCTGCATGTTTCATTCAAGCTAATATCTACCTTTTTTTGCGTGGGCTGATCTGCACCATACTGGGCAGGCATATTCGGCAGTTGGGAAACACAAAGCTTGGGCTGAAGTTCTGACCACGGTAGGTTTGGCACCCCATTTGCTGTTGGACAGCTTTCTTATTAGGGAATTTCGTGCTTCTACTTTTTTGCGTGTTTTCGCAATGATATTTGTATGTCAATGTTCTGTCCAACACGACGCCAAGGTAGGTGGGAGTATTGTGTTCTAGTAATGTCCCATCCCAGGTAACATTGAGCCTATACTTTGCCTGCCTCGAGTTCAGATGGAATGCACTCACTTGAGTTTTGGAGGGGTTGGGTTTTAGAGAATTCTTTTTGTAGTAGGTTGACATTATAGAAAGGGCGGTTTCTAGTTTCTCCTCGATGGCTTCAAACATGTTGCCTTGAACTGTTATTGCCAGGTCGTCTGCATATACAAAAGTTTTGGTTTTGTCTGGAGTTGGTTGGTCATTTGTATATATGTTGAATAGGATTGGTGCCAACACGCTCCCTTGGGCGAGCCCATTTTTCTGATTCCGCCATCGACTTTTTTTTCCCCTCAAGCATTACGAAGAACTGTCTATTTTGGAGCAGGGATTCGATTATCTTGACTAGGTGGTAGTCTTTCAGGGTCTCGTAGATTTTATGCAGTAATGTCCGGTGATGTACTGTATCATAGGCGGAACTTAGGTCGACTAGTGCCAGCTCGGTGATTAGTTTATTCTCAAACCCATCCTCGATATGTTCCGTCAATGCTAGAATTTGACTGGTACAGGACTTTCCAGGTCTAAAACCTGCTTGGTGTGGAATTAGCTTCGAGTCAACGATCTTCTCTATTCTGTTGAGGATCAATCTTTCATAGAGCTTAAACAGATGGCAGAGAAGGGTTATGGGTCGATAACTCTTCGGAGACTCTGGGTCCTTCCCAGGTTTAAGGAGAGCCACCACTTTTGACTTCCTCCACAGTTTCGGGATTTGAAAGCTACTGGCTAAAAGAACATTGTAAACAACCTTTCCTTGTCAAACAAATAGGAGAGGACACACTGAAGTTAAACCTCAACTCCACAGAAGACTACGTCATGATGATGGATATGCTAGGAAGAGAAGGTATAGCCAACTACACCTTCCCAGCAGTGTGACCACCGACATTGAAAGTTCTCATAAGAAAGATACCGAAGACACAAAGGGAGATGTTAAGGAAGACCGAACAAATGGGATTCGTCGCCTCACGAGTGGACCTCCATCGTATGCCAGGCACGAACAAACCAACCGGACATAGCGTTGTTATTCTGCAAGACACTCCTGAACACCGAGATATCTTCAAGGTCACCCATTTCTGCAACCTCTGCATCACAGTAGAGAAACTGAGGAAGACCAAAGGACACATACGGTGCTTCAGATGTCAGGGCTTCGGCCACATAGCTCGACTCTGCACAATGCCTCTGATGTGTGTCAAATGTGGCGCAGGGCACGACAGCAGTGTGTGCCCTGAAGACAGAAATGAACCACCAGTTTGCGGCCTCTGTGGCGGACAACATCCTGCAAATCATCGATCGTGCGTAAAGCACAAGCAAGAAAGTCGCAGACTACGGGGACTGGCGACTGCCCTGAAGAACACAACAGCTGATGAGCGCGGTCGCCGCCGACCGCCACCACTCCCGCCAGCCAAGGAAGCGCGGACATGGCTGACTTTAATGGAAAAACGCACCGCTAGATTGAGAGAAAGAGTGAGCGCAGCGGAAGTGCTTCAACATGGCCTACCAACAGCAGATCGATCTCCAGCAGTACAACAATCCACCAACCAACGCGCGCCGTCCACACCACGCCAGCAGACGAACACCACACCACAACCGGCACCAACATAAGATATGGCAAGCATCATGGCACTACTCACCCAGGTTGCCTCTTCACTTGCGGATGTCAGTAGACAACATACCCAACTGCCAGCAATCATCGCCACCACTGTTGACAGTGATCAGCAGAGCCATGACGGCAACAAAAGACGTCCCAGCCACCTCACATCATGGCTAGGATCCCAAGAATGGAGGAACTACGGATTGTCACCTTTAATGTGGACATTCTGACACGATATTCCAGAGGTACAGAAGTTCATCGTGGACCATAACATAGAAGGTGAATGAAACTTTCCTAAAACCGGGCAGACGCAGTAACATTGCCAATTATCGATGCTACAGGACGGATAGACCAACAAAAGGAGGGGGAACCGCCATTTTCATCAAGAATAGCATCCGACACCTTCAAGTACAGGCGCCAACAACTCAACACATCGAATCGACAGCAGTTCTCATCGAAATGCACACAGGACCGGTGACATTTAAAGCAGTATACCGCAGCCCTCGCAGACTACTGGACATAGAAGATGCTCGTGCTCTGCTCCGACATCCAGGAAGACTTTACGTGGCTGGTAACTTAAAACGCCAAGCACGCAGCATTGGAATTCCCTCCATACCAGCGAGAGTGGGAAAAGACTACTGCAAGCTGTCGAAGAGGCTAACGCACATGCATGCGGCCCAGAAGAGCCGACGTGCTACCCTTCACGAGGCACGCCGCCCATTATCGACATAGCGATAACTAAGGGAATACCGCAATTTATGGATGCGGAAGTAAACACGAGCTCAACTCTAATCATCTTCCTGTGCTCTTCTGATTAAGCGTTGGAGCAGAACACTACCCTGGACGACTCAACACACGACGCACAGACTGGAATCAATTCAGAGACCAAGTGGCGTACTGCATCAGCAACATAAATGAAGAAGATGACATCACAGAAGACTCTATAGAACACCTAACGGAGACCATCGTTGATGCACTTCATACTGCCACCCCACCACCCAGACCATCAGCTAGACTAACTGAAGATCTGCCGCAAGAAATCCTTTCGGCCATTAGGACTAGAAACAGGATCTGCAAAGAATGGAGAGTCACACGAGACGCCAATCTCAAACGCCGTATCAACCAGCTGCGACGTGAAATAAAAGCAGGTCAGCCTCACTGACCTCAGGAATAGACAGTGGGCGGCTAAACTGCGCTCATTTGCACCAGACCCACATGGGTGGCAAACAGTACGACATCTTACCAACAAACGGACGAGAATACCTTCGCTGACAACAGGCGACCGTACAGCCTATTGCCCTCAGGACAAGGCAAATATGCTAGCAGATGTGTTTGAGAAAAACTTTCAGCCTCTATAAGATCGCGTCGACCAACAACGCATCGAGGGTATTGAAAGGGAAGCCACAAACGCTCCAACCTGACGATGACGATGAAGAACGCATCCCTCCTATCACTGTAGAAGAGGTGGCAGAAGGAATCAAGATGCTGCCCAACAACAAAGCACCAGGAGTGGATGAAATCAATGGACGCATTCTGAAGCAACTTGCCTGGACAGCAGTGGTGTATCTAACCACAATCTTCAACTTCATCCTCTCCAAGACAGTCTTCCCAATGGCATGGAAACATTCCATTGTAGTAGCCGTGCCGAAGCCTGGAAAGAATCGCAAAGAAGCAACAAGTTATCACCCAATCAGCCTGCTTCTGCACGTAAGCAAGCTCTTCGAACGACTACTGCTCCAATGACTGCAACGAATAATAGAACAAAAGGAGTTACTACCACCAGAGCAGTTCAGATTTCGTAGTGTACATTCTACCACGCAGCAGATTCTACGGGCAGTAGAATATATTACTGCTGCCTTCAATGGATGAGAATTCTGCGGAGCCATACTCCTTGATGTCACGAAAGCTTTTGACAGTGTGTGGCATCAAGGACTTATTTGGAAACTACACCACCTTGGCTTCCCAAAGAGCTACGTAAAACTCATTGCGTCATACCTCAAGTAGTGCACCTTCACTGTGAAGATAGATGATACAGCCTCAACAGTGCGACAGATCAGAGCAGGAGTCCCGCAAGGGTCTGTCCTCGGGCCTGTGCTCTACACCATCTTTACGTCAGCTCTACCAGTGGTCCCGCAGGTGGAACGAGCCATCTATGCGGGTGATACCATGGTCTACTCCCGAAGTAAATGGAAGGAAGTACTCGTGCCGAGACTACAGAGCGCGTGCAGTGCTGTAGAAGATTGGGTGGCTAAGTGGAGAATTAGATTTAACCCAGGAAAGACATGGGCCATTATCTTCACCAGGAAGAGGACAATGCCACCTACGACTCTACAACGTCGAACTCCCGTGGAAAGACAAAGTGAAATACCTAGGAGGAGTCATGGACAAGAAACTAACATGGAGTCACCACATACAAGAAGTCCGCATGAAGATAAACCAACGTCTGGGAGCGCTCTATCCCATCATAAACGAAAAATCCGACCTCTACGTAGCAAATGGACTGCTCATCTAGAGAATGTACCTGCGGCCACTCTTTGACTACGCCTGCGAGGTGTGGGGTGGAGCAGCAAAACGATATATTCAAAGACTGCAGTCACTGCAGAACAAAATCCTCTGACGTGTCTTCCATGTCCACCCCCAGTTCCCACACCACTATATCCACGAGGAAGCTGGAGAACTACAAGTATTATAGCGATTCCAGAAGATCGCCAGAAGATTCTACGAGAAGACGCCAACATCAACAAACCCCCTCATCAGAAACCTGGGGGCCCCAAACAACCAACGGGAGCAATATAGACGTCCCGTTACTCTCATCGACCGATAAGCAGAAGGTATTGCTCTATGAAGCGAAACAAAAAGCCAAGAAAATAAGATCCTAAACTCGTTCCGCCAACACACAAGTAAAACACTAAAATAAAGAAGAACACAACCACTCACCCCCCCTCTCAAGAAGAAGGAAATGCTAAACAGTAAACCCTTCAACACCTAGCTAATGGAGTAGCGTTAAGATAGCGGGCATAGCCCGTTTTGGCGAGCAACCGCGGCTTTGAAAACTTCGCAGCTTCGGTAGCTCGCCACGTGTGGGCCGCTGCAGTTCGTACACTTAGGAGCGTGCGACCGCGGTAGCGGACACAGTCTGCTCGCGTGGGCCCCGGCACACTTCACGCACTTCTTGGGGAAGGAGCAGTGGCGAGCCACGTGCCCCATCCCCTGGCAGCGGAAGCATTGCACCGGGCCCCTTTTCTGCTTTAAGTTTTCGACGGTGACCGACATGTTGGCCACTCTCTTCAGCTCGTGGAGCCGTCTGTTTTCTGGTGTATCGTTGGCGACCACCAGAAGCGACAGCGACTCTTTGTGCGTGACGTGCGACTTCACGCGCGTCACGTTGCGCACATGGAAGTCGAGCTCAGCCAATTCTTCTTGCAGCAACTCAGGTTGAGCTGCCATGGGAAAGCCTTTGATGACTATCTTCACAAGTCGCTCGGGGACGGCGGCGTGCGTATACCAGTGTAGGCCCTGGTTTGACACCTCGCTCGTCACCCGTATGTAGTCGTCTGTATTGACGACCTGTAGCCGCACCAGGTTTCCTGCTGCAGCTCACAGGGTGAAGTTGGCAGTCGTCCACTGCCTCACGAGCTGCTGGAAACCCTTGTAGCCCTCAGCCACCTCGAAGACTATGGGCGGCGGCCTGCGATGTGACCGTCCGGTGGTGGGGACGGCTGCTTCCTCATCTTCATCCGAGCAGCCTGCTTGGGCAGCGGTCTTGGGCGCCGACTGCTCGGATGTAGACTGCTCTGACGTCTCTTGGACCGCATGTGTTCCGTATCGGCTTGTAGTCGATGTGGGCGGCGGTGAAGGCGTCGACCTTGGTATGGCCGCACGTCTCGACGTGACGGTCGTCCAGGTCGCTCCAGCGCTGCTGTCATCTGGTAGGGCACGTCGTCTGCCCCCGTTTGTTGAGACAGCAATCTGCCTCTTCCTCTTGGGCGCCTGGTCGGCCGGAAGTGCCTGATGCACTATGATGTCATCTTCACCAGAGAAGTCGTCCATATCGTAATCCGTGGACGGTGGCTGGGTTGTCCAAGGCGACGGGTCAGACGGTGCCGCTGGGGGAGCACGTTCTTCCGGATGGCGGTCTGCCACGCCTGCATCTCCAGTCGTCGTAAGTGGGGGGCCGAATGGCGATCCGCCATACCCATTGCTCTGCTGAGAGATCCTCGAAACTCCGGGCGTGCGCACATCACTGCTCGTTGCCGGAGCGACGACTGCCTCGAGCCCTGGGGCAAAGTCTGGTGTGTGTGTGTGTGTGTGTGTGTGTGTGTGTGTGTGTGTGTGTGTGTGTGTGTGTGTGTCTGTCATTGTTGTTGACAGTGCCACTAGCTTATTTGCCAGTTTGACGTGTATTTTTGTCATGTGTGTGATTGGTTTTTGTGTTTTGACTCTCTTTAATCACTTTGAAGGGCGGGATCTTATTTGTTTGAATCCTATGGTTCCCAATCCTCGTCCTGTGTTGTCGTAATCACCTTTGTTTTCCTAGGTCTTGTGCTCATCTAAGTTGTTTTGCTGCTTGTTCTTTGGTGGTTGGTTTCTTGTTTGGTTGGTTTTTGTCCTTTAATCTACTGGGGGTCTTCTATTAGCAATCTTGGTACCTTCTGTTTGCCAAGTTATTGGGTGTTTTGTTCCTACAGTTGCCAGGTGCTTGATATTTTCCCTGAGATCGAGTTTTGTGTAGGTAGTGGTGGCGAATTTCATAATGGTTTCCTGAATGGTGTCCATCTGCAGGGCTTTGTGTAGCTCTGCTATTCGGGTCCATGGCGGTGCGTCTAATATCCACCTAATTACTTTATTTTGGATGACTTGTAGTTTCTTTAGATGGGTTGTACTTGCAGTTCCCCATGATGTGCAGCCGTAAGTCATTGCTGGTAGAACCGCGGTTTTATATAGTGTCCTTTTCGTTTCTATGGCCAGGTATTTGCTGATAAAGAAGGGTATTAGTGCTTTGGCTATTGTGAGTCCTTTGTTTCTTTTTTCATTGATGTGAAGGCCGAAAAGTAGTTTGGTATCTAGGTGCACTCATAAATATTTTACTTCCTGTCTCCATCGGAACTCTTGTGCATTTAGTGTTAGTCGTTCTTCAAGGACCGGCCGGTTTCCTGTAAAGTACAGTGCCGAGGATTTCGTGGCGTTGAGCGTCATTTTGTTGTCTTTGCACCACGTTTCGACCAGCTCCAGTTGCCTCAGTACATGCCGAATGTTTGTTTCGTGTCGCCTCGCCCTACTAAAGAAGGCGGTATCATCTGCGAACTGGGCGATGTCTACGTGTGGTGCAAGAGGTATATCATTTGCATATATATTGAAGAGTGTTGGGGAGATGACGGACCCATGGGGTATGCCAGCTTGCATTACCCTCTCGGATGACTTTTTCTCGTCCACTGCTACTACGAAAGAACGCCTCATCAGAAGTTGTCAACGATCTTTACGTATGTGTCCAGTATTTTTGTTGTCTCTTTTAATTTCTGGGCCAGTCTTCCGTGCCACACCTTGTCATAGGCTTTCTCCCAGTCGAGGAACACCGTTGCTGTCGAGTTGGAGAGGTTGATGTGTCTTGCGATATGCTCTGTCAGTCGCAGTACCTGTAGTCCGGCCGACACCCTTTTTTCGAAGCCGAATTGCTCTGCTCTAATGGTGCGATGTTCGTGGAGCGATCTTTCTATTCGTTGTAGTAGTATTCGCTCGTAGATTTTTTCCATCGTTTTGAGCAGTCTTATGGGCCTATGGTTTGTCGGTATTTTTTGATCCTTTCTGGCTTTGGGAATTGTAATGATTTTTGTTTTTTTCCAAACGTCCGGGAAGTGGCAGTGCATCATGCAGCTGTTTATGATGCGTGTGAGGAGTACTAATGGCTTCCTGGGCAGTTGTTTTAGAGGGGTGTGGGTTATCTTGTCTAGTCCAGGCGCTGAGCTTCCTTTCCGTTTTCTGATGATGTTCTTTAGATCGGGAGGGGTGGTTAGTTCTGGCGCGGCTGTAGTTGGTGTGGTCCTAATTTCTGTAACTGATTGTGCGACGGTGTTTTCATTTTGGATGTCCCTTTCTGTGGGGTTTTCTATTTGTAGTAGGGTGTTCTGTTCCTCGAAAGTGTCTGTGAGGAGTTCGGCCTGTGACAAGGCGTCATAGACTGTGTGCCCTGTGGCCCTTCCTGCGCCCTTTTGGGGGTTCGTTCCTTTTTTAGCGCTTTCACGATGCGCCATTCGTCTGGTTATTGAAGTGTTATTTCTGTCATAATATGTTCCCAGCGTTCCGAGCGCCATTCCCTAAGGCGGTTTTGGAATTCGCGCGTTAGTTGGTTTGTTTCGCGCCTGTCTCGGGGGTCCCTTGTTCTTTGCCAGCGTTTTCTGGCTCGGTTCTTTTGGCGCCTCAGCTCCCTTATTGGGGGGGGGGGGGGGAGGGGGGGAAGCTCCTCTCTGTGGTCTTCTACAGTGGTTTTTGTTGTGGCATTGCGTGGGGCTGCTCGTATTTCTACTGTTAGACGAAGAAATAACCCACCTATTTTTTCTATTGTGTAAAAGTCTGTATCTGGGCGTATGTGATTTGTTAGGTGTTTTCTGTACTGGTCCCAGTTTGTTGTGTATTTGGTCTTTGGGTGGTAAAGAGGCTGTCGGATTCTTCTTGCCTGTATTGGTACCGGGTAGTGGTCTGAAGTGAGCTCTTCTATTGTCTCTACTGTGATGTTGTTCGCTATGCTTTTGGTTACGATCACGTCAAGGACGTCTGGACGGTGGGCAGTGAAGACTGGAACGTGTGTGGGGTCGTCGGGGCCCCTAACCACGGAGTGTAGTTGATCTTCGAACCTTAGCAGTTGTTCTCCCTTTGGGTTGGTGGTTCACGAGTTCCATGCTGGGTGTTTCGCGTTTAGGTCTCCGCCTAGTAGCGCTTTTTTGGGTGCTGACTGAGCAGTTCGACCAGATCTTCCTCTAGTAGGTGGCGGTTGGGGGCTAGGTATACGGCTCCCATCGTTAAGACTCCATCTTTTGTGTGTATTTTGAGCAGTGTGACTTCAATTTTTGTAGGTTGGGCTGTGCGACTATTGAACTTCTCATGAACACTGCAGTACTGCCGCCTCGCTGGTTGATCCTGTCTGTCCTGTAAGCTGTCATATTTCTGAGGCGGAAGTGGTCTTGGGGTTTTAAGTGTGTTTCTCACACTAGCAGGATATCTATTCTATGTTCCGGGTCTTGGGGTTTTAAGTGTGTTTCTCACACTAGCAGGATATCTATTCTATGTTCCGAAATGAGCGTCTGCACTTCGAGTTTTTTGTTTTTCAGACCATTAGCGTTCCAAACGCATAAGTTGAGTGGCCTGTTGGGTACTCTGGGCTGCGCCATTTCAATTCATTATCTTGAGTAGCCCTTCTAGCAGGTAAGCTGCTTTTGTTGTCTTGTCAGATGTTGTTCTCAACTTTTCAGCTGTCTATTATTGTTGAGATGAGTTGCTCCTTGTTCAAAACATCTAGTGCCTAGGATTTCTTTTACTGCTGTGCCCAGTGGGTTTCTGTCATCTGTGTTTTGTTGTTGTCCTGTCCGGGGCGATCCAGTAATTGACTCTGCGTGGGTGTATCTCGTTGGTGTTTGCGGTGGTCTCTCTTGTTGGGTTGGTTTTCTTCTTTCCAGGTCTGGGAGATTCTGTCTCCTGTTGTTTGGTGTTGGGAATGTGGTCGGGTCCGGAGGTTTTTGTCTTGTCTGTTGGGTTTTCGTTGATGGCTTCGGCTGGTGCAGTTTTATGTTGTTTTGATGGTGTTTGCAGCCTTTCCATGACGCTGAGTTTGCTCCTTTACAATTGTAGCAGATCGCTGGTTCTGATTTTGGTCTCGGACAGTCTTGGGACCGGTGCGATTCTGCGCATTTTACGCATCGAGGTGACATATAACAGTAGTTTGCCGTGTGTCCGAATTTTTAACAGTTACGGCATTGGGGTTTTCCTTGTCTGTGTTTGTAGGCTTCTATTACTACACTAGTTTGTGGTATGAAGCGCTCCCCATAGATCTGTTCTGACTCCTTGTTCTTTGGCAGGGTCACCTGATATGTGTCAAGGGGTATTAGCTGATTGGTGTCTCTGTTTCTGCGTTGGTGAAATGCTTTTGGTTCATACCCTAGTCTTTTCAGATATTTGTGTACCTCCTCGGCTGGTATTTGTGGTGGTAGGTATTTGATTACCACCTTTAATGGCTTGTCTTCTTGTGCTTGGTGCCCGAAGTGTGGTATATTTTGTGATTTGATGAATTCAAGTGCTGCCTAGTAGTCTGAAGTGGAGTCGAGCTGGTATTGGATCGATTCCCCACGGTATGTTGCCTGTAGGGGTCCGTTTAACTTCTCTTTTAGGGCCTCGTTCAGCGTTAGGTAGTCTGCTGTGTGGTGGACTACTATCGGTGGAGCTTTTTGTAGTTTTTCCATTTTTGGGGGTGTGTTGCATCCTATCTGTCTTTGCGTTCTCAGGTTCTGTTGGTTCCCCTTCTTCTACCAACGGAAGGGTTTTGAATGTGTTTTCGCTTTCGAAGTTTTTGTCTACCTCTTGCAAGTTTCAAGGGTTGCATCTGTTTTCGTGTCTTTCTCGCTTCCATCCATGGTTCTGTGTCCTGGGAGGTTGAGGGCGTTTGCTCGTCTTGTGTTGGAATCTTCCCTCCCTGTGGCAATGTGTTTTCTTGGCTTCTCCCGGTTTCGGTTTCAGTGTTGTCATTTGCGGCCATTTTTTGGTTCTGGTTGTTGGTGTCCGCTCCTGCGTAGTTGGCTTTTTCTACCTCGACCTTCGACTGCGATACAGGCATTTTGCGGCGGTGGTGTCGGTGGTTTCTTCTGTTTTCTTAACATCTGTGTGGGTGGTCGCGTACATGGGTAGATGGACACCTGTTCACTGAACTGCCTGGACCCTACGCCTGTTTCTGGCATCGCAGACCGTGGACTTGTCCCGCCACAGCAGGGGCCCTGGCTCTGCAGCATCCTCTAGCACTAGCAGCCCTAGTTCCAGATGTCTGGAACACTGACCCCTAACACCTAATCTCGAACCTATTAGCTACGACAACTTTTGCTTTCTTGTGATGACGACAGGAGGAAGGGATGAGGGTGGGTACGACAATTTCTTTGCTTTCGGTGAGTGCGGCCCTGGGGAAGGCCCTCTATTTTTCTTATTATTATGGCGGTTGCCGTCTTATCGGTGGCGGTGACGGCGGCGGTGGGAGAGGCGTCCGCTCTCGTCGAGCGCTGCTGCGCGACTGGCAGTCAACTGCCAGCAGCAGCAGCAGCAGACGCACATGGTGGAGGGTTGACCCTCTGCTGGTGGCGAAATCTTAGCGCCTCTGGGTGGTTCTCCTTCTTGCTTGGTGTGTTGGTGGGGGAGATGACATCATGGTTTTGGTTTTGACTTGGCTTTGTGCAGGTGTTTTTTTTTTTAGATATGAAAGAATAGTCTGAGGGATAGTAGAAGAAGCAGTAAAACGAACTGCCCAATTGACTGGCCGGCGTAGTATTTAAAAATGAAACTGACAGGACAGTAGAAGTGACAGCAGGAGAGTAAGGAAAACGAACAGCCCATTGGCTAGCCGGTAAATGATTACAATTAAATGACAGATTAAACGAGAGGAGGGACAGTAAGAGTTAAATGAAAACGAAAGGCCATTATCCTGGCCTCATCTTCGTGGCGACGTCGGTGATGGCGGTGGCAGACAATCTTGAGGCGGTGGTGAAGTGGGTGGAGGAGGGGGAAAGAGAAAGAAGTCAGAATGGCAGATGGAGAAGTGTAAAGGGGAGGGGCCTGTCAGGATTAGGCCAACTTTGGGGGGGGTGGCGTGAGGGGGGGCTGAATGTCATGACGTGATGAGCTGGATCGATGATATGAGGAAGAAAAATTGGCATGAAATGAAGTGTCTAGTGAATGGTAAATCATGGGGGGCGGAAGAGGAGGTCAGGCCATAGGGTGGTGGCCAAACGGTGGACACGGGTGACCAGGGAGATGATTAAAGGATTGGGAGAGTGGCGGGTTTGCTGGTGAAAGGAAGTGGCTGCGGAGGGGATGCGGGATTGAAAGAGTGGCACCTCGGCCATGATGTGGAGTTCTTGGGTAGGGAAGTGGAAGGGGAGGCGGAGGGCACGCCAGAGAACACCATTTTGGACAGTTTGGAGTCGGCAGAGGTGGGTGGGGGTGCCATTGCCCCACACCACTGCCATGTATTCAAGGATGGGACGAACAATGGAGGTGTACAATCTGACAGCAAGGTGTGTAGGGAATGAAGAGGTGGGATTGATGAGGGGGTAGAGTAGGCATAGCTGCCCTATCGCTTTTTGACGCACGTCATCCATGAGGGGGTGCCAGGTGAGACGCTGGTCCGGGGTAATGTCCAAATACTTTGCAGTAAGAGTCCAAGGGACTGGTGTACCAAGGACCAAAACCTGCGGGAGCCGAATGGGAATACGGTGCTGGCAGATGATAAGGGCTTGGGTTTTGGAGGGATTAAATGCCAGACGCCAGGTCCTAGCCCATTCGGTTAGGGAATCTGTTGCCCCCTGGAGCCGCTGTTGAAGACCTACCACACTCCGAGAACGAGAGAAGAGCGCCGTGTCATCTGCATAGAGGGCTAAATGCACCCTCGCCGCAGAGGCAGGTCGGCCGTGAAGAGGGAGTAGAGTAGTGGTCCAGGTACGCTGCCTTGCGGTACTCCTGCCCTGATACGTCGTGTATATTTCCCGTCAGGGATCCTAATGTGGAAATGCGACCTTCCAGGTATGTGGCTATTAGCCGTACATGGGACACTGGAAAGCCAGGTGAGAATAATTTGTAGAGCAGCCTGACCGAATCAAACGACCTGGACACGTCGAGGAGTATTGCCCCGAAGTAGTCCCTACGTTCTGTGGTGTCCAGTGCCTCTTCTACAAGGCCCAGGAATTAGTGAGTGGTTGCATGACCCTGCCTAAAGCCAAACTTCTCATCAGGGAGGACTCATTCTCAGGCAATGTGGATGAGCAGTCGTTTTAAGTTTCAGCCTCTCTTAACACCTTGGAGATGGCAGGCAAGAGGCTGATGGGATGGTAGCTGGCAGGGGAACAAAGATCGTTCCCAGCCTTGGGGATGGCGACCACCTCCGCATGTTTCCAGACAGTGGGAAATTCCCTGGTTGTGAGGATGCTTTTGAAGGTGGCCGTCAAGATGGGAATAGAAGCTGGGGGTAGCTGCTTGAGGAGGGCGTTGGTCAGCTTATCGGGACCGCTAGCTTTCTTGGATTTGAGGTACCGCAGTTGCAGTTCAACCTCTTCTTCGTTGGTGGGGGTGATTTCATCCTCAGGGTCCTGGACGGCAAGGAGTTGAGGGAGGCATGCCGTTACCAGGCAGATATGGTCGGGGTCGACGGGGTCATCGACCGGGATGAAGTTGTGTGCGAAGTTGTCAGCCAAGACATTAGTCTTAGCATCAGGTTGGGACACAAAGTCATTACTGACCTGGAGGGGGGGGGGGGTGGATCCATTGCCCTCGTCTCAGAAGGCTTTTTGTGAGCTGCCAAGCAGACAGATCACTCAGGTCAATGGTGGAGATTTTGTTCTCCCATGCCTGATTGCAGTGGTCATGCACCGCAGCCTTGATTTGGTGCTGCAATCTGTTGATTAGGCACTTGGTTGCCGGTTCCGAGTAAGCTGCCATTCTTGGGTGGTATGGTTTTTCTCTGTGATGAGAGCACGGATGTGGGGAGGGAGTGGATGCAGATGGTCTGGGTGTTGATGTGGATGGTGAGGGGTCGCTGCAACTGCAGCAGCGAGGGCGATGGTGTTAAGGTGGGTGAGGGTGCGATCTGCGTCCGTTTGATCGGCAGCGGGGATGATGGGTAGAGCTGCTGCGACCCGTCGCTGGTAGGAATGCCAGTCAATACCGCGTTTGTTCAGGCCATCACTCCAACGCGATCGATGTAGCATATGACCGGCTGGTGGTCAGAGCAATGTGGGTGGCTGCAGTGATGTGGTGGGGAAGACCTTTCACCACTGTGATGTCTAAGACATCTGGTGTTTCGAGAAGACCTTGTGGTGGTCTGTAAGGAGCCAGGAACGTGATAGGACCCCTCACTGTGTGGACAACAATGCCAGTGGCTTCCATGTGCCACCATAGGTGGTGGGCCTGTCAGTCCTGTAGCAGGAGTAGTTCGCTACATGGACAAAAACACCAGGTTTGAGGTGTGTCTGAGCAACAAGGCAAATGTCGACCCCGTCATCAAGGAGGAACTGTCGGAATTAGCACTGTTGTATGTGGAGACCATTGGCGTTCCAGATCATGGCTGTCAACCCATAGTTTCTAATAGCCATGACTAATAGGAGCGGGGTTGGAGGTGGCAGGTGACATGGAGAGGGCAGAGGCAAGTTGAAGGGGGATAGTTTGGAGGAAGGCAGTAGTGATTGCCGAGGTCAGAGCCTCGACAATGTTGGAGATGAGGTCACCAAAGGGGGTGGGAATAGAGGACGGGTTGAGAGAGGGTGTTACTACGATTGTACTGGGTTGGGAGGGGGCAGCAGAGCTTGACACCAGCTGCTGGGGTGGGGAAAGGAGCAGCAGAGCATGCCGCCCGCTGTGAGGAGGGGTAAGCAGAGCTTGACACCTGCTGGGAAGGGAGGAGTGGGAATGGTGTTGGGGGTGTGGGATAGGGATGGAGAGGACAAGGGGTGGGTAGGAGCCCACAGGAGCGGGATGGGAGCGAGATGCGTGGTGGGGGTAAGTCCACAGTGCCGACCCTCCCTGGGCGCCAGAGTAACTGACGCCCAGAGGGGTCACTGCCGAGGGCCTCGAGGATCGTCATTGATTGGCCCTGAAGGACTTGATTTTGGGGCAGTCCACATAGCTGCCCGTAAGGTTCCTGCCACAGTGGGCGCAAGTGAGAGGGGCGTCTCGGGGTTTGGTACACTCAGATGAGGCGTGACCACCGGCGCACTTCACACAGCGCACCTCACATGTGCAGTCACCTGCAAAGTGCACCAGGCCCCGACAGCCATAGCACATCATGGTCAGCCTCCTGGAGCGAGGCTTCTCTATCGTCACACAAACGCGATCAATGGAGGTGAGGGTGGAGAGGAGGCGGTTCTCCGGCGTGTCTGGAGCGGAGACGAAGAAGAGTGGGTTGGGGCGATGGGTGCAAGGGTAGATGTTCCGTGAGATGACTTTGGGCATGATGTTCAATGCAGTTAGGGCCGCCCTCAGGTCGCCATCAGTGTACTTCATAGGAAGTCCCCTGGCGACCACTCGGAGGTGGTGAGAGTAGGTGGGGGGGTGGGTGGAGAAACCTATGTTAAGGTTGCAGGGGGTGTGGAGGACTTTAATAAGATCCTATGGGGACTGGACAGACAGGCGTTTTTGTGTGGAATGGAGAGGTAGTGACAGAATTTAGAATGTCAATGAGTCCTTTAAAGGGCTCCTTGTACTCAATGATGACGGGTGGGGGTCGGGGGGAGGGGTGGTGGTGGTGGTGGTGGTGGTGGTGGTGGTGGTGGTGGTGGTGTGTCTGCAGCGCCATTAATGGCGGCAAATCCGTTGCGGATGGGCACGTCCACAGCAGTCGCAGCGAGTTGGCGCCGGGGTACCGTTTTGCGCGGCACTTGAAAACCCTCCATGTCAACTACCGCCTTCATTTTCTTTGATTGCCCGCGTTCATCAAGCTGGGTGGCCTCTGAGTCAGAGGAGGAGGCTAGCAGCCGCTTCCGACGGTCAGCGACCGGGTGCTGATGGTCATCGTCGTAATCCATCAAACTCCCGTCGTCGCTGTCGTCGGCCGCGGCAGTCATATCTACATCTATATCTACATCCATACTCCGCAAGCCACCTGACGGTGTGTGGCGGAGGGTACCTTGAGTACCTCTATCGGTTTTCCCTTCTATTCCAGTCTCGTATTGCTCGTGGAAAGAAGAATTGTCTATGCCTCTGTGTCGTTTCTAATCTCTCTGATCTTATCCTCATGGTCTCTTTGGGAGATATACGTAGGAGGGACCAATATACTGCTTGACTCCTCGGTGAAGGTATGTTCTCGAAACTTCAACAAAAGCCCGTACCGAGCTACTGAGCATCTCTCCTGCAGAGTCTTCCACTGGAGTTTATCTATCATCTCCGTAACGCTTTCGCGATTACTAAATGATCCTGTAACGAAGTGCGCTGCTCTCTGTTGGATCTTCTCTATCTCTTCTATCAACCCTATCTGGTCATATTCGGGTAAAGGAGGGCCAGCAGCCGAACACTGTCGACCTGCTGGCCCCCCTCCTCTGAGGTGTCATGGAGAACGATGAGTTGGTCAGCGAACCCCTCTTGGATGTCGGCGTCGGTCATCAGCGCCGCATCAGGGTCTTCCTCTGGTGCAGAACCATCTTTTGCGAGACACACATGGCGTCCTGGATATCAGGCATGTCGAGGGTGTTTTGGGGGAGGTGGGGAGGGAAGGGGGAACGTGACCTTGATCGCGGCGCAACCGGGTTGTCCCACGTGAAGGGGGCCCTGATGCGCAAAATTCCCTAGCCCTAGGTGCAGCTTCATTGATGGCTGCATCAATGAAGCTGCGACCGGGAGTAGCGATGGTGGGACAGATGGCGGCGGTTGTGGTGGTGACGGTGGAGGTGCAATTGGTGGAAACCGGCAGCGCGAGTACGTCGCCGGTTGCGGCAGGCTTCGTCCATTTCGTTGTGGAAATCATGTCAGAGGACGCATGCATGGTCGTCATAAGTGGGGGGCCGGATGGGGCCGCCGACGGAGCAAGCTCCGCCGGATAGCGATCCGCCACACCCGTCGAATCGGAGCGCACGTCCTTCTCCCGCGGCATCCCAGCTCGGAATGAGTCGGCTGGTGGTGGTGGGGAGGGCGGGGGCTCCTGGTCCGCACTCCTCGGCCGCTGCTGTGCGACTGACGGCGACTCGCTGGGGCACGCGCTCCCGTTGCGCTGCACGGGGGGGGGGGGGGGGGGGGCTGGTTGGTTGGCTGGTTCCGCACGGTGTCTGCGAGCTGGCTGCAGCGACATCCTCTCGCTCCGGCATCCAAGTCTCGAGCGCGCGTGCATTAATGTGTGTTACGCACGTTCTGCGCTAACACTGCCGTGGAAGTTTTTAGAGACCGTGTCGCTGTTTCTTCCAGAAGTCCTGATGTGCATTTTAGTGTAAGTCTTCTGATGGTTAAGTATAGTCCTGCACTGGGACTAGGTTGATGGAAAGTCGTTCCTTCGTGGCGCTATTCTTGCACACGAAGGAGGTGCGCAAGTCTCGAGTTTTTTTACCTGTGTGGTGTCGTTGCCGAAGTGTTACAGTCTTTGGTGGCTGGACTTCCAAGGGTGAAAGGTGAGTTTAGCACATCTTTATTGTTGGCGTGTGTTGGACTTTAGGATCACAGGGGTCCTTTTTGCCCTACATTCCGTAGATTCACTGTTTATTGCGTCGTGAGGGCTCTAGGAACTTAGACTTTGTGCCACGGTTCAGGTTGAATGGTTGCGACTCTTCGAGTTGCCTCGTCAATGGCCTTAAGTAGTCTATTTTGATGATGAGATGTTGTACATGCAGTTGAATTAGTTGTCTATTGGTGATGCCTGGTGTTCGTCATGTAAGGAGATGATCCTGGACCACCTGGGCACTTTGAGGATTATTCGCAGACATCGGTTTTGTAAACTTTGTGGTATGCAGACATTGGTGTTGGACGTGATTCTCCATGTGGTGCAGCCATAGAGCATCATCGGGAGGATTGTTACGCGGTAGAGGCGAAGCTTCTTCGTTACATTCAGCTCTGTGATCGATAGAAATGGGTAGAGTCCATGGATGGCGCGGGTGATTTTGGAGCATTTGTCGGTAATGTGGGCTGAGTACGTAAGTTTATGGTCTAGAGTGACACCCAAGTACTTTGTTGTACTGGACCAAGCAATAGCATGGTCATCGATCTGGAGACGGCGGTGAAGAAGCGGTCTCCGGCGATTGAGGAGGATGACCTTTGTTTTTTGTGCATTAATCTTTATTTTATTGTCAGCGCCCACAAGAGGAGGATATCAACCTGGTGCTGCAAGCGGGTGATGGCTGTATCCAACGAACGGCTTCTTGTGAGAAGAGCCGTATCGTCGGCGAATTGGGCTAGCATGATGTTTGGCCGTTTTGGCATATCGTTCACGTAGATGGTAAATAAGATGGGAGAGAGTTTCAATCCTTGTGGTGTGCCGTCTGACAGAGGTTTCGTGCCTGAGCGTTGATCAACCAGTTGGACGTAAAAGCGTCGGTCGGTCAAGAAGCTGTCAGTGATCTTGATGTAGCAGTTGGGGATGTCAGAATTTCGTAAGTTTCTTAAGAGTTAGTCTCGCCACACCTTGTCGAATGCTTGCTGTACATCCAGGAAAATGGCTGTCGTATAGTGGTTGAAGTTGACTTGCTTCGTAAGGTGTTCGGAGATCCGGAGCAGCTGGATTTCAGCGGAAAGTTGTGGTTGGAATGCAAATTGGTCAGGTCGAATGATGTTGTTTTCCAAGAGGGGTGTCTTGATGTGCGTCAGGATGATACGTTCAAATTTTTTTCCAATCGTAGGAAGGAGACTGATTGGTCGGTGATGCGCAGGCTGGAGTAGGTCCTTTCCCGGTTTTCGGATGGGAATAATCTTGGCCAGTTTCCATTGTGGGGGGGGGGGGAAATGTTCCTTCAGCAGGCATTCATTGAAAGTTCGCGTTAGGAGCACCAGTGGTATCCGAGGTAGGTGTTTAAGCTGGTCATTTGAAATTACATCAGGTCCGGGAGCAGATGTTGAGTGTAAGTTCCTAAGGATTCTGCGAATTTCCCTTGGCGACGTTAATTCTGGCCGGTCTCCGCTGGGGTGTTGTCTAACGCGGTGTGCCTCTGCCCGAGTGCGCGCGTCCTTTTCGTCGTCATTGTCAAAGTCCGCAAAGTCCAGGCGTGATTGCGTTTCATAAGTATCATCAAAGAGTTCAGTCTTTTGTAGGTTATCAAAGATGAGATTTGTGCCATCCGTAAGTGCCGTTTTTGGCGGCCTGGGGTTCTTGATGTTGAGGATAAATGCCCATTCAGCAGGAGAGGTGGTGGATTTGGGCCATCCGGTTCTCCCACAGTTCATTGGGCCATCCGGTCCTCCCACAGTTCATTGGGCCATCCGGTCCTCCCACAGTACAGCGCGCCATTCCTTGCATCGCCAGGTGAGTTCTCGTGAGAGCTGGTGCATTTCGCGTTTGTAGTCTGGGTGGCGAGTTTTTGCCATTGTTTACAGGCTCGATTTTTCAAATATTTCAGGTCCTGCAATGCGGGCGGCAGTGGTTCGCGATATGGTGTGGAGAAGAGTAGCTTTGTTGAGGCCTGGTGGGCAGCTTTCTTGCTTTTAGAAGTCGGACGGTTGATGGCGTCGTCGAGCTGCTCCGGGGTGGCTAATGGCTCCGTGGGGCACACATTGTTCTTCAGCCACCTGGCGAAGGATATCCAATCTGTGGAGATTTTCGTTTTCGGCGGCAGTGTAGGAAGAGCTCCAGACAGTGTTCCAAGAACATGTTGGTGATCAGAAGTGAGGTCTTTGACCGTTTGGAGAGATAGATCTGGATTCACATTTTTAATTATGGCCACATCTAGCACATCAGGCTGATGTTGTTGAACAGTGGGGAGGTGAGTTGGGTCTTCCGAACCTTGGGTAAATGCTTGGAGCCGAATTTCAAGATCGTACAGACGGGTTCCTTTGGCGTTAGTCTGCCGCGAGTTCCAAGCTACATGCTTTGCATTGAGATCCCCGCAAAGGAGGAATCTGTCGTAACTGTCAAAGATAGATATGAAGTCTTCATCTGCGAAGGCCACTCCAGGGCTCAAGTAGGCAGCGACGAACGTAAGCTTCCCGTGCGTGGTGTTAATCGTCACTGCAGTGGCTTCAAGACTTGTCATTTCTGGCAGAGATTCGTGGGAGGGAGGGAGTGAGTGGATGTAGATGGCCGTGCCTCCACCCGGCCGATTGTGGCGGTCAGTGCGATAGCCCACCATGTTTCGAATATTGAAATTTTGGGTGGGTCACAGATGCGTTTCCGTTAATAGGACGACGTCAATTTTGTGTCGTTCGACGAAGTCGGTAAGTTCAGCTTTCTTGGGTGCGACGCCGTTGGCGTTGAAGAAGCAGAATGTGAGGTTGTGATGTCGATGGCGTTCGTGGCCCTTATCAGCCGGTGAAAAGGGTCATGATTCCTTCAAGTAGACTGAGTAGTTTTGATAATAAATCCGGCGCGTCGTTGAATTTTCGAGCTGTATCTGCAATGATGGCAAAAACGTTTTTGGTTTGGAGTAAATTGATTATTGAGCCCATGTTCGAAAGTGGAGCGATAATATCGGACAGTCCGAGGGCGTTGTCCGTAGATCGTTGCTGTTGTTGTTGTTGGCGGAGATCTTGTAGACGTTGGCGCGCCGTATTTTTCTGGCGAGTCGGTTGTTGTTGGGATGGTGCTTGAAGTAAGGACGATGCAGCCGTCAAAGGGATCCGAAGAGATGGGAAGTCCTTTGGTATCGCCGCAAACGACGGCTGTGTTGGTTGTTGTTGTTCCTTGGATGGTGGAGTTCGCAGCTGGTGAGCGTGTATCGCCTTCTGAAATTCAGGGCAACCGCTCCAAGTGGCTGGGTGGCCTTCTTGTCGACAGTCTGCGCAGATGAGCGGCTCTGTATATGGCTTGGTAACAATTCTTTGCGTGGTGGTGGCCGCCACATCGTACACACCTGACCGACATCTGACAGTACCGGCCAGTGTGATTGAATCTGAGGCATTTCTTGCAGTGGGCAGGTCCGTCAAGCGGCTTGTAATTCTGGTGTGGAAGAGAGATTGGATATCGTAAATGGTGCGGCTTTTCTGTCCATGTGGTAAAGTAACGCAGTAAGCCGACTGTGGGATCAGTTTCTTCGTGGTCAGGTCCCCTTTTTTGAACCGGTGTACGTTTGTGATTGTGAACTGAATGTGGCGAAGTTCAGCGGCTAGTTCGTTTTCGGTGATTTCTTCACGGATGTTCTTGCTTACCACTTGGAGTTCTTTGTCTTCTGTTGCTTGGTGAGTGAAATATGGCATGTTGATGGAATGGAGGAAATCAAGCGCCGCAAGTTGGTCCGCCAGCGTTTCAAAATGGTATTTCATTTGATTGTTCTTGTAGATCGCTTTGAGCGGTCCGCTTATCTTCTGTTTAAACTGGGCGTTGAGTTCCAGATATTTCCCGGCTTAGTTAACTGTGACAGGTGGTATTCTTGGCTTCGGCGGTGATGGAGCTGGGTTATCCTGAGTGGTTGTGTTGTTAGTTTGAGGCTGGTGTTGGTCTACCTTTGCTGCGTCCAGTTGCTGTAGTGGTTTATAGTAGTTGGTTGTGGGTACTGGTTGTGATTCCGTCTGCATAGGTGTGGTTTCGCCGGCTTTCTTGCGTTTGGTGCCCTTCCGGCGGCGTCTGACTTCTTGGGATGGTGCATCAGAGTCGGTGGATTCGTCCTGGTATTCCATGGCTTGATGTTGATCAGTCTGAATTCGACTCGTTGTTCTGTATTCGTCAGAAATTGCGTTGTCACTGGTGGATGAAGCGTCTTGATCCCGTCTTCTTACGAGTTCCTTTGCTCGTGCGTCGCAGTCGCGGTGGAGTTGTTCGAGCTTCTCTTGGATCATTGCACTGCATAAGTTTTCAGATGTGGGGGCAGGTGGGGCGGGGTGTCGCGGTTTAGCGCCCTGAGTGGTCTTGCTCGCGAGTTATACCTCAGCCCTGAACCTCTGTTCTGGCCTAGAGGAACGCGGGCTTGCCACCCGCGGGTAGGGCCCTGGCTTATCGTCGTGCCCTACTCTATCCATCCTACAAGTGCGGCTAGTCCTCACTGTCTCGCCTGCTCCGTATGTCGGTCCGAAATCACGACAAAATTGCTTAGTACTCGCTAAAAAGCAAGTGAGTTGCGGAGTTTACGTAGCTCTCGATAGCGGCGAGTCGCACAAGGCTTCCACACACACTACGATCGCTAAGGAAATCCAACCCCTCCTAGTCTCAAGTCTTTTTTTTTTGTCGTGGGTGGCAAAGTGCTGTCCACTTCGTGGATTGGACTTTCAAGGATATGTGGTGGCAAATGTATTTATTTGCGATTCGTATGATGTATCTTTAGGAGGGCGTTGGGCTCAAATTGGTCCTCTCGACCTCCTCCCCCTCATCGTACTCTGCCAAGATCGAAAGTGGTACCCGATACCTATGCCACTTTGCTGGTTGCACTGTACCGACTGATTCCAGATGACGGGAGTATGGCCTGAGAGCGTCGATTTTATCCACTAGTTTCTGAGTGCGTTCCCTGATTTGATCTTTAATAGGAAGAATCTGAAGTTCATCATGTAGGTCGACCGTATGTGTCCAGCAGGGTGCGTTTAGAACCAGCTGGAGACACCTGTTCTGGAGCCTCTGTCGAGTCTGAATGTGGACGTTACAAGCTGTTCCCCACGTTGAACTGCCATACAGGATCATAGGTTGTATGATAGCTTGATAAATGCGGAATTTCGTCCGGATGTGGATGTCGCTGCTCTTGAGGACTGGGTATAAGGAGTAGATGGTCTTAGTAATCCTCATCTATACAGGAGCTTTTTATCCAGAGTAACTCCGAGATGCTTGTTACTATCCATCCAGTCTACTTCAGCATTAAAGAGAGTGAATTTGGTATCGAGTACCGGGCGTCGTCTGGTGAACAGAATGGCCTTGGTTTTTTCGGTGTTAACCTTGATTTTGTTTCGGTCGAGCCATTGTTCAGTGACATCTAGCTGATCTTGAACTCGCTTCATCGCCATATCCAGTCGTCTGCTTGAGGATAGGAAAGTTGTATCATTGGCGAACTGTGCAAGTAGTGCGGTGAGGAGGGCCTGAAGGTCATTGACGTAGATAGCAAACAGGATTGGCGAGAGGGCCGATCCTTGTGGAAGTCCTTCGTCAGCCCTCTTGAGTTCAGATCTAACTCCATCGACGGTAACAGAGAAGGTCCGCTCCTTAAGGTAGTTGGCAATGAGGTTGACATAACACAGTGGCAGGTCTGTCTGGTCACAGAGTTTGACGATGAGGTTGTCATGCCAAATCCTATCATATGCCGCTTCCACATCTAAGAAAATCGCTAGAACATAGTGGGTGTGATTCATATTGTAAGGTATGTATTCCAATATCCTGAGTAGTTGAAGCTCCGCTGACAGGTGCTCTTGAAATGCAAAATGTTGCTGGTGGATGACATTGTCCGCTACCAGCTGTGGGCGAATCCTGGCCAGCACAACCCTTTCAAAGAGTTTAGAGAGTGTGGGCAACAGGCTTATGGGCCTATGATTTTTTGGATGTCTTGGATCTTTCCCCGGTTTGGGGATCGGGAGCACTTTTGCCGTTTTCCAAGACATAGGGAAGTAACAGTTTAACATACAGCTGTTGAAAATTTTGGTTAAAAGTGCTATCGGCTTCCTGGATAATTGTTTGAGTTGGTCATTTGTAATGAGATCTGAACCAGGCGCCGAGGTGGTCCCCAACCTGCGAATGATCCTGCGAATTTCCCGTGGGGTAATCAGTTCGGGATTCTCGTCGTGGCAGTGAGTGCGAATCCAGTGAGCTGTAAGTTGGATATGCTCATTTTATTCAGCATCTTTGGCGTGATTTGGGTCGCGATTTAACGTGTTTTGTTCTGCATAGGTGGTAGCAAATACCTCCACTTTCCCCAGAGCGTCGAAAATTTGGCGGTCACCATCATGGATGGCTGTGGTACCATTTTTCGGGTTGCGGAGACCTGCGGATGAGTTTCCAATCATTCCGAGACTGAAGTTGGAGCTGAGCCATTTTGTCCTCCCAGCGCTCTGCCCGCCATTCGTGAGCGCGTTTCCGGAGTTCACGGGAGAGTCGGTTCATTTCTCGCCGGTTCTCTGGGTTTCGGTGGATTTGCCACCTCTTTCGAGCATGATACTTTAAGTCCTGTAACATCGGCGGCAAGACTTGGAAGTGTGACTTGGGGAAGTACGTCGCCGTAGAGGAATCCTGAAATGCTTTCCGTATATTGCCCATGAGCTGTGCGATTGCATCGTCGATCTTGACTGGAGTCGAGACATCCACAGTGGGTCGTACATTGTTGTTAAGCGAGCGACTGTATTGGTCCCAGGTGGTGGATACCGGGGGGCGGGGGAACCGTCAAGGCTCCGGTAATGACGCCCAAGACTGAATTATGATCAGAAGTGAGATCGTTGAAGCTTTTCAATGGTGAAGGGACTTTACCCCGAGCTCCATCTGCAATGTCAAGCACATCAGGTCCTTCTTCTTAAGTTGCCAATCCTAAGATTGATTTGCAGCAGCTCTCCATTCAGTACGATTGTCGGCCAGCCTCTTCAATTCCGTGAAACTTCCGCATCCTAGGTCCTGCATTATCTGGCTTATGTACTTTCTTCTAGGTCTGCCTCTTGCCCTTTTGCCCTCCACAAGGCCTTCCGTTATAGTGTGGAGAAGACTTTCATGTCTCAGAATGTGTCCCATCCATATATCTCTCCTCTTCTTGACCGTCTTCCAAAGAACTGGAACTTCCTCCGCTCTCTGCAGGACTTCTTCATTTGTCTTCCTGGCCGTCCATGGAATTTTTAACATCCTTCGCAGACACCACATTTCGAATCCTTCAATCCTTCTTCTTTCGTCCTCTCCAAGTGTCCAGGTTTCGCTGCCGTAGAGAAGCACACTCCCAACAAATGTCTTTATTAACCGCTTCCTTAACGACAGACTTATCATATTTGATGTGAGGAGTCCTTTCCTTTTATAGAATGCAATCTTTGCCTGATTTATTCTACTTATTACATCTTTCCTACTACGACCATCTGATGTTATTCTGCTTCCCAAGTAGACAAAGTCTTGTATTTCTTTCAGCTTCTCTCCATTCAGCCTTATATTCGTAATTGCTTGATTATTTTGTTTGCTTGCAACTAAGATTTTTGTTTTTGACTTATTAATTTTCACGTTGTACCGTGTAGCAAGAGTGTTTTCCATTTCCTCCAACACTACTTGTAATTCTTCCTCATTTTCCGCTAGGACAGCAATGTCATCCGCAAAACGCAGCATATCAACTATGTTTCCCTGGATCCTGATTCCATTAGCTTGTCCTAACTTTTCTCTGACCTCGTCCATTGCTTTCTGTATGTACATATTAAAGAGGACAGGGGAGAGTGCACATCCCTGTCTCACACCCTGTTTAATTTTTGCTTGTTGTTGATGTTCCCCACATCTCACTATTGCCACCTCTTCTTTGTATATGTTCCATATCGTTCTCCTGTCCTTGTACTTAGCTCCAGTTTCCCTCAATATCTGGAATAGTTTTTTTCCATTCAACCTTATCAAAGGCTTTTTCGAGGTCAATAAATGCTATGTAGGTGTCCTTTCCTTTTTCCATTCTTTTTTCTATTATGAGCCTTAGGGCCATAATGGCTTCTCGTGTACCTCTCCCTCTTCTAAAGCCAAACTGGTCTTCTGTGAGCATGCATTCCACGTTCCCTTCAATTCTTCTGAGGAGGATGGTCGTCAAAATTTTTGATGCATGTGATGTTAGGCTGAGGGTTCTGTATTGTGCCCACGATTTTGCTGGCATTTTCTTTGGTAATGGAACAATAATACACTTTTTGAAGTCCTCAGGCAGCTCTCCAGTATCATATATTTGGCAGATTAATTTATACAATTTATCTTTTATTTCTGTTCCAGCTGCTTTGATGATTTCTGCAGCCAATGAGTCAATTTCTGGTGCTTTTCCGTGCTTAAGTGCCTGTAGTGCCTGATCAAATTCAGACCTTAGTATGCTGTCTCCTAGTTCATCTTTATCTACTTCGTCCTCACTTTCAATCATGTCATCTTGTACGTTGCCTCCATATAATTTCTCTAGGTATTCCTTCCACGTAAGTGCTATATCTTCATGATTATACACCATCTTATTATCCTCTCTTATTAGGGCATTACATCTAATCCTTTGTCCTCCTGAGAAGAAGCGTTTCACTGTTTTGTATGCTAATTCAAGGTTCCCTTTCTTCAGAAGGTCTTCAACTTCTTTGCATCTGTCTTCAAGGAATCTTTCTTTTACTTGCTTCAACTTCCTGTTGATTTTGTTCCTAAGCACTCGGTATGCCGTTTTCCCTTCTTCCGTTTCATTATTTTTGAGCTTCCTTCTTTCCTCAGACATAAGTATTATTTCATCAGTTATCCACTCCTTCCTCTTTTCAGGTTTTTGTTTTCCAATTATCTCTTCAGCTGCTTTTATTAGGCCATCTCTCATATTTTCCCAATGTTGTTCTACATTCTCTATAGGATGTTGTTGAATTAGATCCTTAGCCCTTTCTTGGAACTCCTTCTGCGTCTCACGGTTTCCAAGCTTCCCTATATCCAGTTTTCCATTTCCTATTTTCTTCCTTATGCATTTGAACTTGAGTCGGCATTCCGCAACGACCATGTTGTGATCACTCACAATATCTGGGCTTGCGTATGCTCTAGAGTCTTTTAGTTGATTTCTAAATCTATTTTTAACTAGAATGTAATCAATTTGGTATCGTTCTCTATCCCCCTGGTGACTTCCAGGTGTATCTTGTACGGGGTGATGTTGAAACCACGTGTTCGATATTATCAGTTGATTCCTGTTACAAAATTCTATAAGTCGGTCTCCTCTATCATTCCTTTTACCAAGGCCGTAGCGTCCAACAGCTGGCTGTACCTCTTTATCTCCTACTATTGCGTTCCAGTCTCCCATGATTATTAAATTTGTTTCTCCTTTGATTCCTCTCAAGGCTCCATTTAACTCTTCACATACAGCTTCAACTTCCTCATCCTCCTGGTTTGTGGTAGGCATATAGACCTGTAACACAACCGTCTCTGTAGGTTTGGTATCCAGACTGACAAGTATTATCCTTCCTCCATATTGTATATATCCCTTCACTCTCTGCCCCAATTTTCGACTCATAACTACTCCAACCCCACCTGCTCCAGGTCTATCTTCTATCGTTCATGTGTGAATTATCCTGTACTCATCACTCCAGAAATCTCCGCAGTTAGGCCATCTCATTTCAGACACTCCTAGTATATCCAACTTCATTTTCTTCATTTCTTGCTTAAGGTTTTCGAGCTTCCCCATCTGCAGTAAGGTGCGGACGTTCCACGTTCCAATTTTACTATAGCTGTTTTTATTTCCTTTCTTCCTATGAACTGTTGAAACGAGATCTCTGGTAGTCCCCTCCCGGAGAACCGAATGAGGGGCTATTACTCCGGATTGCATTTTTACTAGAGCTTGTTTCATATTCCTATTATGGCTGCTGATACTTGAGAAATCTAATTAGATCCTTAATGAAGTGGTTTCTCCTTGCCTTCTTCATTCTATGCCGTTGGCCATCATGTGGCTCATCCGCCTTTAGGGACAGTTTCCCATCCCAAGGACAAGAGAGTGCCCTGCCTCTACCTGCTCATCCGCCCTCCTAGGAGGCCGTTTCGCTTGGTAGAGGGTGTCTCCTTATTCCGGGAGATACTCGGTCGCCATATCCTCGTTAGTGGTAACAGGGTGTACCGTGCAGCAATCCTTGGCTGCAACTCGTGAAGGTGAGGTTGGCATTTGTATGGAGAGGCTGTTTGAGACGCATCACATACCTTACACCCCAAGGTTGGTGAGCCGTAAAATACGGGATGTACGTGGGCTCCTCAGGGCCGACGGTGACAGCCTGTAGTCGTTCTTCGAGTGCATGAAGTAATTCACCTTTCGGGTTTGTGACCCTGCTGTGCCACATTCCGTGCTTTGCGTTCAGGTCACCACAAAGTAGGACTTGATCATGAGGGTCAAACACAGCGAAAAGATCGTCTTCTTCCAGGGTTAGTTGTGGACTTAACACTGGTGGCAGCTTACGTATTTTCCCCAGTAGGGTATGGATGGCGACAACCGTCGCTTCTAACGATGTAAGCAGCGGAGTGTCTATTTTGCTGTGGGAGATTGACGGCCGAAGGAAGATAGCCGTGCCACCTTCACGTCTTCCTTGACGATCAGTTCTATAACCAATCATGTTTTTTAGTTTGAACGTCTGGGTAGTGAGGAATAGAATGTCCACTTTGTGCTTTTCAATAAATTCATTGATTTCCGTTTTCTTGTTTTGAATTCCGTTTGCGTTAAACACGCAGAATTTGAGGCTGGCAAATCGGACGGGTCTGTTTGCCATAAAGAGCTGTACTGCCCTCATTGGAGGGGCTATGGACCTCTTTAATTTTCGTCATGAGGTCTGGTACGTCGTTGAATTTCCGTGCTGTAGACTGTAAAATGTTAAGTATGTTCTGTTGTTTAAGGGCCGCGAAAAACTGCCCCAGTTGGCCAAGAGTTTTGGTAAATTCCGAAGTTTCTGTCTGCGGTGCGGCTATTGCCCTCCATAAGGTCCGTCGTTGATGTATGGCCTCACTATAATTCGCCGACCCCCTCAAGGAGTGCGAAGGCCGCTGCTGTTGGGCTTGAGCCGGTGTGGTACTAGTAGAGGCATAGACGATTGTGGGAGCGTTAGCGTCCTCTGCGCCAGCTTGGCGTTCCAGAAATCGTTGTTGTTGTTCTGGTAAATTTTGATAGCTTCTTGGAACTAAGAGCATCCTCTCGAAGACACTGGATGGCCTTCTGTGTTGCAATTTGCACATATTGGTGGTAAGGCCTGGAGCGGGTACACGTGCGCGTCTCATGGTGTCCAGCACATCAGACCCAGCAAGCAGGCATAGTACAATAATTCGCAGTGTGGCTGAACTTCTGGCACCTTTTGCATTGCGCGGGGCCATCTTTGCTCTCATAATCTTCTATAATGACCTTCGTATACAACATATATTTGACATCATAAATCGCTTATTATCCTTTTCATGTGGGACAGATACCACAAATACTGGTTGAGCCTTTAGTGATGTTGTGTGTTCTTCCCTTTGTTTGAATTGGTGGACATGGGCGTCTTTGAGTCCGAGATCGATAAGCTCTTGGACCTCATCAGCTGTGATTTGCGCGGGGAGGCGTATGATGACCACTTTCAGCTACTTATCCTTGGGCTGTTGGGGAGTATAATTTGGGATCTTATGAGCCTTAAAGAACGCCAACGCTTTGTGGTGGTCGGAGTAGGACTCAAAGTGATATTTAATTGAGTCCTCCCCATATATTGCTTTCACAGGCCCTTCAGTCTGTTTTTCCAATTCAGCATTGAGTTTCAGGTACGGTCCTGTGAACGTTATCATGATCGGCGGCACTTTTCGACATTGCTTGTGAGGCAAGTTTCTGATTGGTTGATGTACTGCCGGCCGGCGGCGGTTTAGGTGAAGAAGCAGTAGAAGTGTCCATGATCACGATGAGATCCTGAAGAGGTTCAAACCGGTTTGGCGTGACGAAGGTCGGCTCTGATATCGCAGCTTCCGCATTTTCCAAGGATTTCTTCCTCTTCGCGGCATGTTTGGGTGAGACCAAGGAAAAAGGATTTCCTGCATCACGTTCCTGCGAAGTTTATGGCTGCGGAGGCTGTACTAAAGTGTCTTCTTCGTCTGAGATGCTGTGGCGGGAAGAGTCGCGCCGGGAAGGTCGGACACGATGCTTCGTGGTCTGTTCCAGTGCTCTGTGATATCGATTTCTCTTGAGTTGGTGGATCTTCTGTTCGATGATCTTGGTGCAGTGTGATTCAATATCTTCTGACGTGAGGCTATGATGGCGTGTGGTAAACCTACCCGCGGATACTGACCTGGTCCTATTGTCTGAGTTTGGCCTAGAAGGACGCGGGCTTGCCACCCGCAGGTGGGGCCCTGGCCCTTCATTGTCCCCTGTGCTATCCATCCCTACTGTCCGACTAACCCGGACAATCTATCCTAACTCCTGAGTCGCACTAACCAGGGAACATGACAATATTGCAATACTCGCTGAAAAGCAAGTCTATCGTAGAGTTTCTAGCGCCGAAAGTTGCGTTAGGCTGACGCGTCGTTGCAGCTTCGAACGATACGCGACTCCAACCCGATCTTGAGTCTCGAGTCTTTTTTTGTGTGTGGTGGTGGCAAGGGTGCTATCGCCTGGGGCGATTGGTCCTTCATGTGTGCAGGTGATTTTACTTAGTTGGGGACACCATTTATTTAGAAATAGTGGCACCAGGGTGGACTCTTTAGAGGTCACTGTGGGCACAAATTTAGTCCTCGTAAGTGGTCGTCGTCGGGAAAAGCCGATGGCAGTTCAACCGAGGTATGGAATTGCCGGTACCTAATCAAGATGTGCAAACGTGTATCAGATCGAGAATCATGTGGTCTATTCGAATAGTCGCTTTAGAGTTCATGCGAGGAAGCAATGAAAAATTCTAGAGATGCATACATCAGCCCATACGAAAATACACAGTCTTGACATGGAAAGTGTCCATCCAAATCGTAATCTTCAACAGTCAGAACCGGGTCACTTAGCGGCGAACGATCGTCAGTGGTACTCTGACTTTATGCCAGGGAGCTGGTTCATAGGTGGCGATGTCGTCTAACTGGTTGAGATGCGGTCGAAGCCTGTTCACCTTGTTCACCAGGGCTGTCGTTGAGCCCTTGACAAGTTCGTGTAGGCGTGGCATGTCCAGCTCCCTGTGAATCCGTGCAGTGCTCGCCCACGGAGGGGCATTTAGGATCCATTTCAAGCACCTATTTGGTAGCGTTTGGAGCATTTGGTGATTGGTGTTACAGGTGATGCCCCAGGAGGAGCAACCATATAACATGGCCGGCAGGAGGATGCTCTTGTAAATCCGGAGCTTCGTTGCTGGTAGCATGTCTTTGCTGGCCAAGAGGGCATGGATGGCCTTCGTGGTTTTGAGTTTCTTGTCGACAGCGCCTTGAAGAGCATTTTGCTATCGAGGGTAACCCCTAGATAGCGAACTGTAGGTCGGCACGGGACTCGTCCGTTGATTTCAATCCTGTCAGGCAGTTCAGGACGACGTCGCGTAAAAAGGATGGCCTCAGTTTTCGTCGCATTGATTGTGATGCGGTTTAATCATGCCCATGTTTCAGTGAGGTCGACTTGTTCTAACAGCTTCCGGATCGTGGTGTCCAATCGTCTGTTGCTGGCCAGTAAGGCCGTGTCATCGCCAGACTGGGCCAGAACGGTGTCAGGGGTTGTTGGCAGGTCATTGACATACACGGTGAACAGTGTAGGGGAGATGACGGACCCTTGTGGGATGCACTCATTGAGGAATTTTATTCCAAATCGTTTCCCATTGATGGCGACAAAGCGTCTTCTGTTGGTGAGGTTATTGTCAATGAGTTTGAGGTAGCAGCAGGGGAAATCCGTATCATCTTGCAGCTTGACGAGGAGGTTGTCCCACCATACCTCATCATACACCTTTTCGACATCCAATAGGACTGCGGAGTGAATTTTGAAAGGTTCATATTCTTTGTAACGAATTCCGTTATCCAGAAGAGCTGCAGTTCTGCTGACAGGGTTTCCTGATACGCGAATTGCTCTCTGCGTATGACATGGTTATCGAGTAATGGTTGACTGATGTGTGTGAGCAAGACCCATTCCAACACCATAGACATAGTGGGCAGCAAATTTATGGGACGGTGATTTTCTGGCTTAGTGAGGTCCTTGTCCTTCTTCAGTATGGGAACGATTTTGCACACTTTCCACATGTCAGGGAAGTAACTGTGGAGGAGGCAGGCATTGATAATGCGGATGAGCAGGACAAGTGGCTTGCATGGCATGCGTTTGAGTTGTTCATTTGACACCTTGTCCAGGTGCAGAGTTGGTGTTGAGTCGCTGCAGTATCACGCGGACCTCAGCGGTGGTAGCTAATTCCACGATGTCGTCAACAGGGCGGGACCGTATCTGCTCAATGGTAGCGTGGATCCGTCTATTGAAATCTTCTTCATCAGGCGGTTGGACTGCCCGCTGCTCCACTCTGTTTTGCATTTCGTATGTGGAGGCAAATAGTTCAGTCTGCCTAAGGTCATCAAAGACCATATTGTTGTCGTCCTTGAGGGCAGGTTTACGCTGTTTTGGGGCCCTCAGGTTTTTGATGAGTTTCCAGTCATCACGCAGGCGCAGGTGGAGTGCCGACATCCGATCCTCCCAGACCTCTGCCTTCCACTCTTTGGCTCGTCTGTGAATTTCCCTGGTGAGCCGATTTACTGTACTCCATTCTTGCGGGTCTCTGGTACGGATCCATCGGCGGTATGCCTGGTTCTTCAGGTACTTGAGGTCCTGGATTAGCGGTGGAAACGTGTTGTATTTGTCCTCAAGGAACATGGTTTGGTAGACACTAGTTTGTAAGCTGTTCGTATCTGATCTGTTAGTGTGGTAACAGCGACATCGATTTGGTGCTCCGTGGTAAGCGCTGCTGTGGGTATGACATTATTGTTCAGCTACCGTTGGTATTGGTCCCAGTCAACATTGATGGTGGTTCATGGTCGAGGTGGTTCCATGGCATCACCGATGTGGCCTATTACCGGTAAGTGGTCGGATGTGAGGACATTGAGAATGTGCAGGTTCAGGTTGGGAACGAGGTTATTCGTGATGCAAATGTCAAGAACGTCGGGCCGGTGGTTGTGGTTGAACGGCATGTAGGTAATGTTCTCTGGGGCTCTTATTACTGCATGAAAGCGGCCCTCAAGGTCGTGGAGTCTCTCACCGCAGGGATTAGTTTTTCGGCAGTTCCAGGCGTCATGCTTGGCATTGAGGTCGCCACATAAGAGGACCCGTTCATAGGTGTCAAAGATCCGTGTGAGGTCGCTATCATCATAATCAGCTCTGGGGCTGAGGTATCCGGCGACTAAGGCAATCTTGCGTTGCGGCATTTCTATCTGGACAATTGTGGCCTCTAGTGAGTGCAGCAGTGGCGTTAGTTCAGGGTGATGGGTAACGCGGTGGCGGATATAGATTGCCATGCCAGTAGTGGGAACTCCTTCGTGCCAGTGCACATTGCATTGTTGCCAAATTTATTCAAGATGGTGGTGATGACGTCATCCAAGATGGTGGCATGTAGACTTGGCAACATCGCATGACGTCATCCAAGATGGCTGCTTTTGGCGGTAAAATAGGCCAATTGTGCTACGTCCACTAACCTAACCTCAAGAAAAAATGGCGGGACTTTTGAATTTTGCCTATGTTCACTAACCTAAGCCTCCACTACATGAGGTGTGGAAGCGTATGATAATGGAGGAGTGTCGGAGCAATAAGTACAAGAATTCTGTTCAGCAGATTTCGTCAATGCAGAGGGATGGAGCCAGGATGCATCCTGTAACCAGCATATGCTCATGTGCATGCGCAAACTGCAGGCTTATTTACCATCAAATATTCACTCTTCCAAAACGCAAGAGACATTCAGTTGACGCCAATTCGCTTCGGCATAATCATATTCGTATACAACATATATACCATTGAAGCCCATCCTGCAGAATGTGTTCAATCGATGAGTTACGGGTGTTCGACTGCGATTAGTTTAACAACTGTGTAGTTTGCAAGCATACAGCCGAGGACTGCCCCCATAACCTCCTACATACTGAATGGAAACGTGCATTAATCCTGGAACATACGAATAAGAACACAGTCCTCCAAACAAATTCCCTCGAACGAAATGCTTTAAAAATGCATCACCCATCTCTTGGAAACATCTGCTACTGTTGGAACTGTCTACCTTTTCTAAAGCCCACATAGAAGCTACTAGCCCACAAGAGAGGACTGCCTCCGCTCCAGCAGAGCGACGAACTGATACAGTTCACGAGTTCTCCGCTAGAGAGCACTTCGATAGGTCGTGTGTTCACCTTATTCAACCAATAGCAGCACAGTATCATGATGACGTAGTTGGCTTCTATATAAGGAGGACTCAGCAGCTCCTCCACCTCTGTTCCAGTCAGTCAAGATGAAGCGTCAGTCACCACCACAGCAGAATAGGAGGAGGAGCAAGCAGCACCAGAAAAGTAAGTCCTCAAATTATTGTTATTATTATCCTTTCTTTTCTCAGACGTTATGTCTGGTCAAAAATGGAAAGTGATGCGGACCTTGATCAACCGTGAGTTCCTTTTAACTGTACGGTATATGTTACATTGCATTTAGGATCTTTTGCGTAATTGAACATGTATCAGTAATTACAGATTTCTGTAGTTGTATATATAAGTTTGGATATACTTGTATTGCGTTGATGTACTGGTGGATATTGTATGGTATGACTCCTTTAGTTGATAGTATAATTGGTATAATGTCAACTTTATCCTGATGCCACATGTCCTTGACTTCCTCAGCCAGTTGGATGTATTTTTCAATTTTTTCTCCTGTTTTCTTCTGTATATTTGTTGTATTGGGTATGGATATTTCGATTAGTTGTGTTAATTTCTTCTTTTTATTGGTGAGTATGATGTCAGGTTTGTTATGTGTTGTTGTTTTATCTGTTATAATGGTTCTGTTCCAGTATAATTTGTATTCATCATTCTCTAGTACATTTTGTGGTGCATACTTGTATGTGGGAACGTGTTGTTTTATTAGTTTATGTTTTATGGCAAGTTGTTGATGTATTATTTTTACTACATTGTCATGTCCTCTGGGGTATTCTGTATTTGCTAGTATTGTACATCCGCTTGTGATGTGATCTACTGTTTCTATTTATTGTTTGCAAAGTCTGCATTTATCTGTTGTAGTATTGGGATCTTTAATAATATGCTTGCTGTAATATCTGGTGTTTATTGTTTGATCCTCTATTGCAATCATGAATCCTCCCATCTCACTGTATATATTGCCTTTTCTTAGCCATGTGTTGGATGCGTCTTGATTGATGTGTGGCTGTGTTAGATGATACGGGTGCTTGCCATGTAGTGTTTTCTTTTTCCAATTTACTTTCTTCGTATCTGTTGATGTTATGTGATCTAAAGGGTTGTAGAAGTGGTTATGAAATTGCAGTGGTGTAGCCGATGTATTTATATGAGTGATTGCTTTGTGTATTTTGCTAGTTTCTGCTCGTACTAGAAAGAATTTTCTTAAAAAACCTGCATTATGGACAGTTAGACAATTTATGTCGATAAATCCCCTTCCTCCTTCTTATTGTGAATCTTTTTGTTGCTGAATGTATGTGATGTATTCTGTATTTGTGGCATTGTGATCGTGTAAGTGTATTGATTGCTTCTAGGTCTGTGTTACTCCATTTCACTACTCCAAATGAGTAGGTCAATATTGGTATAGCATAAGTATTTATAGCTTTTGTCTTGTTCCTTGCTGTCAATTCGGTTTTCAGTATTTTTGTTAGTCTTTGTCTATATTTTTCTTCTAGCTCTTCTTTAATATTTGTATTATCTATTCCTATTTTTTGTCTGTATCCTAGATATTTATAGGCATCTGTTTTTTCCATCGCATCTATTCAGTCGCTGTGGTTATCCAATATGTAATCTTCTTGTTTAGTGTGTTTTCCCTTGATTATGATATTTTTCTTACATTTGTCTGTTCCAAAAGCCGTATTTGTATCATTGCTGAATACTTCTATTATCTTTAGTAATTGGTTGAGTTGTTGATTTGTTGCTGCCAGTAGTTTTAGATCATCCATGTATAGCAAATGTGTGATTTTGTGTGGGTATATTCCAGTAATATTCTATCCATAATTTGTATTATTTAGCATGTTGGATAGTGGCTTCAGAGCAAGGCAGAACCAGAAAGGACTTAATGAGTCTCCTTGGTATATTCCACGCTTAATCTGTATTGGCTGTGATGTGATATTATTTGAATTTGTTTGGATATTAAGTGTGGTTTTCCAATTTTTCATTAGTATGTTTAGGGACTGTATCAATTTAGGATCTACTTTGTATATTTCCAATATTTGTAGTAACCATGAGTGGGGTACACTATCAAAAGCTTTTTGGTAATCAATGTATGCATAGTGTAGCGACCTTTGTTTAGTTTTAGCTTGATGTGTCACCTCTGCATCTATTATCAGTTGCTCTTTACATCCTCGTGCTCCTTTGCAACAGCCTTTCTGTTCTTCATTTATAATTTTGTTGTGTGTTGTATGTGTCATTAATTTCTGTGTAATGACTGAAGTTGTATATTTTGTATATTGTTGGTAGGCATGTTATGGGGCGATATTTTGCTGGGTTTGCTGTGTCTGCTTGGTCTTTAGGTTTCAGATAAGTTATTCCATGTGTAAGTGTATCAGGGAATGTGTATGGGTCTGCAGTGTAACTGTTAAATAATTTGGTTAGATGTGAATGTGTTGAGGTGAACTTCTTTAGCCAGAAATTTGCTATTTTATCTTTTCCAGGGGCTTTCCGATTGTGAGGAGAATTAATTGCTCTGGTGACTTCATGTTGCAAAATTATCACTTCAGGCATTTGTGGAATCATCTTGTATGCATCTGTTTCTGCTTGTATCCAGCGTGAATGCCTGATATGCTGTACCGGGTTTGACTATATGTTGCTCCAGAAGTGTTCCATGTCTGTTATGTTTGGTGGGTTGTCTATTTTAATGTGTGTGTTATCTATTGTCTGATAAAATTTCTTTTGGTTTGTGTTGAATGTTTGGCTTTGTTTCCTTCGATTTTCACTTTTTTTGTATCTTCTCAGTTGTTTGGACAACGCTTGTAATTTCTGCTTCTTTTCATTTAATTGCTCTATCGCTTCTTGTTGTGAGATTTTACCTAACCTTTTTCGTTTTTTGTCTGATATTTCATTTCTTATAAACTGTGTTAGGCTACAGATCAGAATAGAAAAACTGAGAAGAGCTGTGTTGCCATGCTGGTTTTATGGGTTTCTTCTGTGTATTGGTTTGTTCTGATCTCTGCCTAGTGTGTATATTTAGTGTAGTGAGTGCTCCTATATAAACCAGTAATTGTAACTCTTCCATAGTTGTATTTTTATTTATTTTGTTGTGTATGATTGTGTTGATAGTTGTTGTTGTTGTTTCGACTTGTGGGTTATTTGGTGGTCTATGCAAGAATGGTATAATGTCTGTATTTGTGTCTTTGTAATCTATATATGTTAGATGAAATTTTTCTTCTATATCTAACATGTGTGTCACTTGATGTTCTATTTGTGCTTGTTCTGGTGGCTGCCTTAAGATTTCGTTTTCCTCTGATTGTTTAATTGGTGCGTGTTGTTCTTTGTTTGTTTGTTCTGGGATGTTTGAGTCAATTACTGTATTTTCTTCTTCTTCTGATTGCACATTATTTTGTTCCAGCATTTGTTGTACTTGTTGTTTGATGTTTTCTAATTCTGACTGGGGTATCCTGTTATTCTTGATTATTACGCGGATCTGATCAGCTAGTCGTTGTTCTGTTAAAAATTTTAATTCTGGGTATGTGGTAATAAATGTTGTGTATACTTGTGATCTGTATCCAGTTGTGTTGGTTCCTAAGTTTGTTGCTTGGTAATATGAGGTGTCGATTAACTTCATCTGACCATCTCATCCTCTGTCTTTGTTTTCCTTCTAGGGTGGTTGCAGGAATCATATCCTGCAAAACACCTCTATTTGGATTTAAATCATTTTCCGTGTGGCTAGCAGTGTCGTTACCATTGTGGACGGGCATAGGGTTCAAGCGTCGTCCCCGACGACCATGACAGCACTTGTCCGAGGCTTCATTAGTTCTGTCCTGAACCAACTAATCACACTAAAAGGGGGGTTAGCCCTATTAGTAGTTTGTTCTTTTCGTCCCCTTTTATGACTGGCAGAACATACCGAAGGCCTATTCTTTTCCCGGGCCTCCACGGGGTTTATTATTATTATTATTATTATTATTATTGCTATTGAATATTATTTCTCTACCAACATCACATCATTTCTTATGGATATTCGTCTTGGTCCTCCAGCAGCTCCGCCCATGACGTCAGCATCAGTAGGTCCCAGCATGTCCCGGCCCACTCACGTGAAGGCCTCGGACTCGTCCACGCAGGATCCTGTAGATCAGCTTCTCAGCATGCTGGAGCAGGATAGCCAGGTGTTAATGTCGGTGCCAGACGCTGCGCATGACGGGGCTTCACAGTACTGGGCTCCTTCATACATGTCGTCCACTGATCATAATCTCACAAGGGACATCCCACCATCAGTGCAAGAACAGCAGGCTAACAGCACTGGTGTGGATGTCGTGGATGAGAAGATACTGACCGCCGCTTCACCTCGTCCTTTACTATTCGCCTCAAGCTATGTGTTAACAGTTAGTTGAGAGGCTACCGTATTGTGAAACTTCAAGTCCTACATGGATACGTTTTGAACCACTGTGTTAGTGCTGGAAAATGTGCTCAAAAATATTAAAGTGAAGTTTTCTGACTACAAGTGTGATGAACTGTGTCGTTTAAAAACACAAATCAAGAATCATATGACTACCGAATATTATCCATCCCACTCCTACCAGGACATGTACTGTGGCAGTCTAACTGTGAGTATTCTATCAATGTATGATGACGCTACACTAAAAATTAAAAGTGCTGATGACTATAGTATTTTCAGTATTTTCATGCATCACCCCATTGTTGATAACTTGTTCAATTTAGACATGACTAATTAGTACGATAGAGAGACTAAATAGATGGTGCCCATATGTTCAGGCAGTGTACAACGACATCATTAACTGGCTTCACACATGTAGCATCCACATAGATGATATAGAACATTGTTTTAGTATGTGTATAACACCAGTGGCCAAGTCTTGTGCTATTCCTCGAACAAGTGTTGAAAATGTCGAACTCAAATTTACTGATGGAATACCAGACTATTGTAATTCACCCATAACATTACGAGATATACGTGCTGAATTTCAAGTATACAAGAAGCAGCTATTTTCCAAATACTGTACTTCTGCTGCACCGCTTAAAAAAGAATGTGCTGATTTTTTTCTCATGCTGATCATATTTGTAAATATTTTAATAAATAAATATATTATTTTATAATATTAAATTTGTCATTGTGTGTTTTTTATTTGTCAAGACAAAATTTCACCTACGTTAATCTATATGACTGCCTTCCCTTTAAATATACCACCTCAAGTTCATTCTATTGTGCAGCCGCTGTAGCTCAGTTGTTAAGGTGACTGCGCTATAGTGACTACACACAAACACATATTTTTAGTCATATAAAAGCGTATTCCACACCTTGACCTACCACAGTAGGTATCATGGTGGGCTGGGTGAAACACCCTCGCCTCAAGGGCTTTGTTGTAGGTGACTGGTCCTGTGATGATGACCAAGACCAGAAAACCAACAAGAATGGACCACTCCTTCCCGACAGCATACGAGCTATAATTGTAGGTCCATCCAGCTAAGACAAATGTCCTCATGGCTCTGTTAACGCACATAGACGGAGTCCGCTTGGAGCACCTTTTCGTCTTCTCCAAAACGCTCTTTCAGCCCTTCCAGTTACTGAAGAAAATATTAGATGGAGTAGACGGTGTAACGTACAGAGCCTTCGGTGAAAGCGTCGACGTCCCCCCCCACCTGAAGAGGTAAAGCCTAACACAGCGTTCATATTTGATGATGTCACTGTTGAAAAGCAAGATCAAATCCGTAAATATTTCTGCTTTGGCCATCATATGGGTGTTGATGTATTTTATCTGAGTCAAACGTATTCCAGGATCCCAAAACAGCTGGTGAGGGACAACACAAATCTCATTATAGCATTCAAACAAGACAACCTCAATTTAAAGCACATTTACCATGCTCACGTAGGGACCCACATGTCGTATAATGAATTGGTAAACCTATGTGCTGATTGCTGGAACCACTCCACATATGGCTTTCCCATTGTTGATAAAACCCGTAAACTACATGACGGTAGGTATAGCCGGAACTTCCAAGACTTTCTCCATATGTAAACGTACGAAAATACCTTACCCCATCAGTTAAGATTTTTAAATTTGATATTGGTGTACATTCGGGCACTCTTTCTTTGCACACCTAATCTCTCAGACTGAGCGTCCACCATCCGTGCGAATTCGTCCATGGTGAAATGTTGAGTCCAGACTAGTTAAAGTTGCAAGGGAATTAAAGGACACCCAGAAACTTCTTGCCATTAACCAAAACCGGATAGAGAACAGAATTAGCGCAATTGAGGGCGTGATAGAAGCCGAGGCCGTTGTTATTGAAGAAGGTGGCGTAGGAAAAAAGGAGAAGAAGTAGTACAACAAAGCATATATAAAACCACATGATATTCAGAGCTCTGATTAGTATCCTTCGAGATGTCGACAAAGCATAAAGTCATTCAGGCGCGCAAAGCAGTTCGAGAGAAATTACGTTTGCTGAAGTTGGGGCATATAGATCGCGAGCAAACACTAAATAAAACTTTTAAACCTGTTACCGAATCTATCACCAAGATAGCTTTGCATAATAATGACCCAATCGCAGAATTCACCAACCAGTATCCGACTGTTAAGATAGATAGAATTTTTGGTGTCAGCAGGTCGAGATCGTACATGCTGGGCTCTCAAACTATATCCGATAGCACAATACGCATCGGGGATACAGTGTTTTAAAGAACACCTGGCTTAATTAACCTAATCTTCCTAAGGCCATCAAAAAACAAAATACTCAGCCGATGATCGCAAAGTCTATCGGGAAATAATTAACTTGGCTGATCTGTACACAAATGCCGATGGAACACTGAAAAACCCTTAAAACTCTAAATATGCTACCATTATACAACCTTTACTCAATGAGCAAGCTAAAAGTGTCAGTGAGGGTATAGACTTTCAGCGTAAAGGAGTGAGCAATCAAGTCCCGCAGTATGTCTATTAGTTCATCTGGGTCATCGTAATATATAGACTTCGACTGTTGATGGCTTCAGCTGCTGCGGGCAATACAGCTCATTCGAATGAGGTTGTATCCATAATCTCAGAGCTTCGAGAGACAGGTATCATCGAATAAGTATGGAAACCGTGGTTCGAGAACTGCACAATCCTACACGCAAAACATACCCTCATAGACATTTCATGATTAAAGGGCTGGATGACCTCTGGCAAGCTGATCTTGTAGATATGAATCAATATTCACCTCATAATAATGGACTGAAATACATTTAACTGGTTGAGATATTGCTGTGGTGTTTGAGCGTCTGTTGCAGACAGGAACGAATCGATGCCCGACCAATCTTCAAACCGATCACGGTGGGGAGTTTTACAATGACCATTTCAAGACTGTGATGGCGCGGTATGGCATATGCCACTACTCCACGTTTGCCCACCTTAAAGCTAGTATTGTCGAGCGGTTGAACAGAACAATCAAAGCTCAAATGTGGATGCAGTTTAATCTTCGCGGTTCGTACAAGTGGGTAGATATCCTCCCACAGATAACTGCAAAGTATAATCGAACCAAACGTAGTACAATAAAAGTGAGACCGATCGATGTTCGCGATAATTCACTCATGGACACAGTATATTTCCGTATTAAAATACTCGACCCTCGCAAACAGAGGTTCAATATAGGCGACTTAGTACGTATTTCAAAACACAAGACTTGGGGCGGAATTATCCCGTTCCTCGTTCCAACCCTTGCAGCACTGTCCGCTATAGGTTCACTCACAGGCGGTGCCGCAGCTGTAGCCAAAACGGTCAAAAACGCACAGAATGCACAAGCCCAACTAGATGAAGCCAGAAGACATAATAGCGCTATGGAGGCAGCAGCCATCGGAAAAGGTCTCTACTTGAAACCATACAGGAAAGGACTAGGTCTCTTCATAAATAAAAAAAAAGTCCGTTAGTTATCCTACCCGGCCGAGCGCTCACGAATAAAGATCTAGTTAAAATTATTAAACAAAAACTTCACATTCGTGGGTTCGGCGGCGTCTTTATGCGGAATACATTATCGAAGACCATGTGGCGGACTAATGAGTGCGGAATTGTAAATTTAGATGTTGCTAGGGGTCCAGGGTCCCATTGGGTTGCGTATGTTAAGAAAAGTCCAAATACAGTTCAGTATTTCGATTCATTCGGCGATTTACAGCCGCCTGAAGAATTACAACGCTACTTCACCAGCAAAAGACGCGTCTTCTACAATGTCCGGCGATATCAGGACTTTAACACATATCTCTGTGGTCATCTCTGCGCTATGTTCCTCATCACAGCGACGGCGAACCCCCTCTAGAATGCGTCATCGTCAGATCATGTGCGCGATATATAAAAGAGCTGTCATTGAACACATGACCATCATTTGATGTTTAGATGCAATGTCGTACACTCTGACTTTAAAAGAGCGAGGATCAGTATTACGCGCAAATTACTTTCCGCCGATTGATTTAAGTGCAGGGGGCTGGAGTATTGCACTGATTGGCCTAGAGACGTATAACAGCATTCCAAATAATACACAGAACAACAATAAACTACATCTTGAAATTGACAGCCATAAGGAGATTCTACAAATACAACCTGGTGCCTACAATATTGATGATTTAAACGAACTCTTAAAACAGTCAGAAAAAGTTATTGAACTACGGGCAAACATTAATACCCTTAAATCTGAAATACGGACAGAGAGTGCTACGATCGACTTTACACAGAGACATTCAATTGGTCCACTGCTAGGTTTTGCGAAGGATCGTGTTTTGGTGAAGGATGGAAGTAAATTTTACTCATCATATCATGCTGTAGATATACTCCCAGTGAGTACAATCCACGTTGAGTGTAATATTGCCACAAACTCATACCCGAACGATAAATTGATTCACTCAATTTACGGATTCTTTCCTACAGTCGGCACAGGGTATAAAATAGTTCAAGCCCCCACAAACGCTATACATCTCCCGGTTACTGTTCAGACACTGGACTACTTTGAACTGCGTATTGTGGATTAGAACAATCAGCTTGTTAACTTTAGAGGAGAAGAGATCATTGTACGCCTCCATCTAAGGCGAGATGGGAATAAAGTATAAAGCTAGCACACCAGGTTCACAACCCGTTAGTGCAACGCGGAAGGGCAAGTGATAACACGCCTTAATTACGAATTCCTCATTTCAGCGGGTTTAAAGCCGCAGAATGACGTCGCTCAACGTAACTCAGTCAGTAGAGTATGATGACCGAATTATTCGTCATGAATACCACTCACAAAAAACCCTACGCTTCAAGCACATTTAACAAAAATGATGAAATTAGGATTGTTATGCAGCATCAGGACGTGGTAACACTGCCTAGCAAGAGCTTCCTCTATCTGAACTACACATTTAAGAAAGCTGACGGGGCTACTGTAGCGCTCTCGAAGCTCACTCGAAATGCCGTTGCATTCCTGTTTCAAGAGATACGCTATGAACTCAACGGAATTGAAATAGACCGAACTAGAAATGTTGGCTTTACATCAGCCCCTAAGACGTACGTTTCAGTCTCACCCTCTGATTCAAACAGTTTGGAAAATGCTGGGTGGTTATAGATGCAGTGGATGGGGAGGGTGGACAAAGCCGATGTACCGCATGCATGCCACTAAAAATACTTATGGGTTATTTTGAGGATATGCAGCGAATAATTATCAACGCTAAACAGGAACTTATTTTGGTGAGCAGTGCAAGCGATGCGAATTCATTCTCTCAAACAGCTGCAGAGAATGTTCAAATCAAGATTAATAGCATATCATGGAAAATGCCTCACATCACCATTGCCGACGAGGAGCACTTGAAGCTCTTAAAAGTTCTGAATGCTGGCACCTACCTACCACTAACTTTCCGATCATGGGAGCTTTTTGAATACCCAGTCCTACCTACAGCGTCCACACATACTTGGGCTATTAAAACATCAGTGCAGTTGGAAGCACCTCGATTCATCATACTCGCATTTCAAACTCAAAGGCATGCTTATGTATCAAAGGACTCAACTGAATTTGACCACTGCAAGTTAACTAACGCCAGAGTCTACTTGAATTCAGAATACTACCCATATTAGAATCTACATCTACAGTGTGACAGCAATGTATACAGTCTGGCATTTGACATGTATGCGAGATTCCGAGCATCTTACTACGAAGGTGTTGAAAATGAAGGATGCCTGCTCAGCCCACAGAGTTTCAAGAAGCTAGCGCCAATAATCGTGACTGACTGTTCAAAACAGAATGAGATAATTAAATCAGGACCTATAGATGTACGGATTGGATTTGAATCTTCAGCAAACTTCCCTGATCAGACTTCGGCATATGCTCTCGTTTTGCATGATCGTCTCGTTAACTACTGTCTGCTCACTGGTGTAGTGCAACGAGTTGTATAAATTATTACGAACTCGCACTCTGCTAGCTCTAGCGTAGATCACGATGTTACCTGAAGGTGTGAGGATCGTAGCTGACGTTCAAGGATTTTACTATGATGAGTGCAGGTGTTTCATAATTAAAGACTGTGCATTAATTGTTATATCCTAGCCAGTAATGCCACCCGAGCCCGCTGCTAAAAAGGTTGGCAGCATCAAAGTCCGGACGCCGTCCGCATAAGCAGCGCCAGCGAGACAGGAAATCGCCGCAAGTCTGCGCGCGCCACCGCTGGCTTCTGGTTTCTTAAGCGCTGGAGTCGCGAGCGCTAGGACAGTTCTGTATTCGCCGCTCAGTTGTATACTCGCCACCGAATTGTGTACTTGCTAGTCAGTTGTGTGTTCATCGCAGCCGAGTTGTTGTTTGTCGTCAGCCGACGCTGACCTAGCCGCTCCGACTCGAACTAGACAGATCTCTGTAGACACGGAGTTCACTACTGTGTTTCTGTATCTTCGTTAATAAAGATAAGTACCGACTTTTATTTAATCAGAGTGTTTGGGTTTTCATCTTTCTGTTCACTGTTCCAGCGGACCGGTCGGCCCGCTATTAAAAGTGTGGCGGTGACTTCGTAAGCCGTTTCTACAGCGAATTGTTTGTCCCTACGAACGCCGCCACAAAATTAATAGCATTCACGCAAAGTGATGGAGTAATAGGAACATTTGTATCAAGCGTTGAATCGCCGAAACCATTTAAAGACGTCAAGTGCAATAAGACATTCAGAAGCTCGATGTGGCTAACAAAGTTCTATCACGGTATTATGTGGGACGCCCCTGGCATCTCTTATAAGCATTTGCTCCAATTGCTGAGAGTATTTGATCATAAGGAGACAATAATCTACGTTAAAGGCGATGAGAAGCGTAGCTGGCTGCGTCGAATCTTCAAATATGCGGCTATCCAGAACCTGGAATACTACGATTGTCCACCTATCCCTCAACTTAGACAGTGAACATGTGAAGAAGAAAAAAATAGTTTTGTGTCAGCATCTGAAAATGTAAAATTACTTTAAAAATGGCTCACAAATAAATAAATAATTTTTTTCTCCATAAAAATTCTTGTTTTCTTTCTGTGACACCTACTTCCATAGAAGTAAGTTTATTAGTGATACTGTACGTGAAGCACATTCCACTGGAGCTGTCTGAGGCAGTTTACCTGCTTCTACCTCGCCGGCGCGGCGATGAGTCAGCCGTTGATAGTGACAGGACCTGAAAGAGAGAGTTCTAGGGTCAGCTTCGCCAGATGCCCGCCGTTTAAAGTGACAGGACCACAAAGAGAGTGGCGGGGTCTGTTTGTGACCGGCGGACGAAGTCCAGCACGCGTCATTCAGAGTTCATCTGTGTCTTTAAATCAGTAAAAACCTTATAGGTCTCTCTCTGTGCCAGTGCAACGTATATGGATCATGAATGAGGGTCAAATAATAACAAACTCGGGCAACTTTTTTTTCAATAAAATAATTGAATTTATTATTCAATTCAGATTTTGTTTGCGACATATCAGTTTACAGTAAAATGGTTCACTTTCTTTCACATTATATGAGTTTACAGATAAATTATTCGTCTTCAAGTAAAAATATGAAAGTTCTGATCTTTGCAGATACGTGTTTTTACATTATTCATAAATATATAAGCACTGTAATATATATATAAACTAAAGCAGAGGTACTAGAACGTAATTATATTATCTTACAAGGTAAATAATATCTCTAGTGAAGTTCCACCGGAGCAGTTTTTTTAACTGAAGGCAAATGTATTTTTAGTTCAAGATAGTGGATCTAAAACATTTTCCACTAGCAATGTAAGTTATATTTCGTTGAAGTAAGTGGCTCTAGACATTTTCCACTACAACAAGCAGGTGAACACATTTCTCGGTATAGAGTTTTAATCCACCGTCAAGTATATGTAAAGAATTTAATTGGTGGAACTCACATTCTTAAAAAAACTAGTTCTGACTGGATGGCTAGCGGCAGGTGAAACTTACAACTACTACTAAGATCAAAGCAGATATGAACTGCGAAATTGTATTTTCGTCTTCTTCTATTTGATTATAAGAGGTGTAAAATATTTATCTGCTTTCGGTCATATAGCCATTGACTAGTAATAGTGGAGAAAAAATATACAAATATATGTAAAGACCTTTTTTATAAATGGGATTATTTTGGTTTTTTATGTTTTTTATGATTTTTTTGTTTTTTCTTTGATAGAATAAATAATATTTACACACATGCACACTTAACACAGGCTCATACACATTCACACACACTCAGACATACACGGAAGTACGCAAGCTGATACACACTACAAAACACTCTCATTCAGTATTTACACTATGATAAAAGGGTCCTACTACTACTCTGCAGACACTCTCGCCGTCTCTCTCTCTCTCTCTCTCTCTCTCTCTCTCTCTCGACCGATTTTAAACTGCAGCACAGTGTACACCTCGTGCGCTATCAATCGAGTACTAGTTTGCCGGCCAATATGCGGCGGCTGCAGCTCAGCACCGCGAACACCACCACGTAGGCACTGCAAATAGTCTTCGATAGACAGAGCTCGTGATGCCATCCGTCGTACCCCCTTAGCCCGTCTCTGAGTGGGACCTTCCAATGTGCGATATGCATACATCTTGGACCGAAGACCTACAAACTCCACAATCGGCAATCCATTCGTCTCGTCTTTCATGAGACCGGTAACCTTGTTTTGTGGAACAATACCATAAGGATTATCGGTCGCATAAGAAGACGTGTCGAATTCATTGGCGTGGTACCTAATTACTTCATATGGATCACAGTTCTTCACCCAATAGATGAAACTATCTGTATCCATATAAAGTAATTTAGGATCTGCGAAATGGGTTTTCGCAGACACATAATGAAAGTGATACATGTGGAGTTAGGATAGGTCTAGTATGCAAATCCCCACATAGATAGGTTTAGTAAACTCTACTGCAGTTTTAGCCATCTCCACAGGAACAAAATTCTTATTGAAAACAGTGACTCGTTTAAAATTTGGTCTAGCAATGCATTTTCGTACGCCATAACGCCCATCCCATTGCGTTATAATAAAAATTTCACGTCGTTCCCTCAAATTCTCCATAGTTTTTCCGAAAATTGAATTATTCATTAATTTATAAAAATCTTTCTCAAAGTCACACGACGCGGAAGTTCTCTGTCTCGTATTCAGATCAATATACTCCTTCAACCAGGGGGACTGCTTGAAGGAGATAGCCTGCGTGATTTTAACCTGCTCCATACCCAAGCTGAGGCATTGCTGGAGGTTAAGATAGTGAATGATGTACCTCTGCTTGTCCCCCAGCGGTGTGGAACCTCCTCGCGGAACTAGTTGCTCTGGACACAGCGGCAAATCGGCACGCGCGTCATGCAAACTAATAGAGTATTTGAGTTCTGCCTCCACAACATACCCTACATCAGAATCGGCGGCCATACCCCCCCCCCCCCCCCCTGATTTTTCCACCTAATCCCTTGCATTCGTCTTCGGACAGCCACGTAAACTCGCGAATAGGCAGACATTCCTTCATAGCGTGTCCGTATAAGTTATTCACATCTAGATAAAATATATGACTTGAATCAAGGGATGCGTTAAACCTGTCACCTATCCGTGGGTTATTTGCTTTTGCGTGTATGAATACTTTGGCAGAGCCCCCCACGGATCGCTCGCTCAAAGAAAAGAAGCATGTGAGGATCGGTCAATAATTCGGTACTGCGCCTCGTTTTCTTGAGCATCGGGTCCCAAGACAACCCAGGTGCCGTGTAATAAAAGGCAGGGTCCAGAGAATATGTGGTCATACATAGACTCCGGAACTTCTCGAAAACGTCCGCAAGCAAGCGCTCGTCTGTGTCCATGTAAAGACGTGCGTACTCTCCTAAATTAGAAATGTTGAATTCCCACCAGACATTCACGGCATGCTCATACTCTGCATTCGTTATCGTGTGGCCTGTGAGGTTGCTCGAGAATGCAGTTATGTCGGGTAGCCTGGTTTCGTCGAGTTTGACCATACTGTTCACATACTCTTATGGAAAAACCCCTTTCCTAGTCACAAGTTGAAACTGTTCCTCATCGGGAAATGCAACTCGAGTGATATACATATCCGCCGGAGGTAGAGTTTCAACAAGTTTCTGTAGTGGTGCCTGCATAAAACGTAGTGTATCGAGGAAGCGCAGTGTAATTCTTGACATCATTCGTTTGGAGAATGATATATACTTCTCGACGCTCTCAGGTAGAACACTCACCTGATCATTCTCCAAACCGAAATTGGCCAAGTGCTCAACTAGAAAATGAACGTCATACCCACTTAAATTATGAAAGAAAACTGGTATGTGCCTAGGTAATTGGTACTTCAAATTGCACGCATTGTGAGCAGCGCCACGGAATTTCCCTGTAAGATGACAGTGGTCCCTACGAGGAGTTTCCGCTTTTCTGTCCAACGGCAGCCCACAAATATGACACTCGGTGGCTTTATTATACAAATCTTCATCCTCCTTCGATTCGGTCATTGGAACGTTGCCGCTGTACAGCTTATCAACTTCCAGTGAAAATTTTTCAAGCTCAGAGAGCAACCAAATCGATGGATTATCGCCGACGTAAGATTTGTATGGGTTAAGGTTGGTGTCATATGACGAAACAATTTGGTACGCTGCCACATAAGGTACGTGTTTTTCTGTAAAGGTGGTGTGGGAGGTCGGAGGATCGCCTTCACAGCGGGTCACTTGAGCAAGGATGCACTCAAAGTCGGCGTACACAACAAACGGACACCGCTCTTGGTGGTGAGCATTCCTAAACTTTATGAATTTGTTTTCTTGGGTAGGCATAATAACATGTACCGCATCCTTGGAAGTACAGTCTACTAGATGCGTAGCTAATAACTGTTCAGAGGAGAAATAATTGAGAAACCTTAAACAAATATGTTTTACATTATGATCAGCTGGCAGGAAAGGAATCGGGACATGTCCTTGATCCAGACATAGTGATAATTGTCACCTTCAGAAAAGAGCAGGATATTTACATGCAGCTCACGCTCACCGGCAAATTTTGAGAAATGGAGGGGGCAGACTACGACATGCTTGTCTTGCTCGTCTGACCTGCTTTTCTTCTTCTCCAGGCCATAAACGTGTACCGATATTCCGGTAGTCTGCGCCTCAAATTTAGGTATGTCCTGGATCTTGACGGGGAACTCAATACCATCAAAGTTATAATGTGTGCTAATATCACTGACTTTGTATGTACCTGGACGATAAGGGCAATCTCTATAATTGTAGTTTCTCTCGCAAGCCAGGATTGACCATGCAAAACAAGCCTGATCTTTTGTATTTTGGACATAAATGCATGCTTGTTTATTAGCTATATCTTTAGGGAGCTTGATATAGCTAGACCCTCCATTTAACGGATCGTGGACATGTATATGGATGTCCAGGTGTAGAATTCTGCTGAGTGCCTTAGCTGAGCCGTGGACTTCCATCTCGGAAAAGCGGCCCAATATGACACTCAAGGTGGATTTACGAAACCACTCGGCGATCGATGTGCTCCGCGTTATCACGCCATTATCCCCCCAAAGATAATGAATGCTGGTCTCTTCCTCACCAGACTGAACTTTGGGGGGGGGGGGCTGCGATAACTCGATGCAGAGCACTGCACTTAACGGCGGGATAACGCAGATTATCGACTACCCTGAGGAGCTCGGTTTCCAGGACAGGGAGGCACGCGTTTAAAAATCCAACACGATCGCGGTACCCCCCTGCCAGGTTTTCGATGCGAGTGACTGAGATTCGCTCCTCGAAGGCGTCGGCAATCGCCGAGTACTGCAACTGACGTATGGTGCTACCGACCTGATCTACTTCACTAAAAGAGCGGGTTAGAGAACTGCCACTAGCCACAGGATGATCACTAATACTATTACTACTAATGATACTGGGGGTCCAGCTGGTGGATGACGGTGTTGGCGATGGTGCGTGATCATCATTTAATGGGAGGGGTATGCGTGTTGGTACACGAACCTTGCGCTGGCGGTGTCGTGGGCAGTCAGCTTCGGGAGGCAGATAATGCGGCGACGAGAGATCAGTGAAACAGACAGGCTGCGTGACCTTGGTAGCGGCGGTGGCGACCGCTCCCCTTGCGGCGGCTGTAGGCGGCCAGTGCGAGCAGCCGGGTAGAGGTTCGGCAATCTTGCCAGCTGCAGCTTCGCGCACACGTGCTGGCCGCTGCGAGGGACCAGCGGGCGTGCCCCAGTGCGAGCAGCCGGGGACGGGGTCCGTGACGGCGGCTGACGCACGTGGTGGCCTGGGGGAAGTCCCTGCGTGAAAGTGGTCGGGCACGGCTTCCGTGACCTTGAGAGAGGCGGCAGCTTCACGTGAGGCGACAAGGGGCGCTTTGGCAGGCGAAGCGTGTCTCTGCGGGCGGCATTGATGGCCGGGTTTAGCCGCGACAGGCACACGCGCAGAGATAAAGTAAAGTAATATAAGTACACTGTCTACGGTGGTGAATTCTAACGTTGGCAAAGATAGTTATAATGAGTGTGAGTGAGTAATTGCCGGCCGAAGTGGCCGTGCGGTTAAAGGCGCTGCAGTCTGGAACCGCTAGACCGCTACGGTCGCAGGTTCGAATCCTGCCTCGGGCATGGATGTTTGTGATGTCCTTAGGTTAGTTAGGTTTAACTAGTTCTAAGTTCTAGGGGACTAATGACCTCAGCAGTTGCGTCCCATAGTGCTCAGAGCCATTTGAACCATTTTTTGAGTGAGTAATTACCTTTTTGGCTCTGACTCCAGGGCATGAACAGTTCATCCGGGCAGTCTATCGCACCGTCGAAAAAATAATCAATGCCATCATTCAATAAGTCTTTATAATGGTCTAGAACAAACAAGATATTTTATAAATGGAATTGATAGAGAAAAAGAAATAAGTATAGTATTATTATTAGAGATAGGTAATTTTTGACTTACAAGTAGGCGACTGTTGCTGGAGGGCCTGGATCTGTTCATCAATAGAATGAAGGTCGTCGATGGCGTTTCCTCTAACAGAAGGGAAGATAATTTTTAGTCATTTTGAAAACGATAGCTAGAGTGAAAGAGGATTTATTTTTCGGTATACTCACGTGAGTGATGTTGTTCTGGAGCTGGGGGCTGAATCCAATTATGTATTGGACTACGTGGGGCAGCCCCCAGCTCTGCTTCCAACTCTTGCTGCATTTGCCTTAAGTGATCTAGAAAGAACGAAATAATAATAGTAATAATAATAATAAGATATATGAAATAAGAAAAAAAATTTTTAAATTGTTAATGTAAACGAGTACAATATTAAAAAAAATTTATACTCACAGGGCAATTCCGACTTTGACTGTAGCACAGGAGGCTGTTGGACTCTAGCCCGCTTCTCGCATTCCAGGATCAAGCCCTCTAGGTCCACTATAACAATGAGATAAATTATATAATTAATAAGCGGAAATATATATAAGGTATACAGGAAAATGGATAATGAAGAAATAGAAATTATTTACTTACTCGTTAATGGCGTATCCTGGACCTTGGACCTCTTGGCTGATGAGGGAATGCTGGCTGAGCTAGCTCTCGTCATCATGTTGAGCAGCGAAAAAACAAACGAACGATGCGGCGGACAACGGACGAGTGAGAAAGATGAGTAGGGGGGTGACTCCTTATATAAGTGTGATGACGTAGTATCACGTGATCTTAGGATGGACGAATGGGTGTTGAGGATTGTGTGGAGGTCGTGAATGAGTTCACTAGCAACTCTGGTGGCTGAAAGCTGAACTTCTCAGATGCTTCCAGGACATGGGAGGGAGCTGAGCATTTTACAAAATAATTGATCGTATTTAGAATGGGGAGTGAATTGAGGATTTGAGATCATGAGATGTGTCAGGGTGTATGATTTATTATTAAAAAGTATTTTATATAGATGTAATTGGAGGTTGAATGTATTAAATGGTTCAAATGGCTCCAAGCACTATGGGGCTTAACTTCTGAGATCATCAGTCCGCTAGACTTAGAAACTACTTAAACTTAACTAACCTAAGGACATCACACATATCCATGCCCAAGGCATGATTCGAACCTGCGACCGTTGCAGCAGCGCAGCGACTAAATAAAAGGGCTCCAAATAAATAGAGCGCAGACCCTTCCTTACTTCCCCGAGCAGCACAGCGCAGTCTGAGCTGTTTTTGCGCAGTAACGGCAACCTGGTCAGAATGTGAGTGAGTAGACAAATAACTGGACAAATTTATCTGTAGACGAGTTACAGGTCTGGAAGGAATGAATATCTTGATGGGTGTGGTTGTGTTGCCAAGTGTAGTGCACTACTGGAGTTCAGAAACTGCCTTATGTCAACCTTACATATCGAAACCTATGAGAAGTAAAAGTTTCAAAAAGATATGTCGCAAATAAATAAAGTACACTCGTTGCTCCTTCCATCAGCGTATGCACTGAAATTATTTCCGAAAAGTAGCAGTTGTTTGGCTATTTGGAGGTAAATGTTTTACATTATTTACAAGCGGTTCGCATGTCTGTAGGCTGTGCTATGAGTTATTTTTAACTGTTTACAATTACCAAGCGTGTGTCCAAAGCATTATAAATGAATTATGTAGGAGTGTTTTGCAGGTCTGTATGGTGTGGAACATGTCGGTGTGATACATATACTCCATTCCTAAATAAAGTAAATTCGTTCCTCCATCCATGGACCTAGTGCAGGGTGAGTCCGTTTACCAGGAACGTGTAGGAAGAGGTTGAGTGCTGGTGGCTTAGTTTGAAACAATTTTCTCAGGTTGCTGGCGGAAGCGCAAGTGTCCTTTGTTTACTGGCAGATTTCGAACTTAGCACTGGTTCCTAGGAGGAGGATGTGGCGGTCTGGTCGTCCTAGAAAAGTAGTTGAAATTAGGGAGTTGAACACGTTTGAATACATATATGAAATTGTAAATTCAATTATTTAATATAGCGTGGTGATGAGGGTGAATTAGCGAGCGTTCTCGCGACAAGCAAACGCGCTGTTATACGGTCGTGGTGGATTCCACTGTCGGTCAAACTCTGGCGCCAAACGTATATTTTGTCCGGCACGCGGTCTACAGGTTCCATTGTGTCCAGTGTTAAGTGCTCGCGGGCGCGGAAAGATGTTTACGTAGTCGGACTCTGAGGCGAGTGCGGCTGTCCGTTTGTGGCGGGACCCTGAGGCGCCACTCGCCGCCTACCTGGCGCGCTGGCCGTGGGGGTGTGTGGGCACCGCTGTACGCTTGACGTCAGCCGGCCAGGGAGCTGTCGATGGAGCGGGCTCAGCCGGCCGCGCGTACGTCAGCTGCACTCTGGAGTTTCACTGTGTGAGCGTGGCGAAGTCAGTTGGGACACACCTGCATGCCCGTAATGTCTGAAATAAAGAGTCATTTTCCAGGTGTTTGCAGAAGGCTATGTCCGTCGCATGTATGGAGGGTGTGTGACGTAAGCGGGGCCGCGGCGCAGCGATTGTACAGTTATTATGCGCGCGCGAGAGCGAGTCAATTAGCGGGCGTTCTAGTGCCGTCCAAACGTGCTGTTACATAGTCATGGGGGGTTGCACTGTCGAGCAAACTTTGCCGCCAAAAGTGTAGCACTGCGTTCTCGCCCGCACAGGGACACGTGGTGGACGGTGAGCAGTCGGCATCGACAGGTTTGAATGTGCCCAGGAAAAACAACTTCGGCGCTGAAAGTGTTGCAGGGAAATGGCCGACCATTGCGTGATTCAGCTCCGAGGCAGACAATTTTGGCAACAAACGTGCGGAGGCGACGAATACACGTGGTGAGCGGACAAGAGGCCACTGTGACGTCAAACTCGGCAAGTTCCAGCGTGTCCAGCGAAAACATGTTTACGACGTGGGAGCGATTGCTGGGCTCGCCCCCCGCGCTAGTGGCCGGCCGCCTCACGTGACAGGCGTAAGCAGTGTCTCTGTGCGCGGGCCAGGATTTGAACCAATTCAGTTGGAGCACAGACGTCGTGGTGGCAGCACACACATCTTTGATATCGCAGTGCAGACTGTGTTGGAGAACAAGTGATGACCATACTGCTTGAAATAAAGTCTTCAGTCCCTTCCCCCTGCAAAATCAAAGGACGTGTATTACGTTACTATAAGTACAGTTTATTATTTGACGCGATTATGATAGGCTACCAGTGAAAAAAGATAAGTGATGGAGAAAGCTCGTACATGTGATCAGTTATGGTGTTGGGATTTGAACTTGTGATAGATTTTTGTTATGTATGTAAGGAAAATGGCTTTCCCACCGAGAAAATCGGACATCTTGAATAAATAATAAATGAGAATAATAAATAGAAGTACAGTTTCCGAGAGAATATCGTGTTGGAATTTGAATTTGGCGCAATTTTCTAGTGGAGGTAGGCCTATAATAATAAATGATAATCAATGATAATAAATGATAATGAATGAGAATAAATAATAATGTATGTTAATGAATGATAATCAATAATAATAAAAAGACAAGTACGGTCTTTGCATGCATTATCCTGTTGGAATTCAAACTTCCTGCCATTTTTTCTCCTGGAGGCTTAGGTTAGTGGACGTAGCACAATTGGCCTATTTTCCCGCCAAAAGCCGCCATCTTGGATGACGTAATGCGATGTTGCCAAGTCTACATGCCGCCATCTTGGATGACGTTATCGCCGCCATCTTGAAAAATTTGGCAACAATGCAACGTGCGCTGGCACGAAGGTTGTCCCTTTACTCATGCCGCCTCCTCACCTGTTGATTCTGTCAGTCCTGTGGCATACCATGTTGCGTAGTTTGAGATTTTCAGTGCGCTGTAGGTGCATTTCAGTGACAAAAAGGACATCGATGTTCTGGTCTTCGAGGAATTCGTTTAAAAGTTCCCGTTTATTGGCAATTCCATTGGCATTGAAATTGCAAAATCGGAGGTTCTGTTTCTTGGGAGGCCTAAGGTCCATTGAAGGAACCGATGATGGTCATCACTCCTTCAATGGTGGTTATAAGTTTGGGCACTAAGTCCAGTGCTTGTGTGAAGTTGTGAATGATAGTTGTGATTTGCTGCAACGTGTTGGATGACTGGATCTTGTCCCAAATTGACTTAAGTTGACGAATGAAACTGAGGACAGAGTCTAGGCCGGTGGTGGCGTCAGTGTCGGCCCATGCGTTGTTGGGTTGTGGTGGGAGAGTCGCCCAGTTTCGTCGTCCCATGCGGCTAGCCTCGGCCGGTGTGGGCATCACTGTCGGCCGAATTGTAGGCCTTGGAGCCAGCCTCTGCTGTTGCGGTCGTGTCCTGGTGTAAGCGTCGATCGCCTTCTGATATTCTTCACAGCCTCTGAAAGAGGCGGGGTGGCCGTACTTGTTGCAGTTCACGCAGTGGAGGGTGCTATCTTTGGGCAGTTGGCATTGAAAAGCCCTATGATTAACGCCACATCTGACGCAGCGCGTCGGCATATCGCAGTAATTGACGGTGTGGAAGGACCCCTGGCATTTTTTGCATTGCAGGGGTCCACCTTACTCTTGTAGGATTCAACAGTAACTTTCATGTCAAGCACGTACTTCATGTGATATATTGCCTCATTTTCTGGGTGCTTGTCCAGCGTTACGCAGTAGACATCCATCAGTCGGAGCTCCTTGGTGGATTCATCACGCTTCTTATACTGATGCACATTGGAAGACGGGAAGTTTTGTCGGTGCAGGTCTTCTTGAAGATCCTGTTCTTTGACTGTATGCGGGAGGCCTTTTATGACCACCTTCGATTGCCTGTCGGCCTGGAGTTGGTGGGTGAAATTGTCGATTTTGTGATGGTTGAAAAACTCAGGTGCCGTTCTTTGGTCCTTGATTGATTCGAAGTGGTACTTGACTGTTTTGCCTTTGTGGATAGCTTTAATGGGGCCTTCCATGTATTATTTGAGGGCCTTGTTTAGCGTGAGGTAATGCCCTGCGTATTGGATGGTTATCGGCGGAATGCGTGGTCTTCTTGGGACCGTTCGCTGTGCCGGTGTGGTTGTCGTCCGTTGTTGGGTTGGGGGACCCGCTGTTGCGTTGTTGGCGACGTCCATATTGGCGGTAGCATCATTCAGAACATCGAATCTGTTCGCTGTTTGTATGTTGAACTTGGTCGGCGCGCCGGATTCGGTGGAATTTTTCCTCTTGAGTGTTTTCTTGGCACATTGGAATGTTCCCTGGCCGTCGTCATAATCCATGTCGGCGTCACTGGAAAATTCGGCGTTGGTGTCGTCCACGTGGGAAGCGTCGCTGTCCGATTGGTGTGTCGCACCAGTGTCCGTAATGTTGTGGCGCGCTAGCTCCTCCCGGTGCTTGCCGGCCGTCTTCTCGTCCCTGCTCGCAATGGACGTTCTGCTAGTGCTACGCGCGCGAGAAGAATCCCGCGCTGAGTCGGTGTGGTGAGCTGCGCCGGTTGGGCGCTCCGTGTTGCGGCGGCGCGGGCGCGGCGCTTGTGGTACGTCTCGCCCTGTCGAATCAGTGGTTGGATGGAGTTGCTGAAGGTTCACAGACTCAGACCCAGCCCTATCCGCGGAAATGGAACGTGCCCTACTGAGAGAATCAGGCCTGGAGGCGCGCGGACGTACCCCGGCCAGGGGGATGTCCGCCTGTTGGATTTCCGCCTGGGGAGAAGGCCCTGGTGCCTCAAATTGCCCTGTGCTAGCCATGTCCCTACCTCCTCTGGCTTTTCCAGAGGAGTCTCGCCTAGTAATCCTATTTGCGTCCTAATGAGGAGCCAACAACTTGCCTCCAGAAATCAGTCGTACAGCCAACGCGGCATGCGCGCGATGAGTAGCTGAGGTAAAAAACAGTGCCGTGCAGTGACAACCACGCGGTACCGGAATCCGGCCTCGAATGTCTCGAGTCTCCTCCGCTAAGGAAGTCGTCGGCGGGCGCGGACCGAATGGGGAACGCACTAAGCACGGCCCCGCAGCTGCCAATGGTAGCGCACAGCGGAGCGAATGCCCAGCTGCCCCTTTTTTCCGTGTGTGTGGTGTGGCGGAAGTGCTACCATCTTCAATGGTTGGACTTCGTGTTGGATGGTAAGGTAACATTTTATCTTTTTATTGTCGTTGGCAGGCTTTGGGCTCAAGGTCCTTTAGACCTGCAATAACTTTAATTTCTTTATATTAGGAAATTATTGCTCGTGGCACCTTGATTCGATGCCACGGTTCTGGGTCTACTAGTCCTATCTCTTCAAACTACCTGCTAGTTGGTCGTAATGTATCATTTTCTTTTTCAAAGATTGCTCTAGTTTTTTTGACGATGATATCTGATATTTTTGGTAATCCTGTTTCTTGGTGTAGCGTGTGTGTTCTGGTCCATCTGGGTGCCTGTACTATAATCCGGAGGCAGCGATTTTGAAGGATTTGTGATTTTTGTATATTGCTTTTGCTGGTCGTACCCCATGAGCTAAAACCGTAAAGCATCATGGGGACGATGGTGGCTTTGTATAATCTCAGTTTGGTATGCAGTGACATGTCTGTACTAATCAAGAATGCGTAAAGGCTATGGATGGTGCGGATGATTTTGTCAAGTTTGATCTCTATGTGTAGGTTGTGTGTTAGTTTGTCAATTGTTATGCCGAGGTAGCGGGTGAAGGTGGTCCAATTCACATCTTGATGTTGTATCGTTAGTCTTCTGTTCAGAATCGGGCGTTTTCTAGTGAATAGGATAGCTTTCGTTTTTGTTGGGTTGATGTTATTGTCTGTGGCCCATAGTTGCAAGATACCCAGTTGGTGTTGAAGTCTATTGATCATGATATTTATTTGTCGGCCGCTCGTCATTAATGCTGTATCGTCGGCAAATTGTGCTAGTCGTGTATGTTGTAGTTTTGGTAGATCATTAACGTAAACTGTGAAAATGATTGGCGAAATCACCGATTCCTGTGGAATTCCTGCATTTTGATTCTTCGTCTCTGTTCTGTATCCTCCTATCTGCACGAAAAAGCGTCTGTCTTGTAGAAAATTGTCGATTATGTTTGGCTATTAGTTTGTCTCGCCACATTTTGTCATAGGCTTTCTCAATGTCCAGAAATATTGCAGCTGTGTAGTTCGATCTATTCATGTTGTATGAAAGGAGCTCGGAAATTCGAAGGAGCTGCATCTCAGCGGATAGTTTTTGTTGGAATGCAAACTGTTCCGGTCTGATAATGATATTGTCCAGCAGGGTGGGGCGAAATCGTACCAACAGGAGTCGTTCTAGTAGTTTGCCAAGGGTTGGGTGCAGGCTGATAGGTCTGTGGTTGGTAGGATCCTGTAGGTCTTTATCTGGTTTTGGAATAGGCGTAGGGAAGCAGTCGTTTAAGAGGCAGCTGTTGTATAGTCGAGTCAAAAGGACGAGAAGCTTCCTCGGAAGATGCTTGATGTGTAGGTTTGTAATTTTGTCCGGTCATGGAGCAGAGTGTGAACCAAGATTGTGGATGAGGCGGCACCGTTCTCCGGGAGTTGTTAATATCGGGCGATCTCTACTGATGGTTTGTATGATTCGGTGCGCAGTCCTTCGTGTTTGTTCGTCTTCTTGGTCGTCGTTTGCGCAATCGATGAAGTTTAAGGTGTTTTGTGTTTCGTAAGTATTGGCAAAAAGTTCTGCGCGTGCAAGTGGTTCAAATATTAGGTGTCCTTCATGTTGTAAAGCTGTCTTTGGTGTTCTTGGTTGTCGTACGTTTCTGATAAGTTGCCATTCGTCGCGAGACTGGAGGTGTATATTTGCCATTTTATCCTCCCCCAGTTCGGTTCGCCATTCGTGTGTCCGTATTGTAATTTCACGTGAGAGATCCTTCATTTGTCTGCGGTATATGGGATTACGTGTCTTTTGGCATTTCTTTCTCGCTCGGTTTTTGAGATATTTTAGGTCCTGAAGCGCAGGCGGAAATGCTTCATAGAATGGATTTTCAAATGTGATAGTAGTAGATGCCTGTTTTGCTGCGCGGCGAATCTTAGTTGATAGTGTGGCTATTGTTTGGTCTGTGGCTTCAGTTGTTAGTATTGAGGCATCGTTGGAATTGTTCCCAGTCTATGACGTGTTTAGTAAATGGTGTCGGGGATGGGATGGCGTGGGATAGGCGTTCGATACAGATGATAATCTGATGTAAGGTCATTTATTGTCTTGAGGTTTAAGTTTGGATTTACGTTTTTGACCCTGACTACGTCAAGGACGTCTGGGCGATGGTTACGTGCAGCTGGTATGTGTGTTGGATCTTCAGGGCCGACTGTTAAGGCTTGTATGCGAACTTCTGAATCATAAAGGCTGTTTCCTCGTGCGTTTCCCCACCGTGAATTTCATGCTAGGTGTTTGGCGTTTAAATCGCCCCCTAGGAGTACTTTGTCATCTGAATCGAAGAGTTGAATGAAGTCCTGTTCGTGGAATAGGTCTGCTGGACTAAGGTATGCTGCAACGAGTGTTAGTTTTCCCTGAGTGGCGTTGATCGTAACTGCTGTTGCTTCAAGTGTGGCGAAGTGTGGAAGGGTTTCATGTTAGTGGGTAATAGTTGAACGTATCAACCCCTCTTCTGTTTGAGTCGGTCTAAGTGCGTTTCGGATAGGAGCATTACGTCTATTTTGTGCTTTTCAATGAATTATGTCAGTTCTGGGTTTTTGGTCTTTACTCCATTTGCGTTGTAAATACATATTGTAAGGTTTTGCATTCTGTTTCTTTGTTCCATTATTCAGTGGAGAATATGTTCATTACGAGGATTTTTGTTATTAGATCTGGTGCATAGTTGAATTTTGTGCGATATTGATGATTGTTGTAATGATGTTATTTTGTTTGAAAAAAGTGAAGATGGGACCGACATTTGAAAGTGCTTTGAATATTTCTGATATTCCGGACATTTCTTCTGTTTTTGGTGGCTGTGATTGTTCCTGTCGTTTCAGTTTCAATAAATCACTTAGGCGGCGTTTATGTTGTGGTTTGGATTGTGATGTAGTTGATTGGTGGTCAGTTGACGGTGTCTTCAATGAAGGACATAGTTTCGGTAAAACTGAAGGATGGTGTAGCAGTCTGGTTTCGCTGGGGTTCTGTTTGTTTTGATGATATTCTGTTGGTCATAATAGCTTATTGAAATTCTTCACACCTCCTCCATGAAGCGGGATGGCCTGTTGACCGCAATTAGCGAATTTGGGTGGTTCTGTTCGTGGATGTGTACAGTCTTTGGAAAGGTGGTAGCCGCCACACCGCACACAGCGTACTGGCATTGAGCAATAGTTGCCGGAATTGTAGAATTTTTGACATTTTTTTGCATGTGCGGGGCCGTCTCGGGCATGGTAATCTTCGACTGCGACTCTCGTGTGGAACATATACTTGATATCATAAATGGCTTCATGGTTTGTTCCTTTTGGCAGTGTTAGGCAGTAGGCTGGTTGGGGAATGTGTCGTCTTGTATGGAGATCGCGTTTCTGGAACTGATGTACTAATGATATTTTGAAATTGAGATGGGTTAGTTCGGCTTTGACCTCGTCTTCTGAAATTTCTTCGGGAATTCCCTTTATTACGAGTTGCAATTCGCGTTCTTCTGCAGGTTGGTGTGTGTATAGTAGCATGTTAATTTGTTGAAAGAATTGTAGAGCCTGACGGTGATCTTCAAGTGTTTCGAAATGATATTTAATCTAATTGTTTCGGTAAAGGGCCTTCACCAGACCTTGAATGGGTTGCTTTAAAGGTGCATTCAGTTGGAAGTATTTTCCCACGTAGTTTATGGTGATTGGTGGGACCTTAGGTTTTGCAGGTTGAGGTGGTGGTATTGGATGATCCTGGTTGTGGTTGTTGAGGATTGGTTTCGTCGCGGAGTATTTGCTTTGTGTAGGAACAGGTGTGGATTTCTTGGTGGATGGTGGCTGGTCGGGAAAACGTCTTCTTTTGGTGGTTTTTCTTCTTCCCTTTTACAATTTTCAAGGGAATTTCTGATTCGTGTGAATTGTCAGGGATGTCCAAAGAGTCTGTAGTTTCCATGTCTTGTATTGTGTTCTTATTGGGTGTTTCGTCTTCGGACATGTCACTGTCAGTTGGTAAAGGCTCTTGCAGTCATCTGATTGCCGCTTCTTGTGCAGATAGGTCGCGTTCTTGTCTTAGACCAACATCTCACTGACACTGAATCTTCCGAAGACATTTGCCAACACATCATACAAGAAAGAATAACACGACTGTGTTCTGTGTAGTCCTGATCGCGGAATCTGTGTGAGCCCTGATATCCTGGCCTGGCCTGGCCTTGAGGAACGCGGACTGGCCACCCTCAGGTGGAGCCCTTGGTCCTCTTCATGCCCTGACCTAACCATGACTATCAGTGCAGCTATCTTGCCTACACTCGTATGTCGGCCTAACTCAGTAAGGCACGACATCTTCGCTTCACAGTGCACGGCACCGGTTTTTGTAGCGGCAAAGACCACTAGTGGCACTCGATAGCGAGATCGCACTCGGAGGTGATACACAGGTGGCGTACGCTTCCTGCTCGGCCTGGCCGATGCCCAGCTGCCCAAGAAGCCGTGGTAGGTGTTCACGGAAACAGACCGGAGACTGAACAAACGAGAAACGTAAACGCCTCCACAAATTAGGAAACTGTCACCCGTAATAAGCTCATAAAAATGTGACCACGAAAGGGATAAGTCGTCGTGGTTTGCGCCAGTTTGTAGTTCAGTGACTTGCTATGAACCGCCTATGCCATACCATGCAAAAACAACAATTTTAGGCACCCATAGTTTTTTTTTAATTTAAGTGGGAAAGATGGCTTCCCACAGAGCGCCAGATGGTACTATCAACTTTTTAGAAATTTTGTTCTACATCTCTCTACATCTACATCCATACTCCGCAAGCCACCTGACGGTGTGTGGCGGAGGGTACCTTGAGTACCTCTATCGGTTCTCCCTTCTATTCCAGTCTCGTATTGTTCGTGGAAAGAAGGATTGTCGGTATGCTTCTGTGTGGGCTCTAATCTCTCTGATTTTATCCTCATGGTCTCTTCGCGAGATATACGTAGGAGGGAGCAATATACTGCTTGACTCTTCGGTGAAGGTATGTTCTCGAAACTTCAACAAAAGCCCGTACCGAGCTACTGAGCGTCTCTCCTGCAGAGTTTTCCACTGGAGTTTATCTATCATCTCCATAACGCTTTCGCGATTACTAAATGATCCTGTAACGAAGCGCGCTGCTCTCTGTTGGATCTTCTCTCTCTCTTCTATCAACTCTATCTGGTACGGATCCCACACTGCTGAGCAGTATTCAAGCAGTGGGTGAACAATTGTACTGTAACCTACTTCCTTAGTTTTCGGATTGCATTTCCTTAGGATTCTTCCAATGAATCTCAGTCTGGCATCTGCTTTACCAACAATCAACTTTATATGATCATTCCATTTTAAATCACTCCTAATGCGTACTCCCAGATAATTTATGGAATTAACTGCTTCCAGTTGCTGACCTGCTATATTGTAGCTAAATGATAAGGGATCTATCTTTCTATGTATTCGCAGCACATTACACTTGTCTGCATTGACATTCAATTGCCATACCCTGCACCATGCGTCAATTCGCTGCAGATCCTCCTGCATTTCAGTACAATTTTCCAATGTTAGAACCTCTCGATATACCACAGCATCATCCGCAAAAAGCCTCAGTGGACTTCCGATGTCATCCACAAGGTCATTTATGTATATTGTGAATAGCAACGATCCTACGACACTCCCCTGCGGCACATCTGAAATCACTCGTACTTCGGAAGACTTCTCTCCATTGAGAATGACATGCTGCGTTCTGTTATCTAGGAACTCTTCAATCCAATCACACAATTGGTCTGATAGTCCATATGCTCTTACTTTGTTCATTAAACGACTGTGGGGAACTGTATCAAACGCCTTGCGGAAGTCAAGAAACACGGTATCTACCTGTGAACCCGTGTCTATGGCTCTCTGAGTCTCGTGGACGAATAGCGCGAGCTGGGTTTCACACGACCGTCTTTTTCGAAACCCATGCTGATTCCTACAGAGTAGATTTCTAGTCTCCAGAAAAGTCATTATACTCGAAAACATAATACGTGTTCCAAAATTCTACAACTGATCGACGTTAGAGATATAGGTCTATAGTTCTGCACATCTGTTCGATGTCCCTTCTTGAAAACGGGGATGACCTGTGCCCTTTTCCAATCCTTTGGAACGCTACGCTCTTCTAGAGACCTACGGTACACCGCTGCAAGAAGGGGGGCAAGTTCCTTCGCGTACTCTGTGTAAAATCGAACTGGTATCCCATCAGTTCCAGCGGCCTTTCCTCTTTTGAGCGATTTTAATTGTTTCTCTATCCCTCTGTTGTCTATTTCGATATCTACCATTTTGTCATCTGTGCGACAATCTAGAGAAGGAACTACAGTGCAGTCTTCCTCTGTGAAACAGCTTTGGAAAAAGACATTTAGTATTTCGGCCTTTAGTCTGTCATCCTCTGTTTCAGTACCATTTTGATCACAGAGTGTCTGGAAATTTTGTTTTGATCCACCTACCGCTTTGACATAAGACCAAAATTTCTTAGGATTTTCTGCCAAGTCAGTACATAGAACTTTACTTTCGAATTCATTGAACGCCTTTCGCATTGCCCTCCTCACACTACATTTCGCTTCGCGTAATTTTTGCTTGTCTGCAAGGCTTTGGCTATGTTTATGTTTGCTGTTAAGTTCCCTTTGCTTCCGCAGCAGTTTTCTAACTCGGTTGTTGTACCACGGTGGCTCTTTTCCATCTCTTACGATCTTGCTTGGCAAATACTCATCTAATGCATATTGTACGATGGCTTTGAACTTTGTCCACTGATCCTCAACATTATCTGTACTTGAGGCAAAACTTTTGTGTTGAGCCGTCAGGTACTCTGTAATCTGCTTTTTGTCACATTTGCTAAACAGAAAAATCTATTTATGGCTGAAATCATCGATGCAGTAACTGCTTTATGATCGCTGATTCCCTGTTCTGCGTTAACTGTTTCAAATAGTTCGGGTCTGTTTGTCACCAGAAGGCGTAATATGTTATCGCCACGACTCGGTTCTTTGTTTAACTGATCAAGGTAGTTTTCAGATAATGTACTTCAAAAAATTTCACTGGATTCTTTGTCCCTGCCATCTGTTATAAACGTTTGAGTCTCCCAGTCTATATTCGGCGAATTAAAATCTCCACCCAGAACTATGACATGGTTGGGAAATATACACGAAATATTTTCCAAATTTTCCTTCAGGTGCTCTGCCACAACAGCTGCTGAGCCAGGGGGCCTGCTTTAACCGCGACCTTCACCCAAATTATTTCACATTTCCGATCTCCGTCAATTTCCTTCGATACTATTGCACTTCTTATCGCTATAAACACGCCTACCCCTTCACTGTCCACCCTGTCTCTGCGGTATACATTCCAATCTGAGTTTAGGATTTCATTACTGTTTACGTGTGGTTTCACCCAACTTTCTGTCCCTAGTACTATATGGGCATTGTGACCGTTTATTAATGAGAGCAATTCTGGGACCTTTCTATAGACGCTCCTGCAGTTCACTATTAGCACATTAATGTTGTTATTCCCTGTTGCATTTTGCCTACTCCTACCGTGCCGCGTCTCAGGAGGCGTCTATGTAACTTTTGATATTGCAAAAAAAAAAAAAAAAAAAACATCATTCCTAGATTATTATTTTTTTTACTCTGAAACTATTAACGAAAATTCAATCGCTGTATGTTTTGGAACAGCCTCTAACTCAGACCTTCTAATGTGGGTGAACATCTGCCAAAGAAAATTGTGAAGTAGAGACGTTGCGTATGTGCAGTTCAAGATTTAAAAAGAAACGAGAATAATACCCTCAAATTGCAATATTGCTTTGTGTGTAGGTCCATGTTTGTCAGGAGCACCAGTGCTGTCTGTTTTTTTTTTTTTTTTAATGAATACAGATGGACGTCCATGTCGTTTCCTTGGTGGGAATCCTGACTGTAATTTTCTTGCCATCTGTAAACAGAATGTTAGCTGCTCTCCATTTCCTGTAACTGATGCTGCCATTGTGAATGCGTTTTATAATGCACGCAGCAATCAGAAAATAAAAAATCTGTGCCACCATTTTAGCCATCTCCTTCCAACTTCATGTTGTTCTCGCCTCTGGTTGAGGAGTTCTACACCGTCCATTACACTGTTGTACAAACTTATGGCACTTGGACAACCAATGCTACATATGAAACCATCTCTTCCTTTTCTGAAAACGAGTGTTACATCCTTGGGAGGTGTTGCTATAGACAGAACTGTTACTGCCTTGCTACTTTATCGCAGCGACTGAATCTTTCATCTGCGCCTTGAACTCGCCTCGTGAAAATTTGTCTTTTTTCTTCTTAATTTCTGGAAGAACTTTTCTGTTGACTCTGACAGTACCTACAGAATATATTCCATTACAGAAGTGTTTTCATTAGGGCATACGAAGTGAAATAGTTGTCAACTCCAACAATACATTTACTGTTTTTCATAGATAAACACAAGTCAATGGAGGGTGAAGCTTTGAATATGCCAGCCACTCGTGCTGGCGAAGCGTCAGAAAAATCATTAGATGAACGTCGGCCGAAGAACCCGAGACAGAAGCCAATAGGCAGTTTGTCAGTGCTAATATTGTCTTCCCCTTTTCCGCAATAGATCTGGAACTTCAGTAGATAGCCTTTCTTAACATCAGCCAGGCACCAAACTTTGTACCCTCATTTTATAGGCTTCATGGGCATATATTGTTTTATGCTCGATCTTCCCTTGAAAGATATCATATAATCTTTGAGGCTGATAATCTGTTGCTGAATCTGAGCCTCTAAGAAATTAGCATTTAGGGCGTCAGTCAGGGGCCTCACTTTACATAGTTTATCATATCCATCACCGCCCTTCCCCACTACCTTCCAATCATCATTCAAATGGTTTTTTTAAATTTTTTTACACCGTTGACCTCAAGAAACTACTCATATAGACGATTCGTTTTAGAGAATGCTTTCTTGGGAAATGCTAAGTTTTCTCTAACAGAATCTATGTCTAAACACTAAGGCATTGTTTCATCCCAAACTGTTTCAGCACTCTCATCAACTATCACCCAAAGCTGGAATTTTTTCGACTCTGTGGGAGAACCTGCGGAGGCTGAACACACTCCATGGGCTGAAACATCGTATGCTACTGAAGGCATTTGTTGAAAAGTAGCAGGGGATTTTGAGTGGATGCTGAGTATATTACTTTTCTCATCAGTTGAAACATCGTCTGATTCAATGTCGGAAACTGACTCATTCTCCTCAGGAAGTGAGAAGAGATCACGTCTTCCTCTCTGGTACAGTAATTCTGCAACGAGAAATACCTAAGTTAAGTGAATATGTCTAATAATACATCAGTAAACAGGCCTATTGTCTACACTAAATGTTCGAAATAGTACCAGACGCATGGCCAACTTGTGAATATGTGGGAATATTTGCTTCCACGGCCCAAATATATTTTTGATGTGTTAGAATTGACTATAACATTTCATTAATGCGTTAACATGAAGAAAATTGCATAAAATGTCGAATAAGTACCGTGGAATTACTTACAAATGCCATTGTCTGCAGATATACAAACAAAATCACGAAATTACATCAAAACGACGTCTACTTGCCACCAGATTGAGCACAACAGACGTATAATCCTCCGTCAATTGTTGACAGAGCGACTGCTGGCAGCGGCGGGAATTTTCACGTGTTTCTAATTCTCGTCTATAGATCGCAGCACCAACCAGACGTAGGAGTCCTTTGGCCCCTGGAGGACATTATGGGAAGATATCTTCCCATTGCCCATGAAAGGGTTCAGAGATGAACTCCTCTCTCTCATTATATCAGTCAAACAGTTGCTCTAAACTCTTCCCACTGTCCTTGTGACGGCAGTGCAGACGCCCTTGCGGCCAACTACCAACAGACAACACAAACGCACCATGCCCAGTGGCGGATTTAAAAATTTTGCGCCCCTAGGCACACCATACCATATGCCTCCCCCCCCCCCCAAAAAAAACATGTTTTAGATAATAGAGCTCCCACCCAAAACGGTGATCTGGTAATAGCTGTGAGCTGTTTGCGTACTCTGCTATTCGTTGTTCTAAAGGACGCGTCAGCGGTCTAGTCGCGTCTATCAAAATGTAATATGGAACCTGAACTGTACTTGGTGTACGGCAGCGGATAAAACAACCTTAAAACTCCATTGTGTTAACACATTCTTCTGTCGAAAGACAACAGAAACGAACACAAGAAAAATAACTTTTCTTTTATGGCCTAAAAATTCAGCAGAGTGTGTAGGAGGCAACGGATTTTTGTTATACATTCACTTTAAATATGTTCTTCTATACGAAATCGTTGAAAATGAAAATAAAGTTGTGTTACGATCTGAAAATTAAAGCGAACGTGTCATTCCTTAGAAATTAATACATACTTTTACAGAGATGCGTTCAAAGTTAAAATTAAACTGTCGTTTTACGATCTGATAACTTGAAAGTGTAGCAGATAAAAAAACACGTTCGGTATGAATACGTGAATCCATACGAAAGCGTAAGAAATAAAAGTGAAAGAGATATTTCTGTGCACGAACTAATAACTAAATACTGACGAACAAACACAGAACTGGATTTGCCATTGCATAATTTTGCGGATTGGTGTGGAAAATCTAATTCGTTTTACGACCTGATAGTTAACGTGTAAAGCATTAGGGTCCGTGTAGCTCGATGCTGCATAATAAGAGTACACAATACCTTTAATCCATGTAAGGCTGAACAGTTTTGTACTGCAGCTACTGCTCTCACCATAGCGCTTTGTAACGGTATTAGCAAAGCTTTTACGTATTTATCGACAGACTTTTTTATCTGAGCGTACTCTCCAGTAACGTATATTTCTGCCATAACTATTATATTACAACTTATGCGTATTCTTAGTGTCTGCTGAAATGTATACAGTATGACTTGAGTGTACAGTGCCGAGCGGCCTGGGTAATACGGGTATTGTTTAGTCTCGTCTGGTACTTTCGGTCACGTCTGCACGTAAACGAGGTTTAGTTCCGCGTTCTGCCATCGGCAATTGTATAATAAACAGGTAATATAAATCTTTAAGACTAGTATGAATAAATAAACAAACTCACCAGTGAGCAAAGTTGGCTTCTGGCTTTGACGGCAGAAAACTCGTTGATCACATCTTCATGGTTCAGACGGTTATCAGTTGGGAGGTCGGCTTCGATGTGAAGAATGGACAATGCATTCTATTTTTCCCCAGACAACGTAGAACGTAGGTACGATATCAGTCTTTCAAGAGCCGAAAACGAGCGTTCTGCTGAACAATTTGTAAGTGCCATACACTGAAATATTCTAAGAGCAATGTCAACACTCGGAAACACGGACTGAACCTCTCATTTCGTAAAAATTTACTCATTTCGACTGGTATATCACTAATCTGAGAAGATTTCAAAAGTTCCGCGAAATGTACACATTGACTAGGGAAGGAAGGCTCTAAATCTGTCCCATGTGACGCTTGGAGTTTTGCTGCACGTTCAGCAATATCGTCAGGTGAACTGTTCGTAAGGTTACTGAAAACTGTGAAGGACTCCAATAGTTTAACTTCTCATGGTTGGGATTCACAGTCATATTATATTTCTTAATAGACATCAATGTCGCAATTTCGGCCTTAGGGTAATTTTCAAGTAACACTGCAAAAGTCGTACTCATCGGATCTTGTGTGACGCTCGCAGTCAAAAGGCTACATTTTGACGAACACGTGTGCTCATGTCAGATAGTCTTATATTCTGACAGAATGCAACTTTTGCAGTGTCACTTGAAAATGGCCCTTAGGCCGAAATTTCAATCTAATAATAAATATTTCATACAGTCAACGGCGACTATGATGCTTGTAAGACTTAATAGTGTTCTATAACTATCCTTCCTCCTCACTAATTCGGCGTAAAAGTTGTCAAGTGTTGGGAGAAATGTTTCAACTGTGAAGGAGTTTTTCTGACTGGAAGGGAAAAATTTGGAGTCCGCTTCTTCATCATGAAGTTTGAGTTTTCGGGATCTTTTATAGGTGCAGAGAGTGTAAGAGAGATGGAACAAATGTTAGATGATCTAAAAACAAAATTAGAAGAATATGGAATGAAGATTAACAAGAAGAAAACGAAAAGCATGGTACTTGGGGGAAAGGGGAGAGAATGCCGTAAGAAAATAAGGGGAGAGGAAAAAAAGCAAGTGAATAACTTCAATTATTCGGGAAGTGTAATAATGGATGGTATGTATTGCTCAACAGAAATTAGGAAAATATTTGCAATGGCAAAAGAAGGATTCAAGAGGAAACAGAACGGAAATGGATTGGACATTGTATGAGGGACTGTTCATTGAAGGAAGGAATAGAAGGAATGGTGGAAGAAAAAAGGGAAAGAGGAAAAAGAAGATATCAAATGCTGGACAATATCAAAGGAGACAAATATTCAGAAATGAAAAGACTCTCTATGGACAGACAAAAGTTTAAGCTTAACCCATAACAAGATCTGCCGTAAGGCAGAGTGTCATACTACTACTTTAGTCTATATCAGTCACAATCTTCATGGATTTATTTTCATAATAGTCGAACATGCCACGAATAGATGCAATAAATCCTACAAGAGATTCATATAATTTTTGCACTATTTTTGTGTCAGTACTTACTCCAGAGATTTAATACTGTAAATCTGAAATTGCAAAGTGTATGTCCTTCCAAACTGTCATCATGAATACTGTTTCTAGTCTGCTGAGTTGATTCAGTAAAGCTGAAGCTTCATTCGCACAAGTGATTTTTCAAATTTTGATGTTGTTGTTGTTGTTGTTGTTGTTCTCTTCAGTCCAGAGACTGGTTTGATGCAGCTCCCCATGCTACTCTATCCTGTGCAAGATTCTTCATCTCCCAGTACCTACTGCAACCTACATCCTTCTGAATCTGTTTAGTGTATTCATCTCTTGGTCTCCCTCTACGATTTTTACCTTCTGTGCTGCCCTACAATACTAAATTGGTGATCCCTTGATGCCTCATAATATGTCCTACCAATCGACCCCTTCTTCTAGTCAAGTTGTGCCACAAATTTCTCTTCTCCCCAATTCTCTTCAATACCTCCTCATTAGTTATGTGATCTACCCATCTAATCTTCAGTATCCTTCTGTAGCACCACATTCCGAAAACTTCTATTCTCTTTTTGTCTAAACTATTTATCGTCCACGTTTCACTTCCATACGTGCCTACACTCCATACAAATACTTTCAGAAAAGACTTCCTGACACTTAAATCTACATTCGATGTTAACAAAACTTTTTACCGTTATACTTCCTGGTTTCATCCAAGAAAGAAGTTTATCCCAGCGCCATGTAGAAACAGAGAAAAAAAATATAAAGGTTTTGCACTACATTAAAAAATGAACAGCAGCTTGCAGTACTAGCGCCGACTAAATTCAAAGAAAATACTGCACAAGGCACATAATGCGCTTTCGGATTTCGTTATTTAATGTGTGCCAGCAAACCAGTGTAGGTTCCTGACATATTGCTTGCGTTGTCATCTGACTGGCCTCTACAGCCAGTAATATCAATGGAATTAGTAGACAGGACTTCTAGTACGGCCTCATCCAAGTTTTTGGACTTGAGTCCCGGGTTTGGTAAAAACAGAAGGAAACGTTCAAAAGGTTCACCATTCTCGTTCACATATCTTAAAATGAAAGATAATTGATCAGTATGTGAAATGTCTGCCGTAGAATCTACTATTATAAAGAAATATGTGTCCTGTTTTATTTCACTAATGGTAATTCTTTTTATTCAATCAGAAAGAAGCTCATTATTTCATATTGTTGAAGAAAAATAGCTTCTATGTTCCTGCCCTGGATTTCCACATCGTTCAATGTGCTCTGCGAGCAAAGGATCGAACTCGGCTTTAAGTTCAAGGGACATCATAAATTGACCAGTATGTAATGAATGGAATCTTTGAACGTGTCCATGTAGGGGAAGTCAACACGACTTGTTAGCTTCTTCACTACTGCAAACACCCTTTTCAACACACTGCGCCAGTGCATTTTTTCTGTCTCAACATGTGACTCGAAGTGGTTATCTGTTGTTCCAAGTGACTTTTTTCTTGTTAAGAGTGATAGCTCAGAATTTTTGTGTTCAATTTAATTCTCGTGTTGAGATAAAATATTAGATATATTTTTCCAACCGGCAATACGATTAGTAGCAATCGCGGCCTTACCTCTGAACAATTTACATGTTGCAAAAAAAAAAAAAAAGCACTGGTGCTACTGGAGTTTGCTAGAAAATCACGCAAAGTAGATTCACCATTTAAAAATTTACGGTGAAATATATTTTTGTTCAAATATCTGGTTTTGTAGCCCATTGATAATCTCGAATAAGAAAATCACCATTACAATTTTGATTAATGCCACGTTGTAAGAGAGCGTCGACTGTTGATTCGTTGACACAACTCGGTAGTGATGATCCTACAGAATGGTTATTTCTTTTTGTAGTGTCTGACTCGATACTTTGTTCCTGATTTCAGGTTTCACGAAAAACTATTTGATTTTCTTGTTGGTTTTTTTTTCCCGTCTGTATTTACTTGTTTTACAACAGCTGCAGTGGCAGAAATATCATCCGTACTACTTGAACTCGAAGTCACCACAGCAACATTTTTTGCGAAAAATTTATCTACTCTCCCAAGCGTTTTCAGAACAATGGCTTCTCGTTCTCGTCTTTCCTTCGATAATGTCCGAAATGCCGCCTCACTTAATTTTGCACGTATGCTTTTTTCACTGTTATTCATGTTAAGGTACTTACAAAATTGTCAACCAACATTCAATAGAAAAAAAATTGGAACTGGATACAGTCTCCCTTTCTTTTCTTTTATAATCGTACTACACGGCACATGAGCACTATGCGTTTTTACTTTACACACGGCACTCGAGCACAAAGATTTTTCCTTTAAACACGGAGCAATGAACTGACCAACTCTGATTACTCGACATAACTGTGCTATGAAAGAACGACAATGCAGAATAATTTAATTTCATTGTCGCCTGTTTCTCTGTTATCAGTGAACAGTAGAAGCACACCTGCAGGTGGGATTTCGTCTCGTAAAGAAAACGGGACAGTCCGTTTTTTAACGGGACAGTCCGTTTTTTGGCTTCTGTTTCCCGCGTCGCCGGAATTTTAGCTGGGACCCAAATATGTTCTGAATATTCCTGACACTGTCGTTCTAATTTAAAAAGCAAATAATTTTTGCAGTTTCTTGCAGTGAGATGTGCTGGATAGACTCTTATCCCACTTATTCTTATAACACTGTAGTCGTCTTACTTAAACATCGGTAGTTGACACATCCGATATTTATCGATAATATTTTTAAGAACTATCGGTTGTTTGGGTCATTTATTTGAATAGAAAAATAACTTTGTAATCAATTTTCATTGCTTAAAATACTTCAAGATATGCAACTTTTGTTTATAAAAAATACGGTATTTAAGTTCTTATCCTTTGGTCTGTTGTTTAAAACACAACATTAAAAGATAAACGTAAGGCGTTCAAATTCTTCTCCTTTAGTCAGCTGCGTTTTAAAGTAATTATTTATCTTGCCTTGGAGAAAACTCTCTCTCTAGGACCTGAAGTCGCTGGACACAACAAAAATTTATTGGCCATTACACGCAACATGCTATTAACTTTTGCACAATATTCTAATACTCAAGCATGCTTGTCTATTATAGAGTTTTTCAAAATATTGATGTAGATCAGTTATGAAATCAGTGACTGGTGTATCGGCATAGACATTACGCTGTTGCCAATTGCGCAAAAACTGTAGAACATCCGATTTCAAATTGTTAGATGTGTTAAATGGTTTCAATTTTTCATTGACTGATTTAATCAAGGAATCCAGAACACTTCGTCCTTCAGTAGTCGTTAAGGTGCTTTACTAGTCTGAAAGCTTTGTAGGAATACCTCGTATAAGAGGTATAATTACGGAAGCTGTGATGTATCACTACCCTGATAGTGTTGTTTTTGCTACTTCAAAAGGTTCAAGATGATCTATTATCTCTTTCATAGCTAAGTAATTTTCTGCTGTGAGGGTAGGCAGTGCATTTGAACTTTCATTGATCGCAATCTCAAGCTCACTTCGTACTTCCAAAATTCTTTTGAACGTGTGGCATGAGCTGTTCCATCGAGTCGGCACCTCTTGTATCAGTCTGTTTTTTTTTGTTTTTTTTGCTGTTTTTTGAAAATGCGCAGTTTGCCACTGACTAGTGTAGAGTTATGAAAGATAGTCACGATAGCGTTTGTTTTCAATAAAATTTTGGAGAAATTTCTGCTTTGAAACAATCTTCTACTTATAAGTTGATGCAGTGAGCAAAACACGGTGAATGTCGAATCCTTGAGATTTAGGCAGCTTTTTCGTAACTACAGCGTTGTCTGTAACCACTACCACTGTCTTAACAAGGATATTATATAGCTCGTTCACGTTTTAATAGGCACATTGTAAATTGTTGAAGAACGGTGCAACAATCAATAATGGACAAAATAACGTTCACACCGGAAACAATATTTAATGTTAATGAGAGTGGTAACTCCACTGCGCATGTGCCAGGAAAAATATTAGCAGCTAAAGGATACAAGCAGGTTGGATCCATGACATCAGCTGAGCGTGGCAGTAATGTTATAATGATTGCATGCATTAAAGCATTAGGCAACACTGTGCCAACCTTGTTCATATTTCCAAGGGTCAACTTTAAGGAACATGTGTTGAAGGGTGCACCACATGGATCTATAGGTTGTGCACATCCAAGTGGCTGGTCTAAGATCAGTATTTTTCGGAAATATTTAGCAGCATTTTCTCATTTTCATTTGTCTTCACATGGGAAATGACTTGTTCTAATACTTGACAAGCACGAAAATGATATCACTGTGGAAGTATCACACTAGCAAAAGGACAATGGTATAATCTTTCTTACGTTGCCACCACACAGTAGCCACAAGCTGCAGCCTCTAGATAAAACTGTCTTTGGTCCATACAAAATTTTCTACAATACTATGTACATAATGGCTGCAGTCACACCCTGAAAAACCTATAACCACTTACGATGTTGCTGAAATTTCAGGTCGAGCTTATCCATCAGCATTCACATCTGTGAATGTTCGATCTGGATTTCGAGCAACTACGATATGGCCCATGGCCCATAAATGGGAACATACTCCAAGATGATGAATTCCTCACGTCGTATGTGACAGATAGACCGCAACCTACTTGAAGTACAGAGGCTGTATCTAGCAAAGATGAACTGGCAGCAGTAAGTAAGTATAGTAAGATTTGATCGATGACTTGAAAAAAAAATGTAATGTTAAAGTAACTTCCAGTATGTCCAAAACTTTGCATAATATTGTCAAAAAAATTCCTTTTCTTACAACGTCTTGTTATCTGCAAATTACTTTCCTATATAGAAACAGAATTCTTATAAAAATTGGGCCAATATGTTACTCGTCGATGTTACGTTGAGCTTCAGCATCTTAGAAGCACGGAGGAAGGATGAAGAAGAAGAAGAGGAAGAAGAAGAAGAAGAAGAAGAGAAGGAGGAGGAGGAAAGTCACCATAAGGAATGGGGATGCGAGAGGGAAAGTCTTTACTGCTCTGCCACGCAAGGCTGCCGCCTTAGGTGTGCATACTTGCTGATGAACTGCAGCAGATACGATGTAAACTGCACATGGGAATAACAAGATCGAAACTGAAGAAGCCACCCTTGATCTCTTCAACGCACTCATCATGTTTTTTCTCAGTTTAGTTGACACTCACAAGGGGACGCCACGACGTTTGGAACGCGGATTTTCTTCAAACTTCGTACACTCGTAGTACTCCATTAGGACAACAAAATGTGTAAGCAGTAGCCCGTACTTCTCAAGCGTTATTGAGAAAATTTCAAGATAATTTCGGTCATCAAGTATATACCCGTGCGTTGCCATTTTTACCATGAAGCGGCGGCAGCTGAGTGGTTAGCGTTCAAGCCCCGTAATCGCTGGATCGGGTCCCGTTCGTCAGTTTTTTTCCAACACAGTCATTCGTTACTATTTATATTACAATCGATTTAATGTAAAAAATACGTGTAATCGGATGAACTTTTATTAAATTTACAATGCTGTTTGACAGTCTACAAATTTTTATTATCACAAATAATAGAACTATCGACTAGTAAACGACCAAACGCATTTTATTGGCGTTTTTTTTTTTTTTTTTTGGTTTGCTAAATAGCTCTACCTCCTCTTTCTATGTAGTGAACTCTCTTGAAGTAGGCAACTTCCCAACACTCTCACGGCAGCCAACCACCCAAAGCTCTTAATGTAGTCAACTATTCAACTACCTTAGGGTAGCCAACTGTGCAATACTCTTTAAGGTAACGAACTATGCAACACTTTTAAGAGAGCCAACCAGCCAAGGCGCGTTTACACTGAGTTCGAAACACGTTCCGCAACATTTTTCGTGTCTAGTAGTGGTCTACCGACGTTCACATGTTGGCGACACTGAGTCAGTCTTCCACGGACGTGTCTTTCCATATCAAAGGAACACTAATGGTAAAGTAAATTCCACTGCCTAGCGCTAGTGTTTGTTTTTGCTTTGTCTGTAGTGTTGCGTGCTGTTTTCGATCGTGTTCCTTTATGAAGTAGAAGCAAAATTTATGAACTTGTCACACTCTCTGACTTCCAACATTGCAGAGGCAAACCTGTGCTTCGTACTTGGCACCAGCAGGAGTGATACAGATTTTTTTTTAAATAATTTTTCTTGATACAACAACAGCAATGCCTTTAGAATTAGTTATCCTACTTCAGAAAAATTTGTCGTCACCAAGTTACGTGAGCTTCCGCCCTACGAAACTTCGGTGACGACAAAAAGTAAAAAAAAGTTCACAATACATTCCGTGACGCAGAAATGATGTATATAGGAGGTAGCAGTCAGTATTGCACATGGATGTGGCAGGGGGATCAACAATTGCAGATTCCTCCGTCACGCTCATTCGAAATATATTATCAATTAAATCCATATTTTTGTTTTCATATTTGTTTCAGTGCTGTTAACTTCACTGAATTACGTGTGCTTAATCTTCCAACCAAAGCTTCACAAACTGCAAACAAAGAGGTGCACGAGATTTGTAGTTCCACAAAAGCAGAAGTGATCCTGGCACGTTAGGATCCTGTCAAATTTTGTATCACCTTCCCATTGTATCTACCAAAACAGCTACATATAAGTGCCACATTTGAAGATGCTTGCCTCTACACCAGATAATCACGAACTCAATTCTCCATTGCACCTGATCCGTACGAGCTCCGCACATGCGTGAGTTGTTAGCACTGGAAGCCAAACAAGCACACAGTCTCCCCTCTCACCTCCTCGCACGCTGCAACAACAGCGCTACTTTCCCTCTGTAACCCCACTCTCTCTCCTCGGATAATCAATCAACTTCTAGCACTCTGCATGTAATACAGTGCCATCGATTCAGGTTCTGTCGATGTAGCAGATCTGTGTTGAAAAGTAGCAATAAATTTACATATTCTTGATAATTTGTAATGTTTGTTATATATAATTTGTTTGCTTTTTAGTAACCTCAAGGTTCCAGCTGACTCCACACCAAATTTCATCGAAATCAGTTCATCGGTTGAGTTGTGAAAATTTCGCGTTTTTAGTATTGTTATGGATTTCTGTTAAAGTAAATCTATCTGTTCCAGAACATGTCTGTCAATGCTCTTGGAATGAATACATATAATGTATGACATTTTCTCTATGTATCATTTATGTATTTGATGTAGAGCATGTCTTCTGCAGTTGTTGGTTTTACGAAATGATTCAGCTGAAAAGCATTTGTCTACTCCTGCAAGAGGCTGTCCATGAATGATGAGGTAAGGCAGGCCAACTGGACTAAGAAATTTTATAGCCTGTACAACTGCTACTTATCTCCTGCTTGTGTTTGTTTCATGCATTAATGGATAAACATTAAAATAAAGTAAGCCTCACACCAACATACCATAGCTACGATAACTGTGTAGTTTCCCTTTTCTTGTTATATCTGAATCCTCAGTGCTCTTAATATTGTAGAGGTTGGAATGGCATCTGTCGATGAATGTAAGCAATAAGCCAACCCAGTCATCTTCATGTGTAGGACTTTTTATCACTGTCAGATTACTTTCTGTCATGGAGAATCTTTGCAGTACTCCCATTTACTTTTTTAATGTAGTTGTATGCACAGTAACCACTAATGTAATGAACCAGACACACCTTTTTTTTCGTCCTTTATGAACATAACTCACGTCTACATTTACATTTTGAGAATAAACAATTTTTTCATCCACTATAGCTGATTCATCCAAAAAAAGTTATTAGAATGTTTAGTGTCATCTGAATTGAAAACTACTGAAAGATTGAAACAGAAAGTAAATTAAGAATCCAAAGCAAATGTATGACAAGCAAAAACATGATAGAAGACAGGTGTGGAAAAGATTATCATATATGTGGTGGCAACTAACAAACCAGTCTGAACTGGCTTCATAAGAAGATTGGTTGGTTGGTTTGTGGGAGTAAAGGGACCAGACTGCTACGGTCATCGGTTCCTTTTTCTAAGTACTAAAAACACCCACAGAGAATAAAAAACGATTACCAAAATAGAGCACAGACGACACAGAACAAGAGAAACTGAGACAAAGACCAGACAAAGCAAAACTAAAATCACACAGAGTGTGACGGTGGTTGGCCGACCATGGAAATAAAAAGGGAAAAGCCAACCACTTAAAACACACTACAAAAAATCAGTTTAAAACCGGAGGCCAAAGGCCAGAATCCACACAAAACAATAAGATAAAACAGAAACACTTAGATTAAATGATAAAAACCCCCTGCCCGAATAAAACGTAAAACTAAGTCAGCCGTAGCAGAGTCATCTGTTAAAAGGGCAGGGAGCGTGTCAGGCAGTGCGAACGACTGCCTCAGCACAGCTAAATGCGGACACTCCAATAAAATATGGACCACAGATAAAACGGAGCCGCAGCGACATAGTGGTGCGTCCCACGGCGCAATAAGTGGCCGTGCGTAAGCCGAGTGTGCCCAATGCGCAGCCGGCAGAGGACAACAGACTCCTGGCGGGAGACCCGAATGGACGACCGCCACACAGTCGTCGTCGCCTTGATTGGACGGAGTTTGTTGGGCGTGGGCAGATTGCGCCATTCAGCGTCCCAAACCGAAAGAACTTCGAGGCGTAAGACTGCCCGCAAATCAGTCTCCGGGAGGCCAATCTCCAGAAATGATTTACTAGTGGCCTCTTTCGCCAGGCGGTCAACATTCTCATTGCCAGGTATCCCAACATGGCCTGGGGTCCATACAAAGACCACAGAGCAGCCGCAACGCGCAAGAGTATGCAGGGACTCATGGATAGCCATCACCAGACGAGAACGAGGAAAACACTGGTCGAGAGCTCATAAACCACTACAGATATGAAGGACTCACCTGAGCAGGAGCGGATATACTCTAGGGCACGAAAGATGGCGACCAGCTCAGCAGTGTAAACGCTGCAGCAAGCCGGCAAGGAACGCTGTTCGGAATGGTCCCCTAGAGTTAACCGACTCGACCAGCGACCATCGAGCCGTCGGTGTAAACAACTCCAGAGCCCTGATACGTGGCCAGGGTGGAATAAAAGTGGCATCTGAAAGCCTCCAGAGGGACTGAGTCCTTCGGGCCCTGTGCCAAATCAAGCCGAAGGCAAGGGTGAGGCACACACCATGGGGGCGTGTGCAGAGGTGCCCGGAAAGGAGGTGGAACTGGGAAAAACCCAAGCCCAGAGAGGAGCGGTGGTGGTGGTGGTGGTGGTGGTTGTTGGGGTATTTAAGGGGGACTAAACAGCTAAGGTCATCAGTCCCCCATTCCAAAAAAAAAGGCGAGACAGAAATGCACGAAACAGGTAAAACCCCAAGGGGAAGGAGACTCCCCCCCCAGGCCCTAGAAGAACACAAACGCGGTAACGAACACTACAGACATGAAGACACCAGACAAAAGGAAAAAGAACAAAAGAAGATGACCGGAGACTGGTTGACTGACCACGACAACAAAAAAGGGAAACTTCCTGGCAGATTAAAACTGTGTGCCCGACCGAGACTCGAACTCGGGACCTTTGCCTTTCGCGGGCAAGTGCTCTACCATCTGAGCTACCGAAGCACGACTCACGCCCGGTACTCACAGCTTTACTTCTGCCAGTAGAGCACTTGCCCGCGAAAGGCAAAGGTCCCGAGTTCGAGTCTCGGTCGGGCACACAGTTTTAATCTGCCAGGAAGTTTCATATCAGCGCACACTCCGCTGCAGAGTGAAAATCTCATTCTGGAAAAAAGGGAAAGAGTCAACCAACCGACTACACACTAAAATCTGCAACCAAATATGAGACACTCGAGGACAAGAGACACACAAAGGGAAAGGAGCAGGACCTCCCTAAATGGAACAATAAAAAGGACTACCACAGATAAAATTTAAAACATCTTCAGCCACGGAGGCATTGTCGCTTAAGACCAAAGGCAAAGTGCCCGGGAGATTAAAAGACTGCCGGAGGGTGCGCAGTCGGGGACACTCCAATAAAATGTGGGCGACCGTCAGCCGGGACCCACACTGACACAGGGGGGGATCCTCCTGACGCAAAAGATGGCCGTGCGTCAGGTATGTATGGCCGATGCGCAGCCGACACAGGATAACAGAGACCCTGCGAGAAGACCGCAGGGAGGAGCGCCACACATCGGTCGTCTCCTTGACAGCCCGCAGTTTATTAGGCGCCGTCATGCCTCGCCACTCAGCAGACCACACCCCAAGCACCTTACGGCGCAACACCAGCTGCTGATCGCGAGCTGTGAGGCCGATCTCCAAAGCTGGGGCGTCGATTGCCCCTTTGGCCAGCCTGTCAACACGTTCGTTCCCTGGGATGCCAACATGACCTGGCGTCCAAACCAAGACCACCGAACGACCAGAACGGGCAATGGCGGAGACAGACTCCTGAATAGAGGACACCAGAGGAGAAGAGGGATAGCAGCGGTCGATGGCCTGAAGGCTGCTCAGGGAGTCACTGCAGATGACGATGGACCTACCTGAGCAGAAACGCATATGCTCAAGAGCGCGTAAGATGGCCACCAGCTCTGCAGTAAAAATACTGCAGCCAGCCGGCAAGGAGCGCTGCTCAACATGGGCAGTGTGAGCAAAAGCGTAGGCAGTGCGACCATCAACCAGGGAACCATCAGTGTAGACAGGCTCACAGCCCGGAAATGAGGCGAGGAGCGCAAGAAAACGGCGACGGAGGGCCACAGGCGGAACCGAGTCCTTGGGTCCCTGCGCCAAGTCCAGACGGACGGACGGCAGGGGCAAACACCAGGGAGGCGTAGGTGCACGGACCCGGAAGGGAGGCAGAAGAGGGAATGACCCCAGTTCCGACAGCAGGGACCGGACGCGGACAGCTACGGAAAGCCCAGACCGAGGTCGCCGTTCAGGCAGATGGAGGACCATGGCAGGGAAAAGCAGGCGACGATTGGGATGGCCTGGCGAGCAATGCACGTGGACAGCATAGTCGGCGAGCAGACGATGGCGGCGAATCCGCAGCGGGGGAACCCCGGCCTCCACCAGTAGACTATCCACGGGACTAGTGCGAAAAGCGCCAGTGGCAAGCTGAACCCCACAGTGGTGTATGGGGTCTAACAACTTCAACACTGAGGGTGACGCAGACCCATAGGCCAGGCTCCCATAATCAAGCCAGGACTGCACAAGGGCTCTGTACAATCGCAGCAGCGTGCAGCGATCTGCCCCCCGTGTGGCTAAGGCAGCGGAGGGCGTTGAGGTGCCGCCAGCATTTTTGCTTCAGCTGAGTAACATGAGGAACCCATGTGAGCCGGGCATCAAACACGAGTCCCAAGAAGCGGCAAGTGTCCACCACTTCAAGCAGGTGGCCGTCGAGGTAAAGTTCAGGATGAGGGTGGACCATCCGACGCCTGCAGAAGTGCATAACTCGAGTCTTGGGTGCAGAGAACTGAAAACCATGAGTCAGAGCCCATGATGCTGCCTTGCGAACGGCGACTTGCAGCCTGCGGTCGGCGACTCCCGTAGTCGTGGAGCTAAATGAGATGCAGAAGTCGTCGGCATACAAAGAAGGAGACACCGACGACCCCACTGCTGCAGCCAGACCATTAATGGCCACTAGAAATAAGGAGACGCTCAACACTGAGCCCTGCGGGACCCCATTTTCCTGTATATAAGATGAACTAGAGGTGGCACCGACTTGCACCCGGAAAGAGCGGCGCAATAAAAAGCTTTGAAGAAAAGCCGGGAGCCGACCACGAAGACCCCACTCATGCAACGTGGCGAGGATGTGATGCCTCCATGTGGTGTCATACGCCTTCCGCAGATCGAAAAATACAGCAACGAGATGCTGACGTCGGACAAAAGCCGTACGGACAGCAGATTCCAGCCACACCAAATTGTCCACTGCAGACCGGCCCCGACGGAAGCCACCCTGGGATGGAGCGAGGAGACCGCGCGACTCGAGGACCCAACACAAACGCCGCCCCACCATACGTTCGAGCAATTTGCACAAAACATTGGTGAGGGTAATGGGACGATAGCTGTCCACCGCCAGTGGGTCCGCACCGGGCTTCAAGAAGGGGACAATAACACCCTCTCGCCATTGCGACGGGAACACACCTTCGCTCCAAATGCGATTAAATATCGCGAGAATGTGTCTCTGGCAGTCCCTGGAGAGATGCTTCAGCATCTGCGCGTGGATGCAGTCTGGGCCTGGTGCTGTATCAGGGCAATCGGCAAGGGCAGCGAGGAATTCCCTCTCGCTGAAAGGAGCGTTGTATGTTTCAGAACGACGTGTGTGGAATGAGAACGGCGTCCGCTCTGCTCGCTCCTTTAGAGAGCGAAAGGCGGGGGGATAGGATGCAGTCACAGAGCTCTGAGCAAAGTGCGCGGCAAGCCGTTCAGCAATGGCGGCAGCGTCCGTGCAGACAGCGCCGTCCAAGGAGAGCCCAGGGACACCCATAGGGGTCTGGTATCCATAAATCCGCCGGATCCGGGACCACACGAGTGAGGGGGAGACATGGGAGCCCAAGGATGAAACATACCTCTCCCAGCACTCCTGCTTACGCCGTGCAATAAGATGACGGGCCAAGGCACGGAGCCTCTTAAAGGCGGTGAGGGTCTCGAGAGACGGGTGCCGCCTATGACGCTGGAGAGCCCGCCGACGGTCGCGAATAGCCTCAGCAATCTCCGGCGACCACCAGGGTACAGCCTTCCTCCGAGGGAGGCCAGAAGATCGGGGGATGGCAGCCTCGGCCGCTGAAATGATGGACGTGGTTAAAACACGGACCACCTCGTCAATGTCACCCTGTGGGGGAGACTCAATGGCTGCAGCAGAAGTAAAAGCCGGCCAGTCCGCCCTGTGGAGAGCCCAGCGGGGCAGGCGCCCAGAAGAACGACTCTGGGGTAGTGACCAATAGATGGGAAAATGGTCACTACCGCACAGGTCAGGGTGCACCCTCCAGTGGAGGGATGGGACAAGTCCGGGGCTGCAAAGAGAGAGATCGATGGCTGAGAACGAGCCATGGGCAACATTGAAATGCGTGGGAGCACCGGTGTTCAAGAGGCTAAGGTCGAGCTGAGCCAACAAATGCTCCACGGCCCGACCGCGGTCATCAGAGACAGTCCCACCCCATAGAGGGTTGTGGGCATTGAAATCGCCCAGAAGCAGCAATGGTGGCGGGAGTTGAGCCAGCAGCGCAGCCAAGACATGTCGGGGGAGCTCCCCATCCGGAGGAATGTAAACAGAGCAAACAGTAATAGCCGGCGAGAGCTCAACCCTGGCAGCAACTGCCTCTAAAGGCGTCTGAAGGGGTACTGGCGAGCTACAGACAGAGTGGTGAACAAAGAGGCAAACCCCACCTGACGCTCGTTGACAGGCAGCACGGTTCTTATAGTATCCCCGATAACCGTGAAGGGCGGGGGTCCGCAGTGCAGGAAACCAAGTTTCCTGCAGAGCAATGCAGAGAACATGGGAATCACTCAGAAGCATCCGGAGCTCAGGCAGGTGACGGAAATAACCGCCGCAGTTCCATTGGAGAATGGAAGCAGGAAGGGACTGGGAGGGCGTGAATGCGACTAAGAGGCAGACAGCGCTTCAGAGCCAACTGCCGCCACCGGGGGAGAGTCAGCTGAGGCCATAGGAGAGGCCCCCAAGGGTTCCGTGAGGGCGAGATCCGCGGCAGAGGCGAGGATCTCCACCTCATCCCAGGAGCCAGGACTATGGACAGCAGGCGGTGCTGAATCTGCCGGAACGTCCTTCTTCTTGGACACATGCCGTTCCTTCTTCTCACGTCGGCCCTTAGGGTGAGAGGGCTGGGAGAGCTTCTCTGAAGGAGCGTCGGAGGCTGACGACGACGCAGAAGCCCTACAACCAGCAGGTGGCGGAACCTTCAGCCACTGGCTGACATCTGGCTGGGAAGGAGAAGAAACGGAGGAAGGGAGAGCCCCGAGGGACCCGTTCCGCAAGAGAGGAACCGGCGGAGGCAACGCTGGCGGAGAAGGAGGGGGAGGAATCGAGCCTCCCGGTTGTGGAGCAGATGTCACTCCCGAAGTAAGCGTGGGGGGAGCGACAGAAGAGGGTTTGCCCCCAACTGCTAAGGGGGCAACAGAGGAAGGCTTGCCCCCAGACACGAGGGGGGCAGACAGAGATACACGGCCCCGAGGGCCCACTGAAGGCGGCACAGATGAGGCGACAACCGTCGCTCGTGTGGGCGACAATAACATGGCTGCAGCATAAGATGGTCGAATGGAAGCAGGATACAACCTTTCATATTTCAGTTTTGCCTCTCGATAAGTAAGCCGGTCCAGGGTCTTAAATTCCATGATCTTCCGCTCCTTATGAAGAACGGGGCAATCCGGCGAGCATGGAGAGTGGTGCTCCCCACAGTTGACACATACAGGCGGAGGCGCACATGGAGAATCGGGATGAGAGGGGCGTCCGCAATCTCGACATGTAGCGCTGGATGGGCAACGGGAGGACATATGCCCAAACTTCCAGCACTGGAAGCACCGCATCGGGGGAGGGACGTATGGCTTCACGTCGCAACGGTAAACCATCACCTTGACCTTCTCGGGCAAGACATCACCCTCGAAGGCCAAGATAAAGGCACCGGTGGCCACCCTGTTAGCCTTGGGCCCTCTATGTACATGACGGACAAAATGTACACCACGTCGTTCCAAGTCGGCTCTCAGCTCGTCATCGGATTGTAACAAGAGGTCACGATGGTAAATAATCCCCTGGACCATATTTAAGCTACTGTGGGGAGTGACGGTAACAGGGACGTCACCCAGCTTATCGCACAAGAGCAACGCTCGTGACTGGGCTGGGGAGGACGTCTTGAGGAGGATGGACCCATTCCTCATTTTAGACAACCCCGCCACTTCCCCAAACTTATCCTCCAGGTGTTCCACAAAAAACAGAGGCTTCGTCATAAGAAAGGAGTCACCATCAGTCCTGCTGCAGACAAGGTATTGCGGTACGTAAGGCTCCCGCTTGGCACTAGATCGGCGTCCCTCCCATGGCGCAGCCAACGAGGGGAACGTCTGAGGGTCATATTGTGCAGCATCAAAGTCGACTCTACCACGCTTAGAGACGCTGGTGGCCGTGCGACCACCAGCTTGGTGTGATTTATTGCGCTTCATTGCGCCACATCCGCCCAGATGCCACCTACTCTGAATGAGGGCTCTCCCCAAGGGCGCCACCTAGCCAAAGCAACGGGTACCTGGCCGATATCCCGTTGCCTGGAGTCCCCGTGCCCCAGACAAGATGGGCACATACTCCTTGGCATGCATGGGGAGGAAACAGCTCTGGCATCTGTAGTGTGATCCCTGCGTGGTCAGGGGGCTACCACCAAGAGGGTACATGACGACCCCACCACAACGGACTGGCTACCGTGCTGGATTTTAGGTGTTGAAAGGGTCCACAGTTGTCGTAGGCGCTAAGAAGAAGAGTGCGCACAAGGCGAGAAGGAGACAACCCAGAAGATGTTGGGCGTAGTCCCCCCCCCACACGACAATAGGTAACATGCAAGATGGTGGAGCATGATGGACCAATAGAAAAACACCACATAAGGTGTCCTTCCCCAAATGGCACGCACTAACAACGGAAATTTGGAAAAAAAAGGGAGGTCAAACCCAAGAGGGGACCATCACAGAAGGCCGAAACGTTTGAGACTCCTTTTAGTCGCCTCTTACGACAGGCAGGAATACCGCGAGCCTATTCTTACCCCCGAACCCGCAGGGGGGCTATTTAAAGTAACGGGAGTCTTATTTTACTTGTACTTGATTGAACTACAGACGGTGAAAAATTTGGTGCTGCAGTACAGTCTGGTTGAAATGGCTCTGAGCACTATGGGACTTAACATCTGAGGTCATCAGTCCCTTAGAACTTAGAACTACTTAATCCTAACTAACCTAAGGACATCACACACATCCATGCCCAAGGCAGGATTCGAACCCACGACTGTAGCAGTCGCGCGGTTCCGGACTGAAGCACCTAGAACCGCTCGGCCACCGCGGCCGGCGCTACGGTCGCAGGTTCCAATCCTGCCTCGGGCTTGGATGTTTGTGATGTCCTTAGGTTAGTTAAGTTTGAGTAGTTCTAAGTTCTAGGGGACTGATGACCTCAGAGAAGTTAAGTCCCATAGTGCTCAGAGCCATTTGATATGAGCCTTTTCCCAAGACTGCAATCTTCTCTAGGTCTCTTCCAAAGGTAAGTATGTGGGTCTGAATACTGATCCAGTACAAAAATATTCATAATTTCATTTCAATCCCTACCACGTGCACACCGGACTGCTAGTGAAAATTAACATGCATTTTTAATGTCTGTTCATGTGTTGCCAACATTCGCAATAGGTGTCGTTATTTCTGGTCAAACACGCACACATCTTACTGTTGGTGAGTAACCAAATGATACTTACGCTATATTCGTGGATTATAAAGAAAGACGGTAGGTGTGCGGTTCGATTGTCGCTCAGGCACAAAAATTTGTGTCCTTATTTTAGATTCAAACACCTAGCAGCTGGTAAGAAAAACCGATACATAACATTTGATTTTACTTAGTTAACAATCCGATTACGTGTTGGGTTCGTGTCTCCATCGCAGAACTTCACATCATGCACTTCATTCAAAAGTAACAAAGTGTGCATGCATTTAAAGATGAAGCTGTATCAGACATCTTTCGTAGTTAGTTAACAGGGACGAAAGGGACTTGATTGGAGTCCCAACTTATTACAAAAACTGTGGTCTTTTATTTTCAAATTTGGATTTGGTTATTGATACTGGCGAAAATTTCAGTAATTCATTACTCTTCATGGCTAGTCAGCAATATGATTAGATTAGATTTGATTTGATTTGATCAATATTTGTTCCATAGATCGTGAATACCACATGTCATAATGATGTGGAACGTGTCATTTTAATGAAAGATTTCTTTACATACCATGGTGCAATTTTTTTACAATTATTTAATCTCTCAGTCTTTTTTATATTTATGTCTATCTCTCTCGTCTCTCTCTCTCTCTCTCTACACACAAACACACTTTTTTTTATTTGTTTGTTGTGCTCGGCTATCGGCCAGGTACGATATCGTTGACGAACGAGTTTCTTAGCTTTGAGTACACTTACGAAAGAAATATAATAACAACTATGAGAGATACTGATTTATGATGCTTAGTTTACAGTCAGTTCTGAGTAATATTAGTAACTACGCGCCAGTCCCTATACCTAATAACAGAAATGCGAATCAGTCGCATTACGTATTCCAGGCCGTGCCAGCCGCGTCTTTGAGATGCCAGCTATGGTCACTTCCCAGCCCTCTGTAGGAACACATCGGTCCGTCTTCTTCCTACTGATACTGTAACTGAGATTTGGCAACAAGGCAAGGTATGTTTGGCAACTCTGAGGCTTAATTCCGTGCACACCAGGAAGTAATTCATCGATCACAAAGTTCACTTGACTTTTCCTGTCATTTCCATTGAATAATCTTATTATCGCTTGAGGTGTAACAAAAGGTTGTAAATTTATCGTATTCAGCCCAGGAAAGTCGTTGGACGTGGAAATCGCAACTAATCTTGTCCTTTAAGTAGCGATTTACGAGTTCTAGCCACTATCAGCTTCGTAATAGGAATCTCTCACACACACCTCTTCGCTGGCTCTGTGGTAACATGCTGATCCGTAAAAAAGCGTCTGTTATGGTTCGCGGTTCCAGTCTCGCTGACTGTAGCTCTTTCACACAGGGGTTAAAAGCGTCACAAACAGTCAGATCAAACATCGATAAGAAAAACGCAAGAAAATACTTTCGGCTCATAGTGCAATGGTGAAAAACTTACAATGGTGCACAGCAGGTAATGCCTCTTTCCGTTGCTGACAAGCAAATTTTCGGTTTCTGGGAATACATAACTTTATTTATGAAATGCTACATTTGCATGCCTCTTGAGTATGACACGACATAAAAAAGAAGCACAGACTCAATGGAAGACTTAAGTTAGTAGTATTTTACTAATTCGGTTCGATAGAGGCAAACTTCTGTACAGATACTCAGCATTATTAAAACAGACTTTCTCGTAAGGTTATCGTGTGTAGTTTTATTTCATTTCTTATAATACAGTGCACAATTTTCATAGGGTATCTTCTGGTGTTGCTTAAGCAATAGTAAACATGAGAGAGAAATCAATCATCGATATATGCGAATTCTCTGATGTTATCTATAACAATCTGACAATGCACATGCACTTTATTGATTATATCCATGTAGAAAACTTTTTCTGAGTTAAAGCTGTCAAACAAGGTTTGTAGAAGAATAAAATGCTACTACCACATGACAGCTAATGTAGAAAATACTTCTTAAACAACTCGTCATTATGTAAATAAACATTCAAAACGGCATCCAATGGGAACTAATGCTTAAATGAAAGAAGTCAGAATGACAGCAACCAATAACGTGCATAAGCAGTGATAACCAAATGTGTAGAAACATGAAGCAGCTCCCCATCCAGTGCGATATGGGTTCCTCGTCTCCAATATCCACAAAATTGGTTTTAAAACTCTTCTTAAAATAAAAGGGAAAAACCAGGGGAAGTGGATGAAGAAATACGAAATTTAAAAAACTGGACCACTGTAGGGTGTATGTAAAACAAAATTTGACAATATTTTGAAAAATAAAAATCATTAAAAAATCATGAACTAAGTGCAACAGGACACTAATGTGTGTATAAAACCAAATAATCTTTGAGTATTACACTCAACATCTTCTTATCAATATTTTTGGGTAAACTAGTGAAGTGCTTTGTAACGCCTGGAGTTTCTCTGATAGAATACAAGAGGACCTTCGACCATAGATATTGGTAGACTGGTCATGACGTATATTTCGTGGCACCTACATCTCTACTGCTATACCACGTGACTATTGGCAAAACAATGGTGGTATCCTGTTGTGCTTATGGTTGTACCGAGCGTTTTGTGAAGGGAAGTAACATTAAATTTCACGTGTAAGTATTATTAGTTTAATTTAGCGGCATTTCTTGAATACTGATAAGCTATTGTGTGTATCATATCCTTACCCAGAACGCCACAGTTAACGTAAATTGGCGGTTTGAAGTGCTGTGTGTGTTTCCAGGCGCACATTGCAATCGTATATATTTCTTGAAATGGTAAGCTACAAAGCTGCTTTTTCTCTTTCGTATAGGTTTCCAAAGGATGAAGGGCGCAGGCAGATGTTGATACAGGCAGTGAAACGAAAAGATTTCAAGCCTACTGCGCACACACGCATCTGTTCGAAGCACTTTGAAGAATATATATATATATATATATATTTTGTGTGTGTGTGTGTGTGTGTGTGTGTGTGAGAGAGAGAGAGAGAGAGAGAGAGAGAGAGAGATTTATTACCAATAACCCTTCCCACTCCAAAAGCAATGGCAATGTGCTTTGCTACTACATAAGAAGAAAGGATGTTTTTTACTATCCTGGATTAAATCTGACTTTGGTACAAAAAGGGGTGAATTATGCTGGTATTATTTTAAAGAACAATTTGCAAAAACAAGTTAGGGGTTTGATTTCTCATCAGGGTTTAGTTTTATTTTGTACTTCCCAGTTACAAGACATACGAATATCAGAAACAGATACTGAATACCATTTGCAAAAAGGTAGTTGTATGGCCTATGTTAGTTTCCAGATAATAAGCTGTAATGTTTGGGATAAATAATATGCTGCTACAAAAATCTTTGGTCATTTACCAAAAAGCATTAAAAGCCTGACAGATAGCCAACCAGCATTTAAAATCAAACTAAAATAATCTATGAATGACAGCTCCTACTCAGTAGACGATTTTTTTAGGTATAAATAAGTGATTGGAAGAATTATCATGTAACGATAGGTCTACCTTTCATTAAACTGACACATCATTGCGAAGTATCGTATTCATGATCTGTGGAACAAGTATTCATGTAAGTAGGTACTGATTTTGTAGATATCTTATTTGATACATCTACGAAACAAACTGTTTAAACCAAAAAAGAGCTTTCAAATGAAACTGCTTTACGTTTTGTGGGTGAACGACACAATTGAGTTCGTTACATTCGATGTGAACACGTGTGTTTACGTTACAGGTTTCGTTGTTTATGCCGATTTATGAAGTCTATAACACTTTCTACAACCACGGCACTAAAACACACACACGCAATATTTACATTTTATGCAGTGCATAACGCGTATTGTTAGTAGAGAATGCATCTCATAATTGGTAACACTGAAACATTCGCGGCGAATATATTGCCGAACATCGAAAGTGTTTCAGCAGTTCACAAAGTTCATTGTGAAGTAATGGCTGTAAAACTAAATTTGTACAGTGGTTACGCAATAATTTATCACTTCTAGCTGTGTTTACATAAGCTACATTTAATGTGGTGAAGTTGGCAGGAAATCCACTGAGAAATACTGGAAGTGAAATCAGGAATCAGAATGCTGCCTTGAACTCCCGCCGACGTTCTGCCAACAGTCACGTGATTCTACGTTGCAGCCACGGCAGATGTATAGCCGCTGCACTGCTTGCCCAGTCTATTAGTATCTATGGTCGAAGAAGAGGACACAACTCGCGTGTGTCCCACCTTTGAAGACCATGCACAAGTGTCGTACGAGGGCAGAGGGTGTAAGCAGTAAATTATACACACAGTGTTGAGCCACGAGTACATGAAGGTTGGCAGGGCAGTGGTGATTGCTACCTTGGAAATATAGGTCTTCCTGACTGGAGGTCACTGTGTGATGGGTGGCCACATATTCAGTTGTTGTGTCATTCTTGGGATTTTCACTGCTGATCTGCAGCATTTACATGTGGAATCCAGGCTCTAATTCCACCACAAAAGTATCTCACTGAGATACACCTGCTGCGGGATCACTTAGCAGTTATTACCATCACAAACAGGAGTTAATAGTGAGCTCCTGCCTGTTGTACTTCTTAGTTGGTCCGAAAGAAGTGAGCATATTCCTCGTCCTGTGCAATAATCTTGATAGTAAATTAATGTAGGTTAATTCTTACAAGGAAGAAGAGAGCAACCAGCCACTATTAATACTGCTATTTATTTAGGTAAATATCAGTATTAATAGTAGTTGGTTGCTGTCTTCTTCCTTGTAAGAATTAACCTACATTAATTGTACACAACCATGGTCTCACCATGTCAGTTTTAGACAAAACAGAATCTTGATAGTGCTCATGGGAACTCGGCTGCCCCCAACGAGTTAAAATTTCATAGAGTGGCTATAGGTCCGCCATGTTTGAAGCAAATTGAAGTTCTGTCCGCCATGTTTTCTTTAGTCAAGGCATTCGTCTGCTGTGTCCCACCCCCCTGTAACTGCGTATGACTTACTTGAAATAGCCCCTACTAGCTTTATTTTTTCTAAAACAAGCAATAGACAGCAGTGATTTCAGTGTACACTGACAGCAAAAAGTGATGTTTTTGTCGAAATATGGCTAAACTTTTCGATGTGGATAACACTACAAGACAACTCAAATAAGTCTGTCCATCCACTATAACGTTACTTGTTGCCCATAAATTAATGCAATTAGAGCAGGTACCACCAGAATATTACGGTGAAACTCCAAAACACGCTGTGGTTAACTATTAGAAACAGTAACGGGCGCAGAAATGTGATATTTTTGTCGCTATTTCAAAGTAAACAGTCAAAGCCTCAAACACCAGTACACTGTGAACGAGAATATTATTTGAAATATGTGTTACAAGTAGTTAACACAAGCATAGTAATTCAATAATAATAATAATCTACAAGAAAGGTAAAATAATTTATTTACATTTAATTTTTACAATGTTTTAACTGACATTCGTATTTTTTCAGTCTTTTCACTGACCTTTAAATAAAATAAGCTTCGTGTATAGTTGTCTCACAACTTTACCTCTCTGCTCAGATGATTTTGACCTGCATAAGTGATTTATTCGACATACAAAAAAATGTTTGAGCAGCAGTTTTATCAGTTTAACATAATGGGTTTCTTCACCAAATTCGGTTTCTGTAAAAAGATGTTCATTGTTTATAAATAAGGAGCCCCTCACCAATTGCAACACTTCTGTCTGGAACCTCAACAAAAGGTTTTTCTGACATTTCAGGATTATGTCTTCATTATTTCTGAAAACCTCACCAACATTACAAAGTTTAACAACATCATTAGCTGGATTGATTAAACTGGTTTTCACATCTTTCACTGCAATCAGTCCAGTTCTTTTAGCCTCAATACAAGCAAAAATACCTTCTAAGCAGTCAGTACAGTTAATTTTGTTTCTCACCTGTCTCATTATACACAGCCTCTTATTTTTTCCCCATCCCAAACAAGGTCCTTCTTAATAGCCATCTCATCAAACATCAATGTTGCAAAAATTTGGGTTGTGCTATTCTCAACTTCAGAGGCAATTTTAGTGAAACCCTCCTCAGTAAAACCTGGATGGCCACCCACTGACATTGCCCAACGGCGAAGTGTTCTTGGGTGGGGTAATTTCACAAATTTTCGTAAGTAGCTGTATGCCTTGGCAGAATAAAAGTGTAGGGTCAGGCCAAATTTCCTTATTTGCTGAGAATAATGGCATACTTTAGCAATGCACTGAAGTTCCAATAGCTCCTTCAACAAACCAACTACATGTTCACTGTTTAACATAGCAGAAACTGAACTACATAGCCTTCTTCTCAAACCAGCAACTAAAGTCTGTGTAACTGCACTATTCTTCTTTTGTGTCATGCACTAAGTTGCTTCATTTGCTTTATCCGCTTCTTTAGTCGCACATTCTCTACTTGTACTCAGTTATATTGTGTTTTCAACTTCTTAGGGCTTGGTAGACAGTAATTGTGGTCAGCAGAAACAGATGTGGGTCCTACAGGCACTGAAAGAATGCAGTTACATCATAAGTTTAAAACAGAGTTACACCATCAGATTATAATAAAGTATGTAATTCAAAGTAATAAGAACACCGAGTAAAATTAAATTATTGACTTACTTTGTGCTAATGATGTCACTGTAACAGCACTATCTTGCAAATTGTCGAAAGATCGCTTTCTGGGTTGTGGTCGTAATACTTTATATTGCTTTTGTAAATGTGATGGAAAGTTAAAGATAGTAGGTACTGCTTTTGACAAAAGGCGCCTCTGGACATTTGTGTGGTACATATATTTCTCTTCAAAATGAGCTGAACAGAGGTAACTGGCTGTAGTAGGAAACCAGTTTTCTCGCTTCATATTTATAATCCATCTTTTTGTAATTTCCTTATCTTTTAAAGGAAATCTGTAATCAACGATAAATAAATTACTTTCCTGCATTTGCCTTAAGCATAATTACAGTTCCAATGCAAATGACTCTTTAATAAACATTAAAAAACGTGTGTCGTATTTCGGTACTAATATACTTACTTATAATATGAAATATTAGTTGTTTTATCGCTGCGATTTGTGCAGTTGAACGCTGAACACACTGCAGGCATGTTGACTTTATATTTTGTAACAAAAAAGTCAACTAGAAAAGTTAAATATTGCAGTAATATCACAACAGCTGACTCACTTCCAACACAAACAACAGTAACGCTTTCCTAATGTTTTGACTAAGGAGAACATGGCGGCCGAGTTAGCGTTGGTTGCCACTAGGAGCGCTGTAACTAGTATCTCAGCCACTCTATGAAATTTTAACTCGTTGGCTGCCCCCATCATTTTTGTGTATTTCTTTTAATTATTTGTCTAAATTCCAAAGAGACTGCCAGCAGTAAATTGTGTGTGTCGTAGTGATTTAAATTTATCTGTAACTACTGCACTGTCTGGGCAGTATCTTACCACAAACAGCTTTTGTGTTGAGCGTCCAGACCTGATAGTTCACTACACAGCCCCTTTGCTTGAGGTGCATTCAAAGTACCAAGGCATTGATTTTGATTAATGCATTTATGTCGCCAAAGTGTCGTAGAGATGCAAAATTCGTGTCTTAAATTTTATATGATTATTTTAAAATTTTAAAGTATGGTGGTTATGTCATTGTTTTTCTGTTTTAGAGATCTAAAACTTAATTATCCTATTGTACCTTTATATTTGGCACTGGTCCCAACAAAACTAAACATACACTCCTGGAAATGGAAAAAAGAACACATTGACACCGGTGTGTCAGACCCACCATACTTGCTCCGGACACTGCGAGAGGGCTGTACAAGCAATGATCACACGCACGGCACAGTGGACACACCAGGAACCGCGGTGTTGGCCGTCGAATGGCGCTAGCTGCGCAGCATTTGTGCACCGCCGCCGTCAGTGTCAGCCAATTTGCCATGGCATACGGAGCTCCATCGCAGTCTTTAACACTGGTAGCATGCCGCAACAGCGTGGACATGAACCGTATGTGCAGTTGACGGACTTTGAGCGAGGGCGTATAGTGGGCATGCGGGAGGCCGGGTGGACGTACCGCCGAATTGCTCAACACGTGGGGCGTGAGGTCTCCACAGTACATCGATGTTGTCGCCAGTGGTCAGCGGAAGGTGCACGTGCCCGTCGACCTGGGACCGGACCGCAGCGACGCACGGATGCACGCCAAGACCGTAGGATCCTACGCAGTGCCGTAGGGGACCGCACCGCCACTTCCCAGCAAATTAGGGACACTGTTGCTCCTGGGGTATCGGCGAGGACCATTCGCAACCGTCTCCATGAAGCTGGGCTACGGTCCCAAACACCGTTAGGCCGTCTTCCGCTCACGCCCCAACATCGTGCAGCCTGCCTCCAGTGGTGTCGCGACAGGCGTGAATGGAGGGACGAATGGAGACGTGTCGTCTTCAGCAATGAGAGTCTCTTCTGACTTGGTGCCAATGATGGTCGTATGCGTGTTTGGCGCCGTGCAGGTGAGCGCCACAATCAGGACTGCATACGACCGAGGCACACAGGGCCAACACCCGGCATCATGGTGTGGGGAGCGATCTCCTACACTGGCCGTACACCACTGGTGATCGTCGAGGGGACACTGAATAGTGCACGGTACATCCAAACCGTCATCGAACCCATCGTTCTACCATTCCTAGACCGGCAAGGGAACTTGCTGTTCCAACAGGACAATGCATGTCCGCATGTATCCCGTGCCACCCAACGTGCTCTAGAAGGTGTAAGTCAACTACCCTGGCCAGCAAGATCTCCGGATCTGTCCCCCATTGAGCATGTTTGGGACTGGATGAAGCGTCGTCTCACGCGGTCTGCACGTCCAGCACGAACGCTGGTCCAACTGAGGCGCCAGGTGGAAATGGCATGGCAAGCCGTTCCACAGGACTACATCCAGCATCTCTACGATCGTCTCCATGGGAGAATAGCAGCCTGCATTGCTGCGAAAGGTGGATATACACTGTACTAGTGCCGACATTGTGCATGCTCTGTTGCCTGTGTCTATGTGCCTGTGGTTCTGTCAGTGTGATCATGTGATGTATCTGACCCCAGGAATGTGTCAATAAAGTTTCCCCGTCCTGGGACAATGAATTCACGGTGTTCTTATTTCAATTTCCAGGAGTGTATTTTCCTATTGGAGGTTTGAGCTCAGCTTCTGTGCTTGCAGAAAAATAATAATGAATTAAAGATGGGTTCAACTTCTTGCAAATAAACAAATTATTGTTTTATTTTAACACTGAAACATGTTTCACCACAGTTGTGGCATGCTCAGTGGGTTTTTTTCTTTTATTTTCCTGAAATACCTGCAGGCAGGTTATGTTTAGGTTAGGGAATATGATACATCAGATTTTGTTGTTATTTAAGTTTTATATAAGCACTTTACCTTTTATAGGGTGGACAAATAAAAGTGGCCAGGATGAGTGGATGTGACTGGACGTGAATTTGTGGCAGCATTAACAGAGGAGGAAAAGATCTAAAGTTCCTTACAACAAGATGGAGCAACTGCCCATACAGCTGGCCGAAACTTGGAACACATTTACACAATCTTCAAGCATGACATAGTTCCTAGCGGAAGTCAGTTTTGTCATGGCCCTAGGTGGCCACCCAGGTCACCTGATCTGTCAGTGTGTGATTACTTTGTGTGGGGAGCCCTCAAGTTTAAGGTGTATCGCAGCAACTTTCATAGTCTTCAAGAACTGCAGCAAAACATTTCAGATGAGAGCAATTCTAGTAGTCCAGCTTCAATCTTCCTTCAGCAACTTGCTGACCAGGGCCCAAAAGTGCCAACAGATGAATCTTGGTCACTTTCAACATCTGCTACAGTCAGGTTAGTAATTTATTTCCTTTCCACTGCTGTGTTTCTTTGTACCCTGGCACTCTGTTCTATGGGCGATTTTTCTTTGCACCACCCTGTATTTTACGTTTTGTGTGTCCTATGGCTGCCAACCAAAACCAGCCACAGGTCCTATTTAGTACACCATATCATCTGCAAACATAAGGGATCTTTTAAAATCATTTGCATTGAAATTTTGTTTATGATCCAATATTCAAAATGAATGTTCTGCTAAAATTTGTGGAGTATGGCTATTTTTGGCATTACCACTGTAATAACTGTCTAGTCCTCAGCTGTGACAAGTTTGTTTTTATTTACCAAAGGTCTTTTAGTGTCGTTGAGTTGAACATGTGGACACCAGTAAAAGTTTTGTGCGTTATTTCATGTAGTTTGTCAAAATAAAAACATAATCCATGAATAACAAACTACATGAAACAGCTCACAAAGGTTTTACTGATGTCCACGGGTTCAGCTCAACTACACCAAAAGACCTTTGCTAGATAAAAACAAACTTGTCACAGATGAGGACTAGCCAGTTATCACAATGGTAAGGCCAAAAATGGCCATACATCACGAATTTTACAGAACATACATTTTAAGATTGGATTATAAACAAAAGTTCAGTGCAGTTGGCAACCACAAGAGACATATATATGCACTTAACCGTTTGTTTTACATTGTAATTTAAATAACAATAAAATCTGATGCATCATATTCCCTAACCCAAACATAATCTGTATGTATTTCAGAAAAATAAAAGAAAAAAAAACCCACACTGAGGATGTCTCAACTGTGGTGAAACATGTTTGGCTGTTAAAACAAAACTTAGTACACTGGACTTGCATTCAGGATGACGACGGTTCGAACCTGCGTCCAGCCATCCAGATTTAGATTTTCCATGATTTGCCTAAATCGCTCCAACCAAATGTTAGGGTGGTTCCTTTGAAAGGGACACCTGATTTCCTTCCCCAGCCTTGACACTATCTGAGCTTGTGCTTTGTCTCTAATGACCTTGATGCTGAAGGGACTTTAAACCCAATCTTCCTTCTTATAACAATACAATAATTTGTGTACTTAGAGAAGGGTGGACTCGTCCTTACTTCATTGCTAAATATGTTTATGATGAGACCGTGATATCTTTCATCAGACTAGCCAGCGGTTTTGGAATAAATTACAGCTTGTAATACAGACCATATGACTGTACCAGCAAGCAGAATAAACACTAAATAGAGGTAGAAGTGCATTTAAACTATTTTGTTAACAGCAATTTCTGATCTAGTTTGTGGTACATTTAAATATTTGTTTGTGTGTTACACTATCAGATCTTTTTGTGGCACCCTTCATATCTTTTTCATATTTGTAGTATTTTATGCATAGTAGACAGTTTAATAATCATTTTACAGGTACTTAACTGAATAATTAGTTGTGCTCAGATTACCAGCTTATCCTTTATCTAAACTATCTGTATTCAATAACTGAATAATTAGTTGTGCTCAGATTACCAGCTTGTCCTTTACCTAAACTATCTGTATTCAATATATTGGTGAAAATTTTCTTCTTAAGATTGGGCTCGCTTGATTATCAGTCTTGGATCCCTGCATCCTTAGTTTTTCAACACATTATACTTATGAAAGATCACAATTTGTGCACATAAAATCATACCACTGTCACTTACTTCTAGATACTATCATTAACAGCCGTCTGCCTGCTGCAAGTTAATTTTTAATATTCCTATTAAACAGATTTTTAGCTTGGATATCTTGGAATATTACCTTAACTTTGTGAATGAAGACTGTGCTTAACTTCTAAAAGTGTGGGTGTTGCAACACAAGGGCACCGATATGATAGAAAAAATGCTCCATACCCCGAGGTCTAGGGCCCTGTTCTACAGACTATTTCGCAAGATGACCAACAACTTGTAAGCAGGCATTAAAATATTCCAGTTCTGATACTATAAAATTTGCATAAAACCTACTTTTAACTGATATTCTTGAAAGGAAAACACCTTATTAAACTAGAGTTTTCCCTTTACCTGAGAGCTAGGGAGAGGTGCCCCTCTCTCCCCCTCCTACCCCCCCCCCATGTCCCCGATGTATGGGCACCAATGCTGGAACACACACAAACCACCCCCACCCCCCAACACAGAAGTCAGAAGTTTCGATTTTCGAAAACTTGTTACAAATCTTACAAGGAGTTGTTTCTTTTTTTCTTTCTAAACTACTGTTCTAAAATTACGTTTTTTAAAGTTTCTTATAACCAAAAAAATAAAACCACAATATTTAATACAAGAACAAGTGCTACATCTGCCCCCATAATTGTGCCACTTTGCTCCTAGTGCTGCTTGATATATATCGGTAGTTGGTTGGTTGGTTGGTTTGGGGGATTAAAGGGACCAGACTGCCATGGTCATCGGTCCCTTTTTCCAAAGACAAAGAACACCCACAGAGAATAAAAACAAGGAACAGAAGAGATCACAGACGACACAGAACAAGAGATACTGAGACAAAGACAAGACAAAACAAACTAAAACCACACAGAGTGTGACGGTGGTTGGCCGACCATAGACATAAAAAGGAAAGGCCAACCACTGAGAAACACATTAAAAAATCAGTGTAAAACCATAGGCCAAAGGCCAGAATCAACACAAATCATTAAAAGAAAACAGAAACACTCAGAGTAAATGATAAAATCCCGCTGCCCGAATAAAACGTAAAACTGAGTCAGCCATAGTGGAGTCGTCTGTTAAAAGGGCAGGGAGCGTAGCAGGCAGCGCAAATGTCTGCCTGACCACAGCTAAAAGGGGGCAGGCCAGCAAAATGTGGGCCACTGTCAAAGCTGCCCCACAGCGACATAGAGGAGGGTCCTCCCGGCGCAGTAGATAACTGTGTGTCAGCCGGGAGTGGCCAATGCGGAGCCGGCAAAGAACTACTGAGTCCCTGCGAGTGGCTCGCAGGGATGACCGCCACACAGCCGTCGTCTCCTTGACAGCACGGAGTTTATTGCGCATTGTCAGGTCCCGCCATTCAGCGTCCCAGAGCGCCAAGATTTTGCGGCGGAAGACTGCCCGCAAATCAGTCTCTGGGAGGCCAACGTCCAGAGATGGCTTGCTGGTGGCCTCTTTCGCCAGGCGGTCAACATGTTCGTTACCCGGGATACCGACATGACCGGGGGTCCACACAAAGACCACAGAGCGGCCGCAACAGGCGAGAGTATGCAGAGACTCGTGGATAGCCATCACCAGACGAGAACGAGGGAAACACTGATCGAGAGCTCGTAAACCGCTCAGGGAATCGCTACAGATAACGAAGGACTCACCTGAGCAGGAGCGGATATACTCTAGGGCACGAAGGATGGCGACCAGTTCAGCAGTGTAAACGCTGCAGCCATCCGGCAAGGAACGTTGTTCGGAATGGTCCCCTAGAGTGAGCGCATATCCGACACGACCAGCAACCATCGAACCGTCAGTGTAAACAACACCAGAGCCCTGATACGTGGCCAGGATGGAATAAAAGCGGCGGCGGAAGGCCTCAGGAAGGACTGAGTCCTTAGGGCCCTGTGCCAAGTCGAGCCGAAGGCTAGGGCGACGAACACACCATGGGGGTGTATGCAAAGTAGCCCGGAAAGGAGGTGGAACAGTGAAACCCTGGAGCCCAGAGAGAAGCTCTTTGACGCGGACCGCTATTGTACAACCAGACCGCGGCCGACGTTCGGGCATACGGACGACCGACCGCGGGAACAGGAGGCGATAGTTTGGATGCCCGGGCGAGCTTAGTACATGGGCAGCATAAGCGGCCAGCAAACGTTGGCGTCGGAACCGCAGTGGAGGTACACCTGCCTCCACTAGTACGCTGTCCACAGGGCTGGTGCGGAAAGCACCAGTGGCAAGGCGTATCCCGCTGTGGAGAATCGGGTCCAGCACCCGTAACGCAGATGGGGATGCTGAGCCATAAGCCAGGCTCCCATAATCCAGACGGGACTGGATTAACGCCTGGTAGAGCCGCAACAGTGTAGAGCGGTCGGCGCCCCAGCGGGTGTTGCTCAAGCATCTCAGAGCGTTTAGATGCCGCCAACACGTCTGTTTAAGCTGCCGGATATGAGGCAGCCAAGTCAACCGGGCATCGAAAACCACCCCCAAAAACCTGTGGGTCTCCACCACAGCAAGGAGTTCGTCGGCAAGATAAAGCCGCGGCTCAGGATGGACTGTTCGGCGCCGGCAGAAATGCATAACGCAGGTCTTGGCTGCCGAAAACTGAAACCCATGCGCTACAGCCCAAGACTGCGCCTTACGGATAGCGCCCTGTAGCTGACGTTCAACAGCTGCAATGCCAGTAGAGCTGTAATAAAGGCAGAAGTCGTCAGCATACAGGGAAGCGGAGACAGAATGTCCCACGGCCGCAGCAAGCCCGTTAATGGCTATTAAAAACAGACAGACACTTAAAACAGAGCCCTGTGGCACACCGTTCTCCTGGGCGTGGGAGGAACTATACGAGGCCGCGACTTGCACGCGGAAGGTACGACACGACAGAAAATTGCGGATAAAAATCGGCAGAGGACCCCGAAGACCCCATCCATGAAGCGTAGAAAGAATGTGATGACGCCATGTCGTATCGTACGCCTTCCGCATGTCGAAAAAGACAGCGACCAGGTGCTGACGGCGGGAAAAGGCAGTACGGATGGCCGACTCCAGGCTCACCAGATTGTCGGCGGCGGAGCGGCCTTTACGGAACCCACCCTGAGATGGAGCCAGAAGGCCCCGAGACTCCAGTACCCAATGCAAGCGCCGGCTCACCATCCGTTCAAGCAACTTGCAAAGAACGTTGGTGAGGCTAATGGGACGGTAGCTGTCCACCTCCAGAGGGTTCTTTCCAGGCTTCAAAACGGGGATGACAATGCCTTCCCGCCACTGCGACGGAAACTCCCCCTCGACCCAAAGACGGTTGTAAAGATCGAGAAGGCGCCGCTGGCAGTCCACTGAAAGGTGTTTCAGCATCTGACAGTGGATGCCATCTGGCCCAGGAGCGGTATCAGGGCAAGCAGCGAGGGCACTGCGAAATTCCCACTCACGAAATGGAGCATTGTAAGATTCTGGGTGGTTGGTGCGAAACGAAAGGCTGCGACGTTCCATCCGCTCTTTAATGGAGCGGAAGGCCTGGGGGTAATTCGCAGAAGCGGAACTCATAGCAAAATGCTCTGCTAAGCGATTGGCAATGACGTCGGAGTCAGTACAAACTGCTCCATTCAGTGAGAGCGCAGGGATGCTGGCAGGTGGCCGATAGCCGTAGACGCGTCGAATCTTGGCCCAGACCTGCGAGGGAGCGACATGGAGGCCAATGGTGGACACATACCGCTCCCAGCACTCCTTCTTGCCTTGGCGGATAAGGAGGCGGGCCCGCGCACGCAGCCGTTTGAAGGCGATAAGGTGGTCGAGGGAGGGGTGTCGCTTGTGACGCTGGAGCGCCCGCCGGCGATCTTTAATCGCTTCAGCGATCTCAGGCGACCACCAAGGCACAGCCTTCCGCCGAGGGGACCCACAGGAATGGGGAATGGCAGATTCGGCGGCAGTAACGATGCCGGTGGTGACCGATTGAACCACCGCATCAATGTCATCGGTAGAGAGAGGCTCAAAAGCGGCAGTGGAGGAGAACAAGTCCCAGTCAGCCTTATTCATAGCCCATCTGCTAGGGCGCCCAGAAGAGTGGCGCTGTGGTAGTGACAAAAAGATCGGAAAATGGTCACTACCACACAGGTCGTCATGCACACTCCATTGGACAGACGGTAAGAGGCTATGGCTACAGATTGAAAGGTCAATGGCGGAGTAGGTGCCATGCGCCACACTGAAGTGTGTGAAGGCACCATCATTTAACAGCGAGAGATCGAGCTGGGACAATAAATGCTCAATGATGGCGCCTCGACCTGTTGCCACTGACCCACCCCACAGAGGGTTATGAGCGTTGAAGTCGCCCAATAGCAAGAAAGGTGGCGGCAATTGGGCGACCAGTGCAGCCAGGACATGCTGCGAGACATCACCATCCGGTGGAATGTAAAGACTGCAGACGGTAACAGCCTGTGGCGTCCACACGCGTACAGCGACAGCCTCTAAAGGCGTCTGGAGAGGGACAGATCCGCTGTGCAGAGTGTGAAGGACATAAATGCAGACGCCACCAGACACCCTTTCATAAGCTGCTCTGTTCTTGTAATAACCCCGATAGCCACGGAGGGCGGGGGTTCGCATCGCCGGAAACCAAGTTTCCTGGAGAGCAATGCAGAAGAAAGGGCGAAGGCTGAGAAGTTGGCGGAGCTCAGCTAAATGGTGGAAGAAACCGCTGCAGTTCCACTGGAGGATGGTATTGTCCATGGCTGAGAAAGGCGTGACAGGACGGGGAAGGCAGATTACGCCGCTGGGTCACCTGCTGCCTCCGATTGAGCACCCGTGCTAGTGTTATCCATGGCGTCTGAGGGACCGGCGAGTTCTAGGTCCTCAGCGGGCGCCAGGATCTCCACCTCGTCCTCAGACGCAGAGCTGTAAGGTGGCGGTGGGGTGGCTGCCACCGCGAGTTCCTTGGGCTTAGAGCTCTTCTTCTTTGATTTCTCACGCTGCTCCTTGGGTTTAACTGGCTGGGAGGGCTTCACCGATTCAGTCTCCGGGACTGAGGAGGATCGTGAAGCCCGTCGACCAGCTGAATGCGGGCACTTACGCCACTGGCGGTCGTCAGCCTTCCCACTGGTGGAAACCTGGGAAGGGAGGGACTCGAGGGACCCCTTGCGAGCGTGAGAAGCCGAAGAAGTTGGACACTTCTCCGGCTTAGTAGCAGGGATGGACGTCCCTGATGGGGGGGATGGTGTTGCCCCTGAGGTAGGTGGCGCAGGAGCAACCCGGTGGGTAGAGCCGCCCACTGGCAAGGGGGCAGGAGGAGTCTTACTGGTTATCGAGCTGGCTGGAAGTCGTGAAACTGATGGGGCGGGCACAGGTGTCGTAGCGGCGGCGTAGGATGACGGCATTCGCACGGGATGTAATCGGTCGTATTTCCGCTTGGCTTCAGTATAAGTCAGTCGGTCCAGGGTCTTATATTCCATGATTTTGCGTTCTTTCTGGAAGATTCTGCAGTCTGGCGAGCAAGGTGAATGGTGCTCCCCGCAGTTGACACAGATGGGAGGCGGGGCACATGGAGTATCGGGATGAGACGGGCGTCCGCAATCTCGACATGTGAGGCTGGAAGTGCAGCGGGAAGACATATGGCCAAACTTCCAGCACTTGAAGCACCGCATCGGGGGAGGAATATAGGGCCTGACGTCACATCGGTAGACCATCACCTTGACCTTTTCCGGTAACGTATCACCCTCGAAGGCCAAGATGAAGGCACCGGTAGCTATCTGATTTTCCTTCGGACCCCGATGAACGCGCCGGACGAAATGTACACCTCTGCGCTCTAAGTTGGCGCGCAGCTCGTCATCAGACTGCAAAAGAAGGTCCTTATGGTAAATAACTCCCTGGACCATATTTAAACTCTTATGCGGTGTGATCGTAACAGCAACATCCCCCAACTTATCACAAGCAAGTAACCGTCGTGACTGGGCAGAGGATGCCGTTTGGATCAGGACCGATCCAGAGCGCATTTTTGACAAGCCCTCCACCTCCCCAAACTTGTCCTCTAAATGCTCGACGAAGAACTGAGGCTTGGTTGAGAGAAAAGACTCCCCATCAGCTCTCGTACAAACTAAGAATCGGGGCGAATAAGTGCTACTGCCATCCTGAGATTTACGTTCCTCCCACGGCGTGGCCAGAGAGGGGAACGTTTTCGGATTGTACTTTTCAGCATTAAATTGAGCCCGAGAACGCTTAGAGACTGCTGGCGGCTGGCCGCCAGCGACAGATGATGTACCACGCTTCATTGCGGGTCATCCGCCCTGATGCCACCTACTCCGACCAAGGGCCCTCCCCACGGGCGCCACCCAGCCACAGCAAAGGCCACCTGGCAGGATGGCCATTGCCGGGAGTCCCGATGCCCCAGGGAGATGGGCATCTACTCCTTGGCATACGTGGGGAGTGAACGGCGCAGGCATCAGTAGAGCGATCCCTGTGTTGTCAGGGGGCTACAACCAAGAGGGTACATGGCGACCCCACCACAACGGACTGGCTACCGTGCTGGATCTTAGGTGCAAAAATGGCCAAGGTCGTCGTCACAGTTAAAAGAAACACTGCAGAGTGCAGCGTGGTAATCGCCCATGAGATCGAAAACGAGCGGGACACCATCGCAACGACGAGAAAGACGGCAATAGGTCTAATTGCACGAAGGATACAGTGCACCACGTAAGGTGCCCTTCCCCAATTGGCTCGCTCTTCGGAATAATTTGGATAGATGGAGGTCAAACCCGAGAGGGGACCATCACATAAGGCCGAAACGTTTGAGACTCCTTTTAGTCGCCTCTTACGACAGGCAGGAATACCGCGGGCCGATTCTAACCCCCGAACCCGCAGGGGGAATATATCGGTAGTCTTCATTACTATGATGTCATGTTTTCAACTGCTGCAAGACACAGCATTCAAACAGTTGCATTGTAGCTAAAGTTGGGACATCAGAAGAGAAATGTCGATACAATCGAATATCTGTGTACCAAATATCAATATCAACTATTAATTGAATGGATAACATTGATATTTTGATGTATCTGTGCCACAAATATAGCCTTAAAATTCAGATTACAGGTTAAGACTCCGAGAGTTATTTAAAACTATGAATTAATAACAAGCCAGGAAAGGATAACAAAATTTAATTATATATTACATTAAGTAAAAACAGAGAAAAATTGCAAAAAAAAAAAAAAAAAAAAAAAAAAAAAAAAAAAAAATTAAAAACTGTTATGCTATAGCATATGAAAACACAGAAGAAAGTAAATACACAGAATCACTAAAAATATATATAATATAAATGCTTTTGCCAAGATAACGTAGACATTGCTGCCTTGACCGTATTTTGTCAACTTACTGGAACTACAGATGTGACCTTATCATGAGGTATTTCAAACTGCTCACAAATATTTTTCAGAATATGAAAAATATAGTCCGACATTTGTCATTCTGTAACTTCTTCATTTGTACATTAGGGGTTAATGTCAGTGTTGTTGCCTTACTTAATTCTTGCTGAGTCTTCAGATGAAAGATTTCATGTTTTTTGTTAATTAATTTTGAAAAAATTTTTGTGGTTGGTATTCTATACAAAGTAGTCACAACTTTTATAAGGTTGGTGAAATCTCCTTTCTTCACAGCATAAAATGCACACAATCGTAGCAAAAAATAAATGAAGCAGTTTTTCATTTTAGCAGTCATTCTTTTCCTTCTGCAAATGAAGCAACATTTTTCAAAGCAATACAAGTTCAATAAGCAGCTGACAAAGTCAAGGCAACTGCTGGACTAGAAGTGGAACTGAGGGGACTGCTTTTTATATTTACATTATCGGGATTTGATTGTGATGCCAGTTTCCTCAATAAGCCTGTAGCCATCCATTGCTGATGAAAAATTTTCAGATGCTGGGACTTTAAATGGTTAAGTCACTCAGAAAATGTCAAACATTCAGATGCCAATGGTGTGCAGCTACACTCTGAATTTTCAGGAGCGTACATTTTCCAGCAGTCATTATAGGAAAAAGTCACTTCTGCATCATACTGATAAATTACTCCAGTAACCATCATGTGGTTGAAAGAAAGGGTCCATAAACCACTGTCAACAACACAGTGGTAAACACATTGATTTTGGGCTGTTCGCTTGACACTGAGTGTTAAATGTGGAGTTTGTAGCTCCCTTACCCAAGTGTGAGGCCTGTTGACTTTCCCATGTATCAGAAACGTAACTTCACACTAAAAGTTACAGGAGGCAGAATCAATTCATCTTTTTTCACGTTTCAGAGCATACAGGCACAAAATTCTACACACTTTACTGTACCATTTGCCCGATGAGCGTGTACTCATTTTAGATGGTATGATTTGTAAAGTATCTGGCATCTCAACACATGGTAGACAGTTGTTTGAGCTAGTTCAAGTTCCAACTTGCTCTGCAGGTTTATTTCATCACTTTAATACATTGCACATACTCTTCCAATACACAAAGTCTGCCTGGGATTTTACCTTTACACAAAGCCAGTTTTGTCAAATTGTTAACCCCATCCTCACTGGAGGTTCAACATTAAACTTACACCACAATGCACACTGCACCACAGTTGTAAGTACATTCACTTTTACTGAACTCACGAATGCACAAAATCTTTTATAGTAACCATCTCGCCTCAACTGACATAGTATATGCTATGGGCAGTGCTATGCTGCAGTGTTCTGGTGGTAGTATTCAGTTCACAATATCCTCTTTCAAACAATTCAAAACAAATGTAGAGTAGGAAATATAACCAACCGAAATTGTGTCCCTCTCTTTGAATCATCCTGTATTATGAAATGAAACAGGTGTTGAGTCACCAACAGACACAATGAAAAAGACTAAATAATTTTCTGCTTACGGACATAGTCCTTGTCCTGAAATAGAAATTGCACACATGTTCACACAAGCACAACTCACACACTTGGTCCTATCTCCTGGTGTCAGCACCTGACTGCAACTGTGTCTGATCTGAGCTGCAAACTGCTAGGTTGGGTGGTGATGGTAAAGAGGTGACATGGGCAGGGAGGGGGAAGGATAACAGGGTAGCGGTGGGGGAGGACACTGTGCTACCTGCAGAAGTGTGCAAGAACATGGTGAGGACAGGATGGGGCTGCTAAGTTTGGTGTAGTGTTGGGAGGGGGGGGGGGGGGTAGGAAAGAAGAAAAGGGCATAGTGGGTGTGACAGCAGGATATAGGGCATGCGTAGTGCTGAAACTGGAGTGGGAGCAGTGAAGAGAATAGATAATTTCATTCCAGCATTACTATTTTTCCTCATTGAGCCTGTTCAATTCTATTTAAGGGAAATCATGTGTCAAACTGCTGAAGAAATGTGTTTAATGTACTCCATGTACTGTACACATTTTGTGGATGGCTAGCTGGATTTAATTTTGGGCGCTAAGCCCTGTGGTTGTTAGCATCTGGAATGTACTTCCCATGGAAACATTCTGAATAAGTCATTACCTATGATGCTGTTGTTTATCATTATTATTATTATTATTATTATTATTATTGCAAACTGAGCTACATGTTTCACTGTTAACAACTGAGTATCATATTCATATAAATAATTTACTTTTGTCTTTACAAATATATTCTGTACCACAGTTGTATCTTAGAACACACACACACACACACACAATGCTGTTGCACACCTCTCGACCTTGTTTTGACAAATAGATCCTCTCATGCCAAAACCACAAATATCCAAAAACGGATATTTTTGACTTAGTTAAATTGCTGAATTTAATTTATTTGTGCTCTTCTGCAGTGAAATTTGATTCTATGAGTCTAGGAGTGATTGCACGGCCTACTGTAACAAAAATTTAAAAATATTTCATTCGTAATGCCTCAGTAACAAATGTGCCAGATTGATGACTTTTGGTAGGTTGTTGACTTACTAAGTTGTGCCACACAGTAAAAATGTCACATACACACTTTTAGTGCTCCACTAAAGGCTCCCCAGTTGTCGTGCAAGGGTGGCCAAGTTACATTCATTACGTATCCCAATTGTTTTGTTAAAATTGTGATACAGAACTGTTGGCCAATACCTACCCTCTGGAGATGAAAAAAATCAGTACTTCCAGTATTAACATGTAAAAATACACAAATTATTCTAGCTTTTAGAACTAATAGTTTTTTCTTCGGGGAGGAGAGAGAGTGATATGTTTGGGTTGGTTAAGAAGGAAGGGCGGGTACTCTGACTCCATGATGAGAGGAATCCACACGAACGAGGGGAGTGTTTTGAACAGTGAATCATTTGTCATTACATACATCACTACATACTTCAATTGTTCATCTATGTGCTCAGTTCATTGCAGATTGACTTACTGTTACAGAATAATTATCTTCCAAAGTATATTGAGCAATACGGCTGCCTCTGTATGTGGCAAATGGTTGAAGAAATAGTAAATAAAATATTAAAAGGCATTTCACTTTGGTTCCCTAAAGCCGAAGGAGGGAAAAATATGTACTTACCATGACTTTTCCTCGTCTGCCTCAAACATGATGAACTATCATGAGAAGTGCTCTTTCAAAATATTATGAGTGAATTTTTGATTAAGATAAATGTGACAAAAACAAGCCACTTTAACAGGCTGTCTGAAAATGGTGAAGATAATTTAAGACAGCAAGTCTTGAGTCATCCTACCATTGAATCATAGTACTGTTGACAGAAGTCATTAATAAGGTGTCTTTGCCTTTCGCAGGCAAGTGCTCTACCAACAGAGCTACCCAAGCACGACTCCCAAACCATCGCCACACAGCACACAGTTTTAATCTGCCAGGAAGTTTCATATCAGTGCACACTCCACTGCAGAGTGAAAATCTCATTCTGGAAGGTATCTTGTTTCAATCCTAAATATTACGCCAATGTACAATGACTATTTGGAAGCATCTCACTTTGTTTACTACAGACTAGTATTCTTTTGGTCTGTAGACAAATGGGTATCACAAATGATGCATTTAAGTTGCTGACACAGAAACTGTTAAATCAGAACAATTATGACAAAATGTGCAGAGACGAGATTTGGCTTAAAATAAATGTGATGATGCAATTACACAGTGACTGTTTTTGAGTTACACGCTTAATTGGAACACCCCTAAAGGACACTGTGGCCAAATCTTATAGCTATGATGGATGACAGCATGAAAGTTTTAAAAAACCTAATCAGAGCAGTGAAAACAAGATTTCATTATTAAAATCACCAGCAATGTTTATGCCCACACAATGGTGCTACCAGACATTACACAAGTAACAATAATGTCAGCACAATAATTCTAAATCAATTTGTGCAACAACCCTGTACAAACTAAGTGTTTTATCATGCATTTTTCAGTCAGACAGCACACCAACTGAAAAATGTCTATTCCAAGACAGAGGAAAAGAACGTATGCCCCACTGTACTTCATGAAGGATGCTTACAAATTATTAAAAACTGGAGGAATCTTCATCCTTTTAGTATCTGCACAATGATCTATCTTAAGTTTCAAATTGACCAGGATGACATACGCAACATTTAATTCAATGATACACGTGTACTCCAGTGTTAAAAAACTACCCAGTTTTTTGCAAGACAATCTGATGGGACCTGTACTTACTGAAGAAGCTGTGAAATAGCCTTTTGGCATGTTTGTTTATTCCCAAGGCACTAAACAGAAGTTTCCATTGCAACAGCAAAATTTGAAGAATTGCTCACAATACAAGTCACAGAAAGTTCCCAAGGAACATCATGAATATTACTGCAGTTTATTGAATGGTGGAACTAAGCTTAATACATTGTATTACACACTGAAGATAGCTTGATGCAGAATAAGATTTACTGTTTACAGTTTAATTGATGACAGAATCTTGACTGTCTTTCAGTAAAAGTTATTTTCAAGCCACCAAATTGAAACTTATAACCAGTATGTTTGATTTTCTTGTAGTACCATTGTGAAAATCCAATAAATCTTTCTAATGGCAGCACAAAGAATGTTAAATGGTTATCAACCCCAAATCCTAACATTCGTAGAATAAATGAAATGTAATACAATACAATCTTTTTTTTTAAATACCATAGTTGATTTGTCACAATAAAACATTCAAATGCCTGTATCTCAAAACAAATGAAATACACATTCATGGTCTGGAATAAGTCAGATGGTGTAATCCATGCAGTTGCGATTTGATTCACTGTTGTACATTTACTAACAGGGAGAGGACTGTGACGACAGCATCAACAATCTAAGGATTAACCCTAACATTCCTCCCTGTTTAACAACATTAAATCCTTGCAGTTAATTATGCAATACTTGATGTAGGCTGTGGGTGTCTCATGTTCCTAATAGCAACATAGTTCCACAGACTGGAAGAAGTAATATGTACTCAAGCTTCAGAAACATGATGCTCCATTTATATGGCAGAGAATCACATCCAAGATAAATGTGATAATTAACATAACCTAAATATGAGCATCCTTTTAATCACTGTACCACACCACAGCTTCTGTACTGTGTAAGAGTGGGTCAAACTGCTGCTCTGAAGTCATGATCATATTAAAACAATGAGAAACTTCTTACAAAGTTTTTCTCCTTTTGGTTTCAGGTAAAAATCAAGTTCTCGTCACCAGTAACTGCCTGTGATAACTGTAGTTATTAAATATAAAAGACCTCAACAGTATCAAACAAAACACCTCCACAGGATTAGTTAGGGCATTCAGCCCCCGACACAGACTACATATTAAGTTGCTGAAAGCTGAAGTTCTCTCTCCGTTTTGACAGGTGAAAACAGAAAATTTTATTCTAGAATTTCTTCTATTCTAGAAGACATTTTTCTCGCTAGGAAGTTCTGTTCCGATATAGGATTGTGTATTTCATAATAGCATGTATGATACACAGTTGTCTCCCACCTGTTACAGACAAAAATATTGCAATTGGTGGTTATAAATCTTGAGGTTGCATCCTGACTAACATCACACAAACAAGAACTGCCAGTGTTACCCAGTGAGATGTAGGGTCAGGAATTGAAACAGCTGCGTATGTCAAATAGCATTTTATTTTATTTCATTTCAAATTATGGTATAGCTACTTGCATCACCATTGAACAACATTGTGAGCACCCATTGGGATGCGTATTTCGAACAGACAGTACAGATACAAAGCGCGTTTAATAAGTATATACAATCAATGATTTGTTTGTTAGACCTCTAGTAACAAGTACAAACAGATCAATACATAATTATAACAATGAAAACAAAATATTGTAAACCAGGAGAGAGTAACTTCAGATAAAGTAACTACAATGAAATTGCAACGCTATTGAACAGCAACAAATGCTAATATTTTAAAATTAATAAATACATACATCTTATGAAGTCCTTAAAAGTAATGGTTTTGAGAGATGAATTAGGAAAAGTGTTAGGCAATGCTAAAGTAAAAGATAAAATTGTTCAACTATAGGAACAAATACTAAAACCGGGTATTAATAATTACATTAGTGTACTTAACATCCAAACGAACAAACAGTTCTATCAAATGGACAATTACCTTATGTAATTCAATTTTATTCATTTACTGTAACATGAAATACGGTTGGAGCAATTCGGGAGGACGACGGTTCAATCCCGCGTCCGGCCATCCTGATTTAGGTTTTCCGTGATTTCCCTAAATCACTCCAGGCAAATGCCGGGATGGTTCCTCTGAAAGGGCACGGCCGACTTCCTTCCCAATCCTTCCGTAATCCGATGAGACCGATGACCACGCTGTCTGGTCTCCTTCCCCAAACCAACCAACCAACGGTTGGAGCAGCAAGTGTATATGCCAAATATTACCTTCTAAATAAAATTTTCTTTTCATTCAAACTTGACTCAAATGGTACAGATGGCACTACAGATACACTGTATAACAATTAACTTATCTGATGGGGTGAAAAGTTATAAATTTACTATTCTGTGACCAGATGATTATTACTGTTGCTGTTATTAATACTGTTTATTGCACTTAGCACTATTCACACAATGTAATTACACATTACATAACTGGGTGACAGCACTACAGTTTTCCTACAGAAGAGAGACAAAATAAATAAATATGTAGGACAACTGAGCAAACACACTTCAAAAATACATAACATTTTGTGGACATCACAGAAAATATGAGCCTTTACATAACACTTTTAAAATGGAATAGCAACTCCTTGTAGAACACTGTTTCCGTAAAAAGGTGATGACAAATCTTAAAAGAACTGTAGTTGCTGACACTTTGGGGTTGTGGTCAGTACTCATATGTCTGCCAATAATTTCCTCTCGGCAAGGAAGCTGAGTTAAATATCCACTGACTTCCACTGAGAAGTATGGTGGTTGGGGTGTGACCCAGCAACAACACAATGAAAAGGATCCATGCAAGAATCCAAATTATCGGGAATAGGCTGTAAACTTAGGAACACAGTGTCACCCTGGAGGCTGTGTACTAAACAGAAGAAATGCTGACAGATGACAACAGGTGGCTTGCACCTTAGCAATGCTCATCCATAGGAGACTTTTCATCACTGCACCAACCCCATCATAAAACAAGTTTCACATCCAGCAGCGTCATGGAAAACGACAAAAAAATGATACTCTGGGTTTCAATCAGCATAGATCCTTGATGACCCAGGAAGTTGTGAAGTGACGCTGAGGGTTATCATGTATATCCATTCTGTTCCCACTGTAATTAATGCTCAGCTATCAGAGGCCAGTTCAGTGGTATGCAGCATTTAACAGTGGTCTTGCAGTAATAACAGTGTAAAATGTTTTCCACCAGCTCCACCATATCTTTTGCTGCTGATATTCCCACAGAACTGTGGCAGCGCAGGTCCTGACAATCACATTATCTCCCTAAAGAGCAAGGCTCTATAGACCCTCTTCAGACTGTTCCTGATGACACTTCTGTACTGAACTCCAGTGCTCCAGTGTTAGTGCCATGTACACTCATTCATAGACTCTTGGCATAGATAATACTTTCAGTAGCACCTGTAGAAGGGCACATTGAAAGTAGTCAGGACGAAATATTGGTGGTGTAGACCATTGTACACATGGGCTGATGTGACTACACTTGCTGCTACGAAAGGTAACTGTAACTGTAACTGTTCATCTTCCTTGTCCATTCCATTGACTTCTCTTCTCATAACACTTACTGTATGCATGCAGTCAGAATTATTTTACTATTTGTGAAGTGAATACAAGCATTTTTCAGCATCTAATAGTAAGAATCCATTGATATATAGTAACAGTAAACACAAGCTACACATATGATGTTTTGAATGTTTTTACAATAAAGTAAGATTGTTTCTTAAAAATTTGGACTCTTATGTGGTAAACTAATAACCTTTGCAATACAAATGTTTGTAAAGATTGTACTGCATTGTTGAAAGTGTAACTGATAACTGCAATATAAACATGACTATATCAAAAAATGCTTCAAATGGCTCTGAGCACTATGGGACTCAACATCTGAGGTCATCAGTCCCCTAGAACTTAGAACTACTTAAACCTAACTAACGTAAGGACATCAAACACATCCATGCCCGAGGCAGAATTTGAAACTGCGACCATAGCAGTCACATAGTTCCAAACTGGAGCGCCTAAAACCGCTCTGCCACACCGGCCAGCACTATATCAAAACTTGTCATATTTATGACTCAATGGATAAACAAAATTAGATAAGTTTACATCACATGGAAAACAAATATCTACTGCCAATACTCACAAAACATCATTAGCAACTGAACATGCCTTAATTACAATCTCTATAGTCCTGAATGATGTTACGATGAAGATTACCATCGAATCAACAGAAATGCCACAGGACTATCTGAGGGACGTGAATTTGGCATTATTGAGAGTTATGTAGCAAAGGAGAATTACATGTTTACATTGACAAATAACATTTTACAGTAATGTTCTGATTACAACTTTTAAGCGTATCCATGATTGATACTATTGTTGATCTATGTATACAGAGTAGATTACATTTACATAAAAAAGAAATATTTTTTTGATTTGTCCAATTTTATAGATGCATAAGACAGCACCTAACAAAGATAACAGTCACAGCATCAAATACCATTAAGGCACTTTTACATTTAAAAGGGCCTATAAAAGAAATATCTATCTGCATTGTCAGTACACAGTTAGAAAGGCATAACATTTTTAAATATTAATTGTATTATTATAAATTTATTTTGTAATTTTTGATAATTTTTTTATAAAAAGTGCAAAAACTACTTTAAACATTGTCAAACAAATGTCTACTAGGGATTTTTACCAATTGCAACTTAATATCAGGATGAACAATAAACATTTACATAGCAAAATGTATATACAGGATATGATATAACAATAAGAAACTACTTACTTCACCAAATAACTGAACATAAAAGAACAACAGTTTGCCATAAAACAAGCTACTTTAAAATAATTATACTTTTGATAATTAATGTAACTGTAGATTTGGAAAATGATGGCTACTATATACATATACAATCTTCAGACATAATTTACAGTTCACAGTAAATTATCAGTTTTGAAGTACATGTAAGAAATTTAAGTTAAGCACATTATCTGACAACATTTGAGCAGTGAACTATGTCATTAAATTGTAAAGTTCGAAAGACGTGGTTTTGGACAAAAAGACATGCACTTATCAGTTGTAGCTTATCCACCTATTGTACAGCTGAATTATGATGAACACAAGTTCACTTATAGTTGAGCAGTCTGAATAAATCTACACATTACATAGTCTTTACATCATCTCCTGCAAGACATTCATCTTCAAGTACCATTTGGATCACAAGTGTATTTACATACAGCAGCTACCTTTCCTAATAATCCTGTCAAGAACCACAGTTTGGGTAGTCATGTAATTTCAGGTTCAATTTCAATTTTTTTGGCATGCATAAAACATTAGCAATTACCTCACAAACAGCAGGAGTCATGATAGTGAAATATGAGCAAGACTAAACTTACATTTACTTAAAGAAAACAAAAAACACAGTACAACATTTTCTGTATGGGAATGTATAGTTTAATGAACTGCTCAAGAGACAAAGGACAACTAAATTGAAATGTTTAAGAACTTATTTTAAGCTTACCTACCAAATAATTCATACTACAAATGAAAGCATTATTTACACAAATAGGTAATCATGAAAATTTAACATTACTTCACAACAAACAACTGCCATTTTACAGTAAACTGTCATAGTTTTAGTGAATCTTGGCTGCTCATAATCTGTTACATGGTGGGTAATTTCATTCCAATTCATTTTGCTGGAATTCACTCAATCATTCATTGTGGTGAAGTTGTGGCTCGACTCTTTCAGACACACAAAAAAGAACACACAAATAATTCAAAAGAATGGCAGAGGTATCATAAAAGTGCTGCTGATAGCTGAGAGTGAGCAGACTAGCTACATGATATGAATGAAGACTGTAAAAGTCTTTTTTAAATCAGTTATAAACTTGTTTGATATGTATCTAAAAAAAACAATACACAACATATGAAAATCGACAGCACTGCTTGAAATAGTATTCCTGTGGTCAATGAAAGTGTCTGATTCCACTTGTCTGCTTTGACCCATGACGTAATGCCATTGTGATGTGTGACGTCACTACAGTGTGGAGTTTGAGTCATTTGTGTTCAAAGATGGCATGTTGTTGTGTTTGAAGGTGCTCTCTGGTGGGGTATGTGTATGTGCTGAGTAACGTGTCATATCAGGTTCATTTGATGTTTAGTTGTGATAGTGGTAATGTTGCTTTGGGTTTATGTAGTTGGTGTGGTAATGTGGAGTGTGGAAGTGTTTTCAGTGAGTTAGTAAGGGTCTTTCTTGTTTGTGTTTGGCTTTTTGTTAGGTCATATTGGTTTGTTGTGCAAAAACAAATTGTTTTGTGTGTGTGTTTTTTTTATTTTTTATTTTTTTGTTAGGTATGGCTATGACAGTTAAGTTCACTAGTGCATCACTGTGTGTGGAAATGGCTGAAGATATGATGGTCTATCATAAAATTTCTGCAGTTGGTCTCATTCCAGAATATGCGAGGTGCCACATTTGTGGCAATAATATGAGGCTTGCTAGAGTTTTGGTGGCTCGGACCAGTGATGCGTATATGTGGTGATGCCGGCGGGATAACTGACGATTGATTAGAAGCAGCATCTTGTTCGAGAATTCTAGGTTCGTCATGAGTGAGACTGTTTCGCTCACTTATAATTCTTATTATAGGTCCTCTATCAGTTTTTGTGCGCATGAGACTGGTAAGTGAGAGAACGGTGCTAGATTGGCTTTTGTTTTGTGCAGAGGTTTGTTCAGAATACGTTAAGTGAAGTATTGGGCGGAGGGGGAGGGGGGGAGGAGTTGTGCAGGCCAGAATTGGTTGTTTAGATTGATGAGTCACAGTTTGGTAAGAGGAAGTATGGGAGTAGTAGTTCTCATGTTGGTTGGTGTGTGTGTGTGGGGGGGGGGGGGGGCTGTTATTTCAGGGGGTGGGTGTGCCAGTTGTGTTTCAGGGTTTTCCAAGATCGTAGTAGGAGGAAATTTGTGTGTTTGATTGAGGAATACGTTGATGAGAGTAGCAATAGTTTGTGATGCACTTTTGTCTTATAGGGGTTTGTGGAAGACAGGTTATAATCATTTAGTAGTTAATCACAGCACTGAGTTTAAGGATTATGAAACTGAGGCTTGTACTAAGACAATATATGGGTTTTGGGAGGCAATTAAATCAGTTATAGGGAGGGGGAAGATGTGCTCTTCCCACCTGCAATCTCATTTAGATGATTCTTGCTGGCAGAAGAGCGTCCCTGGGAATTTTTGTACTTTGGCGGTTTTTTGAGGTGTGTTGTGAGGATGTGTAGGCCAAGGGTGGTGAGTTAACTTGATTGGTTTGTGTGCTTGCTGAGGGGGTTGTGGGTAATGGTTGTACAGTTAATGGGCCAGGTTGTGGATTGGGGGGTTCAGATTATTTTGGAGAGGACCAGTTTGGTTACAGTTTTGCTCTTCTGTAGGTGCAATTAATTTTGGTTTATTTTTATGTTTTTCTATTTGCTGGTGGTTTTCTTTGGATGATTCGGGAGGTAGGTTGTGGGCGTTTTAGGAGTTTTTGTGTGTGTGTGTGTGTGTGTGTGTGTGTGTGTGTGTGTGTGTGTGTGTGTGTGAGGGGGGGGGGGGGGGTGCTCCAACCTGGATGATGTTTTCGCTAAGTAAATTTTGTTTTGGGTTTATTCTCTAGTAACTGTGAAGTTTTGCATTTTGTAGGTGTTTGTTTTCAGGTATCGACAGTTGCATTTGAGCTATATATGTCAAGGGAAATGTCCAATTCTGGCAGTTTTTGTTGGTGTAGTGGACTGTTGTAATAAAATTAATAATAAGGGTGAACTGCAGTGACAGTTTCCTGATTGGAAATGGAGAAAACAGTTCGCCATGAGACAGTTTGACCATTCAGTTGACAAGCATGCCACCCAACTTAGACTTCACTTACTGCTTCACAGCCCACCACATCACATCCTTGCTCACTCCCACAAGCAGCACTGTAATATCTTTCTCCACCCCTATCCTGCTATCCCTTCTCATCCCCTCCTCACAATCCTTCACCCCCAATACCCAACGAAGCAGAGATTACGGCCCACTGCAGTCAGTGGTTTGTTTAGAAAGTGTGTTCTGTTACATTAACACTTCTTGCATTCCTTTGAAAAGGCGTAAGGATCAGAACAAGATGAAACATCAACGAATAGACTAAAGTAAATGTGTACAGCTCTTTCATTTTGTAGGCTATCAAATTAAGGCACACTAGCACGGTTTTGCTATTCACATAATATGTAAAGTGGCACGAAATACTCAAATATTCTTATGTTGTGCAGGAGAAGAACATATGGCGCTGACAAATAGATTACTGTAATTAAAAACGGAAGCCATTGAAGTTGAGCACAATAGCCCAAAGATGGTAAAGGAATTACAATAAAGCTTTTGAAAAGTATTTGTGGCTGGTGGTGATCCATAGCAGCTGTGGACTTCAACAAATCAACACTAACTCAAGATTCATAGGGCAAGTCCTCACATGTCCCACGCCTATATAAACACTGTATATACTAATGATTTAAGGCGACTGCCATATACTGTAACTGGTTTCTTTATATCTGTGTGTCACCTTGCTTCTTATTTATCTACTTAAAGTCTTGAAAATGACTGTGTGCTGAAACTGGCTGGTTATATACACTGAGTAACATGTTAAACTACTGAACAAAAGATCGAGTAATTAATTGTCTTAAGAACACTTAGGGGCTAACATAACACTCAAACAATAGTATGTGCTAACTACTAAGTATGCATATCCTGTTATGGTATGGAGAGCTGGTCTGGGGAAGCAGAACTAAAATTCCGGAACTATAAATAAATATAGTGAAAATGATTACCAACAGAAAATCCTGCAGGAACATTTTTTAAAGAATTTGTAGTTATGACCATCTATCCTAATCTACGTGTCACCTCATATCGGACAATTTTCAGCAACCAACAATGAAGTGCACGAGCATTAAACTGGACGTACGAATGATTTTCATAAGAAAGTGCAAAGCAGTTAAAACCACTGAGGCTAAGCTTTTGTTTGAATTCACCAGGAAGGGCATCATAAGCTTCCGGAAAGTTGGATATGAGGTCACCTGGCATTGTTTTTGATAATAAAATCATCAGCAGAAGAGCCAGTCAAATTTTAGTCATCGTACTGAGAAAAATATTAAGGTTGAACACCCAAAACTTGAAACCAGTAGTGGTTGTCAGCAGTATTACTTTGTTGGCAGGTGTCCCTATTTTAAATTGTGTACATAACTACTCACTGAACTGAAGTGAGCAAGTTACCCAGCTCACATCACTCGGCCCTGAAGTAGCTGGGTGCATTGCAGCTGCACATATGAGCAACTGCAAAACATTCCTCCTATATTTTTAGTTTTATGCAAACTTTTCACAGTGGTTAAGCAAGTGGGCTCAGGAAAGGCCAATACATCAAGAGTGCAAAGAGAGAGATTATATCTTCAAGCACACAACTGATATCACTGAATTGGCTTTATACAAAGGGGAAGAGCTGCTTTCTGCCTGGTAAAGTTCAGATTGATTAGTTACAAAACGTGTTTGGAAAACATTGCCATGTGTGTGGTGGCAACTATCTTTTTTTTTGCCATATATTTGAAACAGAAACTAAATTAGGAACCCAAAGCAATCTTTCATTAGTTTTCAAGTTGGATCATGGTGCAAACATTCTGATTACAGAAGAGTATTTTGTTTTGATGAATCAACTACATTTTGGTTGATGTAAATATACAGTGTAAACAGTTAACTATTCTCAAAATGTAAATGTATAGTTGAGTGACATTCTGAATGGAACATGTTGTGTCCTGCTCACTACATTAGTGGTTACGGCACATACAATTAAACTAAAAAAGTAAACCTGAGTCCTGTGAAGGTTCCCCATGACAGGAAGTAATCTGACACAGATAAACAGTATGCTACTTGCAACTGACATCTTGGCCTTACCACACTGTCCAGGAACACTCGCTTGCAGGACCATACAAATATTTTTCATCTGAATCATTTTAAAAAGAATCAATTACTGTAGAAGACACACTCTACATAAAATACATTAATGATACACAGAAAAACCTCACAACATTATGTGCTCGTTCCAATGGCAGCAACATAGATCTCCTGGAAACGATGTAAGTCCACACTAACATTAAAAACACAAACATAATTATATTACATTTTCACAACTAAACCACTGAACCACTGAACCAATTTTGAACGAAATTTAGTATGGAGACAGGCTGAACTGAACCTTGAGGAATACCATGCCGCCACCCCCCCCCCCCCCCCCCACACACACACGTACTGTATGTGCATACGAAGTTCACACTTGGCAAAGTGTGTTATGGGAGTGACTGCCAATTATCTGTTTCTCTACAGTCACTCCCACCAGCCATCATGAAGAACGTCAACTTAGTTTGTGTGTATAGTAGTGCTGGAGAAGATCGACTCCCTCAGTAGTGAGGGGTAGAGAGGAAAAGTAGCATGGTCGCTGCAACATGTGAGGATGTGAGAGGGGAGAAAGTGTTCTTTTTGTCTTTCAGTGCTGACAACTTAGGGGGGTGCGACCTCTTACTGATCTGGTGCACTGGCAAAAATTGCACACACAAAGTGGGTTCATGACTGTACATTACAGAGACAATGATCTTGAAATGTGGCATTTGTTTGCAGCTGTTTATACAAAGCAGTTAGTAGATACAATGTGCAGGTAACACAAAAAGTATACACAATATTAGCCTTTAACTACATGGGTGGGGTCTCAGCTGACCCCACATTTTTTGTTTATAATTTCTATTGTTGGCACACTACAGACTCATCATTGTAGGTATTATCAGTGTGCTGCTGACGCTTGCAATAGGTGGACGTGCGAAGCGCTCTCGCAACAGTAAGTGCCTGATTTTCCATTGTTGGGGGTATCTGTAGACCCCACGCATGCTTTTACGTAGTATTTCTTTACAATATGCTAATAGAGTAATTTCTTCTTATTTCAGTACATTTATGACTACTCGTTTTCTGCGTGATGTGGATATTGCACGACTGTTGGAAAAGGCACTGACTCAGAATGTGAAGAGACAGAAATAAATGACCCAGACAAAGATGTTGACATCAGTGATCATGATTCGATACACAGTGAACACCTTTCTGGTTCAGAGATGGAGCTAAGTGAAGGCTCTTCTAGTGAAGAAGAAAATGAAGAAAGCTCAGGCAACTATTTTTACAGTAAGAACAGATTCAAATAGAGTAAATCTGCCCAACAACATAGATTGCTGTGAGTTACGAGCTTACCTTGGATTACTTCTGTTTACGTCGATATTAAAGTCAAATCATGAAAATGTTAGATCGCTTTGGGCGACGGATTTTACTGGAAGAGACATATTTTGAGGTGTAACAGGGATAAACAGATTATTCATTTCAATGTAACCTTTGATGACATCAGCACACGAGAACACATAATGTGGCGTCACTTTTTTGTCTTGTTAGTTTTTTCTGTTTTATAATTTTCTTTTAATTTTATGCTCCACTTCTGTACAAAATCAGAAAAGTTTAGTTAGAAGTTAGTATTCGTTGATTTTTATGTCATTTTCATTGAGCTATACAAACAGAAAACCAAACTGACACGTTTTCGTAAATGGCTTAAAGTTTCTGATAAGACTGATTAATATAAGCACACTAAATGACTGAAATAATAAATACATTGTCTTTTATTATGTAAATATAAAAATATCCAAGTTATTTGCAGTAATTACTTGTAAGCACACCTAAACACTGTTGGGTACTTCTACACCCCACATGTGACTTTACATTACCAGAAACAGCGCGTGTACTTTAAGGTTAATGTCCCAGTGTGATTGCTGCTTTCATAGAACAATAAGTCTCATGCACAAATTTTTTTTGCCTGTGCCGTGTATGATGAGCAGAACTTGTTCCCTTGCGGCCACACCAGTTCCCACGAAATTATGAGGAAGAATATGATTCAGCTACGTGCCAAGCATTAGTTATTTTTTTTAAATTGTCTACAGAAGTTAAGAATAATTATTAAAAAATGCAGCTGTATTTAAAAGCTGCCTGCTTTCACAGTATTCCAGTTAACATTTATGAGTACTAATGCACATGAAACATGAATCTTTCAATAAATTCAAACCAAAACAAATCTCTTCAAGCGAGGATTCGACAGTTACTATAATGCTCCATCGGTTTGATCACTGACGTTTACAGCAATGGGACAAAGAGCATATTTGACACGAAGTGGTTTGAATGGTGGCAACATTTAACAATCAGCACTTTGTGGGTGTCAACTAATTATCTGCATATTATCGCTCGAGGACAATTGCTTCTGCCAGAAATAAACTTTAAACGCCCACCATATTGGTCACTATTGCAGCTTTGAGATAATTTCTATTACGCCTCTAACATTCAGCAACATCTGTACAACTGCAAAATACACATCTGTAAATGCTGCTGCTCATTCGTTTCCATCCAGTCTCACGAGGAGACCACACGACAATCCGATTTTTTAATTATGGTACACGAAATTCAGAATTTAATATTAATTTTAAGAAGCGGTTCAGTATAACACGAAAAAATTCTGAACAAAATCGACTTTGAAGCTTTCGGAGTACCTTTAATACCACAGAGTAGGCGCTTTTTCGATGGGCAGTGTGGCTCTGTGGTACAGTGCTTGGCTGCTACGTAGGTAGTCCAGGGATGATCAATGAAATATTCTGCACTTATGGAAGGGACAACAACCCATTATCTGCAAAAAGAAAGGTGTCCGTCGCACTGAGCTCCGATCGATCACGCTGCTCTGCGCCAACTGAGCTCCGACCGATCATGCTGCTCTGCGCCACTTAGAAACTGATAGCGAAATGTCTCTCAAACAATATAAAAACGGCAATGAAGAAAGCAATAAGCCGACGGCAGACACGCGCAGTACCAGACAGAAGCAGTTTCGACGCCACCTGCACATACAGAGCTGCCACAGCACTTTCAGCCACCACCAGAACTGCAGCTGCCATAATATCAATGGATTTCGATAAGGCTTTCGACAGAGTCTACCACTGTTATTTGACAAAAATGCTCAACAAACCCGGTTTCAGAGAAAAATTGATTGGGATCGTACATGAACTACTGAAGAACGCTTGATCCAAAATAGCAGTGAACAACAGGACCTCGAAACTGGACTGATCAGTGAGGCAAGGCTGTCCACTATCGATGGCCCTATTTGCTTTAGCACTTGATATGCTGTTGCGAAGGCTTTCAGGCACTATCAAAGTATTGGAAACGTAACTGTTGCCCATGCTCCTTAGTGTGACAACATGGGAATTTTCACTGCAGATGAAGAAGATGTAGATAAAATACAACCTCTCATGGAAGCTTTCAAAAATACATCAGGTGCAAAAATCACTGTTCAATAATGAAATTTATACATTAAGGCCAAGTTGTTATCCAAATAAGCAAAAAATAGGAAAAGTTTGTAAAATTTTTTTGGGAATGGAAAGACATACAAAGGATCTGTTTCTAGATTATGACTGACAATACTTTGAAGTTCATTTTAGATTTTCAATACAAAAGAAATGGCGCCAGCAATTGCGGTTTGATGAAGGACACGTGCGTTTGAAGTACGCAGACCGTGTGCAGTGTAGCCCCTTAGGATACCATCAGTCAATACTACATTAAATTCCTGGGAGCTTATACCCAACAACAATGAAATAACCTTAAATTTGACAATATGGTGCTAACCCAAACTTTTGAGTTCAATTTTCGGGGGTTTGTTTCACTCTTCATGGCTTTACAGAAAGTAGTTAATACTAATAAATTTCATATAGTTATAAGTTCCCAAGAAAAGCATTTACTTTTCGGCGGTTAAAGAAATAGGTTAATATATTGAAACCTGTTTATTTTATGCTGCACGCAGTTTCGAAAAATCGTTTCCCAAGAAAAAACCTGTTTAAGATTAGGGAAAACATTTATATACATTTTTAGCCCAAGTTTCATAAAAACTAAAGGATGATATATTTTTTGATTTTGAACACAAATCTGAAGTTAGATTTTCAAAATTCGAAATAGTAACTCTAATGCAGTGGACCAGAAATTACGTTCTGACCAGTTTTTACCAAAAGAAAGTGGTTTCATTACTGATATTTAGACCGCAATTCCAGGACCGCATTCAACTTCTCCCCTCTGACTCTACTGTTGTTCTTGGCGAGAAAGGCCGATCTGGTTATGCTGTGTTCGCAGCCTGTACACGTTGTTCATCATCTTTTGCGGCGAATACGTCTGCATGCAAATTGCAATATGTATCATTTTGTGAATGCGTGTCACAGCACGGAAAGTTTCCTACCTGAGCCGGGGATCTCCAGCTGAAAGCGTCCCATGGTGGCCACGACAATGGGCTGTAGAAACTTTGTAACCCAACATTCTAGACACACACTTTCTACATGGCTCATCATCAAAGAGCTGATTTTTAAACGAGTCCCAGATTCACAGTGAAGTAAGCATCGACCTGATAATAAGCTTTTCAATGTGATTTCGGGATGTAAATTTCCTTGGGTACCAGTACTTTGTTATCTCATGTCTGGTTCTTTGTTATGGCATAATGCCATACGTACTAGAAGATGAAAACATACACTTGCAATGCACCGAACAGTTGAAACTGGGCAATAGTTTGAAATTAAGCCCTTTGTTTCAAATATATTGACTGTCTCAGCGGAAAAGATTAATGAAAGATAATTTCTTCAGCAAACCGATAAAAGTAACTTCATTGTTCTGCATGGCAATTAATGCTCGACTGTCAGAAAGATGGAAATAAAACAAAATCTGAAACTAATAACGCATTTTAGCCTCCCGTAATTATGTGAATTTATTTGAATTCACATGATAGCTCCCAGCCAAAGAAATCAATTTTGTTTTTATTTGACGTGAGTGCTGTAGACAAAGAGGAAACAGCAAAATCACTAAATGTAAACACGGGTCACATGGAGACTACCCACTTCCCTATTATAACTCAGACTGCTCTGCGCACGAGACCCGTACCTATGATATTTCCGAACCGAGGCAATAGTAGATAGTGACGACCCTCGCGCGTTTGAGATAGGACATCAAAAATTTTAAAAAATCGAATTTTCAAAAATATGTTCATTTTGAGGCGCACATCTTTCTGAAGTCTGATACATAAAACCTATGTGTCCGAGGAATTTTAAGAAATGTTATTTGATCTTAAGTGTGCCAAAATGCAGCGCCACCACACTTCACACAGCATTCTACTATCGCACATCACTGTATTTCGGTCTGTGGAATTGAAACGTGTATATTTTGTACTGGATGACATCAAACTATATTCAGGACAGTGGAAATTAAAATGTCCTATGGTGCCTCTCCTGCTTCCAGTCAGCCGGTTTGACATCCCTCCCCTCTTCGTAAAAAAAACTCTTCAAAAAATTTGCACTCTTTATTCCGTGTTAGCTAACAACTTGCTGCTTTGTGTGACATAAAATTAAGTACAGGATACATAAAAACCAGTAAAGAGAAGAGACAAGCAAGACAGTACACATGTCTTCAATCTTTAGCTCCTAGAATTTTTCTCTCTCTAATCTTGCTACAGCTTTACATGGCGTGCTTTCCTTTCTTCGGAAGGATCTGTTACCTCATCACACCAAGAAGATAATACATAATCTTTCTTACCTGTTATTCCTGTTAGTCGCTTATTCGCACTCTGGTAGTCTGAATATATAGATTTCACTGGTAATCATATCAAAGATCATCATTCGCAAACCCAATCAACCACATAATCAAACGGTGGTTGGCTTTCTTTTGTTCAGCTATACTCTGCTCAGCTCGTATAGCCCCTTTTGTCTGCAGCAAAGTTTATTTCTAGATCTGGCGAGGATTCCACTCACAGAGACATCACGTACACTATGCACGCATTCAGAAATCAACTTATGATTCTTTCAGAAATCAACTTAGATTGTGTTCAACAATGTTCGAAAACTGACAGGGACACATTTCAAAGCCACACGAATAATAGGTAGATCAACGTGCTGGATGCTAGGCGCTTTGTGAAACAAGGTTTTTTCCTCAAGAATATGAATTGCACTCCACACACACACACACACACACACACACACACACACACACACCATTGCATAGTCCTCCTAAAGCCTTTGACACATTTTGCTGTTGGCAGACACTTGTATAAACACTGTGTTTAGTTGCTGTATATGGCGCATTTCCTTTGCAATTTCAGCTTTTTCTCTCTTTCATGTTTTATTGCTGCAGTATTATTCTGCAGTAGCAGGATACAAAAATATCCTTTGTTAGAGTATTGGTTCTTACCAGTAAAATTACAAATTTAACTGAGAACAAAAACAATGAAAAATTCCCGGTTTTCCCCCGGATGAAAAAATTCCCATATTTTTCCCGGATCTCCCAGTTATCCCGGGTCGTATACACCCTGCTCCCAGCAAATCCGTTTCTAAAATTTGATTAAGTAACAGGCCCAGGCGCAGAGTCATTTAAAGACCAGAAGAAAAGCAGTAGAAGGGTGCCGCCTGAAGTGTTTAATAAGAGCACGGTGGCGGTCTTTTATGGCTGCAGCAATTTCCGGAGTCCACTGAGGGACCGTCTTCCGACGGGGGGAACCTGAGGAAGAAGGGATTGCTGAAACAGCTGCTGAAAGAATGGCAGCAGCAGTCAAAGCCTGAGTAGATTAATCAACACTGTCATGTGGCAATACAGGGGGGATGGGAGCAGAAGAGAAGGCACCCCAATCCGCCTGAGATATGGCCCACCTGGGAGTGTGATGGAGCGAGACACATGGAAGGAAGGTCAAAACAATCGGATAATGGTCGCTGCCACATAAGTCGTCATGGAGGGAAGGAGGCCAGGACTGCAGATGGAGAGGTCAATGGTAGAGAAAGTGCCGTGTGCCAAACTAAAGTGTGTAGGAGTGCCTGTGTTTAGTAAACAGAGGTCAAACCCTGCCAGAGCAGCTTCAGCTGTCCTGCCCACGGCAATAGTCGTATGACAACCCGAAAGAGGGTTGTGGGGATTAAAGTCCCCTAATAGCAGGAAGGGAGAAGGGAGTTATTGAAGAAGGGTTGTTAGAGCATGGGATGTGGGTGGCCTGTCAGGTGGGAGGTAGAGATTACAGATGGTGATTAGGGAGGCCAGATGGACCCTGACAGCAATGGCTTCCAGAGTGGTATGGAGGGGAACCCATTTACTAACAATGTCCTCGAGGACCAAGGTGCAAACACCACCAGAAGCCCGCAAGGAACCAATTAGTTCCGACAAAGTGTGGAACCAATGTAGGGCGGGTGAGTAAGAATTGACAAAATGGGTTTCCTGGAGCTCAATACAAGCAGCATAGTAAAAAGAAAGGAGGAGCTGCAACTCTGGAAGGTGACGCAAATATCCATTGTAATTCCACTGGAGGATTCTCAAGCCAGAGTCCAAAGGGGAAGCGAATGGACCGGAGTCGGTTATACTGCCGAGTCGCCATCCGTCGCTGATAAGGATGGGGTAATATCCATATAGGTGGGGTCAGACTCTGCTGGTTCATTGACTGCAGGAGGAGAAGGCTGCACCTAAACTAAAACTATGATTACATAAATTACCATTGATCAATTTTTTCAACTGCTAGCAGTAATGCATGACTCAAAGTGTAGGTTACAGCTCTAGACATTATACATATATTACATGTTGTTCTAGTTATTTTACTCTCATCTCAGCAGCATCCTGTTCCTCGACATCCACCTCTGGATCGATAAAATACACTTTTGCCAGACTGCTTCCTCCCCTCTGACACAGACCCGTTGCCTTATGTATGAAATGCGAGAAAATTCAAAAATTGGCAGGAAATTAAAAAATAGCCCAACTGTACTACAGGATTTATCCTTCCCCCTCACTCCTATGAAGTCACTGTGGAAGTAGGGCTGTTTTCCTAAGAGTAAATTGGCACGAAATTAAAAAAGCCAAGATGTTGCATTATTCTGTTGGTGGAAGTAGGATACCTTTGCTAAATATAGAATTCAGTGGATTTTTACCTAATATCACTGTGTAAGTAGGGTTTTTGTCGAACGTAAAAGTTGGTGGGAAATTCAAAAATTCAAGATGGCATATTGTGAGTTGGTGGAAGTAGGTCACTTGTGTTAAATATAGGGGGGGGGGGGGGGGGGGCAGAAAGATCTCGCCCTTGTTCTTTTGTTTCTGCTTCTTCTCTTGGGAAGGAAGAGGACAGACTACAGCGAGGGCGGGCACGAAATTACACCGGGCAATCTTGGCGCCCACTGGCCACGGATCGCACTGCCGATGTGGAGAAGTAGATCACCTTTCCGGTGGGGGGGGGGGGGGGGGGGTACCGTGAGGGAGCTCCAGTACTGGTGGCCGCCAAAGGAGGGGAGCACTTCTCTGGCAGGGGAGGGGGAGCAGCACCCGAAGGGGTGTGTATGGGTACTGACTGGGAGGGGGAGTGGGAGGAGGAGGCAGCTGAAGGCATAGGGCAAATGGGGTGGGGCTGGGAAGAGGAGGGGGAATGGACATAACTGAAGCAAAAGTAGAAGCCATAGACACGGGATGGAGCCGGTCATACGTTTGACAAGCCTCAGTGTAGGTGAGCCGATCTAAGGTTTTGTACTCTTGAATCTTTCTATCTCTTTCTATCTTTCACAAACACCTAGCATGCAGGCGAGCATGGACAATGTTGTCCATGACAATTTACACACACTGGCGGGGGACCGGGGGGCACAGGCACTCCCCTCATGGAAGGGGCGCCCCACAGTCACTACTGAGGGGGATCAGTGGTGCAGCAGGAAGACATGTCCAAACCGTAAGCATTTAAACCAACTTATTGGTGGTGGGATATAAGGTTTTACATCACACCGATACACCATTAACCATTACCTTGACTTTCTCTGGGCGGACAGTCCCCTCGAAGGCCAGGATAAAGGTGCCCATAGCGGTGCGATTGTGAACCCCTCGCTGCTCGAGGTTAGCACGGAGCTCTTAGTCAGTTTGGAGAAGAAGATCTCTGTGGAAAATAATGCCCTGTACCGAGTTCAAAGATTGGTGGGGCGTGACGGAGACTGGGAAGTCACCGAGACAGTCACAAGCACACACGGCGTCAGATTGGGTGGCAGAAGATGTCTTTATGAGCAAAGCACCGGACCACATTTTACGCTTCGATTCCACTTTGCCACACTTATCTTTTATCATCTCCATGAAAAACAAAGGCCTAGTCGTGTCAAAACTTCAGCCATCCGTCCTGGTACAAACCAGGTACTGAGGGAAAGGTTTCAACCTAAGTCGGCGAGCTTGACCCTCCTCCCAGGAGGTGGCCAGGGAGGGGAAGGCCGAAGGATTAGAAGAAGTAGTGTCACGTCTGCTACCATTCTTAGAGACGACTGCAGAATGGCCAGGATGGTGACGCTTTTGTTGCTTCATGTGCAAGCCGTCCACCCTAGTGCCACCCACTCCGATCAGGGGCTCGCCCCGTGGGCGCCACCCAACCACAACAAGTGTCGTCTGGCACGGCGGCCATTGCTGAGAGTTCTGGTACCCAGAGTGATGAGCATCAACTCCTGGGCACACACATGGTGCTAACAGCTCAGGTACTAGCAGTGTGATCCCTGTGGTTTCAGGTGGCTGGGCCAAGTGGGTACTTAACAGCCCCACCACACAGACTGGCTACTGTGCTGGTGACCTAGCAGGAGGGGGGGGGGGGAGGGGGCAGAGTGCGAAGGGAAATGGGAGGTGAGAGGGAAAGGAACTTGCACCATGGAAGCTAGATACAGAGTTCATCCCCAAATGGCTCACACTGAATGGAAAATTTTGGAAATGGAGGTCAAACCCAAAGGGGACCAAAAAACGCCGAAAAGGAGGTGGAAACAGCAAACTAAACAATAGCACAGACTGAAACAAAGCCAGGAAGATAGCCAGGTCAACATAAAGAAGTTCACTAAGAGGGAAAAGAAGGGGTAGGGACAAAGGAACAAGGATAGGGAGGGAGAGGAACAGGGATGGTAATGCAGCCTGGAAAGGAAGGGACACTGCAATAGCTCGGGGCCCCGTGCGTGCCACACACGTACCCATGGAAGGACTGTGGCCCCCTGGGGGGGCAGACGTGTTTATATAGAGTTAAAAAATTTGTTTTTGTTCGTAACTTGTTGGCAACATTGTTCGTTCTTGGTGACCCTGCATACACTAGTGACAAATGTTTCTACATTGGTATTCACATCGTTTGCTATGCTGAACTGACAGTTAACGTTTAACATTGTGTATTCGCATCAAGAGCTATGCTATGACAAACAGGGTTGCTAACTTTTTACTGGGAAAATAAGGGATTGAGAAATAAGCCTACAAAATAAGCATTTCAAGTAAGACTTTTTTTACAAAGAACTGAAGTTGGTACTTTAGCAGTGCATGGTGCGCAATGTCAACTGCTCTGCAGCTGATATAACTGACATTCATTAAGTGTGTGTGCATTTTATTAAGTTTTTGGAGGTAAAATACTATGCTATCTGCAGTAGTTGTTTCCACAACATGATTAGAGAGAGATTACAGTCAGTATGGTGCAAGGTAAAGATGTCTCCCATGTGGAAGCTTGCGAAATAAGTGCTGACAAGTGTAACTTTTGCAAAAAGTGTTCGAAGTCTGTTAAAAGTGGTACAGTTTGTGTACAGTGTGATGATAGATTTCATTTTCATTGTGGAAAAGTTGACTCTTCTGTGACAAATGATGCGAACGTTGTGATGGCGTGGACATGTGAAGAATGTGAACAAAATGCAGTCAGTAGCTGTTATGGAACATTCAGTGTGCACATGTGACACAGCAAGAACAATTGACAGCATCAGAAATGAAACCAAGTCTCTCATAACAGTAATTGAAGCCTTTCAGGGAGAAATAAAAAAGCTGTACATGAAATACTAAACAAATTCGTATCAGGCTGTTAATTGTGTTTCACAAACTTCCCAAGAAAACTTAGTAACTTTCAACAATTCTGAACAATCTACGCAGCAGAATCCATATAAAATAATGTGCACATAGGTTGTAAATAGTGTTTTCTCTTTAGTACCAGCTCATAAGAACCAATTTGACACCTTACTACAAAACCGTGGTCACAATTACAACCCATTTCCAACTGAAAATGTGCTGCGCAATAGTCAGAGCAAGGAAGGCAAACAAACCATTCATGTATCACTAACAAAGGTAACATGAAAGAAAGAAAGCCCTTTAATATTTCGACACGATCGGATGTCACCTCCACAAGATGCAGTGTCAGGTGGAAAGTTCAACTATTCAGCAACAGCCATGGGAAAGGTGTCTCAAACATTCTACATAAAAGCACGGACTTTTCAAGGTTATTGCCACTGTAAAAGGCGTTGTGAAACTCAAAAATGTTTTAGAAGATTTAGATAAATGTAACAATTAACTCTCTAAAAATGATAGTGTTGTTATTATTGCTGGTTCAAATGACATTTACTGCAATGAGTCATGTAACATGATAACTTAGCTATGTATAAAACTGCAACAGTTAAGAAACTCCAAAGTAATTGTTGCAAACTTCCCAAAAAGGGATGATCTCCCCGACTGGTCATGTGTAAATGTGGAGATCAGGAAAGTTAATTACAAATTGCTTAGTATTTGGAAGAAGTACAATAATGTCAGTGGAATAGATATCAGCAATTATGTGAGACTTCTTCACAACTCACGGTTTGCATAGGAACAGAATGGGTAAACAGAAATTTACAAATCAGCTTAAAAACTTGCTAAGCTCTAAGTCAGAATCAAACTCTGTAGGCACAACAGCACTCAGCTAGGCAAATAAGGGAAACTTGTAAAGGGCCCATCCAAATTTTACATGGGCATCCACTCAACTTACAAAATGCAGAGCTTGTACCTTGAGATGTGAAGCAAAATATCCCAAACCTGACCAAGATACTTGTGAAAGTGAACAACTTGAGCACTTGCTAAATAATCCAGAATCTGATTTAGGTTTACCAGAGATGAATACTGAACACCTTTGTTTCTTTCATATAAATATACATTCAATATGAAACGAATTGCCTGAACTAGAACTAATTTTAGAAGAGTTACATTGTGATGTTTCGTGTCTTAACGAGCACTGGGTCACAAGAAATGAAAGCCAGTTGTAGATTCCTGATGGTTACAAAATGGCATCTGTTTATTTTAGATCCATTATGAGGAAAGGAGGTGTAGGTATACTTGTAAGAGATTGTGTTAAACTTAAATTCAGTGTAATAGATATTAAGCATGTAACTCAAGGAGGAGAATTTGAAGCTGCTGATGTTAAGTTCCCAGACTGCCTCGTTATTGTGATTTCCATATACTGCACTCCCAGTACTGACTCAACACTTACAGTGGATCATAAAGAAAAATTGTTATTGTTTCTACTCAGATATAAGACATATAAAATTCTTATCTTTAGAGATATTAATATAGATGTGAATGTGTATAACTCTCAAACTTTCCTCCTGTTAGATACATTGATATCATATAATTTCTTGTCTCAACAGTAAACCCACAAGACAAAATGCATGCCTAGATAATGTTATTTCAAATGTCTCCAGAAATAATGTCGTCTTGAATGTTGTGAAGCTCATGATGTCTGATCATGATGACATATTTCTAAAACTAACTGGGCTTGGCAAAGGTCAAGAGGAAATAAAAGAACCTAGGGCAGTAAGACAGCTAAATCATACGAACATAATAAATATGACACACAGAATTATGAATGTAGACTGGAATTCCACTGTGATTCAAACCGAGTCATTTGATTGCTTCCTACGTACAGATGTAAATATCTTTAACCCTTTAACTGCTCTGGACGTGTTAATGCACGCACCTTTGTACACACAGGGACAGGTACAAAGGTGCATGCGTTAACACGTTCAGAGCAGTTAAAAGTGTTAATGAGTGCTGCCCAATCAAAACAAAATCAAATTGGTTACATACCAAGAAGCAGAACAGAAGTTCCAGCAACTGGTGTACACCTTATCATAAATTAAGGATCTTACTAAGAGTATTATGAAAAATCACACACAGACAATTGCTCTGAACACGCTTATGATAAACTAAAAAAAATATACGGGAAGGAGATTGTTGAAGCTAAAAAAAAATGGCCAATGGTGATTACATTCTTAATCCCAGCAACAAATGCAAAGCAGTGTGGAATGTAATTAAAACAGAAACTAGGACTAACGCAGAAAAACTACCCATTCCCTCAAGTGCAGAAGAGCTTAATAATTACTACATAAATGTTGGACAATTTTCGATGACAGATTAAGTCAAGGCTAGTTATAACCACAGAAATGCAAATAGACTGCCTGTTTTATGGAAAGCTGGGTCTAATACTAGTTTAGAAACTTTTCAGTGGAAAACTGTTGACCCTAAGGAAATAATAGATGTCTCCAAGATGAGCAGCTCTAGAACAGAGGATGTCTATGGTCTGTCCAATATTATCCTTAAAATAAATTGTAAATACAATCTGTCACCCTACGAGTTGCCTTATAAATGTTATGTTCACAAAAGGAGTATTTCCAGACAGCTTGTAGATAACCATATTGCCTGTGTATAAAAATGGAGACAGAAACACACCCAAAAGCTATAGGCCTATTGCAGTTGTCCCAATAATATCAAAAATTATTGAAACTACAGTAAAAACTAACTGAATCATTTTTCTCAAAGTGATAACCTTTTAAAGAAGGCACAGTATGGGTTTCAAAATGGGCTGTCTACAATTAAGGCCACTCAAAATGTTGCATTATCTGCTCTACACAGCTTTGAAGATACACAACATACCTATGCCACTCTGTTGGATCTTAGCACGGCCTCTGACACTGTTTCACATAATATTTTAATAAACAAAATTGAACATTATGGAATAAAAGGCAATGAACTGGTATTTTTGAGATCATATTTACCTAACAGAAAACAAAGGCTGATCATAAATCCAAATAAAAAAAATCTTATTTTCAGAATGTTACATATGGGATCCCACAAGGTTCTGTGCTGGGACCCTCCCTGTTTGTTATATGTGTAAATGACTTGCCAAGTATTGTGCCATGTACAGTAGTGATGTATGCAGATGACACTACTTTCATCACATCTCATACAGATGAAAAGGCTGTTGAACTAATGGAGGGGCTAGTGAGTGGTTCAGGGAGAACAGAGCAAAGCTAAATGATGATAAAACAGAACACATACTTTTCTCCCTCAGGAACCTTGATACTGACCTGTGCAAAGCAAAGAAAACTCAGTGAAATTGTTAGGCACCCATCTTGACAGTAAGTTATGTTGGAATACAGAAAAAGTTTGTAATAAATTATCAATAGTAGTGTACCTGATACGAAAATAAAAAATGCATAATAGGCCACAAGGAGGTGGTCTTGATTGAGACAGATTTTTTACACACACACACACACACACACACACACACACACACACACACACACAATTTGACCTATGGGATAACACTCTGCTGAGGCTAAGAATGTCTTCCTGTGGCAGAAGAAAGTAGTAAGGTGCATTTTGTGTCTACTAAACAACTTCCTGCAAAGAATACTTCACCAAATACAAAATACTTACTGCTCCCAGCTTGTACATACTGCGAGTTTTTGTCTATGCCAAAGAGAACGCTCTTATGTATGAAACCAGGGTTAATGTCAATACTTATGAAACCAGGAACAGAAAATTCATAAATGTCCCCAGGACTAGACTATCCAAAGCCAAAAACAATTTTATACACATTGGCAAGGTGTTTCTGAACAAAATATCACGAAGTACTAAGGAATTGCCACATAATAAAATTAAAATGGTGATGGAATCATGGCTAAAAAGAAAGGATTTCTACAATGTTCAGGAACTTTAACGTAATACTAAAAATATAACTGTAATGTGAACTAAATTATGTATATTATAAACTGGGTAACATAAAAGGGTAAATCGAAATTTATGTAAGTTTAATATGTAACACTGTATTCTGTTATGCACAAAGAAGTAACTTATACTAGTATAAATTAAAATTTATGTAAGTTATATGTAACACTTTATTCTGTTGTCCACAAAAAAGTAACTTGTACTTCACGATGTTTTATGAAACAGCAATGTTGCCTTCAGACAAATAAATGGGACTGATTGAAGGAACACATTATAATGAGCATGCATATTTTATTTTACAATATTGCTTGTATTTATTAAGTCTTTCCTTCTTTTTGCAAAGATTCATTCGATTCCACTTACATAAAACATTATATAAAGCTAAAATTAAAATTCACTGTTACTTGCAGTTCTGCTTTTACAGGCTCGGGAGTATTTCTTGCGCAATTCGGTCTATTTATGGTGCATTAGAGCAAAAATTATTTTTGCGTCAGCATTTGAACTAGAAATAATTCTTAATACAAACTGAACTATTTTTAGCAAATTTGGAACCCGAATGTCGTTGGCTGTCAAGGTATAGAAAACATTAAGTTTGTGTGAGTGTGAGTTTTGTATGTGTGTGACTGAACGAATGTCTGTGCTGTGCTACCTTTCTGAAGAAGTCTGTGGACGAAAACTTACTTGAAAACTGCTACTCACGCGTCGAGCGGCAGGCAGGCAGGCACGCACGCACGATGAAAGTAATCTATCAGCTTCACAGCATAGTTATGCCCTCACGAAATTTGCTGTAAATAATCCACTACACTTCAACAGGAACAATGATGTACGTAATTACACTACCAAAAGAAAAAATTACATTCATTACGCCACATAAGATTGTCTGTAGCACAAACAGCGGATCACAACGCTGCAATCAAAAGTTATGATCAGTTACCCAGTGATAGAAAATGCCTGACTGACAGCAAAGCAAAGCAAAATTTGAAATAAAACTGGAAACTGTACTCTTTGATAGCAACGTATATTCCGCAGAAGAACGTGTAAATGGTTGGTCTGTAGGAATTACTGACATATGTGTCATAAATAAAGAAAAAAACTAATAAATGATTAGCATGGCGGCTTGCATACAAAAAATGCTGTTAATATAGGATGAATCATTCCACAACTTTACGATTTATCGTGTGAATGATACATGGAACAGAAAGCATGGTACAGACCTAAATATTTTGAAAATCTCAAAATGAAATTCGAAAGTAAAATGAAGCACATGCCCAAAAAATTACAAGCATCCCAGAATAGAAAAACGTTCGAAATTGCCCTTCTGACACAACGTTATTCATGTAAGCACAATAATTTCTAGTATGTCAAACTCTTGTTGCGTGCACACGACAGAAATAATGAATAAGAAGCATCTTGAACAGCAGTCTGCTAATGTTTGGGGCTATTTAATGTGGCGGCACGTTCTGACCACACTGGCTTTACAACAACGGACAGCGTAAGTATAAATCTTCATATCTATCTATCTATCTGTCTCTCTCTTACTTCTATGACAAAAACATACCACGGAATATCTGTCGGGAATGACATGCTGTGTGAATTGAATTTAGAGGACTTTTCGTTTTTGTTAATCTACATCACTGCTGCTGATGGAAAAAATACCAATATTTTGCTGGCAGTCATGTTTCTGTTTAATATTTTTATACCTATGAGTTCGAAAATTGCAGAGGCACACCCCTGCTTCAGAGAATGTGTGTAGTTCGCACATTTTGCTTCTAGTTCAATTTATTTCGTAAAGGAACACACGCGAAGACAGTACTCAACATTACATACAGAGCAAAACTAAACACTAGTGCTGTGTACCGTCATTTAGTGATAGCAGGTCAGAACAACGTTCCTTCGATACCAGCCGACATATACGTGTAACACTGATTTTGTGTTGCAAACATCTGTAGTTCAGTACTAGGCCCAAGTCCGCGATGGCGCGGCGATGCGAAAGCTTCCGCCGCCAACCGCACAGCGCGTTAGTATCGCGCAGGTATAAAAGACTCGGCCCTTGACGCCTGCCCCCGCCGCCACTTCGAGTCTGGGATCCGATGCGAGAAGATGTCTGTGCTCTCTGCTCTCCTGACTCAGCCTCCGTAGACGTGCCGCGCTCCGATTGGCCGGGCTACCCCCCACCACTCGGCGCTCACTCTACGCACCACGGTCCGCGCCCAGGGCGCAACCGACGGTACAAGTAGCGTGCCGCTCGCCGCTACAGCTCAGACGCTGACGAGAGGCCGAAGCAGCCACCTCGGTGGCAGGCTGCCTCCACCAGCTCTCATCTCCTCTTCGAAGAAGAACACCGCGAAGAAGAGGAAGACTCCGAAGAAGAAGACGGCGCTGAGGAACCTGCAGCACCTACCACACAGCCTGTGTGGTAAAGCAAAATTGTCGTGTAAGAGTCTTCCGACTCGCAGGTCCTGCAGCTTGCTGCAACTTCTTCCTGCGTGGCTGTAGATTGTCAGGACAATCTGCAGTACACTTAGCGCGGTTGACCTGGGAATTGTTCAGAAACAATTCGCAGTGCACCTAGGGACCGTTAGGGAACGCTGTGATCCAGGGCCCCCTTCGCGTGGGACCAGCCTGCGGTCACTAGGCCAGACAGATCTATCTTCTGTAGCCCCTACTTCCACACGCCACCATGGACAGGGAAACACTAAAACCTCCCTCCCCCTCTCCTGATGACTACTTGGAAGATCAGAGAGAGCTTCTTAGTGTCCTACAGGAAGCTGCCGAGGCAGAAGAAGTGGAATCACCGAACTGCTTCAGGTACGCCCTGGGGATCTACCCCAAACTGGAGCTCACCCCAGGAGAAGAAGAAGCAACAGTCGCAGAGTCCCGATCGGTGCAAGCCGACGACGGGACAACCACCGGCCTGGACGTGCAGCCTTCAGCCGCCAACGCCATCGCCAGCCAGCCAGAGCCCACAGCAGCAACACCCATGGACTTCGAGACGGAGTCACGAAAGCGGAAGAAGAACGAGACTCCGCCCGCCGCCCCTACGTCGGAAGACAAACCAGTGGGCAACCGCAAGAGAGCCAAGGGGACTACCGACTCCGAGGGTTTCACCAGGGCCACCAGAACGGCGCCACCCAGGCGCATCACGACCGCCGACCCGCCGCCGCTAAGGAATGTCTTCCAAGTACTGGACACAAGCGAGCCGACGAGCAGCAACACGCCGCCGGCTGCAAATGCAACAAGCAAGTCCAGGAAGCCTCCCCCCATCACAATAAAGTACGACAAACCGTACATTGAGCTGCATGATGTGATACAAGAAATCACAAACGAACCAATCCGGTTCAAGGTAAAAGGAAACGATATATATCGCCTCTATACCAAAACGCTTGACGACTTCACTCAGGTCTTAGGAGTATTACAAGAGAAGAATCTGGAATACTACACGTACTCCGCCGAACCTGTGAAAACTATCAACCTAGTCATGAGAAGGCTCCCTTACAGGTTCACCATAGAAAACCTGAAAGCAGAGCTAAAGAAACTGAATATCACGCCAAGATCGGTGACCAAAGTAAAGTCACCAAAAACAAAAAAAGACACCCCACTGTTCCAAATAATAGCGGCTGATACCCCTGAGAACAGAAGAATCAGGGAAATCACCGCTATTAGGGACGTGGACGTGACTCTGGAAAAACCCAGAGGAAAACGTGGTCCAAGGCTATGCTACAACTGCCAAGGAATAGACCACATTGCTAGAAACTGCAAGATGCAGACCAAATGCATGCGATGTGCAGGAAACCATCCCACGGAAAACTGCACAAAGGGCGAAAACACGCCTCCCACGTGCGCCAGATGCTCACAGCAACACCCTGGGAATTACCTGGGATGTGATGCTGTAAAGGCGTACAAGGCACGCCAACACGCACCTGCAGCCAACCGCAACGCAGCGATTAGGAAAGGGTACACCTTTGCCAACGCCGCAGCCCACAACAGACGGAACGTCGGTCCCCAGCCAGCGGTAATCAGAACCACAGCAGCAGCCGCCACCAGGCCGACAGCCGCCGCCACCACCGCCGGGACGACAGCCGCCGCCGCCGCCACCGCCCCCAGGCCGACAACCGCCGCCGCCGCCCCCAGGCCGACAGCCGCCACCGCGGAAGCCACGAAAGACGCCCCAACAACGACGCGGGCTACCACCGCCTCCACCACACCGATAACAGCACCACCATCGACGCCGTCGGACAACAACAACGCCATCAAGAGCCAGGCGTCACAAACGAACGCCAGCCACATCGCCACCATGAGAAGGCGTCCATCACTCGTAGTCCGAAGAAGATGGACACCTAGTAAACCAGCACACCCAGCGCTAACCACTGCAACCAACCCGATGACCCAGGACAACGCAGCCGTTTTTCTGGAGGCCGTGCAAGCGGCTATGACATCCGCAATGGAGGCCATTGTGAAGTACATCCCGCAGCAGATAAGCGCTGCAATCCAAGCTGCCATGCAGGCACTCCCACCGACCAACCCAAGGAACCAACATGGGTACTAGGCCACAGGGATTAAGAGTTTGCCTGTGGAACGCCAACGGCATCCGCCAACAAGCGGGTGAATTCCGAGAATTCCTGCAAGAAGAAGGAATAGACGTCTGCCTGGTAACAGAGACTCACTTAAAACCAGGAGTCAATGTCAGGGCAGCGAACTACAAAAGCTTCAGGAACGATCGACTAACAGCAGGAGGTGGTACAGCTGTCTACGTCCGTACACACCTGCAACACCACCAACTACAGCTACCTGCGCTGCAAACAATGGAAGCCACGGGGGTGGAAATAAAAACTAGTAAAGGGCCAATAACGTTCGCAGCAGTTTACCGGCCTCCACAAGGCCATCTTCAACCGCAAGACATCGATACACTGCTCTCCATGCCAGGTAATCTCTTCCTAGGTGGAGATTATAACGCAAAACACACTGCATGGAATAGCAGGCTAGTCAACATCAGCGGACGTCGCCTCCTGAGGGCAGCGGAGCGCAACCACGCCATCACAGTTGCGCCACATACGGCCACCATCTACCCCACAAACAGGAGAGAAGATGTTCTGGACATTTCACTAGTCTAAGGACTCCCCTACACGATAACGACCAGCACAAGACGTGTACTGGCCTCCGACCATGTCCCAGTAATCTTTGACCTTGAGATGGAAGCCACACCACGAGAGGAATCAAAGATGGACCTCAGGGGAGTAATCTGGGAAGCCTACCAGGAACTGCTAACCGACGATCTGGAAGCAATCCCAGACCCAGATGAAGTAGGTGCGGACACGACGCTGCTGCACATAGTAACCAAAGCCATCGACGCGGTCGAAGCCTCCACCACGAGACAAACGCAGCCCAGAAATCATGCTAAACCACTTCCACGAGATATAAGGGACCTCATCACGAGGAAGAATAGATGGCTCAGGGAATGGCAGGACACGAGAAACCCAGCCACGAAAAGAGAAGTCAATAGAATGCAGAGAGAGATAAAAGCCAAAGTTGAGGCGCATCGAATCCAGTCTTGGGCAAGTAAAGTAGAAACACTAAACCTCAATGACCAGTCAATCTGGAAAACTACCGAACACCTACTGGGGCAAGGCCAAAGAATACCTCCACTCCAAGTGGGAAACGACATAGCCTGCTCACCCAACGATAAGGCAAATGCTCTGGCGGATATCTTCGAAAGAAACTTCCAACCAATCGAAGATCCCGTGGACCAACAGCACATTGATATGGTGGAAGAGAGACTTCCAAGATTCCTGGAACACCAAGACCAAGACGACGTAATAGAGCCGATTACGACAGAAGAGGTAGCAGCACAAATTGCAATACTAAACCCGAAGAAAGCAGGCGGACCAGACATGCTGACGAACACACTCCTGCTAAAACTACCACCTGCAGCGGCCCCCTGCTGGCCAAAACATTCAACAATATCCTAAGTACCGGGCAATACCCCATAGCATGGAAGCATGCAGAAGTAGTACCAATACCGAAGCCCGGCAAAGATCCCAAACAACCAAATAGCTATAGGCCCATCAGCCTACTACCTGCACTTTCAAAAGTATTTGAAAAGATCTACGCAAAAAGGCTACTGAGACACGTCAAGGACGAGAGAATACTGCTGGACGAACAATTCGGTTTCCGCAGCAACCATTCCACCACACATCAGCTTCTCCGAGTCGTCGAAGAAGCCCTGGACGCCGTAGAGCGACGAGAATACTTCGCTGCGATCTTCCTAGACGTCTCAAAAGCATTCGACTGCGTGTGGCATAGGGGCCTCCAGTTCAAACTATTTGATCTGGGGGTGCCCGGGTCGCACGTTCGGCTGCTACGGTCCTACCTTAATGGCAGAACATTCCACGTCCGGACACCAGATGGCAACTCGACCGTCAGGAGAATCAACGCCGGAGTCCCACAAGGCAGCGTCCTCGGACCGCTGCTGTACATCCTATACACGTCTGATCTGCCGTCGGTGAACAGGGTACACCTCGCCCTGTACGCCGACGACACGGCCCTGTACTCCAGAAGCAGGAGCGCGACGCACCTCCAAGAAAGGCTCCAAGGAGCTTGTAACGAGCTAACCGTGTGGGCAACAAAATGGCGCCTGTCCTTCAACGCCTCGGAGACACAGGCCCTCGCAATCTGCAGACGGCCCATACCACCAAACTACCCAGAAGTCGTCATACGAGGCACGCCTGTTCCCTGGACGCAGACGGCCAAGTACCTCGGAGTAACGCTAGACAGGCGCCTAACATGGCGCCCACACGTTGAAGACATCCGCACAAGGGCGTTAAACAGACTTCGAGCACTATACCCGGTGTTTAATCCAACATCCACACTACCACAGCGGCTGGGCGTCATCCTCTATCTCACCCTGGTGCGGCCAATCCTGGAGTACGCCGCGCCAGTGTGGGGTAATGCGGCCCAGAAACACATGAAGAGACTTCAGGCGGTCCAGAACCGCGCCCTCAAGAGAGCGCTGCACCTGGACAACCGTTTTCAGACGGCGCAGCTACACGAGATGGCAGACGTCGTCACACTCCGAGAGCGATTCCAACAGGCTGCAGGGACCTTCTATCGCAAAACAGAAGAGTCGCAGAACCCACTCATCCGACAACTGGGTCACCGTGTCCATCGCCTGGCCACCACCAGATGGCCAGAACCGCTATGTAATACAATAGCAGCCAAAAGATATATTAATTTTGCAGTAAACATAAGTCAATGTCTCGATTATGTCCATGTTTCTTTGTTTGTTACCATAAGTTTTAGTGAGGAGGTGAAGCAGCAATGCTAGTACTCCAAACATCTCCGAGGACTGCCAAGAAGAGGTCCTCTCCATTGAACTGCACACGGCGGACGCCTCCCCCGGCGGCCCCGTCTGACCCGCCGCCTAGGACGACCCGGCCACCGTCCACGGACTATGACATGGACGACGGATCTGGTGAAGATGATATCGTAGTGCACGGCGCACTACCGGCCGACGAGAGGGCGCGGAGAATGACGGCCAGCGCGCAGCAACGCCCTGCGGGCGAGCGGCGCAAGCGATCGTATACTACCGCAGCATCCGGCGCCAAAAAGACGCCAAAGAAGAGGAGGCAGCTGGCTGTCTCCACAAACGGGTGCAGAAGACGCGCCCTGCCTGACGACAGCCGTGCGGGAGCGACCTGGACGACTGTCACGTCGAAACGTGCGGCCAGACCCAGGAAGACGCGTACACCGCCGCCCACATCGACCGCAAACCGCTTTGGGGCACTTGCGGTCGAAACTACGACTGAACAGCCTACTCCAGAGCGGTCGGCGCCCACGGCCGCCGCCAAGGCAGGCTGTTCAAATGATGATGATGATGACGAAGAAGCCGTCCCCACCACCGGACGGTCACACCGGAGGCCGCCGTCCATAGTCTTCGAGGTGGCCGAAGACTACAAAGGTTTCCTGCAGCTCGTGAGGCAGTGGACGACTGCCGACTTCACCTTGCGAGCTGCAGCAGGGAACCTGGTGCGGCTACAGGTCGCCAACACAGAAGATTACATCAAGGTGACGAGCGAGGCGTCAAACCAGGGCCTCCACTGGTTCACACACGCCGCCGTCCCCGAGCGACTTCTGAAGATTGTCTTTAAGGGACTACCGATGGCAGCTCAACCGGAGCTGCTACGAGAGGAGCTGACAGACCTCGACTTCAGCGTGCGCAACGTGACGCGCGTGAAGTCGCACGTCAGCCACAAGGAGTCGCCGTCACTTCTGGTTATCGCCACCGATACACCAGAAAACAGGCGGCTCTACCAGGTGACGAGGGTGGCCAACACTAAGGTCACCGTCGAAAACCTGAAACAGAAGAGGGGCCTGGTACAATGCTTCCGCTGCCAGGGGATGGGGCACGTGGCTCGCCACTGCTCCTTCCCCGAGAAGTGCGTGAAGTGTGCCGGGGGCCATGCCAGCAGACTATGTCCGCTACCGAGGTCGCACACGCCCAAGTGTGCGAACTGCAGCGGCCCACACGTGGCGAGCTACCGCAGCTGCGAAGTCTTCAAAGCCGCAATAGCTCGCCAGAACGGGCAGCAGGCGATGACTGCCGACCGCTCCCTCAGCCGTCCGCGCCCAGGCGCAAAACCGGCGAGGCGGCCGACTCCAAACAGCTTCCGCCGGACATCCTGGCGTTCATCAGACAGAAGAACCGGGTTTTCCGTGAGTGGCAGATCACGAGAAACCCCGCCACCAAGCGGCTGCTAAACCGCTTGCGCCGGGAGATTTCGGCGGCCGTCGGCCACCACCGTAATCGGGACTGGGCTGGCAAAATAGCCACGCTCAGGATCGATGACGGAAGCGCCTGGGCCATGACCAGGAGCTTCCTGCGCAAGGGGCAGCGCATCCCGCCGCTTCAAGTTGGCCGTGACGTCGTCGCAGAGCCGGACATGAAGGCCAGCGTGCTCGCGGACACCTTCGCCGAGAACTTCTCCACCGTGGACGATGTTGTCGACGAAGACACCATCCAGGAGGTGCAAGAGCGTCTTCCGCTGTACCTGACCCATCAGGAGGCGGACGACGTCATCGAGCCAACTACTGCAGAGGAAGTTCAACACCACCTCGACTTCTTACAGCCCAGGAAGGCGGGGTGGGGTGCGACAAGATCGACAACGCACTGCTGAAGAAGCTGCCACCGGAAGCAGTGCGTATTGTCACATCGATCTTTAACGCCATCCTCCGCACAGGCGCCTACTCCGATGCGTGGAAACACGCTGAGGTGGTCGCCATTCCGAAGGCTGGCAAGGACCCCAGGCTGGCGCAGAACTATCGCCCAATAAGCCTGCTGCCCTCCCTCTCGAAGACCTTCGAGAGGATACTCGCCAAACGGCTACAGCGCCACGTCAGTGAAGAAGGCCTGCTTCCTGACGAGCAGTTTGGCTTTCGCAGTGGGCACTCGACACAGCACCAACTACTGCGACTGGTGGAGCAGGCGATGGGGGCCCTGGAGCGACGCGAGTACCTTGGGGCGGTACTACTCGACGTCTCCAAGGCCTTTGACAGCGTGTGGCACGACGGCCTCCTGTATAAGCTGCTGGTACAGGGGGTACCCGTGTCGTACGTCCGCCTTCTCCAGTCCTACCTGCGAGGGCGCACGTTCCATGTGCGTGCAGACGGCGGCACGTTGACGGCGCGCCACATACGTGCCGGAGTGCCGCAGGGGTCCGTCCTTGGCCCCCTGCTGTACTCCCTCTTCACCGCTGACGTCCCGAAGACGACGCCGAGGGTTCATCTGGCGCTCTACGCCGATGACAACGCGCTGTCACGCGCAGCATGAGCGCGCAGCTGATGCGCCGCTGCCTGCAGCTCGCCTGCAATGAGATTGGAGCCTGGGCCACCAAATGGCGGCTCAAGTTCAACGCCGGGAAGAGCCAGGCGGTGGTGTTCACTCGCCGCCGCATTCCCGTCGCGCTGCCGCCAGTGCGGATCATTGGAGGCCCCATCCCGTGGTCGCGTACTGGAAAGTACCTCGGCGTCACTCTGGATCGACGCCTGACCTGGGGTCCACATATCAGGGAGCTGAGGGGCCGGGCGCTTGGACGGATGCGCTCGCTCTACCCCCTCCTCAACCCCACGACGACACTGCCCCCCCCCCCCCCCCACTGCGGCCTCACGCTCTACCTAGCACTAATCAGGCCAGTGCTGGAGTACGCGGCCGTGGTGTGGGGAAATGCCGCCGACACACACGTCCAGACGCTGCAACGGGTGCAGAACAAAGCCCTTCGGCTGGCGCTCCACCTGCCAAGGGACTACGACACCCGTATGCTTCACGACATCGCGGGAGTTCCGATGCTGAAGCGCCGCTTCCGCGCGCTCGCACGGAACTTCGAGTCGGCGAGGACGTCCAGGAACCCGCTGGTCAGTGGACTGGGAAACCAACTCCACTGGCGCCCAGCGACCAGATGGCCAGACCGGTTGCTGGAATAACCCCAGCACCCAGTGAGGATGACCAACAGCTGTGAACTCGAGAAGACATACAATAAAGTGAGGACCACATCCATCTAGTGAATCCAACACGCATGAACAGCAGTTGACCTGCTTAACCTGCTTCAAATCGTGCAGGGAATTGCACGTGAGTCACACGGTACCGCACACGACAGACGGACGCCGGCAGCCAATGCTGCCAACTCCGCCCCCACTGAAGGGGGCAACAGAAGCTGGCGCACCCGCGTCAGAAAACGTGCGCGCGAGCGCACACCAGACGACCAGCGCGCCTTCCAAGTCCAAGGGAAGGCGCGCAAAGAAGACCACGCAACGACGGGAGGCGAAAGGCGCGGTAACGCGCCAGTCGCCCCACGTCACACAGCAGCAGCCAGCCAAGGCGCCACAACATCAGCGCTTGAAGGAGGGCTGGCCGCAGCAATTTCAGCACTCTCTGCGGCAATCGACAAGGTAACACACCTTGCCGACACGCTGCAGAGAGTGGCTGAAACAGTGATGACCGCCTCACCGGCGGCTGTTCAACAGCCGTCGAAGTAAGGCGCTCCCAACGCCGTCCGCGCCGGGAGCACTGAAGTCGGCCTGTCATGGGCCCACCCAGTGTCTGCTGTGCAGACACAGAGAAGTCTTCACTACCTGAGAAGGGCCCAAGAAGACACTAAGAAACGAGAAGAACCAACCATACCAATAAAAGAAGATTGGAGGCAAGGTAGGGTGATCCTACCAGGACTCCGCATACTAGGGGTCGGGGGGCCCCTGCAGAAGCCCGGATCGTCGTCGTCGCCTCCTGCCACGCACGAACCGCGTCCAGACGGCACTCTATGCCGACGACACGGCGATCTACAGCAGCAGCTGGAGCGTCGACGTCTTGCAGCGGCGTCTACAGGCGGCCACCGACGAGCTCACCGAGTGGGCAAAGAAGTGGCGCCTCGCCTACAACGGCTAGAAGTGTCAGGCGATTATCATAACAAGTCGCCCCTTCCGCCAAAACGCGCCAACAGTCTCGGTGTGTGGAGTGCCAGTCGAATGGAACGACACAGCGAAATACCTAGGCGTCACTTTAGACCGGCGGCTCACATGGCGGCAACACGTTGAAAACATCAGGGGCAAGGCACTGGGTAGGTTGAGGCTGCTCTACCCAGTGCTGAACCCCACGAAACGCTGCCAGAAGACGTCGGTCTTACGCTGTACAAGGCCGCCATACGACCGCTGCTGGAATACGCAGCGGTCGTGTGGGGAAACACGGCCGATACAAATTTGAAGCGCCTGCAGACGATTCAATACCGGGCGCTACGACTGGCACTTCACCTGCCCAAGGACTTCCCCACGGAGGAGCTCCATCGCGTCGCTGCCGTCAAGCCTCTACGTCAGAGGTTCAAGGACGCAGCAACAACATTCTACCAGAAAGCCGAGCTGTCGACCAACCAGCTGATCAGAGGACTCGGCAGCCGACCACACTGGCGGGCGTCATTACGCTGGCCAGACCTGCTGCGCCTGTAAGGTTATGCAGCAACCTACTCCACAGAGTCCCAGTGCAGGACAGCTTTTAATCTCATAAGCATACTCCATAATTATATCTTGTCTTAATGTAGGAAAAATAGCGCTAGGCTATTAGAATCTACGTCCAATTCTAGTGGAACACAACCCCTTGTTCCTCACATTTGCACACACGGCCTTTTCAAGAACGACCTGGTCCGCCTCATGACCACCATCCCGATCTCTCTTCCAAGACCGACGCGAGGACGTTAAGAAAGCCATTGACCGCGCGTCCAGAAAAATCCTTGAGGAGGAGGATGATAGCAACCCAAATAAGAAACACACTACACGTCACCATCACAGAGGCATGGGACCCAGAAAACTACATAGACGCATAACACTCAAGCACAAACACACCTCACCACTCCCCAACCGTCCCCCATCCACCACTCCACACCATCCACAGCAAGAAAGCAGCGCCGAAAGACAAACACCTCAGTAAACACTAACGCGCACTTACACACACACACACACACACACACACACACACACACACACACACACACACCACCATGGAAACCACGGACGACAGAGACCACTTGAAACTTCTCTTTGCGAATGCGCAAGGGATAAAAAAATAAACGGACTGTCCTCACACACACACTTCACCACGAGAAAATACACGTCGCTGCAATTGCAGAGACCTGGCTCCGCGACCATGACAAATGCGACTTCACAAAATATAACACTTTCCGCAAAGACAGGCAAGATGGGAGAGGAGGCGTTGCAATCTACACTCCTGGAAATGGAAAAAAGAACACATTGACACCGGTGTGTCAGACCCACCATACTTGCTCCGGACACTGCGAGAGGGCTGTACAAGCAATGATCACACGCACGGCACAGCGGACACACCAGGAACCGCGGTGTTGGCCGTCGAATGGCGCTAGCTGCGCAGCATTTGTGCACCGCCGCCGCCAGTGTCAGCCAATTTGCCGTGGCATACGGAGCTCCATCGCAGTCTTTAACACTGGTAGCATGCCGCGACAGCGTGGACGTGAACCGTATGTGCAGTTGACGGACTTTGAGCGAGGGCGTATAGTGGGCATGCGGGAGGCCGGGTGGACGTACCGCCGAATTGCTCAACACGTGGGGCGTGAGGTCTCCACAGTACATCGATGTTGTCGCCAGTGGTCGGCGGAAGGTGCACGTGCCCGTCGACCTGGGACCGGACCGCAGCGACGCACGGATGCACGCCAAGACCGTAGGATCCTACGCAGTGCCGTAGGGGACCGCACCGCCACTTCCCAGCAAATTAGGGACACTGTTGCTCCTGGGGTATCGGCGAGGACCATTCGCAACCGTCTCCATGAAGCTGGGCTACGGTCCCAAACACCGTTAGGCCGTCTTCCGCTCACGCCCCAACATCGTGCAGCCCGCCTCCAGTGGTGTCGCGACAGGCGTGAATGGAGGGACGAATGGAGACGTGTTGTCTTCAGCGATGAGAGTCGCTTCTGCCTTGGTGCCAATGATGGTCGTATGCGTATTTGGCGCCGTGCAGGTGAGCGCCACAATCAGGACTGCATACGACCGAGGCACACAGGGCCAACACCCGGCATCATGGTGTGGGGAGCGATCTCCTACACTGGCCGTACACCACTGGTGATCGTCGAGGGGACACTGAATAGTGCACGGTACATCCAAACCGTCATCGAACCCACCGTTCTACCATTCCTAGACCGGCAAGGGAACTTGCTGTTCCAACAGGACAATGCACGTCCGCATGTATCCCGTGCCACCCAACGTGCTCTAGAAGGTGTAAGTCAACTACCCTGGCCAGCAAGATCTCCGGATCTGTCCCCCATTGAGCATGTTTGGGACTGGATGAAGCGTCGTCTCACGCGGTCTGCACGTCCAGCACGAACGCTGGTCCAACTGAGGCGCCAGGTGGAAATGGCATGGCAAGCCGTTCCACAGGACTACATCCAGCATCTCTACGATCGTCTCCATGGGAGAATAGCAGCCTGCATTGCTGCGAAAGGTGGATATACACTGTACTAGTGCCGACATTGTGCATGCTCTGTTGCCTGTGTCTATGTGCCTGTGGTTCTGTCAGTGTGATCATGTGATGTATCTGACCCCCAGGAATGTGTCAATAAAGTTTCCCCTTCCTGGGACAATGAATTCACGGTGTTCTTATTTCAATTTCCAGGAGTGTATTTAGACAGACACCTGAACTGGAAAACGCACCTAAATCACCTTCTGAACAAAACACGACTACGACGAAACTTAATAAGACAGGTTCAAGGACGCTTCCACGGCTGCAGCGACGAAACAGCCCTACATACATATAAAACATTTATAAGACCAATACTCGAATACGCAGTCGCCCCACTCGGGGGAATACAGGCCCACGTAGCGGAAAAACTATACAAAACGGAAAGGAGGTTAGTACGCAGCATCACCAAGGTACCCCCTACAACCCCCAGCAACGAAGTATATACGAGCTCTGGTATAGAACCACTCCAAACCAGAATGACCAAACTAAGGGCGAGATATGGAAATCACATTATCCACAACAGACCGTACATGGAGGGCATTCTCACCATAAACGCAAGGGAAAACAGAAAACCGAAATACAAATACATTCCCCCATCACGCACAATAGCCAAAACATTCCCTGACCTCATCCCTATCGTACTACCCTTAACCGCAGGCACAACAACACCAACTCACCTCCACGAAAGAACAACAGAATAACCACACACACACACACACACACACACACACACACACACACACACACACACACCCCACACACTCTAAACAATCCACCACAGGAAACACAAACAATCCAAACAACACCAAACAGCGCTCACCCCCTCTCAGGGAAAGGAAAAGAAGAAACAGGATAAATAATGTATTACATACACCCATTTTTTATGTATTCCTCAAATTAAACTATGTATATGCATATATACACTTGTAAAGCCAGCTACGCTCGGAATCTGTAACAGACACAGACTAACTATATATATACATGCATCAACTCCACACACCACATTATCAACCACACACATAAGCACAAGACATGTACCCAACTAAATCATCCAATAAATTCCTATAATGTTAACATAAATTTACATACTATGTGTCTTTTATACCCTATTTATTTTGTATTCTACGTATCTATGCTCCTTCATTGCTAACATACCTGATTAATTTATCCTCTTCATCTCTCGTAAACTTAAATTGCATCATGTTAACAAAATTGTTTATGTTACTTTCATCACCTTTTCTTTTACTGTAAATTTAAATTTTATTATATTAATATACTTGTTTATAATGTTTTCATTCTGCTAAAAACCTGCAATAACAAAACTGTCAACAAATCATAAAAATGCACTTGTAGGAAAAATAAATTGTACAAAATAAAAATAACCATGCAGAAACCCAACGGCTGCTAAGGGACGCCAGCATGCCCTCAAACAGCCCGCCCTCCTCCATCAGAGGAGGGAATGAAAAGTGCAAAAAAACGCCGCTAAGCACACGCGACGCACGCACACGCTTGGTGACAGCCGTACTGTGCGGTGATCGTGTGCTGGGCTGCAGGAGCGCATACAGTACTGCACCAAGCCATAGGAACCCGCTTGCGGGAACAGTCGCTCGTTTGTCCGCGCTAAGGCCGGACATTTACGTGCACTGAGGCTTCCGAGCTCCTGACTTTATTAAATCGGGAGCGAAGTTGCAAGAAGATTCGGACACCAGCGGCTGTATTAAAGCCATTGAGCAAATTGTCAGTGTTGGTTGTGGGCTGGGGGTGGCGCGGTTTGCTGCCGTGTGCTGCGTTTCCGGCTGGATCGAGCACCTCGCTGCCGCAGATACTCCATCTGCCGCCCCCGAGGCGTAGGGAATTTCCCAAGTCAGGGCCTGGTCGCTGGCCAGTCACCCGCGCTTGGTAGGACGATAGGGTCGGTGTTGTCGCCTGAGACGGATAACGGCGACAACGAAAGCGACTCCCGACACTCCCTGGCAGCTTTGACTCCCTTTCCGCCGACGGACATGACAATCATCGGAGCGAGAGCGAGAATTGTCCCTCAAGCGGGAGGGTCGGCCATTGCGATCTTAGGAACTGAAGAGGCGAGTGCAAATAGGGAGCCCTCAGCTCCAAAAACCCCCCTAGCCTTATCACCACCAACTAGAGCTCTTCCACCCCCATCACAGCTTCCACTTGCAAGCGCAACTAAAGACAGGAAAACCCCTACCGTACTGCGACTGCTACTTCCGAAAGGACAAGCGTCGCCTAAGCAAACAATGAAACAACCGCGTAAGGAGACAACCCAAGAGGAGAGGGGTGAAACACCGGCTGTAGAGAGAGGGGGGGGGTGGGGGGGGGACCGGCCGGACGTATCAGTAGACGAGGATGCAAACGCAGCAAATGAGGGTAACTCTGCAGACGCGGGAATGGACGCGGCTAGTAGTAGCTTAGAGTTCCTCACACGTCTGATTCCAGGAAGGAACCAGGCAGCGACAGACGGGGCGGCTGTCCAGCAGGGGTGCTCAGAGGCGGCCTCTGAGAAGACACTCCCTCCAAAACAGACCGATTTAGGAGAGGAAAATGTCCCACGAAAGAGGCCAGCGGCAACTTCCCAAATAACATCCCCAGAAAAGCCAACCACCTCGAAAGGAAAAGCTCCCAGTTTGCAAACGTGCAAAAAGGCATCACATGCCGGCACAAAGGCCACAAAAGGAGTACAGCAAACTGAGGACGGCTTCCAAGTTGCCGAAAAAGAGGCACACGGCCAGAGAAGCGATGCCCAAACAAGTACGACCACTTGACACCTCAAATAGGTACGTCACATTCACGGACGCGCCGGGGGAACCAACAATAGGGGAACCCACTGAGGAACCGACACAGAACAGTTCAAACACCCCCAATAGTCATTGTATAGACCGAGGACTTCAAAAGCCTCCAAATACTTTTTAAGGGTGTGACATCGTCCACACTATCATTCAAGGTGGCAGGCAGAGATACCTACAAGGTCCTCACAAAATCCAGAGAGGGCTACGACAATATTATGAAGGTAGTGAAAGATAAACGGCTGCACTCATATACTCACAGCACGGAACCATTGAGGCTCCTGAAGGTAGTGTTCCGCAGACTCCCCTTCCAGATGGATCCTAACCATCTGAAAGAGGAACTTGAGGACCTAGGCTACGGAATGAGGGCTGTATCACGCATGAAGACGCCGAAGACAAATCGGCAAACGCCGCTGTTCATGGTCGTCCTGGTAGACAACGTAGAAAACAGGAAGATATTCCAGGTAACTAGGGTCGCAAACATTACGAACGTGCAAGCTGAGAAGTTCCGCGGTAAAGGGCGCAGGGTACAATGCTACTCCTGCCAAGGGTTAAACCACGTGGCAAGATATTGCACAATGCCCCCACGGCGTGTGAAATGCGCGGTGGAGCACCAAAGTAGAGACTGCCCCGCACCAAGCACGAACACGCCCAAGTGCTGCAACTGTGGGCTCGCCCACGTAGCAAGCTACAGGGGGTGCGTGGTCTTCAAGAAGGCTGACAACAAACAGACTAGGAACAACATACCGGCGAGAAAAAAACACCACACCAACCAGGAAAATCGAAAATGGCGTAAGTTACTCCAGCATTGCCAAGCCGCGAAATGACGCGCAAGCAACAGCGGGTGGCAAGTGCGCAGGCGCAAGAAGCGCGAACGCGCAAGCCACCGAGAGCGCAGCTAACACGAGCTAAACAGTGACGACCACAGAACACACCAATGACGCGAATAACATCTCCACAAACACCGCTGAAGAACTCCGCGAGATGCGCCTTCTAATGACATCGGTAGCCGAAATGATGAAAACACTACCGCAGCTCCTAGTAACTGCAATTACGACAGCCAACAATGCCCAACAACCATCTGGAACCAATATAACCAATGAATAACGCCATTCATGGATTAACAGTTTGCGCCTGGAACGCAATTGGCATACGTACCCAAGGAGGGGAATTCAGGCAGTTTCTCCGGGACGAGGCAATAGATATATGCCTAGTTTCGGAAACTAAGCTAAAACCAGGTATTTACGTACGTGCGGCGAATTACACATGCCACCGCACATATAGGTTAACACATGGAGGAGGCATTGCTATTTATATTAAAAACTGCCTCAAACACCACATTGTTGGTTGGTTGGTTGGTTTAAGGATTAAAGGGACCAAACTGCAGAGGTCATCGGTCCCTTTTCCAAAATACTAAAAATACCAACAGAGAATAAAAAATGTTCAACAGAATAGGAGACAGACGACACAGAACAACAGAAACATAGACAAGGACCAGACAAAACGAAATAAAATCACACGGAGTGTGACGGTGGTTGGCCGACCATAGGAACAAAAAAAAAAGGGGAAAAGCTAACCACCGAAAACACATTAAAAACTTAGTTTAAAACCGTGGGCCAAACGCCAGAATCAACACAAAACAATAAAATAAAACAGAAACACTCAGATTAAAGAATAAAAACTCCCTGCCCTAATAAAACCTAAAACTAAGGCAGCCATAACAGGGTCATCAGATAAAACGGCAGGGAGCGTATCAGGCAGCGCAAATGTCTGCCTGAACCACAGCTAAAAGGGGGCAGGCCAACAGAATGTGGGCCACTGTCAAAGCCGCCCCGCAGCGACATACAGGAGGGTCCTCCCGGCGCAGTAAATAACTGTGTGTTAGCCGGGAGTGGCCAATGCGGAGCCGACAAAGGACGACTGAGTCCCTGTGGTTGGCTCGCATGGATGACCGCCACACAGTCGTCGTCTCCTTAATGGCACGGAGTTTATTGGGTGTGATCCGATCGCGCCATTCAGCGTCCCAAAGCGCAAAAACTTTTCGGCGGAGGACTGCCCGCAAATCAGTCTCTGGGAGGCCAACATCCAGAGATGGTTTACACGTGGCCTCTTTCGCCAGGTGGTCAACATGTTCATTGCCCGGGATACCACAGAGCGGCCGCAACGCGCAAGAGTATGCAGGGACTCATGGATAGCCATCACCAGACGAGAACGGGGAAAACACTGGTCGAGAGCTCGTAAACCGCTCAGGGAATCGCTACAGATCACGAAGGACTCACCTGAGCAGGAGCGGATATACTCTAGGGCTCGAAAGATGGCGACTAGCTCAGCAGTGTAAACGCTGCAGCCAGCCGCCAAGGACCGTTGTTCGGAATGGTCCCCTAGAGTTAGCGCATACCCGACACGACCAGCAACCATCGAACCGTCGGTGTAAACAATTCCAGAGCCCTGATACGTGGCCAGGATTGAATAAAAGCGGCGGCGGAAGGCCTCTGGAGGGACCGAGTCCTTCGAGCCCTGTGCCAAGTCGAGCCGAAGGCAAGGGCGAGGAACACACCACGGGGGTGTACGCAGAGGCGCCTGGAAAGGGGGTGGAACAGGGAAAAACCCAAGCCCGCAGAGAAGCTCCTTGACGCGTACGGCGATCGGACAACCCGACCGGGGCCGACGGTCCGGCAGATGGACGACCGACTGCGGGAACAGGACACGGTAATTTGGATGCCCGGGCAAGCTAAAAACATGGGCAGCATAAGCAGCCAGTAATTGTTGGCGTCGCACCGGCAGTGGAGGGACACCTGCCTCAACAAGGATGCTGTCCACAGGGCTGGTGCGGAAGGCACCAGTGGCAAGTCGGATCCCGCTGTGTAGTATTGGGTCCAGCACCCGCAACGCAGAGGGGGATGCTGAGCCATAAGCCAGGCTCCCATAATCCAGACGGGATTGGATTAACGCCTGGTAGAGCCGCAACAGGGTAAATCGGTCGGCGCCCCAGCGCGTGTGGCTAAAGCATCTCAGAGCGTTTGGATGCCGCCAACACGCCTGTATAAGCTGCCGGATATGAGGCAGCCAAGTCAACCGGGCATCGAAAACCACCCCCAAAAACCTGTGTGATTCCACCACTGAAAGAAGTTCGCCGGCAAGATAAAGCCGCGGCTCCGGGTGGACAGTGCGTCGCGGGCATAAATGCATTACGCAGGTCTTGGCTGCCGAAAACTGGAACCCATGAGCTACAGCCCAAGACTGCGCCTTGTGGATAGCACCCTGTAGCTGACGTTCAACAGCTGCAATGCCAGTAGAGCTGTAATAAAGGCAGAAGTCGTCAGCATACAGGGAAGTAGAGACAGAATTTCCCACGGCCGCAGCGAGCCCGTTAATGGCTATTAAAAACAGGCAGACACTTAAAACATAACCCTGAGGCACACCGTTCTCCTGGACGTGGGTGGAACTATACGAGGCTGCGACTTGCGCGCGGAAGGTACGATACGACAGAAAATTTCTGATAAAGATCGGCAGAGGGCCCCGAAGACCCCATCCATGAAGCGTAGAAAGGATGTGATCACGCCATGTCGTATCGTACGCCTTCCGCATGTCGAAGAAGACAGCGACCACGTGCTGACGGCGGGCAAAGGCAGTACGGATGGCCGACTCCAGGCTCACCAGATTGTCGGCGGCGGAGCGGCCCTTACGGAACCCACCCTGAGATGGAGCCAGAAGGCCCCGAGACTCCAGTACCCAAGTCAAGCGCCGGCTCACCATCCGTTCGAGAAGCTTGCAAAGAACGTTGGTGAGGCTAATGGGGCGGTAGCTGTCCACCTCCAAAGGGTTCTTGCCTGGTTTCAGAATGGGGATAACGATACTTGCCCGCCACTGCGACGGAAACTCACCCTCGACCCAAATACGGTTGTAAAGGTCGAGGAGCCGTCGCTGGCAGTCCACTGAGAGGTGTTTCAGCATCTGGCAGTGGATGCTATCTGGTCCAGGAGCGGTATCAGGACAAGCGGCAAGGGCACTGCGGAATTCCCACTCACTGAATGGAACATTGTACGATTCTGGATAGTGGGGGCGAAACGAAAGGCTCCGACGTTCCATCCGCTCTTTAATGGAGCGGAAGGCCTTAGGGTAATTCGCAGAAGCGGAACTCATATCAAAATGCTTTAAGTGGTTTGCAATGACGTCGGAGCCAGTACAAACTGCTCCATTCAGTGAGAGCGCAGGGACGCTGACAGGTGGCCGATAGCCGTAGACGCGTCGAATCTTGGCCCAGACCTGCGATGGAGTGACATGGAGGCAAATGGTGGACATGTACCGCTCCCAGCACTCCTGCTTGCTTTGGCGGATAAGGCGGCGGGCCCGCGCACGCAGCAGTTTGAAGGTGATCAGGTGTTCAATGCAGGGATGTCGCTTGTGACGCTGTAGCGCCCGCCGGCAATCTGTAATCGCTGCAGCGATCTCAGGCGACCACCAAGGCACAGTCCGCCGCCGAGGGGACCCAGAAGAACGGGGAATGGCAGATTCGGCGGCAGTAACGATGCCGGTGGTGACCGATTGAACCACCGCATCAATGTCGTCATTAGAGAGAGGCTCAAGAGCGGCAGTGGAGGAGAACAAGTCCCAGTCATCCTTATTCATAGCCCATCTGCTAGGGCGCCCAGAAGAGTGACGCTGTGGTAGTGACAGAAAGATCGGAAAGTGGTCACTACCAAACAGGTCGTCATGCACACTCCATTGGACAGACGGTAAGAGGCTAGGGCTACAGATTGAAAGGTCAATGGCGGAGTATGTGCCATGCGCCACACTGAAGTGTGTGAAGGCACCATCATTTAAAATCGAGAGATCGAGCTGCGACAATAAATGCTCAACGATGGCGCCTCGACCTGTTGCCACTGACCCACCCCACGGAGGGTTATGGGCGTTGAAGTCGCCCAATAGCAAGAAAGGCGGCGGCAATTGGGCTATCAGCGCAGCCAGGACATGCTGCGAGACAACACCATCCGGTGGAAGGTAAAGACTGCAGACGGTAACAGCCTGTGGCGTCCACACCCGAACAGCGACAGCCTCTAAAGGTGTTTGGAGAGGGACAGACTCGCTGTGCAGAGTGTGAAGGACATATATGCAGACGCCACCAGACACCCTTTCATAAGCTGCTCGGTTCTTATAATAACCCCGATAGCCACGGAGGGCGGGGGTTCGCATTGCCGGAAACCAAGTTTCCTGCAGAGCAATGCAAAGGAAAGGATGAAGGCTGATAAGCTGGCGGAGCTCAGCTAGATGGTGGAAGAAACCGCTGCAGTTCCACTGGAGGATGGTATTGTCCATGGCGGAGAAAGGCGTGACGGGACTGGGAAGGCAGATTACGCCGCTGGGTCACCTGCTGCCTCCGATTGAGCACCCGTGCTAGTGCTATCCATGGCGTCTGAGGGACCGGCGAGATCGAGGTTCTCAGCGGACGCCAGGATCTCCACCTCGTCCTCAGACGCAGAGCTGGAAGGTGGCGGTGGGGTGGCTGCCACCGCGAGTTCCTTGGGCTTAGAGCTCTTCTTCTTTGATTTCTCACGCTGCTCCTTGGGTTTAACTGGCTGGGAGGGCTTCACCGATTCAGTCTCCGGGACTGAGGAGGATCGTGAAGCCCGTCGACCAGCTGATTGCGGGCACTTACGCCACTGTCGGTCGTCAGCCTTCCCACTGGTGGAAACCTGGGAAGGGAGGGACCCGAGGGACCCCTTGCGAGTGTGAGAAGCCGAAGAAGTTGGACACTTCTCCGGCTTAGAAGCAGGGACGGACGTCCCTGACGGGGGGGATGGTGTTGCCCCTGAGGTAGGTGGCGCAGGAGCAACCCGGTGGGTAGATCCCCCCACTGGCAAGGGGGCAGGAGGAGTTGTACCACTCAGCGATCCGGCCGTAAGTCGCGAAACTGATGGGGCGAGCACAGGTGTTGTAGCAGCGGCGTAGGATGATGTCATTCTCACGGGATGTAATCGGTCGTATTTCCGTTTGGCCTCAGTATAAGTCAGTCGGTCCAGGGTCTTATATTCCATGATTTTGCGTTCTTTCTGGAAGCTTCTGCAGTCAGGCGAGCAAGGGGAATGATGCTCTCCGCAGTTGACACAGATGGGAGGCGGGGCCCATGGAGTATCGGGATGAGATGGGCGTCCACAATCTCGACATGTGAGGCTAGAAGTACAGCGAGAGGACATGTGACCGAACTTCCAGCACTTAAAGCACCGCATCGGGGGAGGGATGTAGGGCTTGACATCACAATGGTAGACCATCACCTTGACCTTCTCCGGTAATGTATCACCCTCGAAGGCCAAGATGAAGGCACCGGTAGCAACCTGATTGTCCTTCGGACCCCGATGAACGCGCCGGACGAAATGAACACCTCTACGCTCTAAGTTGGCGCGCAGCTCGTCGTCAGACTGCAAAATTAGGTCCCTATGGAAAATAACTCCCTGGACCATATTTAAACTCTTATGTGGTGTAATGGTAACGTGAACATCCCCCAACTTGTCACAAGCAAGTAACCTGCGTGACTCGGCGGAGGATGCCGTTTGTATCAGTACTGACCCAGAGCGCATTTTTGACAAGCCCTCCACCTCCCCAAACTTGTCCTCTAAATGCTCGACGAAGAACTGAGGCTTTGTGGATAGGAAAGACTCCCCATCAGCTCTCGTGCAGACTAAGAATCGGGGGCGAATAACTATTACCTCCATCCTGAGACTTACGCTCCTCCCACGGCGTGGCCAGAGAGGGGAACGTCTTCGGATCGTACTTTTGAGCATTAAATTGAGCCCGAGAACGCTTAGAGACTGCTGGCGGCTGGCCGCCAGCGAGAGATGATGTACCACGCTTCATTGCGGGTCATCCGCCCTGATGCCACCAACTCCCGACCAAGGGCCCTCCCCACGGGCGCCACCCAGCCGCAGCAATAGCCACCTGGCAGGATGTCCGTTGCCGGGAGTCCTGATGCCCCAGGGAGACGGGCATCTACTCCTTGGCATACGTGGGGAGTTAACGGCGCAGGCATCAGTAGAGCGATCCCTGTGTTGTCAGGGGGCTACAACCAATAGGGTATATGGCGGCCCCACCACAACGGACTGGCTACCGTGCTGGATCTTAGGTGCAAAAATGTCCAAGGTCGTCGTCGCAGTTAAAAGCAACACTGCAGAGTGCAGCGTGGTAATCGCACCCAGTGACGTATCCCCGCCCAAGAGACGGAAAACGAGCGGGACACCATTGCAACGACGAAAAAGTTGGCTAAAGGTCTCAATGCACGACGGTTACAGTGCACCATGTAAGGCGCCCTTCCCGAATTGGCTCGCTCTTCGGAATAATTTAGAAAGATGGAGGTCAAACCCGATAGGGGACCATCACATAAGGCCGAAACATTTGAGAGTCCTTTTAGTCGCCTCTTACGACAGGCAGGAATACCGCGGGCCAATTCTGATCCCCGAACCCGCAGGGGGGAAACACCACATTGTGCAACTGCCAAGACCTCGCACAGTTGAAGCCACAGCAGTTGTTCTAAAAACATCGTCAGGCGAAACCACATTCGTTGCAACCTACCGACCACCAGGTAAACTACTGGACCCGGCGGACTTCGCGGCATTGTTGTCCATCCGCGGTAAAATCTTTATCGCGGGGGACCTCAATGCCAAACAAGCCGAATGGAACTCCAGAGTGACCAACACGAGTGGACGTCGCCTGTTAAATGTGGTTCGACAGCACAACGCAGTCGCCCTGGGACCGTATGATCCCACCTCCTACCCTGCAAAAGGCGGCCGTCCCGACGTGCTCGACATCGCACTACTGAAGGGAGTGGGCAACCGCACAACTGCGACAACCCGAAACGCGCTCTCGTCGGATCACCTACCGGTAATATTCGACCTGGAGGTTCAAGGCGAGCTACTCCAGAGCCACCGAAGGCCACTAGGTAAAGTCAACTGGGAACAGTTTAGAGAGAGCCTGCAAGGTACCCTCAATGACATCCCAGACACAGCTGACATAGGTACAGACGAGGCAATCAGAAGACTTAATGCAGCTACAATACAGGCTGTAGCAAATGCGTCCCCCAGAGGCCCACAAAAAATTAAACTTCTCACGCCAGCTCCCCCCAGAGCTAATAGACCCTATAGACGCTATAGCCGCTATAGCCCGCAAAAATAGTCTTTCGGGAATGGCAAGTAACCAGAAGTCCAGTCACTAAGCGTCTCCTCAACAGGCTCAGGAGAGAGTTGAAAGTGGCGGTGGAAGGCCATCGTAATAGGGAATGGGAATGGAAAATAGCCAGCTTGCAGATAAACGATGGGTCAGCCTGGAAAACGACAAAGTACTTTCTGAGGAAAGGTCAAAGCATCCCTCCCCTACAAGTCAGGGGTGAGGCGATATGCGAGCCTGACGCCAAGGCCAGTGCCTTGGCCGATGTCTTTGCGGAGAACTTCACTCCTGTAGAGGATCCCATTGATGAGGAGCACATTCGTCTAGTGCAACAACGGCTCCCAGTCTTCCTCGAAAGTGATGCAGGAACAGACATAGAAGACTTCTCAGTGGAGGAAGTACAGGCACAATTGAAGCAGTTAAACCTGAGGAAAGCGGGGGGGTGCGTCCAGCTAGAAAATGCAGTACTACGTACTACTTCAGTTACCACAAGCAGCCATTCGCCCCATCACCGCGATCTTCAATCGAATCATGCAGACTGGCAACTTCCCCTCTGCATGGAAAGATGCAGAGGTGGTTGCCATACCAAAACAGGGCAAAGACACCAGGCTTCCACAGAATTACAGGCCGATCAGCCTTTTTAGCAGCAATCGCTAAGGTATTTGAGCGCCTGTACTCTAAAAGGCTAATGCTTCACGTAAATGCGGAGGAGCTGATCCCGCCGGAACAATTCGGCTTCCGACGTGGACACAGCACAGAGCAACAGCTGTTACGTCTTGTGGAGGATGCGATGGGTGCCCTGGAGAGTCGGCAGTACGCAGGGGTAGTGCTGCTTGATGTCTCTAGGGCCTTCGATTGCGTGTGGCACGAGGGCCTCCTCTACAAACTGTTTGCAATGGGGGTACCTACGCCACACGTTCGACTCATCGAGTCTTACCTTAGTGGACGAACGTTCAATGTCCGTGCGGGAGCGGGTTTATCCACAGCAAGGCCCATACAGGCGGGAGTGCCACAGGGTTCTGTCCTTGGCCCCCTGTTGTACTCCTTATATACCTCGGACACGCCAAAGGCTAACAGAGTCTCGCTCGCATTGTACGCCGACGACACCGCGTTGTATACCAGAAGCGCGAACGTGAACCTCATGCGGCGCCGCCTCCAGACGGCATGTGGAGCTCTAGGTACATGGGCCACAAAGTGGCGCCTGAAATATAATGCCAGCAAAAGCCCGGCAATCATCGTTACGAGGAAAAGAATCCCCATCGACCTACAGCCGGTGCGGATCATGGGAGGCCCCATCACATGGACCCGCACTGCAAAATACCTTGGGGTGACCCTAGACAGGCGCCTCACGTGGGGACCACACATAAGGGTAAAGCCTATGGCAGATTGAGAGCGCTATAGCCAATCCTGAACCCGAAGACAACCCTACCCACACGCTGCGTCATTACGCTGTTTCTCGCCCTTATAAGGCTGGTGATGGAGTATGTGGCAGTACTGTGGGGCAACGCGGCAGACTGCCACATCCGGAGATTACAGGGCCTCCAGGGTAGAGTACTTACGATGATCATGAAACTCCCGCGTGATTTTCTCACTAGAGAGTTGCATACCATCATTGGAGTGCAGCCAATAAAGGAAAGAATAAGACAGACCGCTCAATTTTTATATGAGAAATCACAGCAGTCAGAACAGACTGGTCTCGAACCTCGGGAACCAGATACATAGAAGGGACACAACAAGACGGCCCGACCTGCTACGGCAGTAAAAACCACTACAGTAACGATTATTAACTAACATAAAATGCTCATCACAAAATAGGACCAACACACACGATAGGCCCACTCAAAAATACATATTAGGAAACGCAGGAATAGTACAAAGCACTTAACTCGCTTAACCTAAAGATAGTCAGGCACTATCCAACTAGGTAAAGAGCAGTAGGCCGCTAAGCACGGAGTCGTCGCGTGGATGCCGAGCGGAGTGGACCTCGCAGCGCAGCCGCCGACCGCCAACAGCCGTAGCTCGCCCGCTATCCCCTCCAGCCGGCCGCGCGCCAGCCGGCCGCTACCAGCGCTCCGCAGCCAGACGCCCGGCAGCGCCCGAGGAGTGCGCATCAGCCGCTCCCGGTGCAGCCGCCCAGCGGCAATCGGCCGAGTGCCGAAGGGTTGAGCTCGCTCCCCTTCAACACAAAGCCGCGCAACCAGTCGCGGACTGCCGCGAAAGAGCTTCGGCTCGCATCTCCCCTTAGCCTCCGGTTACCCAACGCCCCCAACGTGATTCTCAAGTTCTTTTGGGGACTCTGAGGCAGTACCAGGGCTCCTTCACGGGACCACGCCCGCGTGCTGAAGGCCATTCTTCTTCCGCACCTCCTTTAGGTGCCGCGCTTGCACCAACAGCGCATGTTAGCGTAACGTAGGGAACACCCACTTCAATAGGGAACAAGAGACACTTCTCTCGCCTATCGAGAAAAGCAAAATTGTCGTTTCCCCCCTCCCACCTAATAAGTAAGCCTAAGTGCGAGATGGCGGACGCTACTAGCACTTCCCCTGCTGTCACCCGCAGTAAGACTGCAACACATGAGGCGCGAGGATTGACTGCACCCGCCGAAACTTGCGCCCCGCCCGCTACCGAAGGCAAGGGTGCGGCCGGCGACGTTAGACAGCTTGGCGCAATAGCATCTTGAGTGGCGCCGGCTAATCACCGATCTTTTCGGGGCGGACGTCTCTCCCACTAAAACAACTACACTCAACATCACGTTACACTCACCTGTCACTGGACAGTCATGTACCATTCTCCCACCGACGCCGCAGCCTCAAGAGATCGAGGCAGCGGCGGCGGATGTGGACACAGAAAACTACTACACAGAGCCCTGGCAGGTGGAGGGCCCAAAACGCAGACCCAAAAAAACACGAGCACAAACAAGCGAGCAACCAAACTCGCTAGGCAATCTAAAGTCGCTGTTGCCTACACCCACTAGCTCACCTCAGGCTAGCAACATTAACACACAACAAAACGCAAACACAGCAGTGGCGAACAACAACAACGAAGCACACAAAGCCACAGCGGTGCCCACACAACATAAGACTGGTTTCCCCCAGTTGTTATACAAAACTATGGGAACCTTAGTGCCCTTAACACTGCATTCGCGGAGAGGCACATTAACAGCACATTACATGCAAAGTACTCGGGGCATAGGGCCTCACTGTACGTTGCCACAGACAACGAATATAAAGATCTTCTGACCTTCCTCAAAGATCGGAAGATCGAACATTACACGTACAGAACGCTGGATGAGAGAACCCAGCAGTACGTGATCAAGGGAGTGGACCCCAGCACCCCCAACGAGACAGTACATGCGGCCCTTTGTTATCTAGGATTCGACTGTAAAAGTGCCTCCCGGATGACAGGGTTCCGTACACACGCACCGTTACCACACTACATGGTTGAGTTAGCCGACACGGCTGATTCCCGCGCCATCCTGCAGATAAAGAGCTTTCTGCGGATGGGCGTACGTGTAGAACTTTACGAACCACCCAACGTCCCCCAACAATGCAACAACTGCCAGCGGTTCGGCCACTCGGCCCTCCGCTGCGGCCTGGCAACTCGCTGCCGCGGATGCGCTGGCAATCACAGATCCAACACTTGCACACAAACACAGCCAAACCAGCGACGCTGTGCCAACTGCGGTGGGACCCATGCGGCAAACTTCAGACAGTGCAGTACATAAAAACTGGCGCTGAAGCGTAAACAAGACAAAAGCAGGGTACTGTACGACATACTACGCCCAAGGCCAGCGCCGAACCCAGTAAGGAACGGCGTAACGTTTGCCACGATTGCACGCCCTGGCGGAACGGCACAAGCTGCGGAACCTCAGCGCCCTACACACACACGTGAAACAACCGCTGCAACAGCCACAGGCAACACCTGAAACCCAACAAGCATCGGTACCAACACCTATGCCCCCAAACAACACGACCCCACCCCCGGAAATCACGTGCTGCGAAGAAACGCACCATTTACAGGAAAACACATCCACACAAGAACCCCCCGAAGCCCAGAGGAGGAATAGACGTACACGCAAACACAGGGCGGGGAACACGAAATCACCACAACGGGCCACGCAGCAACAACAGAACAGCAACACACAGGAAAACAGTCAACAAGACATCGAGACTGTAACCCACACTACCATCCCCCTCACCACAGAAGCAACACAGGCGCCACAACCTCTGTCACAAAGCACAAATGCCGCTCCTAACAACACACCAATACCCGCACAAGCGGCCGCTAACTCCGCAACAGCACCTCAGGCTGCCACACCCAACACCAACACCCCCCCTGGGGGAATACTGGAAACACTATTCACTCGACACACGACCGTTCAAATCCTTACCAAGGCACTGACGGCCGTCGCTACACTCATCACCCAGCTCATGAGCGCCGAACCCGGGCAATACTGGGCTGTCATACACACTGCCATCACAACACTCTTTCACACCCTTACATGAATAATATACCACACCCGGCCCATACGCAGACCCACACACACCATCACAGATCCTGTTCTGGAATACAGACTCGATCCACAACGAAAGGGCAGAATTTGCCGCGTTCATGGAGCGCAAGGGAATTCTTGTCGCGCTACTGAGCGAGACTAAGCTTAAACCGCAGAAACAAACTTTCACGGCTATTGTGTCTATCGTACCGACCGGCCGGGCGACGCCGTGGCAGGTGGAACTGCAATCGTCATACACAGACATTGAGCACACAAACATAGAGCTCCCTGAACTGGAAAAAATCGAGGCTACGGCCGTCAGAGTCAAGTTCAACGGAGCCTACACCACACTGATATCGGTATACAACAGCCCTGTAGGAATCTCAACACGCGATATCAGCACGTTACGCAACATTTCACCGCGAGTAATAGTCGCTGGAGATCTGAACGCAAAACATCCAGAATGGAATTCACGCATACGAAATCCCAACGGCAAAAAACTGTACGAACATTCACTAGGCAGAAACTACATTACACTAGCGCCGACTGAACCGACGCACATTCCCTATCAGAGGGAACACAGGCCAGACGTGATAGACATGGCCCTCATTAAGGGCATTACAGTGACACTAAACGTCGCCGTTAAAAACGATCTGCCCTCAAACCACCAACCTGTAATACTTTACATTGAGGAAACACTGCAGCACACGGAACAACGCAAGATGTTGGACTACGGGCGTGCGAATTGGACATTGTTCAAGCAAACGCTTGATAGCCACATCCCACCTATACACGAAATTAACGAAACAGCACAAATGGACGAGGCAGTAGAAACCCTCACTACCGCCGTCCAGGACGCAATGGCAGACACCATACCTGATCGCACCTCACAACAACGCAGTGCGGCCCTGCGCGAGGAAATCCTGGGCCTAATCTCAATGAGGAATCGCCTCAGGAGACAATGGCAGCGCACCAGGCGTCCGTACTTCAAACGGCACATTAACAAACTACAGGGCATCATACACGATAAAATACAAACACATAGAACACAACAGTGGAACGAAAAACTCGAAGGGCTGGACACCGCACGACCTGGTGTGTGGCAACTAGCCCGACACTTCACCAGGGAGAAAATATACACCCCAACGCTTGAAGGGCCTGACGGACCTGCATACTCAGCGGAAGAGAAAGCAGAACTAATGGCCCGCACACTCGCAGCGTCATTCACACCGAACCTGGTACCATCAGATCCAGTGTTCACACTTGCTACTGACCAAGAGGTTACACGCATTCTAGCCCAACCATCGCGCGACGACATTCGACATGCTAGCTCAGCCGAAGTCTCCTGGGCTATAATGCATTCCGCTGCTAGGAAAGCCCCTGCTCACGATGACATTCAAAACCGTGTCCTCCAGGAGTTCACGGATAAAGCAACTGAGTACCTAACACACATAAAGAATGCCATACTAAAACACCAACACTTCCCCGCCTTTTGGAAGACGGCCAAGGTCCTGATGTTCAGGAGGCCGGGGAAAGACCACAGCCTCCCACAAAATTACCGACCCATCAGCCTTCTGAGCTCGCTCAGTAAGGTTGTTGAGAAGGTGATTCTCAAACGCTTCACTAGGCACTGCATAACAAATGACATCCTGAGACCGGAGCAATTCGGCTTCAGGAATCACCACTCCACAACACAACAACTCCTACGGGTCGTTGAACATATAACACATGGCTTCAACATAAACAAAGCTACAGGGGCAGTGTTCCTGGACATTGAAAAGGCTTTCGACCGTCTATGGCACAACGGCCTCATCCGCAAACTCAGCGACGCGGGATTCCCCGACGGGCTGCTGCGTCTAATACACTCATACCTCACAGACAGGAGTTTCAACACTGACGTGCAGGGAAAACAATCAGCACAACACGGTATACACGCGGGAGTACCCCAGGGAAGCATCCTAGGGCTCCTACTGTTTAACCTCTACATAAACGATCTCCCAACCACACACAACACAATGACGGCAATCTACGCGGATGACACAGCCATCCTCGCGCAAGATTGGAAACCATGAAACATTACGTCACGCCTACAGACTGCACTCAGAGTGGGCGAGCCTTGCTTGGAGAAATTGCGTGTTAGAGTAAACGTCGACAAGTGCGAAGCCGTTCTGTTCACTAAAAGACCGAAGCAACTGCGCAAACACCGCTACTCCAGACCAGTAACTCTACATGCACGCCCAATACGTTTCCGTGAGAAAGTCAAATACCTCGGTGTCTGGCTGGACCGGAAATTACTCTGAGGGGACCACATACAACACATAACCAACCGAGCTAGCGCGAGGCTCAAACAGCTCTCTCCTATGCTCAACAGGCGTAGCACACTGAATAGAAGGGTGTCGAGGTCCATGCACATGACGCTTATCCGACCCCTGATGACGTACGCAGCTCCAGTCTGGGGATACGCTGCGTCTACACGCCTGCGCCTTCTGCAGCTCATACAAAACAAAGTACTCAAAATCATAAGCAATGCTCCACGATACACACGCATCGCGGACCTTCACCGGGAATACCGACTTGAGACTCTCACGGAGGTAATCCACAAACTCACCACAAGACTATACAGAAACTCTAGACATTCGCAGAACCTGTTTATTCTGAATCTGGGGAACTACGACCACAACCATAGATGGAAACATAAAAGACCAAAAGACATACTTGCAAGGACATAACATCTACAAACAAACATACGCAAACATAACGGCACAGGCGAGCCCCTGTTAATCAGACGCCATTACTGGATATCCAGCTGAAATACACTGCCGAATAACTAGCACCACACAGGGAAGCTGTACCGTACACTGCATGCAAACAAGCTCCACACATCCCCCACACAGTGAGATGATCTATGGCCGATCTCCCACTACCGTATAACGATCTTAATTGTTCCAGGAAAGTAGCAGCTGCACCAACTGGGACACATCGCCATCGCCTGTCACGGTAATGATGCATGATACCCAACTAACAAATCCAACCTTGCATGAGCTATCGCAGCTAGTAAGCCACTACTGCTCTTACTACACATCCCAGTGTCGCAGAGGTTTTTTCCCACGGCACGAGCCATGGCACTTTTTTCCCTCTGCTCTTCAAATCGCTACCCTCACTCGCGTTTCGTCCACTATCAATCACCTGATGGACCGTGTTAATGCGTAGCCTTACCCAGACGCACGGACAACATCACAGCCCAGCATCCTGTGATCCACTTACTAGATAACTAACATGTTTATGGTGGTGACAGTAGAACTTTTGGTTTGGTCACCACGTTGGTGCGGGCGTGGAGGGGCCCCATCTCTATTTACGCCGCTAAGCCCGAAGTGAGACTGACACGCCCGGCAAGCAAGCAAGCGATGTTATTTTCCGAGTAGTGCTAGGCGAGTCTTCCGGACAGCCGAAATAGGGACTGATAGTTAGGGAAAATAGTAAGTCAGGGCCCCGTTCACGTCGGCCAGCCCGCGCTTACTGAGGCAAAGGCATAGAATCAGGGCAAGAGATAGAACCCGCGAGTAGGATTATAAACACAAGACAGAAAGGCCACACAAAAACCCAACATGTCGAAGCAAACTGAAAGGCCAAGACAGAAACGGAAGCAAAACGGACACGGAACCACCAAACCTCATTACTCAACAGCCGGAAAATCACACGAACGGAAACACCGAAGACCAACACCGGCACACAAATAATACCACAGGGGAACCATACCAGCAGACAAACCAAATTGCGGAAGAGCCGCACCAGCCCCCTCTTACTGAGGAAACGCTGGACCCCAGTCAACCCCTCATCAGCGTAATTATAGAAGGCAATGAACACGACGGTTACTTCACAAAAGTAAAATCGAGAAGGAAAAGTCATACGAGCGACACCTCGTCGGATGAGAAAGAACCGCCAATCACCCATGCCCAGAAATACGCAGTGTGACTGAAACCTTGAGAAAGAGGAAACCGCAAAGTCTCTGTACACAAAACTAAAGCAAGTCAATCTCGCCGCGGAAATCTTGGGCATCAAACTTAACAGAAACGGGAGCGCTGTCCTAGTAAGCCGAAATCCAAATCTCGAAAAACTCACAATCAGAAAGCTCAAAACACACTGTAGGCTCGAAATGAGAATACAGTCAATCAAGCTCTCCGAAATAAACCAAGAATCAACAAGACCAAAGTCTCTCTCACCAAGCCTAAGAGTCGTAATCACTAAAGTTGACTTCGATGTGACAGAAGGCGACGTAGAACAGGCGCTCAAAGAAATAAATCTAAAATTCGAAAGAGTGGTCCGAATCCGTTCCAGGGCGACAGGAAACCCAATCGCAAAAATGCGAGTGATCACCCGCGACCAGGCAACGGTGGATTCGCTTCTAGCAAATAACCTCAAAATGCACTGCAAGGTCCAGGAAGTAGAGACATCAAATCTCCCCCCTCCCCAACCAGCGCAATGCGCCAAGTTCCACAGTTATGAACACCTAACCAGCAACTGCAAAAAACCACCTGTCTGCAGTAAATGCGCCGGTCAGCATTTTAGCAGCAGCTGCACCGCAAAAGATTCCACACCCAAATGTCAAGGCTGCGGAGGAGAACACCTTGCAAACGACGTTAGATGTCCGCTGAGACCAAAGGAACCTGCATTATTTGAAACCACCACCCCTGTCCGCTGCATCAACACCCCAGCTGAAAAAGAGGCAAATTCCGACGACGAGAAATACGTACAGATTAACGACCTCCTTAGAGCTGTCACCACTGCTCTCATCAACACACTACCTGAGCGAAAGGGCGAAGTTGAAACAGCCATAAAGGACATAGCCAAGAAATTCTTCGACAGAAAAATTGCAGTCTCACAAAGCTGGAGCTCTTTGCACATACATATAAGTGACATGCCAACAGAACATCATTCCTCAATCGCGCCACCAAAGTTAACACCCCAAAGACACGCCCAGTCGCAACCTCGTGAAACGACTCTGAAGATACCCCCTGCACAATCAGACGAAAGCGCAGCACCGGCAGTCGCCCAAACAGGCGGAAAACAGTAGAAAAGCAACAGTTCCCCCCCCCCCCCCAAAAAAAAGACCCCACAGTTTCACCAGGGACAAAATGGCTACAAAGGATAGAGAAGACACTACCGAAGGCTCCGTCATTGCCTTCGTTAACTCAAATGGGATAAGAACGAAAAAGAACATCGAACACCTAATTGAAAGTCAAAACATCAGTCTGCTAGGAATAGCAGAAACGAAGGCAACTGACATCCCAATAGACATCAAAAACTTCACCTGCCACAGGTTTGACAATCCGCAAACTGGAAGACACAGGAATGGAGGAGTAGCTGTTCTACACAACAAAGATTTCCCAGCCACTCGGATAGATATCCCAGAAACATTTGAAAACATACAGGCTGTTATACTCAGAACCCAAACAAAAACCAGGAAAACGGTCTATATAACAACAATGTACACCCCACCAAAAGCAAACATCAGAGAAGATTTCACCAGATACCTCGCAAGCCTAGGCACAAACATTATCATGGGCGATTTTAACGCACGTTCAACCATGTTCGGGGATACAGATACCAACATAAATGGCAGAACATTGGAAAAACTCTTTGAAACAAGTAGCATCAAAAGAGTGGACAATAGGCAACCAACCTTTATCAATCACAGAGGATCCTCCATCCCTGACCACATTCTTTTCACTACCTCAATTGAAAAACAAATAACCACCCATTGGGTTGGAAACAGTATAACAAGCGACCATCTTCCTATTCTAATAAGAACAACCTTAATTCAATGCAGCAAAGATTCACACAGACACAAAAATAATTTACGACATCAAAAACATGGATGTCAAAAAATACCAGCAAAGCCTAGAAACAAACTTACCAGGAACTGAACCCATTATCACAGCAGATGAACTAAACGAACATAACAAAATCGCAATAGCCGCAACACCACAAGCGGAAAGAGACACTGCACCTACAAAAAGGATTAAACCAGGCCTCAGCAAAATCCCAGAACATATACTAGCCACCATCAAATTAAAGAGAACAACATACAGACAAATGAAACGAACTCAAGGAGACGAACATAGAACAGAATGGAACAGGCTTAACAATCTAGTTAAGAGGCAGCTGGCGGAAATCAGAGCCCAAAAATGGGAAAGAACGTGCCAATTCTTAGACCATAAACAATCAACAAGATTCTGGAACACCTTCAAACGAATTACTGGCGCTTAAACAAGAAACGACCCACTACTTGAAAACGAAGGAAATATAATCACAGACAGTCAGGAAAAAGCGGAAATTTTCAGAAAAGTCCTTATGGACACACATCAAATACCAGAAGATCCACTCTTCAACCTCTCACAAAAATGGAGTCGACAAACAAATAGAAAACACAATAGCAGCCCCAGAGGTACTCGATAAAGAACAGACATCACTCCTTCAAGAAATAACAGACGAAGAAATAGAACTAGCGTTAAATAAAGGCAAAAACTCCGCCCCCGGCCTGAACGGGATAACCAGACAACACTTAAGACTGGCACCAAAGAAAGCTCTAGCCATATCACTCCACTGTCTTTTCAATGCTGCACTAAATCTTAGACAAATTCCGACACAATGGAAAACAGCAAAAATAATTATGATCCCTAAACCGGGGAAACCAGTGAACAAACCGACATCCTACAGGCCAATCACCTTATTACCCGTAATAGGAAAATGCTTCGAAAGCATCCTACAAAACCGCCTACAACACCATACGGAGAAACAAAATATAATACCGAACATTCAAGCTGGCTTTAGGAAACAACAGTCTACGATAGATCCAATCCTGAGGCTAGTCAACCATGTAACAAAAGCCATCAATAGCTTAGACTGTGCATCAGCCCTCTAGCTTGACATCGAAAGGGCATTCGATAGAGTGTGGCATAATGGCCCATTCCACAAGCTAATAGACTTTGGCGTACCCAGACAACTAGTCCAGCTTATCCAGACCATCCTGAACAATAGACCATCAGCAGTTTCAGTAGAAGGCAAATTTTCAAATACTTTCTCACCAGAAGCCGGTGTACCACAGGGGGCCATACTATCACCGCTGCTATACAGCATATACACAGCAGACATACCTCGCCCTAACCATTGGAATGAAGGCCTTGCACTATATGCTGATGACACAGTATATTGGTGTCACGAAAAAGCAACGGAAGAACTGCAACTCACAGACACCACATGCCTAAAAAGGCTAGAAGAATGGCTCAGCCAATGGCCAATTAAACCAAATGCCCTTAAAAGCCAGCTGGTGGTATTCAGACACCGAAATTACACTCAATACCGGCAACAAAAACCAGAAGATGTCAGACTACAGTTATGGGGACAAGAAATAAAAGCAACAAAAAACGCAAACTATTTAGGCCTCATTATGGACTCCACCCTCTCATGGAAACCACACATTGATAGGGTGATTACAAAAGCCAGGAGGAGAGAAGGACTGCTTAAGTTGATCAAAGGCAGATTCAATGGAGCCCCAAACGACACACTAGTATATACATATAAGTCACTCGTCAGACCAGTACTAGAATACGCAGCACCAGTATGGATAGCAAACGCATACCAAAGCGACAGGATACTAAGTACAGAGAGGCGCATCCTAAGACTAGCCACAAGATCTGGCACCTATACAAGAAACAGTGAAGTCTATGACACAGCAAAAATCACAACACTAAAAAGTCGACTTATCAAACTGGCAAGCAGGATTGGCCTGAACAGACTGCACTCCAGCACATTGACAACTGAGCTGCTACAAGAAAACATAACTTTCGACTTCCCAAAATCAATATAAATATCCGACACACACCATAATTCAATGCATTAGACACACACAAGAAGATTTTGACGAACTTAACTTACAGACAGGACCATAAGATAATATTGGACACTTACTAGAAGAAGACTAAAAAGACAATCTGAACTGAAACCAATAATCCCAGGTGAGGTTTTAGACGGGTTTCCCTTACCCGTAAGGCAAATGCCGGGATTATAAAACCACCCCCTCAGAGAGACAGAAAGAGCAGATACAACATAAGGAAGTATGAATCAAATGAATCTATCATCATCTTCTCCCACATTACAAATAAATGGAGCCCCAACAGCACAAATATCCCACGGCTGAAAAGAGCAAAGCTCTAACACCACCCCGCTCTCTCTCATGAAAAAAAAAAACCAGTCGTCGCTCCGGCAGTGAGCAGAGATGTCGTGGGCACGCCCGGAGTTCAGAGGGTCGCTCAGCAGAGCAATGGGTGTCGCGGATCGCCGTTCGGCCGAGCCCGCTCGGTCGACGGCCCCATCCGGCCCCCCAAATACGACGACTAGCCTACCGAACACGGACCTCGAGTCAGAAGAAGATGACGATGTCATCATCAACATGGCAGACTTCCTGCCCATGATGAACGAGCAAAGGACGGCAGGCAGCGCACCGCATCTCCCTGATGGCGGGCGGCGCAAACGGCCGATGTCCGCGGCTCAACTCGGCTAAGAAGAAGAGGCAGCCTACTGTCTCTACTACAGGAGGCAGACGACGCGCCACCCCTGATGACAGCGGGGCAGGCGCCAGCTGGACGACCGTCACGTCCCGACGGGCGGCCAGACCCAGGGCGACGCCCTCCGCGCCTCCCACATCGACTGCAAACCGCTTCGTCGCGCTTGCAGACGAAGAGAGGCCGGAGCAGTCGACGTCCTCGCAGACGGCGCCCACGACCGCTGCAGGAGATGGCTGCTCGGATGACGAAGGAGAGACGGCCCCCACCACCGGGGGGTCTCATCGACGGCCGCCGCTTATCGTCTTTGCAGTGGCCAAAGATTACAAGGGCTACCTGCAGCTCGTGAGGCAGTGGACGACTGCCGACTTCACACTGCGAGCTGCTTCAGGAAACCTTGTACGGCTGCAGGTCTCCAATACGCAGGACTACATGAAGGTGACGTCGGAGGCGTCGAACCAGGGCCTGCACTGGTACACGCACTCCACCGTCCCCGAGAGGCTACTAAAGGTAGTCGTCAAGGGCTTCCCCATGGCGGCTGAACCGGACCTGCTGAAAGAAGAGCTGGCGGACCTTGACTTCCACGTCAGAAACGTGACGCGGGTCAAGTCCCACGTCAGCCATAAAGAGTCGCCTTCCCTGCTGGTGATTGCCACTGACACACCGGAGAATAGGTGGCTCAAGAGGGGGCTCGTCCAGTGCTTCCGCTGCCAGGGGATGGGACACGTGGCTCGCCACTGTTCCTTTCCCGAGGCATGCGTGAAGTGCGCAGGCCCCCACGCAAATGGGCTCTGCCCACTTCCTAGGACGCACACACCAAAAGTGTGCAAACTGCGGTGGCCCGCATGTGGCGAGTTATCGCGGCTGCGTAGTTTTCAAAGCCGCGGTTGCTCGCCAGCGCGGGCAATCAGCACAGAAGTCTGCCAGCCGCTCCCTCGGCCCTCCGCGCCCAGGCGCAAAACCGGCGAGGCGGCAGGCAACAGCGAGGACGCACAGGACAGCCGCAGGCGCTAACAACGCCCCCACCACTGTGGGGAACAGAAGAAGGCGCATCCGCGCCAGTAAACGTGCTCGAGAGGGCACACCTGAAGCCGAGCGCGTTTCCCCACCCAAGGGGAAAATGCGTAAAGAAGACGCCACAACAGCGGGCGGAGGCAAGAGTGGCAACACGACTGCCACCGCCCGTCAGCCTGCTGCGCCAAGGCAAGACGCTGCAACGGCAGCGCATGAAGAAATCCTGGTCGCAGCCGTTTCTGCACTGTCTGTGGCGATCGACAAGGTTGCAAACCTTGCCGACACGCTGCAGCGCGTTGCTGAGGCATTGATGACGGCCACACAAGCGGCCACCAAGCAGCAGCCGCAGTGAGACGCTCCCTGCGCCGTCCGCGCCGGGAGGTATGCAGCCGGCCCGCCATGGACCAACACCACCCATTCCGAGCTGCGATGTCTCTTGCGAATGTTGTGTGTTCTGGAGCTGAGGGTGTGGCGGATCGCCGCCTGGCGGAGCTAGCTTCGTCGGCGGCCCCATCCGGCCCCCCACCTACGACAACCCGGCCAATTGACCCGGACCCTGAGATGGCTCATTCTTTGGATTCTCCGCCTGGACGTACAGTCTCCTCCGCGAGCGGCTTACCGCCGACGCCGTCCTTTTCTGCAGATTCTTCAGGGCGATGTGGGATCGATTCAGAAATCGATACCGCCGCCCTTAGGCGGTTAGATAGGGCACATGGCGCGTCAGGGCCCCCTTCACGTGGGACCAGCCCGCGCGCGCCGAGGCAAAGTCAGGATTTCCTTCGTCCCTCGTCCGCCCTCGACATGCCGGACATTTCTGATGCGGTCAATGTCCCTGAGGAGTCGGACTGCGATTCCCTTGGCTGCTTCATGGATGACAGTGACATCGCGGAGGGCCTGGAGGAACACCTCACCGCTCTCCGTGACGCTGCAGAGGAAGAGGGCCAACAGGTCGACCCTGTCCGGCGTCAGACCGCCCTCTACCCCAACATGACTGCCGCGGCCGCCGACAGCGATACCGGGGGCGGGATGGAGTTCGACGACGACCATCGGCGCCCGGTCGCTGAGCGCCGGAAGCGGCAGTTAGCCTCCTCATCGGACTCTGAGGCCCCTCCGCCCGCTGACCGCGGGCACACCAAGAAGAAGAAGGCCGTTATTGACGCGGAGGGCTTCCAGGTGCCGCGCAAAACGGCACCTCGTCGCCAGATCACCACGTCCTTGTCGGACGTGCCCGTCAGCAACGCGTTCGCGGCTATTGATGGTGCCGCGGACGCCCCACCCCCTCCACCGCCCCCACCACCGTCGGCCACCCCTCCTGCCCCCCCACCCATATCCATCCAACACAAGGGGCCCTTCAAGGTGCTTTTAGATCTCCTCACTACTCACACTGACTTCCCCTTCCGTATACAATGGATGGGTAATGATGACTATCGCCTGTTTGTACAGTCCCCCGCTGACCTTGCTAAGTCCCTTATTATCCTAAGCAAGTTCAACGTCTGTTTCTCCACCCCTCCTAAACGGGCCCGCCGCATCAGGGTTGTTGTCAGGGGGCTCCCTATGGAGTATTCTGATGATGACCTGCGGACGGCGCTTGCGTCTTTGAACATTACCCCTACAGTTATATCCCGGATCATCTCCCCTCGAACCCGACGCCCCACCCCTCTCTTTTTCGTCTCCGCTCCCGACACGCCGGAGAACCACCCCCTCCTCACCCTCTCGCTCCTCGATCACGTTAGCGTGACGATGGAGAAGCCGCGCTCCAGGAGGATGACCCTGGTCTGCTACCGCTGCCAGGGATTGGCGCACTTCGCGGGTGACTGCACCCGCGAGGTGCGTTGCGTAAAGTGTGCTGGAGGTCACGCCTCCTCGGAGTGCTCTAAACCCCGAGACGTCCCCCCCACCTGCGCCCGCTGTGGCGGGAATCACACTGGCAGTTATATGGGCTGCCCCAAAATTAAGTCTTTCAAGGCAAGCCAGAAACGGTTTGCAGGGACATCGGCGGCGGCCCGCCCGGGCACCAGTTACTCTGGTGCGCTGGTCGGCTCGAGGTCGCGGGCCCACCCCCACCTTGCGTCTCGTTCCCATCCCGCCCCTCTGGGCTCCTACCCACCCCCGCTCCTCTCCCTCCCCATCGTACCCCCTCCAACAGCCTTCCCTCCCCTCCCCACCCAGCAGGTGTCAAGCACTGCTTCCCCCTCCTCCCAGCGGGTGTCACGCTCCGCTGTTCCTTCCCCATCCCCCCGGCAGGCGTTAAGCACTGCCTCCCCCTCTCCCACCCCGGTACACTCTCAACAGCACCCTGTCCCCACCCCTTCCTCTGTTCCCACCCCCCTTGGTGACCTCATCGCCACTGTTGTTGAGGCACTGACCTCAGCCATTTCCGCCACCTTCACCTCCCTCCTCCAATCCCTCCCACACCAACTTGCCACCGCCCTCTCCCAATCCATGTCCCCCATCGCCCCTCCCACTCCCATTCCAACCAGTCATGGCTGTTAGACATCACGGATTGACAACCATGATCTGGAATGCCAACGGTCTCCACAAACAACAGGGCGAGTTCCGACAGTTCCTCCTGGATGAGAGAGTTGATGTTTGCCTTGTTGCTGAGACGCACCTCAAACCCGGTGTTTTTGTCCGTGTAGCAAACTACTCCTGCTACCGGACAGACAGGCCCACCGCCTATGGTGGCACGGCGGTGTACGTGCGTAACTCCCTCCGCCACCACCCTATTCCCCTCCCCCCACTTCACACTGTGGAAGCCACTGGCATTGTCGTCCACACGGTGAGGGGTCCCATTACGTTCGTGGCTCTCTACAGGCCACCACGAGGCCTTCTCGAAACACCGGACTATGAAGCATTGCTGTCGCTCGGCAACGACGTCTTCGTTGGCGGTGACTTCAATGCCAAACATGCTGCCTGGAACAGTAGGTTAACCAACACATCCGGTCGTCGACTCCTCCGGGTCGCAGAGCGGCATCATGCCCGCACCATCGGCCCGCACGACCCCACCATTTACCCTTCTGGTGGACGTGCCCCAGATGTCCTAGACATCGCAGTGGTGAAAGGTCTACCCCACCCCATCACTGCAGCCACCCGCATCGCTCTAGCCTCCGATCACCGACCGGTCATCTGTTCCATCGATCTCGCTGGAACCTCGACCGTGCCGAGGGAAGGCCTAGACATCCGCGGTATTGACTGGCAGTCCTATCAGCGACGGGTCGAAGCAGCCCTACCCACACTACCTGCTGCCGATCACACGGACGCAGATCGTACCCTCATCCACCTCACCACCGTTGTGCTAGATGCTGCAACAGCAGCGACCCCTCCCCGTCCGCACCGGCCCCCGGATCATCTGCGTCCGCTCCCCCCCCCACATCCTTGCTCTCATCACCGAGAAAAACCGGACCACCCGTGAATGGCAGCTCACTCGGAATCCGGCAACCAAGTGCCTCATCAATAGATTACAGCGCCAAATCAAGGCTGCGGTGCAAGACCACCCCAATCAGGCTTGGGAGAACAAAATCTCTGCCATTGACCTGCGTGACCCGTCTGCTTGGCGGCTCACAAAAAGCCTTTTGAGACGAGGGCAACGGATCCCCCCCCTACAGGTCGGCAATGACTTTGTGTCCGAACCAGACGCCAAGGCTAACGCCTTGGCTGATGTCTTCGCGCGCAACTTCACCCCGGTCAATGACCCCATTGACCCCGACCATATTCGCCTGGTCACGGCACGCCTCCCTCAATTCCTTGCCGTCCAGGACCCTGAGGATGAAATCACCCCCATTAACGAAGAGGAGGTTGCACTGCAATTGCGGTACCTCAAATCCAAGAAAGCTGGCGGCCCCGATAAGCTGACGAATGCCCTCCTCAAGCAATTACCCCCAGCTTCTATTCCCATCCTGACGGCCACATTCAACAACATCCTCACAACCAGGCAATATCCTTCTGCCTGGAAACACGCTGAAGTGGTCGCCATACCCAAGGCTGGGAAGGATCTTCGTTCCCCTGCCAGCTACCGCCCCATCAGCCTCTTGCCCGCCATCTCCAAGGTGTTCGAGAGGCTGTACCTTAAACGACTGCTCATCCACATTGCCCGAGAACGAGTCCTCCCTGATGAGCAGTTTGGCTTCAGGCAGGGCCACGCCACCACTCACCAACTCCTGCGCCTTGTAGAAGAGGCACTGGACGCTATTGAACGTAGGGAGTACTTCGGGGCCATACTCCTCGACGTGTCCAGGGCGTTTGACTCGGTCTGGCACGAAGGGCTGCTCTACAAATTATTTTCCCTTGGCTTCCCAGTGTCCCATGTACGGCTAATAGCCACATACCTGGAAGGTCGCACCTTCCATGTTAGGATCCCTGACGGGAAATCCACGCGACGACGCATCAGGGCAGGAGTACCACAGGGCAGCGTACTTGGGCCGCTACTCTACTCCCTCTTCACAGCTGATCTGCCCTCTGCGCCGAGGGTACATTTAGCTCTCTACGCAGATGACACTGCACTCTTCTCTCGTTCTCGGAGTGCGGCAGTTCTTCAACAGCGGCTCCAGGGGGCTACAGATTCCCTAACCGACTGGGCTAGGACCTGGCGTCTGGCATTTAATCCCTCCAAAACCCAAGCCCTTATCATCTGCCGACGCCGTATTCCCGTTCGGCTCCCTCAGGTGGCGGTCCTTGGTACCCCAGTCCCCTGGACTCGTACTGCAAAGTACTTGGGTGTTACCCTGGACCAACGCCTAACCTGGCGCCCCCACATCGACGAGGTGCGTCGTAAGGCAATGGGGCGGCTATGCCTGCTCTACCCTCTCATCAACCCAACCTCTTCCCTCCCCACGCACCTTGCTGTTAGACTGTACACCTCCCTTGTTCGCCCCATCCTTGAATACGCGGTGGTGGTGTGGGGCAATGCTGCCCCCACCCACCTCCGCCGACTCCAAACCGTCCAGAACCGGGCTCTCCGGCGTGCCCTCCGCCTCCCCTTCAACTTCCCAACCCGCGAGCTCCACCTCCTGGCTGAAGTGCCGCTCCTTCGTACCCGCATCCTCTCCGCCGCCCACTCCTTTTACCACAAAACTCGTCACTCTCCTAATCCCTTAATCCTTTCCCTGGGCACCCGTGTTCACCGACTAGCCACCACTCGATGGCCCGACCTTTTATTTCGCCCCCCCATGACCTCGCCTGCCCCAGGCACCTCATCTCATGCCGACTACCTCCCTCACGTCATAGATTATTCCCCCCCACATGCCATGTCATTCGCTCCCCCAACACGCCTCCCCCTTCCCCCCACACTACCCCCAATGTTGGCCTAATCATGATAGGCCCTTCCTTTTTCCGCTTCTTCAACTGTCACCCTCTGACTTCTTTCTCTTCCCCCCCCCCCCCCAATTCGCCATTTCAAGACTGCCCGCCGCCACCATCGCGTCGCCGCTACGAAGCAGAGGAGGCCAGGATAATGGCCGTTCGCTTTCACTCACTCTCACTATTCCTCCTTCTGTCCTTTCTTCTGTAACTAATCGTAATTCCCGGCCAGTCAATTGGGCCGTTCGTTTTCCTTTTCTCTCACTGTCTCTCTTACTATCCTTTCCTCTTTCTTTTAATAATATAAAAAAAAAAAAAAAAAAAAAAATTGCACAAAGATTCAAGCAGAACAATAACGCCATGAAATTTCGATAGCCACACCGTCATGCCAGAAGGTGAAGCGCCTTGTTGCGCTAGTACTTCGCCCTCAGTCGAGGATATCTTCCTCAGTCCATTGTGCAGGTTCGACCAACACCACTCGCGGCTGAGCCGCCGTAGCGTGAGGTCGTCCGCACGCCGCGCCGCTCCGCCACGCAGCAGCTGGGGTGCCTCAGCCGCCGCCTACGCCGCCGGGGACGCCAAAGAAGAGGCAAAATTGTCGTGTCCATTCGTATCGAAAAAAGACAGGCGAGATATTCTGGAAAGCCGGAATAGTAGGGACCTTGATAGCATAGGGAACGCTGCAAGGTCAGGGCCCCTGCCGCGGCGGGACAAGCCCGCGCTTTGCCAGGCCAGGCTTAAGAAATTAGGGCAAAGTGAATTTCGCGAGCAGGGAAAATAGTCTCCCACACAACCACAGGAGAAAATGCCCTCTCCGTGAGGTATACTAACTACCCTCTCCACCAGCCAGAAAATGGGGAAAATTGGACCACAGCCAAAACTGGCAAGAAACAAAACACCAGACGGGGAAAAGACCCAAGCAAACAACACAACACCACAACTCCTCTCCCCGGCTGAGCAGCGGGGACGAGAAAAGGAGACTGCATTTTTAGCGAAAGAAATGGCTAAAAAGAAACTCGCCAAACCGGCAAGCGCCAAATACTACACAGCCCGACAGAGCCGCCAAAATCGCGCTCTGTCTGCACCACAAAAGCACACAAAGGGCACCCGCGTCGGCATCACGAAACCAGCGCAAAAAAGCCCAACCAACCGCGTCGCGTCGACTTCCGCATCTGCGAGCAGACCGACGACGACAAACACTTCAGTAAACTCCACCCCACAACAACAGCAAGGGGCAGGGAAAAGGAAGTCTCAGATCCCCACAAGAATACACAATTTCGAGAGTCCCAACCGTTTTGACGCCTTGGGGGACTCGGATGAGGAAGGCGAGACAACCGCCACCCCAGACGTCAACCCGCCGCCGCCGCCGCCACCACAACAAACTCCACCAAGGGATACACCAACAGCTCCAACCGCTACGTCACACGACGACAACTCGACTCCCGCCGTCGAGGGTCAGCAACAGTCCACCGACAGCGGAGAGGACGAGACAAATCCCAGAAATGTGCCACCAATAGTGGTGTACCAACTAGAGGGGCACACCAAACTAAACAAAGCTATAAAAAGCAAGATAGCAGCCCCCGTAAAGGCCATTTTCCGGGTGACTCAGTCAAGTACAATTTCGAGTCCCTAAGTTATTACTATGCCGCGGCAGCCTTTCTTAGAGAAAGGGAGGTACAGCACTTTAACCACCAACGGCCCGAGAAAAGGGATTTGCATGTGGTCGTCCATGGCCTACCAGCCCAAGTACTAGAGGAGGAACTACGAGAGGCCCTTGTAGAGAAAGGGTTCAGACCTACTTACGTGCACCAATTTAAGAAACGAGCACGCAATTCACGAAGGCTCATCCGAGAGCCAACGTACAAATTCTCCCTTCCCAGAGGCTCGGGCGGTGAGAGGATATACGAAGTGCGGTACATCCTCCACACAAAGGTGACGGTAGAAACCTATCGTCCCAAGGAAGGTCGCGCGCAGTGTCACCGCTGCCGGCGCCTAACGCACACGGCAAACTATTGCAACATGCCGGCGAGGTGCGTAAAGTGCGCGGGCCTTCACGGCACAAAAGACTGCCGGAAACCAGAGAGCGAGCCGCCAAAATGTGTACTGTGCTCTGGAGACCACCCAGCATCTTGGAAAGGCTGCCCGGAACACCAAAAGTATATTCACCGCCCCAGACAGCCGACAGAGGGACAGCACAAACAGCGTGCGCCCTCGAACAACAGACAACCCCGACAAAACAAAAGAAAGGCCGGAAGACAAACGAGGACAGACCCCAACCAGGAGTTAAGAAACACACCACAGCCGAAATACGACCAAACAAACAGAGAAACCCTCCCAGAAAGAGTCCCCACTCCAGGGGAAACAATACAACAGGCGAAAAATGACGAAGCAGAAAAAGCGACACACAGAGCAGACAGACCAGACACACACTCAACAGAGGGCGCACGCCCCCCACGCCCCCCACGCTCACAACAAACAAGACCACAGTTTCCACCTCTCCCTGCGCGACGACAGGTCCATCCGGACATTGCCGCAGCCGCACACGCGGAGGCGGCAGGCACAGACAAGAACACGCCAGCACCTCGCCGCCGCTCCTTCAGAGAGGCACTAACATCACCAACGACCGACACTACACCGAATCACATCCAAACAGACAAGAGAAAACCAACACAGATACAAAAAGAGACAACACAAAACAAACAGGAAACCACTGACACACCACACACAAATGAGAAAGGACTGCTCGTGGACGCCCTATGGGTGATCATAAACACGATCCGATCCCTCGAGCAGGACACAAACATCGTCACAACAATACTACACACGGCAAACGCGCTCCGGCAAGCATCGGACAGGACGGAGAAGACACAAATAATACTACAGGGTCTGCTTAGTGCGTTCATGTAGAGATGGCGCAACGAGGCAGACAAAACACTGACACAACACTTTGCATATGGAATGCAAACGGTATCAAAAACAAAAAGACGGAGCTACAGACGTTCATTTCGGAACATAATGTGGACGTCCTGTTAGTCTCCGAAACACACCTCCGGCCCTGCGATACTTTTAAACTGCGGAACATGACGGGTTACCGCACCGACAGACAAAATCAACGAGGAGGCGGTACGGCCGTGTTCCTAAAACGGAAAATCCCGCACGATGTGGTGGACGCGCCGCCAGTGCAGGACATCGAGGTCACTCTTGTCACAATAAACACGGAAAGAGGGAAATTGACGGTGGGGGCAGCATACCTAGCCCCCAACCGCCAGTTACTGGAAGAAGACCTCAGAGTGATCTTCGACAGGCACCAAAGGGTGGCGTTGGGCGGGGCCTAAACGCTAAAAATCCAGCGTGGAATTCCCGCACAACGAACCCGAAAGGAACAAAACTCCTGCAACTGGAGGACGCGTACCACTACATCGTCCGCGGCCCAGACGACGCGAAACACGTCCCACTCATAGCCGGACAAAGACCGGACGTCCTGGACGTACTGCTGACGAATAACATTGGAGACGACGTCACACTAGATACGATCCAGGACCTAACGTCTGACCACAATCCGGTACTAGTGAAACTCCGCAGGCTAAACTCGATCCCGGACATCCCAAGAAGAGTGATAAACATGAACTGGGAACAGTATCGCAGGGTCCTCACAGACACAGTAGACCCAACACTGGACCTGTCGTCAGAGGAAAAGCTGGACGATGCTGTCGAATACCTGACATCCAAAATACAAAAAGCCATAAAACAGACCAGGACAACCACAATACTACCGGATAGACACGAGACAGAACTCTCTCCGCTACTGCGGGAGCTTCGATGGCAGAAAAACAGACACAGAAAAACTGTGGCAAAGAAGCAGGGACCCGCGGGAGCGGAGAGAAATGAACAGACTGTCTCGTGAACTCGAAAAGCGGCTGAAAGAATGGCGCGCTGAAACCTGGGAAGACAGGATGGAGACACTCTGCCTCCAAACCCAGGACGAGTGGCAACTGGTCAAACACATTCGACAGCAGCGACCAGCTAAAAGGGCTATGCTAGGACCCCAGGGAACAGTGTTTGATGCCTTGTCGAAAGCCGAACTGTTTGCGGACACGTACGAGGAGCAAAACACAACACCACAGATCGACCTCACAGCCGCTGAACAGCTTGAGGAAGAAAATGTCACACAAACAGTTCAAAACCTCCGGGACACACCGACACAAACAGCACCAGAACTCACAACACCGACACAAATAAGAAAAATAATAGCCTGCAGAAAGGGCAGATCCGCACCAGGACTAGACAAAATTTCAAACATACATCTAAAGAACCTCTCTAGGAAACCAATAGTCCTGTTAACACGCATAATAAATAGCTGCATGCTGCTACAAATATTCCCTGCGGCCTGGAAGGCAGCAAAAGTTATTACAATCCCAAAGGCAGGGAAAGACCCAAAACTACCGGCGAACCATCGCCCTATCAGCTTACTCTCCACAATGGGGAAAACGCTTGAAAGAGTAGTATTGGACAGGATCAACAAATGTCTCAGACGATGAAACCATCAGACCGGATCAATTTGGGTTCCAGAAAAAGGTCTCTGCAGAGCTACAAGTCCTTCGACTAACAGAACACATTACACACAACTTCAACTACACAAACCCAACAGCAGCAGTATTCCTCGACTGGGAAAAGGCATACGACAAGGTTTGGCACGACAACCTGACCTTCAAGATACACCACAATACGACGATCCCCGATGTGTACACAAAACTAATTGACAGCTTTCTGACAGACCGGACGTTTCTTGTAGACGTAGACGGAAAACACTCCTCAAAGAAGACCCTGAGGGCTGGCATACCCCAGGGGTCGGTACTATCACCTACACTGTTCAACATATACGCAAACGACATCCCCATGTCACCGCATGCCAGGATAGCCCAATTCGCGGATGACACAGCCTTCTACACGAGTGGCAGGCAGCACCACTCAAACATAGCACGCCTCCAAAGGCAGCTAGACATGGTAGAAGACTGGTGTAGGGGAAACACAATGACATTAAACGCAGACAAAACTACAGCTGTCTATTTCACAAGAAAGCGGCCGGTACTCAGAAACCAGCTGTCTCTAAACGCCCAGGAATTACCATGGAGAGACTCTGTGAAATACCTGGGTGTAACACTAGATAAAAAAAAATGTTGTTTCACCTTCACATCGGGGAAAAGCGGAAGAGAGGTATAAACCTCGCAAAGGCCCTCCTGCCCTTTTTCCTCAGCAGTGAGATGTGGACGGAAACAAAAAGAACACTGTACAAATAACAGTCCTCCCAGCACTAACGTACGGGTGTTCTGCGTGGGGAATCACGTGCCAGACCAATGACAAAAAGTTGCAAAGAGTGCAAAACAAGGTACTAAGGTGGATTCTGGACGCCCCACCATGGACACCCGTACGCGAACTCCACGAAACAGTGGAAATCGAGACGATAAAAGACACAGTCAAAAGACTAGTAACAACAATATTCGACAAACTAGAGGAAATTAGAGAAAACTGTAGACAACTCAGGGGCACAGGCACTGTGACACCCCGAACGTGGCACAGGCAGAGAGTGCCACGCCAAATCATACAAGACCCCATAGATTAATAAGCAATAGTTAAAAAGCCTAATAATTTAATAAGATTTAGTTTCTAGAGTAGTCCAGTAGTACTCCCCTTAATATAACAGAACCTTGCTATTGTCCTTGTAAATCCTTGCTCCCTTGTTGGGCACCAATAGGGAACAGAAATATGGTTAATCTGTTTTGCCTTGTTTAGTACTTAGGTTGTCTAGCTGATTGTGCTCCCTTGTCAAAACCCAATAGTTTAGATAAATGTAAAATTGATATACCCCTGGGCTACCGTATTTGTACTCAAGTAACTTAGCGTAGAACCCAAACTAAACTAAGATGTAGTGACTAATTCCATCCCCTCCCCGCCCCCACACACACACACTCTCTGTCGGCTGCGCGACCACCCCTAGATACGTAGAGTAAGTTAGACTAAACCACACTAGACTAGATGTTTTGAGAAAAATTGTTTAAAGTGAGACGCAGACCAACGAATGTACGACGCCCGTAACCCGCGGCAAGCTGCGGGAAACAACGAGCACAGCGGCCGCCACGGAACGACGACCACATCTCACCGAGCGACCGACTGGCACAACGCTACAAAGGAAAGCAGTGGGAAGCAGCACCCGCTGCACCCACTGCACAGAACCAAACATCAAAACCAACGCCTCATAAATCGAGGATGGTCGGGGGCCGCAAGGCCTTATTGTTACCGACCATGCCCTCAAAAGCCAACGATTTGTTTTTATAAATAAAATTAATCACAGAGAAAAACCAACCCAAACCACACACAAGACACGTAGATTCGGCGAAGCCGAAGGAACTGCAGAACACCACGTGACAAAAAAAGGACCAACACCGTTCATTCCGAGTTAGCATGCCGTGCGAGCAGAACCACGCTACTCAGGCGCAGGGTGCGGCGGACCGCTGCCCGGCGGGACTGGCCCGGGCGACCGAGCCAGCCCCGTCGGCGGCCCCGTCCGGCCTCCCACGTACGACGACGCAGCAATTGACGACTGACTACGCAACGGCACACCCAAGGCGCGTTAGCCCGCTCACGCCAGAGCAGGTGTACCTCGTTGTAACCCGATTAGCAAGGAGCGAGGAACATTCCAAACGCGATATCTACGAACGAGCATTCCGCCGGTTCCAACAGCATCTGATGTCAATCGGTTACGTGGAATTCGAAGAGGAGAGAGTACCGACGGGAGACCTGCCAGGCATGTCGAAGGAAGACGACACTGTTCTGCCAGCGGCGGCCCCGTTGAGTGTTGCGCCACCAGGCCCAGTTACAAAAGAAACTTGTGTACTGTTGACTGCCACTCCGGTCTCTTCCACTGAAGAGACCACAGATACACCGACTGCTGTACCGCCAGGCGTGACGACAGAAGACGTCACCGTCCTGCCACGTGACAGCACGATCCCAGAGGCTAACCTTGGCGACCTGATCGAGGCAGAAGCCATGGACACAAGGCAGCCCTCTAGAAAGAGGCCTGCAACGGCGGAGGAGAACGAGTCCTCCGCAACCTCTGATTCTGCTTTCAGGCGGAGTCAGAAGAAGAAGATGCCAGAAGCTCCTGCCCCCTCCGAGGCAGAACAGGGGACCGACGACGGCTTCGTTGTCCCGAAGCGGCGGCACACTGCTCGGGCCAAACGGCTTGAGACTGTGCAGCCGCTGCCGACAGCGAACACAATCGTCGACGTACCTGACGAGCAAGAGGCCATGGATGCTGCTGAGGCACCCAAGAGGCGGGCACCCGCTCCGCCACCGATCACTGTGTCGTGGAAGGACACGTACGAGTCCTTCCTCGAGAAGTTCAAGGCGGTGTCCTCCGCCAAGATCAAATGCGCTGGTCGGGACTTGTACAAAGTCTCGATCAGCTCAATGGATGAGTACCGAGCTGCCATGCAGCTCATTCAGGAAGAGAAGCTTCACTGCTTCACCCACAATGCTGAGCCAGTGAAGCAGTTGAAGGTGGTTTTCCGCCGCCTTCCGCTGAAAATGGAGACCGAGCACCTCAAGAGAGAACTAGCCGGGCTGGGCTACATGGCCAGCTTAGTCACACTCATGAAGTCTCCTAGGACGAGGAGACCCATGCCACTGTTCTTAGTTGTCCTTCCGAACAACTTCGAAAACCGGAAGATATTTCAGTTACAGATGGTGGCCAGGATCGGAGTGGAAGTGGAGCCGCTCAAGGTCAAGGGGAGGCGCGCCCAGTGCTTCTCCTGCCAAGGCCTTGACCATGTGGCGCGCTACTGGTCGATGCCGGCCCGCTGTGTGAAGTGCGCCGCCTCCCACCAGAGTCGGGACTGCACTAAGAAGAGGGAGGAGGCGCCAAAGTGCTGCAACTGCAGCGAGCCCCATGTGGCGAGCTACAGAGGCTGCGCCGCCTTCAAGCGCCGCCCACGGCAGCAAGGACGTGCGGCACCCACACGAAAGGTGCAACCAGGCACCAGCTTCGCCTCCGCCACCAAAGGGGAGTCTTCGGACGCCCCCAGGGGGCGGCAGGCGGAATTCCCGGCCATCACGGCGCCTAACCAGGCAGCCGGCACCCAGGACGACCAACACCAGGGCGGACGGCAAACCCGTCCCCCCACCACAGCCACGCCTCAAGCTGCCAGGCATGCGGCCCCGCGGACGGACGCGACTACTCTTCCGCGCCCCTCCGCACCCGCGACTGCGACGCCTCCAGCTACACCACCAGGACCGGAAGCAGCAGACCTGGGAGCAATGCTGAGCTCCCTCTCTGCCCTGCTACAGCAACTGCCGGTGCTCGTCACCGCCGTAACGGGGGCCCTCCAGGCCGCTACCGTCGCCGCGAAGCCACACCATGGATAATGCTCTTATCCATGGCCTGACCATCTCAAGCTTCAACGCCAACAGCCTGTTTCCGCAACAAGGTGAGTTTCGTCAGTTCATGCAGGACGAGGCCATCGACCTGTGTCTGATCTGCGAAACTCACCTCAAGCCAGGAGTTCACGTGAAGGTAGCAAACTATGCTTGCTACCGGAACGACAGGCCGACGGCAGGCGGGGGTACCGCCATCTACGTCCGCGCCTCACTCCGGCACCACCAGGTACAGCTCCCAGCCATGGCCATCCTGGAGGCCACCGGGGTGAACGTCACCACGGCTGCAGGGCAGCCACACAGGACTTCAACCACAGAGGCTACTGCGGGATAGTGCTACTAGACGTAGCCAAAGCCTTTGACTCAGTATGGCATAGAGGGCTACTCTACAAATTGTACACACAAGGGTTCCGCAGGAGCATAGTGAAGCAGATCAAAAGCTATCTCTTGAACAGAACTTTCTCTGTCAAAGTAGAAACAGCCACCTCCACCAAGAGGCGTATTCGTGCTGGGGTGCCACAGGGATCGGTCCTGGGGCCCGTTTTGCACAGTCTGTACACTGCAGACACACCAACGGCTCCCCTGGTGCACACCGCTCAGTACGCTGACGATACAGCCTTCTACACAAGAAACGCGAACAAGGACCTGGTTATCCGTAGGCTACAAAGGCTTTTGGATGACACAAACTTTGGCCCCTTCGCTGGCGAATCACCATCAACTCCGAAAAGACGCAGGCTATGCTGATTACCTGTAGGCTCGGAAGGCGCGAACCTCCTCAACGCCCCCCCCCTCCACCTTCACCTAAACGGAACCCAACTCCCCTGGCGCAGAACCGCCAAGTATCTTGGCGTAACCTTGGACTCTCGTCTTACGTGGAAACCCCACGTAGACGAGGTCCATAGGAAGGTCTGCGCCAGAATGTCCATCCTGTACCCAATCCTCAACTCATCCAGCTCCCTTCCCTGCTCAGTAGGAGTGAACGTATACCAGGTCCTGATCCGGCCAGTCATGGACTACGCGTGTCCTGTCTGGGGATATGCGGCGAAGCAGCACCTGGACAAACTCCAGAGGCTGCAGAACCGCGCCCTCAGGAGGGCACTGCATTTACCTCTTGCATTCCCCATTGACGATTTGCATGCCGCTGCTGAAACCCCACTCCTGAGAGAGCGTTTTCAAGACCTGGCAAGGGCCTTCTATGAAGGTTCTTCCAGGTCGGGAAACGCCCTCATCCACTCCCTAGGTCTGTATGACATGTCCCGCAATAAACACAATCGCCCCATTACGATCTTCGACGACTAAGTCGAAGAGAAAATCCCAATATCCATTCCCAAATCCTGCTCCTACCCAAATTACTACAATTATCTTGCCAAACCTCAGGCAAGTACCAAACACACACAGAACAATCATCACATTTCACAGACACCAAAAAGTACAGAAACAATCTCTCTCTCTCTCTCTCTCTCTGTCTCTCTCTCTCACACACACACACACACACACACACACACACACACACACACACACACACACACAAGTACACAGGGGAGTAAAAGCCGAAAGGCTACAAACTCCCCCTCACACTTCCCCAAAGAGGGGACAGTAATAGATGAGAGTAGCAAGTGTGCACGGCTGAGAAGATTTCAGATTGCCGCTCTCACTCGAGCAGGCTTCCTCCTGGCTTGGAGCTCGTTTACTTGGTCGCCGCTAAATCAGGATTATGCCTCCGGGCTAGCCGGACGCTAGGGCGTTAGTTAGGGAATTTGGAGTACCAGGGCCCCATTCACGTTGGGTAAACCCGCGCACTCCGAGGCACAGGCAGATTTTCTTTGCTTCTGTTAGAACAAAAACCCTTAGTTAATAGGGCAAACCCAGCACTTCCGCCATGGAGTCCCACGGGACTCCCACGGCCGATGGGGAAACAACCCCCCAATCACTCACATCGCTACCATCCACATCATCCACACAGCATGAGCAAAACCCACAAACAGACACTCACAACAAAAACATGGTACCGGCTACCAACTCAGTAACAGGAAAGCGAAATGCTACCAATGAAAACCAGTCGATGACTCGGTCCTCCAGCAACAAAAAGAAAACTCAGGACAAAACAGAAGACATCACTCCTAACACTGAAGCTGAAAATGACGAACGAATGGAGTACGAAGTTCCCGTCTCCAACAAATTTGAAGCCCTTCCCGACAACGATGAGGGTAACTCCCGCGCAGGCGAAAAGCAACAATCCACACAGACAAAGCGGTTGCGCATCCCGCCAATCTTAGTCAAGGACGCTTCCCACTACATGGACATAGTTAAAGCACTCCGAAACAAACTCAAAGGGGATCTCAAAACCAGAAGTCAAAGCGACACAATCATCAATTTTCACACCCAGATGACTTCCTAGCCTTCAAGGAGTATCTGAAAGAAAACAATGTACAATACTACACTCACGACATGCACGTCTTCAGACCATTGAAGGTAGTAATTAAACGACTGTTACCAACCATGGACCCCAAAGTCATCCAAGAGGTCCTCCTAGACCACAACTTACCAGTCACTAAAGCCGCACACATGACATCGATTGGTGAAAATACTCAGAAAAAAGTAACGCTACGCCACTTCCAGGTCACACTCGAGAATACTGAAGAGGCAAAGCGAATATACGATCTTAAGGCCATGTTCCACGTGCAGGTGACAGTCGAAGCCTGCAGAGCCCCACAGGGGCTAACCCAATGTCACAACTGCCAGGGGCTTGGACACGGATCGCACAACTGCACCCTTCGCCCAAACTGCGTAAAATGTGGGCAGCAACACAAAACTGCCGACTGCCAAAAGAAACCCGAAACAAAACCGACATGTTATCACTGCAAAGGAGAACACACGAGCAGCTTCAAAAAAATGCCCATTATATCTGAAACTCTTCCAAACACAACAAGAGAAAAGGACACCGAAAACCCCAGCACAGGACAGGCTGGAGGAAGGAAGAAAGGAAGGAAGGAAGAAACAAACAAACAAAAGCTGAATCCCACCAACTTCCCAGCACTTCGTAAAACGAGAGGATGGGCACAAACTCCAACGGCGCCCACAACAGAAAACAACGCCAACACCTCAGAATCATCCCCACAACCAAGAACAGGATAGGAGCGGACATAGGAGAACTCTTAGGGTTCGTCACACAATTCGACATTCCGAAAATCATGAATACAATTAGAACAACCGCAGAGCAGCTAAGACAAGCACCAGACACCTTTACAAAGATCACAATATTATTTCAAGTTGCTGTTAGCTTTCTCGGCGGCAAATAGATCAGTAAACATTATGAATTGGAATGCCAATGGCATATTAACTCAGAAGAACACCTTAGCAGAATTCCTGGACGAGCACAAGATAGACATTGCGCTCATCGCAGAAACACACCTCCATCCCAAACAAAACTTCAAAATTAGAAATTACAAAGTACATAGAAACGATAGACCTGATAGACCAGGTGGAGAAACAGCCATCCTGGTCAAAAACAAAATAGTACACAGGCAAATCACCTCACCTCATCTCATCTCACTCGGATGGAGACAACAGTAATAGAAACAAATATCCTCAACAAAACCGTCACCATAGCTGCTGCTTACAATCCACCAGCTGGAAGGAGCATGGCAGAACAAGATCTGGAACTCCTAACCGAAATACACCAATATGTTCTGATCGGTGGCGACCTAAATGCGAAACACAGATCCTGGAACTGCAATACCACCAACACCAATGGCAGGACGCTGCGCAGATTCCTCGACAACAACCCCAACATCTCGATCATGGCCCCAGACAGGCCAACACATTACCACCACGATTCAAGATGCCGCCCAGACATACTGGATATCTTCCTATCTAAAAATCTAACGTGGAACACAACAACGAAAGTGGTCAATGACTTGGACTCGGACCACAACCCGGTAGTGCTCGAAATGAACGGGAGTCTGGCAAACTTTCACGACAATCATACCATTAACGACCACACCACAAACTGGATTAAGTACAACCGGCTACTCGAAGCAAACACCCTAGAACTATCCCCCCTTCAATCAAAAGCCCAAATCAGTAGAGCAATAGATGAAATCACCACAATAATAAAAAAACTGCAAGAAAAAATCCACCATAACGATAAGGCACACAACAGGAAGAGAGACACTACCACCGCACATCCTCAACCTAATAGCAGAAAAAAGAAACATCAGGAAGAGGTGGCAAAACTAGAGAGACCCAGCCGATCGCCGCAAAACCGAGAAATTAGCTAAAAGGGTTAAAAGGGAGCTTCAAAAATACCGCAATGAGGCATGGGAGGCAATCCTAAGTGAAGCGGGAAGAAATAAGGAAAAATTTTGGAAAATTCTCAAAACGCGAAAACTGAATGAAACATCAATACAGCCCCTTCATGGGTAACGCGGGATAGTCTGACTCCACAGATCGAGCGGAAACACTGGCGGACTCCCTGAAAAGGCAATTCCAGGCACCAGAAGCTGTAGACGACGAAAGCGATGACCACCAGGAAATGGTACTCAGGAGGGTGAACCGCATCCTGGGCGCCCCGATCAGAACATCCTTCAACCCAGTACAACCTGAAATCAGATGCCACCACATCAAGAACATACATCATAAGAAAGCAGCAGGCCCAGACTCCATACAACCGCAACTATTACATCACCTACCTCCAACAACAATCGACTTCTTGACTTCCATATACAATGCCTGTTTGAGACTTCACTACTTCCCGAAACCATGGAAGCAGGCTCGCATAATCACACTTCCCAAACCAAACAAGGACCTACTGTTTCCGCAAAATTACAGGCCAATCTCACTGTTAAACTTCTTAGGAAAGATATTAGAAAAACTAATCCAAGCAGAACTAAAGAAATTCCTCAAGGACAACAGTATAATCATCGCAGAACAATTCGGATTCCGCGAACAACATAGCATAATCCATCAGGTGACCAGACGTGTCGAACATGTATGTCAAGCCAGAAACTTAAGACACAGCACTGGAGCGGTCCTGCTCGACATAGAAAAGGCGTTCGACAGAGTTTGGCACTATGCACTCATCTTCAAACTTCATCAACACAACTGCCCAACCCACCTCATCGACACAATAGCATCATTCCTCCGCAACATGACGTTCTATGTTCACGTCTCATAAGCGTCTAGCAATACCAGACCATTAGAGGCTGGGGTGCCACAAGGATCAGTACTGGGGCCAATTCTCTACTCAATTTATACAAACGATATCCCAAAACAGCTAGGAGGACAACTATCCCTTTTTGCAGATGGTACCGCAGCAGTTCAAATCTCCAGTACACAGTCAGAAAAATAGAGCAGCATCTCCAAACCATCCAGGAATGGGCAAACAAATGGAAAATCACAATCAATGCTGAGAAAACTCAGGCCATACTTTTTACCTATAAAATAATTCCACCCAATCTCCACATCAGATTCAACGACAAGAACCTACCATGGGCAGACTCAGTAAAATAGCTCGAAATCAAACTGGACAAAAGAACGACATTTCGTGACCACGTTACAGACATATGCAACAAGACCATGGGAACGATCTTCAGACTTTACCAAATCATAAAAGGAAACAATTGACATGAAAGCGAAAAAGAAAATTTTCAGAACCATCATCGAACCAGCAATCACCTACGGCTCCGAAATCTGGTCAATGGCCTCAGACACCAACATTGCAAAAGTACGAAGTGTCCAGAACAAATACTTCAGAATTGTTGCAGATGCTAGCTGGTACCAATCAAACAGACACACACACACAACGCACACAATACAAAAAAATCCCAGAAATCATCCAACAGAAGTCTATTAAATTTTTCTATCAAACTTCAGACTCCAACCACTTTTTCATCAGAAATCTGGGAAAAAATCCACCTGACCCCAGAACTAAATTGCCCATCATGACAACTACCAGGAACTATAACGTACACACTTAAACACATACACACAATCACGACACTCAAACCCATCACTTCGATACCATCATCATCAGACAAAGGGCAGGGATCACATCAGATCCGATCCTTTGAACACAGGGGTACACTACCCATCAGACCACCTTCCCGTTAAGCGCATGTTCGCGATGATGGAGAAGTTCATGTCCATAGTCGCGAACATGATCGGCGAGCTCCCAGCCAAGATGACGGCCGCACTACAGCAGGCAATCCAGTTCAACGCATCCTAGCAACATGGCCCGACAAATTAAAGTGTGCCTATGGAATGCCTGCGGCCTCCGCGAACAGGCCGCCGAATTTCGCCAACTCTTGAGACGCGAAAACACAGACGTCTGCCTCCTAACGGAAACTTTCCTCAAGCCAGGCGTCCGAGTAGGCGTTGCAAACTACACCTGCCACCGCAACGACCGGCTGACAAGAGGTGGGGGACGCCAATTTACATTCGCCGCTCCCTCAAACACCACCAGGTCCACATTCCGCCGCTGGAGGCCATCGAAGCAACAGTCGTGGCTGTCGAGACCGCGCACGGCAAAAACACCCTCGGTGCTGTCTACAAGCCGCCGAAGAAACAACTGGTGCAAGACCTAAATAAGTTGCTATCGCTCTCAGGCAGACTCCTGCTTGGAGGCGACTACAACTCCAAGAACCAAGTATGGCACTCGAGGGTGACAACTCCGGACGGAAGACGCCTCCAGCGACTCGTCGACCGGCACGGCGCCGTTGCTGTCGCACCCCACGAGCCTACAATTTTTCCGTCGAGAGGCGCGCCGGACATTATCGACGTCATGATAAAGGCGTCCGACAAAATATCGTCGCCAGTACAAGGACCTTATTAAACTCGGACCATGCACCGGCGATCTTCGAAATAGAATCTGAGCTTGCACATCAAACTCGGCGTGGACTAGACCTGCGCGGCATAAACTGGGAGCGTTTCCGTGAAAACATCGTGGGCGCACTGGAACGACTCCCAAGCCCGGCCGAACACGGAGCAAGCGCCGCCTTAGAACACCAGACACGCAGTTTAGTGGGCGCTGCGACGGAAACAACACCGGCCAGGCGAGAAGCAGACCAGCACAGCTTCAAACCGAGTACATTGCCCCGACACCTGGAAGAAGCGATCAGCGCGAAAAACAGACTCGCCAGGGAATGGCAAAGAACGCGCAATCCGGTCATTAAACGGACGCTCAACAGGATGCGCCGCGAAATCAAAGCCGCGGACGAAGAGCACCGGATCCACGAGTGGGTGGCGAAAATTTCTTCATTAAACATCGAAGATGGTTCGGCCTGGCAGACAGTCAAGTGCCTTCTCCGCCGGACGATGAAAATCCCACCCCTCCAGGTCGGCGACGACTTCGTTAGCGAGCCGAATGCGAAGGCCAATGCCCTAGCCGACGCGTTCGCCGCTAACTTTACGCCGGTCAACGACCCCATCGACGCAGCACACGTACAACTCGTCAGGGAACGCCTACCGCGTTTCCTTAGAGAAAGTGACCCCGAGGACATCACCACTCCCATCGCTCCCAACGAGGTGAAAGTAGCGCTGCGCCAACTTCAGGGCCGCAAAGCCGCCGGCCACGACCGCATCACCAACGCCCTCCTGAAGCAACTCCAGGACATGGCTGTCAAAAAAAAAATCACGGAAATCTTCAACGAGGTGCTAAAGCCTGAAGAGTTCCCGAGCCCCTGGAAGCACGCCGAAGTCGTCGCGCTGCCAAAGCCCGGCAAGGACATCCGGCTGGCGAGAAACTACAGACCCATAAGCCTGCTGCCGACGCTCTCAAAACTCTTCGAAAAACTGTATCTGACACGGCTGCTACGCTACGTCAACGCAGAGGGGCTCCTACCAGACGAACAATTTGGGTTCAGGAGTGAGCACTCGACGACCCAGCAAGTGTTACGACTTGCGGAAGAGGCATTCGGAGCCGTCGACCGACGCGAGTACTTCGGCGCTCTCCTGCTCGACGTGTCACGCGCCTTTGACTCAGTGTGGCACGATGGCCTCCTGTACAAGTTACTTACACCGGGGGTTCCGTGTCACATGTGGGTATCCTGCAGAGCTATCTACAGGACAGGACGTTTCACGTTCGGGCTGACAGTGGAATTTCCACGGAGCGCCGGATACTCGCGGGTGTACCGCAAGGCTCGGTCGTCGGCCCGATCCTCTATTCGCTGTACACGTCGGACCTTCCGCGGGTAGAGCCTGTCAAACTGGCTCTCTACGCCGACGATACCGCTGTATACAGCCGCAGCAACCAAGTCCACACCCTGCAGCGGCGTCTACAGACGGCAAGAACGGCCCTCGAGGAGTGGGCCACAACATGGCGCCTGGCCTACAACCCGGAAAAGAGCCAGCCACTAATCGTCGCGCTGCGCGCCCAGTTCCTCAAGGCGCGCCGCAGCTGACAGTCCGTGGAAGGGCAGTACCGTGGAGCAACAGCGCCAAATATCTTGGCGTCACGTTCGACAGTCGTCTCACGTGGCTCCAACACATAGAAGAGGTGAGGAGAAAGGCACTGGGACGGCTACGCCTCCTATTTCCAGTCATCAACCCCACCTCAACCTTACCAGAAGAGCTAGGTCTCACGCTCTGTAACGCAACCATCAGGCCGCTGTTTGACAACGCAACGGACGTATGGGGCAACGCAGCTGAGACTAACATCCGCCGCCTTCAAAGAGTGCAAAATAAGAGTCCTGAGGGCGGTACTACACCTCCCGCCGGACTTCAACACGGAGGAACTCCACGTCATCGCGGACGTCCCTACACTCCGACAGCGGTTCCAGAGAGCCGCGCTAACTTTTTATGAGAAGACCGCGAACTCGCGCAACCCATTGGTGTGACAACTCGGCCAACGACCTCACTGGCGCGCAACACTACGCTGGCCAGACTTACTTCGCCATCAGCAAGATTGAGCCGAAGTGAAGACTTTCCCTAGATGTAAGATATAGACGTTAGAAGGAACAGCGCCAATGGCGCTACAGACTTCTATTACAGCATGGAGACGCAGATCACTGCGTCCCACGACAATGCACAGATGCTGCCGCCGCTACAGACACTCGAGTTAGCGATGCCGAGCGAGACGGACGCACGCGCCGAGCGCTCCGCTCCCGAGCCCGCCAACATGCGTACGACTGCTCCAGCGGACAGGGCCGCGTCCCTGCACGGTACTGGGGTCGAGTCGAGTACGTCAGAGACGCTACCGAGCACCTCTGATAGTACTACTCCCCCAACGAGCGTCGACGCGAGTGTCATTAACCGTGCAAATGCTGTTCACGTCACCCGCGTTAGTGAGTCTGCGTTTTCGATCACGCGCCAGTGTTGTGCATCGAAGCAGCAGCCGTTTAAGACGCCTACGGACGTCCCCACTACGCAGCAGGACGGCAATTAAGCACTGCAGCTCCTTATAGGGCTGTTGCCACAGGCAGCCGCTGCTCCCCTCGGCGACGACATCGAGAATGAAGAGGAGGAGATGCAGGTGGAACACACACAGGTAAACTCCCAAGCCGCATCGTCACGATCCTCGACAAAGACGCAGAAATCGGACGACGAGACCTCAGCCCTCGGATGTGCGCAAAGTCCGGAAGGATAACGCGCCAAACAACCAAAAAACCGGGACAAAAACGCGCCGTCGTGCACGTGCCCCAAAGGTGGACAATGACGGCTTCACAACAGCGAAGAACACCGCAAAACTGACAGCAGCACCTCTAGGCACAATCAACACCTTCGACGCGCTCAGCGACTCTGAAGACGAGGACCTAACGCTGCCACCACCGCAACAGCGACACACGCCGCCGCCGCTCGTGATCAAGTTCGAAGGGCACTTTCGCGGGCTTCAGAACGCTCTTAACCTGCTGATAGGCAAGGACAACTACAGTGTTGATGTGTCAGGCGAGGACCTACAGAAAGTGAGAGTTAAAACTACTGATCACTACGTAAAAGTGAGTGAGGAGTGCACCAAACGCGGATGCCATTTTTACACTTTCAGCGCCAACAGGAAGAAACCCATTAAGGTAGTCTTCCGCAAAATACCACGCAGTATGAAACCTAAAGAGGTTAAAGAAGACCTCGAGCAGATGGGCTATTGTGTCGAGGAGGTGATAAAAATGAGACCACATGGCACCAAAAGGCGCAACCCTCTACTGCTTGTAATTGCGCCCAACAACGCAGAAAACAGGAAGCTCTTTCAACTGAAACGCATAGGCAACATCGAGGTGATTGCAGAAGTGCTACGAAACAAAGCGGCATACACACAATGTTTCCGTTGCCTTGAACTTGGCCACTCCACGAAATATTGTGGTATGCCCGAATTCTGCGTCAAGTGCGGTGAACAGCACGCCACTGAAGGGTGTGAAAAAACGTGAGAGCCGCACAAAGACTTCACGCCTAAGTGCAAACTCTGTGGCGAAGAACATTGCGCCAACTACAGAGGATGCACAAAACAAAGCGTTCGCGGCCCGCGCACGCGGAAACGACGCACAGCAGCGCAGAGTTCCGGAGGGAAACTCTCACCCAGCGCCTACCAACAGCCAGACAAAGAGGAGAGGCGGCCGCCGAGGCCGCACATTCGGAAGAAAGCGTTCCAGAGCGGACGTCGACCCCGGCCAGCAGCGGGGGAACTCCAACGCCCGTAACAAAGAGCGGCAGCGGCTCCTCAGGCAGCCGCAGAACAGCGAAAGGAAATGGCGGCCCAGCGCCGCACGCCGCCATACCACAGGTACCTGTGCGCCAACCCTGCAGCAGCTCACCATGCCGTAGCTCCGCCCTCCCCACCACAGCGCGCGGCCATGAGGCGGTGCAGCGGCTGGTAGCCCCGCCTCCTGCGCCCCTGCCACGGCAAGCGGCCACGCCGCGGCCGGGCGGACCAATCAGCGCCGCCCGCCCCGGACCAGGCCAGCATGGCGGACTTTCCCGAATCACGATGGCGGCAGCAACAGCCAACCACGGTTCAGCAGCACACTCTTGCAGCCCACGTCGACGCCAGCCACCAAAATGGAGACAACCGGGAGACTGGAAGCGGCCATGCTGTCGGCCCCCGACAAGATGGCGACCGCACTGACCGTCTCCTCGACGCAATGCGGCTCATCATGGCTCGCATGTCCGAGCTAATGGCCGCAGTACATCAGGTACTCGCCGTTGCATCATCCTCAGCCCAGCATGCCTGAACACCACAGGAGCATGAGGATCTGCGTGTTCAACGCCAATGGCTTGAGGACGCAAGACGGCGAGTTTCGGCAGTTTCTTCGCGACGAGAACATCGACATCTGCCTCGTCGCGGAAACACACCTGAAGCCTGGCATACGGGTCGGCATGGCCAACTACGCCTGCTATCGATACGACCGACCGACTGCGGGGGGCGGCACGTCTGTTTATGTGCGACGCTCCATTCGACACCATCGTGTTACCGTGCCGGAGCTCACAGCAACGGAAGCAGCCGCCGTTGCAGTCGACACCGTGCACGGAAGAATCACTTTCTGCGCCGTCTACAGGCCACCACGCGGTGCACTGGACGCAGAAGACGCAAACAAGCTCCTGACCCTCCCACGCAACATCATACTGGGAGGCGACTGGAATGCAAAACACGCTGCCAGGAACAGCCGCGTCACCAACACCAGCGGATGCCGGTTACAACGCAATCGCCGTGGGACCACACGAACCGACCATCTATCCAACAAGAGGGCGTGAAGAAGTACTGGATTTCATTATCCTCAAAGGAATCCGGGAACATGTGGCAGCCAGCACCCGGACCGCACTTTCCGCCGACCACCTGCCGGTAATCTTCACGCTAGACTCTGAAATAATGCCGATGCGACGACGCGGACTCGACCTCAGGGGCATCAACTGGGAAGAATGCCGCGAAAACGTCGCAGAAGCTCTGGAGACAGTACCTGACGTCGACGCTGAAGGTGCAGAGGTCGCACTGCAACACCTGTCACGAGCCATGACGGAGACAGCAACGGCCCCAACGCCCGCGAGGCGCCAGGCAGCAGGCAGCAGACGAACATACGCCGCGCATACTCCCACGTCACATTAGGGACTAGATAGCTGCCAAAAACAGACTGCAAAGGGAATGGCAGATAATCAAGGACCCAGGCACGAAAAGGCAGCTAAACAGGTTGCGCCGCCACATCAAGGCATATATGCACACCGGAACGCCGAGTGGGCCTCCAAAATTGAAGAACTGAGCATCGAGGACGGGACGGCGTGGAAGACAATGAAAAGCTTCCTCCGTCGCACTCAGCCCATCCCACCTCTTCAAGCGGGCAACAGATTTGCCAGCGAACCGGACGCCAAGGCAAATGCACTGGCGGACGCGTTCGCTGCAAATTTCACAGCTATAGAACAGCCCATCGACGAAGAACACGTGCGCCTAGTAGCTGACCGCCTGCCTGTATTTCTCCGCGAACGCGCCGAGGACGACGAGATCCAGCCCGTCTCGCCGGAAGAGGTACAGCTGCAACTTTGCCACCTCCAACGCAAGAAAGCAGGCGGATCAGATAACGTCACAAACATGTTGCTGAATCAGCTTCCCGACGCCGCAGCACACCATCTTGCGGCAATCTTCAATGGGATACTGCGCACCAGCTTGTACCCAGGAGGTCCGCGCCCGTGCACCGAAGACCGACGCGGCAGTTCCGCCGCCCGCCGCTAGGAGCGCCACCGGCGCGCCGCAGCGGAGAGTAAGGACCGCAGCATCCCGAGAAATAATGCCGAATCCAAAGGAACGGACGTACGTAATTAACAACCTGCCTAAAGATACGACACAGCGAAGCATATAACTGATAGGAGACAGGTTAAGCCAAGGCCTACACCGCACAGTACAGGTAGAAGAACAGAGGTCGCAAACGAACGAACACTCGCCCAATGGACAGGCAGCGTCCAAGCTACAGCTCCGTAATTAAAGGTATTGACCACGAAATAAGCGATGAGGAGGTCACAGAAGAGCTCAACGCACGAAATTCCGACATTACAACGGCGCGACGCATCATAGATAGGGCCAGAAAAGCGCCCACCATGAAATTCAGGGTAATCACACACTGCACTGAAACACTAGATAAACTGCTCTCCAAGGGGGCATACATCTATAATAAGTGGCACCGAGCCGAACCATCGAACCCCCGCGCCCACAAGCAATTCAGTGCATTAAGTGCCTAAAATTTGGTCATACGATCGAGAGCTGCGGGGAGAAAACAGCAAAATGCGGCAAATGCAGTGAAAATCACGACACGAAAAACTGCAAAAGCGACACAACAGCCCCGAAATGTGCCAACTGCAATGGCAACCATATGGCATTTTCAGCAAAATGCGCAGAAAGACCAAAGGAAGCCGGGCCAAGCGACACGAAAGCACCAGTGAGGTCTCTCGATAGCCCTACCCAGATTCCACAAAGCGAAGCAGAACTGAAACAAAAAGTCACGCTAAAAGAAGACGTCATTAGGTTCACAACAACTGTTCTGTGGAACATATTCCAGGACAAAAAATAAGAGATAGCACAGACAGTCGGTGAAGTCTCCAGAAAGATCTTCGGGAAAATGTAAAAGTAACACAAGTAGGCAACGGAATACATATTACAATCAGCCCAACAGAAGACTAAAGGAAAAGAGAAGAAGACCCTAACCACACCAGCACCTAAGAACGAAACATAGCGAACCCAAGCAAACCGATCATGGCAGAAGCAGACAGAAGAGACCCACAACTAAACTTCCTATAGGCAAACGCAAATGCATTAAAAAACAAAAAGCCTATAGTCAACTACACACTTCACCAAAACAAAATTCACATAATGGGGGTAGCAGAGGCCTGGACAAAGAAAAATGACAAAATAGAATTCCCAGGATATAACTGCCGTATAAAACACAGGGCAGAGGTGGAGTGGCCATATACACAGACAAGAAATTACCAGCCACAGAACTAAGCTTGCCACAACAACACCAGGATCTAGAAGTAATAGTAATACAAGTACCAATCGGGGGAATGAAAAACTAACAGTGGCGTGCCTCCACACACCCCACAGGCACCCCCTCCCAACGGACTTCTTTCGATACCTACAAACTTTCCGAAAAGTAATCATAATGGCGGACGCCAACGCAAGACACAGAAATTTAGGAGATACCACCGAAAATAACAACGGACAACTCTTATTCGATCGACGGACAACCGAACCGTGCAGCAGACTTCCACTCAATCAGCCGACGTATATAGGATCTCCACTCTCACGCCACATCATATACAGCCCATGCTTTCAAGAAGCCATAATACACCAGGAAATAGGCCCAACAATAACAAGCGACCACCTGCCAATACTGCTCACAACCACCAGAGCCCCCCCCCCCCCCCCCACCACCACCACCACCACCACCACCTCCAAGACCCGAAACACGAACGATCAGAAACTACAGAGCAGCAGACTGGGAGGGGTACCAGCAAAAAATACGGAATGAACTATCCGACCCAATAACGATTACAAACAACCAGGACCTAGAAACGGTCACTAGCAAAATAGAATCGACAATCCAAACCGCAATCGAAGAAAACATCCCCAAAAAAGTAATACAAAGATGGAAGCCCACAATCCCACAGACATCACTAGCGCTCATAAGAGAAAAGGGTGTACAGGGAAATCCAAACAACCAATAACCCCACACTGAAACCAATCTGGAACAGACTAAACGCAAGGATAAAACGAACAATATCCGAATACAGGCAAGAAAAATGGACTGAGACATGCAAAGAACTAGACTACACGGACGGTAGCAATTTTTGGCACAGGTTTAAAACACTCACAGGCCAGAAACAGCCCAACGCACCATGCTCGTTAATCGACAACGAGCCAACCACTGATGCCAGGAAAATAGCGCAGGAGTTCAAAAACAATCTAGAAGTAATACATTCATGTCCACAAGACCCGAGACTCGACGAAAACCACCGACTAGCGACGGAGCAGACCATACACGGAATACTAAACGCACCCACAGTAGACGGGGAAGAAGAGAAGTTCACATCACAAATCACCGAAAACTAAGTAATAGAAGCAATAATGACAGGCAGGCACTCGGCACCGGGAGAAGACGGAATTCGCAGATTACACCTCAGGAATGCCCCCATAGGGACAGTAGCACCAATACTAACAAAGGTATTTAACTACTGTTTAACCAGGGAAACGACACCAGAGGCATGGAAGAAAGGGAAAATCATCTTGATACCCAAAGCGAACAAGCCAAAAACAAATGCCAACTCATACAGGCCTATCACACTGCTTAACGTAATAGGAAAAACGTATGAAAGAATAATAGCGGATCGAATCAGCAAATACGCGGAAAACAAGAACGTAATACCCACCATACAAGCGGGATTCCACAAAAACCACTCCACAAATGATCCGCTCATGAGGCTATCCACCGATGTCACACAGGGGTTTAGCACCAGCCAATGCACCCTGGCCATATTTTTGGACATCGAACGAGCCTTCGATAAAATATGGCACAGCGGCCTGCTAACACAGCTAACTGATCTAGGAATCCCCACAAAAATGGTCAGGGTAATAAAGGGACAAATAACTGAAAGGCAATGACTGGTACATGTGGGAAACTAAACGTCGGACTACTTCACACCACAGGCTGGCGTACCGCAGGGAGCCATCATTTCCTCATTGTTATATACCCTTCACACGGCGAACATTCCGACCACAGACGGCAATAGAGAAGCAGTAGCCTTATACGCTGATGATACGGCGTACTGGGTCACAGACCGACAAACACAGACAATACAGAGGAAGGCAAGTGCGTATTTATACAAACTAGAAAAACGGATAGCAAAAAACAGGATCAAACCCAACGCCAACAAGACTCAAATGGTACTTCTTCGGCACCGAAACCTAACCAAAAAGCGAAACCAAGACGAAAGAGACGTAAGACTAACACTATGGGGTACGCCACTTCAGCTAGGAAACTCCGCCAAATATCTAGGCATCTATTACGATAAATACCTGAACTGGCATACCCATCAACAAGATGTACTCAATAGGAATAGGATAAGGAAAAGGAAAAGGCAGGGACCCATCAGGCAGGTACAAGGACGATTCGACGGTTGTAGCACACACACAGCAATACACACTTATAAAACGTTTATAAGACCACTACTTGAGTATGGGGCCCCAGCACTAGGAGGAATGACGGCAACAACAGCCAACAATATGTACACGACAGAAAGACGACTCCTACGGAGCTTCCTCAAATTGCAAAACACCACACCGAGCACCGAAGTATACAGAACAGCTAAGATCACGCCGCTGCAAACACGCTTAGCCAAACTAAGATCGAAATACGGCAAAAAAAAAAAAAACACTACAGAACCGTCCCGACTTAGAACACATCATAACCACCAAAACCACCAAAACCAAAATATAAATACATTCATCCAAACAAGACAGTGGCACAAAATACTACCAAAACACTCACTGAACTAGCGCCAACAATGGCGCCCCTCATCGAAGGCGAAGAAACACCACCACACCTAGATGAGAGAAAAGACCAAGAATAGAACTGCAGACGCAGCCAACAAGATCACAGCAAACAGGAAGAACACGAAAACTCTGCAAACAAAGCAACCATTGTAGTAACCAGTCACTGCACAGAGCAGTGGGATCTGTACTTAAGCATAAGAGTAGAATAATTAAATATATATAACAAACTAGTTTTAAGCAACCAACTTAGCATTCAATTAAATAAATAATCCCCAAAATTGTAAGAAAATAAAGTTAATAAAATAAATGTGTAATCCTAAAGCTGCATAGAGCAAAAAAAAAGCTCTCTAGCAGCCCGCCCTATCCCCCCCCAGGGAAGGGAATGAAAAGATCATAAAAATAAAAAAAAACTGCCAGCGTCAGAAACATCATCAACCTGACGCTGAAGCAGCTTCCGACGCCGCAGCACATCATCTTGCGGTCATTTTCAACGGGATTCTGCGCTCCAGCGAGTATCCTGCCTGTTGGAAGGATGCTGAGGTAGTCGCCTTGCCTAAGCCAGGGAAGGACGCACGCATTGCGAAGACCTACCGGCCCATCAGTCTTCTACCAGCAACTTCCCGACGCCGCAGCACACCATCTTGCGGCAATCTTCAATGGGATACTGCGCACCAGCTTGTACCCAGCCTGCTGGAAGCATGCGTAGGTAGTTGCACTTCCCAAGCCAAGGACGGACACTCGCTTGGCTAGGAACTACCGCCCCATCAGCCTCCTGCCAGCAACTTCAAAAGTTTCCGAAAGGCTTACCTGGTCCGCCCGCTGGCCCACGTAAACGCCGAAGGACTTCTCCCCGACGAGCAGTTCAGGTTCCGCCGGGAGCACGCGACGACGCACCAGCTGCTGTGCCTAACGGAGGAAGCTTTCGGAGCCGTTGCCCGATGTAAGTATTTCGGCGCTCTCTTGCCGGACGTGTCTCGTGCCTTCGACTCCGTGTGACGTGACGGCCTCCTGTACAAGCTTCTTGTGCAGGGGGTACCTGTGTCACACGTGAGGCTCCTGCAGAGCCATCTGCAGGACAGGACGTTTCACGTCCGTGCAGCCAGTGGAATTTCCACGGAGCGCCGAATACTTGCGGGTGTACCTCAAGGCTCGGTCATCGGTCCGGCGCTTTACTCCCTCTACACCGCCGACCTGCCACGCACGAACCGCGTCCAGACGGCACTTTATGCAGACGACACGGCGACCTACAGCAGCAGCTGGAGCGTCGACGTCTTGCAGCGGCGTCTACAGGCAGACACCGACGAGCTCACCGAGTGGGCAAAGAAGTGGCGCCTCGCCTACAACGGCAAGAGGAGTCAGGCGATTATTGTGGTGTCACCGCCGGACACCACACTTGCTAGGTGGTAGCTTTTAAATCGGCCGCGGTCCGGTAGTATACGACGGACCCGCATGTCGCCACTGTCAGTAATTGCAGACCGAGCGCCGCCACACAGCAGGTCTAGAGAGACGTACTAGCACTCGCCCCAGTTGTACGGACGACTTAGCTAGCGATGCAACACTGACGAAGCCTCGCTTATTTGCAGAGAATATAGTTAGGATAGCCTTCAGCTAAGTCAATTGCTACGACCTAGCAAGGCGCCATTTATCCTTTGCTATGTATCTAATGAAGCATGTACAGTAACGAGACCAATGTTCACCAAATGTGGATTAAAGTTAAGTATTCCAGGAGCTACGTACTTTTCTTTATAGCATTCATTACGTATCCTGTTTCAGACCTCACGCCAGCCTTCGTGAGTTTAAGTGCGTGCCTTTCGGTTACCCGTCACTGTGGACTGGCTGTCTTGTCAGTCCGCAACAATTATTATAGCAAATCGCCACAACGCGCCAACAGTCTCGGTGTGTGGAGTGCCAGTCGAGTGGAACGACACCGCAAAGTACTTAGGCGTCACATTAGACCTGCGCCTCACATGGCGGCAACACGTGGAAAACATCAGGGGCGAGGCACTGGGTAGATTGAGGCTGCTCTGCCCAGTGCTCAACCCCATGACAACGTTGCCCGAAGACGTCGGTCTTACGCTGTATAAGGACGCCATACGACCGCTGCTGGAGTACGCCGCGGTCGTCTGGGGCAACACGGCCGACACCAACCTTAAACGCCTGCAAACAATCCTCTTACACTTCATCTACCTAAGGATTTCCTCACCGAGGAGCTCCACCACGTCGCGGGTATGAAACCGCTGCGGCAACGATACAGAGAAACAGCGACGACCTTTTATGAAAAAGCCGAGAGGTCAGCCAACCAACTTTTTAGAGGACTCGGGAACCGGCCACACTGGCGAGCGTCACTTCGCTGGTCAGACTTGCTGCGTCAATAATTACGCAGCAAACCGTAACACAAAGTCCACAGTGCAGGAAGCATAGGAAAACATAAGCTTACCCCATAATGAAATCTCTACTTATTGTAGGAAAAATAGCGAGAGGCTATTAAAACCTACAACCACATCACGTGGAACAAACACACATGTTCCACACTTGCACACACGCAGCCAGCGTCGGAAGCCGGCGGGACACCGCCCTTCTCACCTCTCTCCTAGGGGCGCTCCCCAGAGGACGCTTGCGTCGCTAAGAGAGCTAGCATGGGAGAAAGGTAGAGCAGCAAGCGGAGCAGCAGCCAGCATTCTCACCGCCGGACAGGGGAAGAAGCTTCGAGATTCCAGAAGAAGACAGAAGAAGACAGAAGAATCTCCGAGGCTGCAGAGCATCCAGTAGCTCGAGAAGAGTCAACGAGATCGCCACAGAAGAACGAAGAAACAGTTCTCGCTCTGGGACCTCGGTCCACAGAAGAGGAAAGCAAACTTGTCGTTGTTGCAAACTAAGTTGACACCCATCTTAGCGTGCACCCGCATGCAAATTCTCTTCGGTTGGCATTTGCATTCTTCACAAAGAATGCAGAGCCACCTAGAGCAGCTAGAGTAGGGAAATAAGTGGTCCAGGGCCCCTTCACGTGGGACCAGCCCGCGGCCACCAGGCAAAGGCTAGCACTATCTTCTTTGTCCACACTTCCACACGTCCCAGAATGGTTAGGTACTCTGAAAGTAGGGAAGATTCCGAACTCCCACCCCCGTCGCCACCCCAAGCGACCATCTAGAAGACCAGAAGGAACTGCTGATTGCCCTCGACGACGCTGCAGACGCAGTCACCACCCCCAACAGTTCCAGGTACGAGCAGGGGCTATACTCCAACCTCGACGCCAGAGGGGAAGAAGTAGTCCTGGATGCAGCACCAGCACCCGCAACACAACCGGAGCCCATGGACCAAGAGGCGATCTCCCGCAAAAGGAAGACTTAAGACGCCGCCAGTGCAGAAGAAGAAGAATCCGCAGACAAAAGGGTCTGTGACTCACGTAGCCCTAGTAACGACGGGTTCATATTCCCCAAGAAGACGGCACCAGCAGCCTACATCAACCAGGCGGCCCCCGCCCCAGTAGCTACAACAAACAGCTTCTCAACATTGGGAGAGGCACAATCAGACCCAGTAGAAGCTGCCGCAGAAAGCGTGCAGTCAAGCAACAATTCCAAGATCGCACCCATCACAGCGCGTATAGCGGCTCTTACATGGAGCTGTACGAGAGCTTAAAGGAAACGACGACACACGTCTTCTGTGTGAAGTCAGGAGGAGGGGACACCCTCAAAATCAGAACTAAGAACGAAGAAGACTACGTCAAAATCCTGCGAGAACTAAAACGCAGGAATATCCCATTCCACACCCACTCGTCAGGGAATGACAAACCACTGAGAGTGGCACACTCATTCACAGCAGACAACATGAGAAAGGCACAACAGACCTGAGGTTCACAACAAGATCAGTGACCAAAATGAAGTCCCCAAGGACACGAAGGCCCATGCCGCTATTCGAAATAGTGGCCACGAACAACGCTCAAAACAGGACGATATGGAACGTCAAATCCATAGCCGCCTGTGACACCACGGTAGAAGAGCCAAGAGCCAAGAAGAAGCAGGCACAATGCTACAGGTGCCTCCAACCCGGGCATGTGGCACGCTACTGCGACAGGCCGCAGAAGTGCGTCAGGTGTGCGGGAGACCACCGCAGCGACGAGTGCCCTGTGCCAAGAGAAGAGCCAGCCAAATGCTGCAACTGTGGGGAAGCGCTCCCGGCGAGCTACGGCGGGTGCAGGACCCTACTTGACGCATGGGCCAGACAGGAGGCAACACACAAGAAGCCGGGAACGAGCTACGTCGACATGGCGAAGAGCCGCCGCCGCCAGCCGAGGAACACCCCCAGCACGAGCGAAGCGGTCCACCAGCCCAGCAGGAACCCAGAAGCAGTACCAAGAAACCAGGCGGAATCCACGCAAGCACCGCGACCGCTGTACCGCCGCCGCCTGCAGAAGAGGCCGAGAATGGAAGATCAGCAGATACAAGACCTCGACCACCGCAAGCAGCAGGAAACCACAGCAGGTGCAGAAGCACAACAAAACGCCAACACAACAACCACTAGAGAAGACGCGGCCCCACAAGCACCCACAGCCGCAGACATCGCCTCCTCATGGCAGTCATGATGGAAGCTATCGTCACGCTCAAGAGTGTGACAGAGAAGATAGCCACCTACATGGCAAACACGATACCAGCCCCAAGAAACCAAGATGGCAGATAGGCCCGCACAGGGACTAAGAATCGCGGTGTGGAACTCAAACGGGATAACACACCAGGCAGGCGAATTCCGTCAGTTCTTATATGACGAAGCCGTAGACATATGCCTCATATGCGAGACGTTCCTGAAACCTGGTGTCAGGGTAGGAGTACCCAACTACGACTGCCATCGGAAGGACAGACCAACACACAAGGGAGGAACGGCTATCTACGTAAGAAGATCGCTCCGGCACCACCCTATCGGACTCCAGCGCCTCAACACCCCCCCCCCCCCCCCCCGGAAGCGAACGGAGTGGCAGCGGACACGACACTCGTAAGAATCAACTTCATCGCCGTCTACAGGCAACCCCACAGGAACGGAGCACTCGAACCAGCTGACATAGAAGCTCTCCTCTCAATCCCACGAAACATCTTCGCGGGAGGAGACTACAATGCGAAGGACCACGCATGGAACTCGCGAATAAATAACAACAGCGGAAGAAGACTACTGAACGCCGCTGAAAGAAGACAAGCAACCATAATAGGACCCAACAGTCCGACGTACTATCCGAAAAACCACAATCACAATCCAGACATACTGGATGTAGCCCTGGTAAAAGGACTTCCCCTGGCCATCCATGCCAGCACCCGAGACGTACTGGCCTCGGATCACATACCAGTCGTCTACGACATCGCCCTGGAAGCACTCGCCCCGCAAAAGGACGGACTCGACCTAAAAGGCACCAGATGGCAGAACTACAAAGAGCTGCTAGCTGAAGACCTCGCCACCCCACCCGACGCAGAAGTCGGAGCAGAAGAAACCATCCGATACGTGACGGAAAAGGCCATAGACGTAGCCGTAGCCACTACACCAGCAAGAAGATAAGAGGGACAAGATTCCACACCACACCACCTCCCACCGCAAATAAGAGCAGCAATCGCAGACAAAAACAGGCTCTTCCGCGAGTGGACCAGAACGAGAAATCCAGCAACCAAGAGGCAAGTCAACAGGCTAAAGAGAGAAATAAAAGCAGCAGTGGAGGCCCACAGAATACAAACATGGGCAGCCACGATATCAGTACTCCGAACTGATGATGGGACTGCTTGGAACACCACAAAGAACCTCCTGCACCACTACCAGAGGATACCACCACTCTCAGTAGCGAACGACAAGGTGTGCAAACCCAACAGCAAAGCGGACGCACTTACAGATGTGTTCGCACAAAACTTCACCCCCATAGAAGACCCCAGCGACCCGGAACACATCGAACTGGTGAACAACAGTCTCCCCCGGTTCCTGGAAGCTCAAGACGACGAAGACCAAATACAGGAAACTACCACAGAGGAAGTAAAGATACAGCTCAGATACCTAAACCCAAGAAAAGCGGGAGGTATCGACCTGTTCACAAACAAGATGCTCAAAGAAATGCCGGAAGAAGCCGCTGCAGTACTAGCAAGGTCCTTCAACGCCGTACTGCGGACGAAGAAGTTCCCCCGAACATGGAAACACGCAATAGTAGTACCGGTCCCCAAACCGGGAAAGGACGCCACCCAACCAGCAAGCTACAGGTCCATAAGCCTGCTACCGGCGATTTCAAAAGTATTTTAACGCCTTACATCTGGCCAGGCTACCACAACATGTGAATGAGGACCAGATACTACCCAACACACAGTTCGGCTTCCGAGCAGGACACTCGAAAACACAGCAACTCCTAAGAGTCACAGAGGAGGCAATGGAAGCGATGGAACGAAGGGAATTCTTCGGCGTAGTGTTCCTGGATGTTTCCAGAGCATTTGACTCGGTATGGCATGAGGGCCTGCTGTTCAAATTGCTGGACAGACGAGTGCCAGTGTCACACGTGACACTATTGAAGTCCTATCTGGAAGGAAGAACATTCCACGTCAGAGTACAGAATGGAGAATCCTCAATAAGAAGGATCCTAGCTGGAGTACCGCAAGGAAGTGTACTAGGCCCAGTGCTGCACGCACACGCACACACACACACACACACACACACACACACACACACACACACACACACACACACACACACACACTCTACACCAGCGACGTTCCAGAAGCACCCAACGTCCACACAGCTCTATATGCGGACGACACCGCTCTCTACGCACGCAGCAGGAGCGCCAGAGTCCTCAGGCATCGACTGCAACGAGCCACAGACGAACCCTGCGACTGGGCGAAGAAGTGGCGCCTGGCGTTCAACGGGACGAAGACACAAGCAATACCCATCTGCAGAAGGAAGTTCCCAATGGACCTGCCACCAATAGAAGTACGCGGCACCGCAGTCCGCTGGAGCAGAACAGCACTCTACCTAGGAGTTACACACCTCACGTGGAAAGACCACGTAAACAACATCAAGGACAAGGCAATGGGAAGACTCCGGATGCTCTACCCAGTACTCAACCCCACCTCCACACTACCGCAGGAGCTGGGCATCAAATTATACCTCGCACTAGTGCGCCCACTCCTAGAGTACGCCGCAGTAGTGTGGGGTAACGCAGAGAACAACACATCGGCAGCCTGCAGCGTGTACTGAACAGGGCGCTGAAGAGAGCCCTGCACCTGCCGTGGGACTTCCCAACCGAAGAGCTCCACGAGCTGGCCGGGGTCCCCCGGCCACGCGAGAGGTTCCGACAAGCAGCACACACCTTCTACGAGAGGACAGCAGCAGCAGAGAACCCGCTCATCTGTGCCCTCTAACACCGAGAGCACCGCAACATCAACACCAGATGGCCGGCTCTGCTGCTGGGATAGACCAAGAAAAGAAGACAGCACCCCTCCTGTCAACCTCATCCAGAATGTTATTATTGTAAATACCACACCCCATAAAAAGGTTAATATTGTAAATATTCTCCCATACAAACGTAATGTCGCCACCAACAGGGGCGAGTAAGTGTATGAATTTTCTCATTCATTCTATCAGAGATCACCTTCAGTGGTGAGGATGAATGTGTGTGTGAATGTGCGTAATTTAAAAAAACGCTATCCAGCAAAGTAGATAAAAGCATGGCACCAAAAAAGTGTTCCTCAAAGAAGCCAATCAAAATTTGTATGTACACCCCATACTTGTAATTAAGATTTGTCCACAGGAATAGCTGCAAAGCCCACACTGTAAGACGCCGGGGAAGAAAGAAGAACCTTCCTCACAAGAAGAAAGGTGCGAGCCGCCGCTACAGTCTCGGCAGGCTCGCTCAGTCGTCGCTACGGCAGTGAGCAGAGACGTCGTGGGCACGTCCGGAGTTCCGAGGATCGCTCAGCAGAGCAATGGGTGTGGCGGATCGCCGTTCGGCCGAGCCCGCTCGGACGACGGCCCCATCCGGCCACCAAACTACGACGACTGGAGATGTTGGCGTGGCAGACCGATGTCCGGAGCAGCCAAGAACGACCCGGCCGCCGTCCACGGATTACGATACGGACGATTTCTCTGGAGAAGACGATATTATAGTGCACGACGCACTTCCGGCCGACGAGCGGGCGCGAAGGATGAAGACCAGCCCAGAGGGCGAGCGGCGCAAAAGGTCTCTCACAACAGCACCAACCGGCGCCAAATATACGCCCAAGAAGAGGAGGCAGCTCACTGTCTCTACAAACGGGGGCAGACGACGCGCCCTACCTGATAACAACGGTGCGGGAGCGACCTGGACGACCGTCACGTCGAAACCTGCGGCCAGACCCAGGACGACGCCTTCACCGCCGCCCACATCGACGGAAAACCGTTTTGGGGCATTTGCGGTCGAAGAGAAGACAGAGCGGCCCACATCCTAGCAGTCGGCGCCCACGGCCGCTGCCCAAGCAGGCCGTTCGAACGAAGAAGATAAGAGGGGCCTGGTGCAATGCTTCCGCTGCCAGGGGATGGGGCACGTGGCTCGCCACTGCTCCTTCCCCGAGAAGTGTGCCGGGGCCCACCCCAGCAGACTGTGTCCGCTACCGCGGTCGCACGCTCCCAAGTGTGCGAACCGCAGCGGCCCACACGTGGCGAGCTACCGCGGCTGCGAAGTTTTCAAGGCCGCAATAGCTCGCCAAAACGGGCAGCAGGCTACGAAGACTGCCGACCGCTCCCTCCGTCGTCCGCACCCAAGTGCAAAACCGGCGAGGCGGCCGGCACAAGCAAGACCGACGCCGGCAGCGAAGCTGCCACCTCCGTTCCCACTGAAAGGGGCAACAGAAGACGGCGCATTCGCGCTAGCAAACGTGCGCGAGAGCGCACACCAGAAGAACAGCGCGCCGACCACGTCCAGGGGAAGACGCGCAAAGAAGATCACGCATCGACGGGAGGCGAAAGGCGTGGCAACACGCCAGCAGCCACACGTCAACCAGCTGCAAACAGCCAAGGCGCCACGACAGCAGCGCATGAAGGAGGGCTGGCTGCAGCAATCTCCGCACACTCCGCGGCAATCGACAAGGTAACACACCTTGCCGACACGCTGCAGAGTTGCTCAAGCAGTGATGACCGCCTCGCCGGCGGCTGTTCAACAGCCGTAGAAATAAGGTGCTCCCTACGCCGTCCGCGCCGGGAGCAGTGAAGTCTGCCTGCCATGGGCCCACCCAGCTGTCTGCATAGCAGACAACAAGAAGCTTAATTTACATGAGAAGGGCCACGAGAAGACAACAATGAGAAGAGAAGCCCGGTTTGTTCGTTCGTTCGCCGCTACATACGCGCTACTGCCGTCGCAGCGAAAGGAGCTCTCAGCCGGTGATGGCCGGTGCAACGGTAGCTACTGGGGTTTAGGATTCGGTGACCGCTCTGCTCTACAGAGAGTTCCCTTTCGAGGCGCCAGTAGCGCTCGGTGGATCGGCGCAAGGTTGAGCTTTGCTCCCTTTCGTCGAAAAGCCGTGTAGCTCGCGGAGAAGCTAATTGTCACAAGAGTCACCGACTCACAGCAACTCGTAACTTCGTTTACAAACTCCCTTAGCGAGACTATCTCGTTCTGTGTTAGGGTTGACCAGTGCCAGGGGCCCGCTCACGTCGGACCACCCTACGTACTGTAGACCACTTTTCTTCCTCCGCACCTCCTTTAGGTGCCGCACCAACGGCGCACGCTAGGCCGTAGGGCATTCCCCCTCTTCAGTACGACCTATTTGATAGCTCTTTCTTTTCATAAAAAGCAAAATTGTCGTGCCCACCCACACGTAATAAAGCTCCTGACAGCACCAAGATGGCAGATTCTGCCGGTGTTTCCCCCTCCCTAACCCACAGCAAAGCTGCAGCGAAAGAGGCGCGTAAGTCGGCTGTTTCCGTCGACGTCAACGTCCCGCTTGCCGTCGTTCACGTGGTGTTGACCGACAATGATCGGCAGATAGCTGCGCAAGCGCAGGAACTGCTGAACCAGCGTCGATTGATAACCGACTTCTGCGGCCCAAGCGATTCCCCCACGCGGACAAGTACACTGCACATAACACTACATTCACCTGCATCTGGTGACTCATGCACCACTGTCCAACGGCGGAACCGGCAGCCGCAGATGCGGACACAGAACAACACTACACTGGGCCCTGGCAGGTGGAGGGCCCACGACGCAAACCGAGAAACAGCAGGCAAACATGCGAGCAACCACACTCGCAAGGTACCCGAAAGGCGCTGCTGCCTACACCGAAACACACACTTACGGTTAGGAACACTACCACAACAACAAATACGACCCGACCTGCGGTCAGCAACACCACAGAAACACCAACCGCAGCTACGCCCGCACAACAGAAGACTGGTTTTGCCCCAGTCGTAATTCAAAACTACGGGGACCTTAGTGTCGTCAACACAACATTCGCGGAAAGGCACACACCTTGCACGCTATACACGAAGTACTCTGAGGATAGTGTCTCACTGTACGTGTCAACTAACAACGAATAAAAAGATCTCCTTATCTTCCTCAAAGGAAAGGGGATCGAACATTATACGTACAAGACTGCTGAAGAACGGACACAGCAGTACGTGGTAAAGGGAGTGGACCCCGGTACCCCAAACAGCACAGTACAAGCGGCGCTCAACTTCCTTGGATTCGACTGCAAAAGTGCTTCCAGGATGACAGGCTTCCGCTCCCACCACCGTCTACCACACTACCTGGTCGAGATTACCGACACGATCGCCTCCCGCGGCCTTCTGCAGATAAAAAGCCTTCTGCGGATGGACGTAAGGGTAGACATATACGAACCACCACAAGTCCCCCAACAATGTAACAACTGCCAGCGGTTCGGTCATTCGGCCCTTCGCTGCGGCCTGGCACCCCGTTGCCGCGGATGCGCTGGCAAACACGCTTCCAACGCATGCACACTAATACACGAAAACATACGCCGTTGCGCCAACTGTGGCCAAGGCCATGCGGCCAACTACAGGGGCTGCGACGTATACAGAGAGGTGCAGAGGCGCAAAAACCAACAGTCGAAGCCACCCAACGTCATACCACGACCAAGGCCCGCACCAAACCCTGTCAGGAACGGAGTGTCGTTCGCCATGGCTACACGCCCTGGAGGAGCGGAGCGGGCTCGGAACCTCTGCGCCCAGCACACGCACCTAACAACCGCTGCGACAACAACACAGCCGTCTCAGCCAACATGCAACAGTACAACCACACCGGTACCAACAACAGTCCCCAAAACAAACACAACCCCACCCCTGAAGCCACTGCCTGCGAACCCACACACGACACACAGGAAGACACACTTACACAAGGACCCCCAGAACCAAGAACCCAGAGAAGGCGTAGGCGACCACGAGGTAAGAGGAGTGAGAACACACGTGCACCACAAAGTACCCAACAACAACAACAAAACACTGACACGCAGGCTTCACAGTCAGCAAGCCAGTGATACCAGCACACACACTACTCCACCCCATAACACATCTGAAACACAACACAAGCGCCAGCCCACACACAACGCCAACACCCACACCAGCGGCCGCCAACACCACAATCGAGCCACAGGCCGACACACACAACACCAACACAACACTTCAGGGTTTATTGCCAAAAAAATTCCCCCCCCCCCCATCCGCTCAGATTTTTAACAAGCTCGCGGCGGCCGTCACCACACTCGTCACACGGCTCATAGCTGCTCAACCTGGGCAGTACTGGGCCGCCATACAAACAGCGCTCACCACACTGTCCACACCCCTACATGGATAACACGCCACACCCGGCCCCCATCGCAAACAACCCGACACTGACAGATCCTGTTCTGGAATGCAGACGGGACCAACTACAAAAGGGCGGAATTCGCCGCGCTCATGGAGCGCAAGGGTTTCCTTATCGCACTACTGAACGAAACTAAGCTCAAACCACGCAACCAACTAAACTTCACCGGCTACTGCGTCTATCGTACCGACCGACCGGACGGCTCCGCTCACGGCGGAACAGCCATCATCATACACAAAGACATAGAACACACAAACATAGTGCTCCCTGACCTTGAAAAACGAGAGGCAACCACCGTCAGGGTCATGTTCAATGTAGGCTACACTAAACTGGTGTCAGTATACAACAGCCCTAAAAACATCGAAACACGCGACATCAGCACAATACTCGACATATCACCGCGCGTAATCGCCGCTGGAGATCTTAGCGCAAAACACCCGGACTGGAACTCACGAATACGAAACTCCAACGGCAAGAAACTATACGAACATGCACTAGGACGAAACTACATCACACTAGCGCCGACCGAACCGACGCACATTCCCTACCGGAGGGGACACAGGCCAGACGTGTTAGACATGGCCCTCATCAAGGGCATAACAACGACACTCAACGTTGCCGTTGGAAACGATCTGCCCTCAAATCACCAACCCGTTATACTGTACATTGAAGAAACACTGCAGACATGGAACAACGCAGGATGTTAGACTACGGGCGCACGAATTGGACCCAGTTCGAGGAAACGCTTGACAGTCGCATCCCACCCACGTGATTAACGAGACAGCCCAAATTGATGAGGCAGTTTAAATCCTCACCTGCACTGTCCAAGACGCAACAGCCGACACCATACCAATCCGCACACCACAACAACGCAGTGCTGCCCTGCCCCGGGAGATCCTGGGCCTTATCTCAATGAGGAACCGCCTCAAGAGACATTGGCAGCGTACCCGGCGCCAGCACTTCAAACAGCACATGAACAGGCCCCAGGGTATAATCCGGGGAAAAATACAAACATTTTAAACATTTAAGACAACAGTGGGACCAGGAACTCTAAGGGCTGGACACCACGCGACCTGGCGTGTGGAAGATGGCCCGACACTTCACCAGGGAGAAACTGGACACCCCCACGTTGTAAGGGCCCGACGGACCAACATATTCTGCGGAAGAAAAAGCGGAACTGATGGCCCTCACACTCGCAGCGTCATTCACACCGAACCTGGATCCCTCAGACCCAGCGTTCACACTTGCTACGGACCAGGAGGTCACACGCATCCTGGCCCAACCAGCGCGCAACATCATGCTACAAGCTAGTACAGCTGGAGTCAAATGGGCCATCATGCATACCACCGCTAGGAAGGCCCCTGCCCCTGGTCACGATGGCATTCAAAACCGTGTCCTCCAGGAGTTCACGGACAAAGCTGTAGACTACCTAACACACATCACGAATGCCATACTCAAGCACCAACACTTCCCCGCCTTTTGGAAGACGGCCAAGGTCCTGATATTCAGAAAGCCGGGGAAAGACCACTCCCTCCCACAAAATTACCGACCTATCAGTCTGCTGAGCACGCTCAGCAAGATCGTTGAGAAGGTAATATTAAAACGACTCACCAGGCACTGCATCACAAACGACACCATGAGACCGGAGCAATTCGGTTTCAGGAATCACCACTCAACAACACAACAACTCCTCCGCGTCGTTTAATACATAACACACTGATGCAGCACAAACAAAGGAACTAGGGGGATGTTCCTGGACATCGAAAAGGCTTTCGATCGTCTATGGCACAACGGCCTAATACGCAAACTCAGCGACGCCGGGTTCCCCGACGGGCTCGTGCGTCTCATACACTCATATCTCACGGACAGGAGTTTCAACACCGACGTGCAGGGAAAACAATCGACACAACATGGTATCCAGGCAGGAGTACCCCAAGGAAGCATCTTATGTCCCTTACTGTTTAACCTCTATACTAACGACCTCCCAGCTACATACTACACGGCGGTGGCAATCTACGCGGATGACACCGCCATCCTTGCGCAAGATTGGAAGCCGTCTAACATTAGTTCACGACTACACACTGCACTCAGCGTGGCTGAGCCTTGGCTGGTGAAATGGCGTGTTAGAGTAAACGTCGACAAGTCAGAGGCCGTTCTGTTCACCGGAAGACCGAAGCAAGTGCGCAAACATCAGTACTGCAATCCAATAACACCACACACACGCCCAATAAGTTTCCGCGAGAAGGTCAAATACCTCGGTGTCCGGCTGGACAGGAAACTACGCTGGGGGGGGGGGGGGGGGGGGGGGGACCACATTCAACACGTGACCAACAAAGCTAACGCGAGGCTCAAACAACTCTACCCCTGATGTACGCAGCCCCTGTCTGGGGATACGCTGCGCCAACTCGCTGCGCCGTCTGCAGCTCATACAGAACAAACTACTCAAAATCGTAAGCAACGCTCCGCGCTACACACACATCGCGGACCTTCACCGGGAATACCGGCTAGATACCATCTTGCAGGTATTCCAAAAACTCTCCACACGACTGCACAATAACACGAGACACTCGCACAACCCGTTTATCCTTTCTCTGGGTAACTACGACCACAACCATAGATGGAAACGTAATAGACCAAAGACACTACTGGCACGGAACTAAACATCCATGGTCCATAGCATGCTAACACGACAGTACTGGCGAGCCCCTGCAACACAACTACTACTGGTAACCCCAGATGCCCGACCCGCCGAAGAACAGGCAACCGCAGGGAAACCGTACTGTACACAGCACACAAACCAACCACACACCCCCCCTACACCGTCTTGAGCCGATCTATGACCGATCGCCCACTAATGTACAACGACCTTGAGCTGTTGCAGGGACGCAGCAACTGCAGCAAGCCCCGCAACGAGTTCCAACAACGACGAAGGTAACGATGCACGATACCTCGCACTAACGTAACCACACCTTGCATGTACTGTCGCAGACAGCAAGCCGCTACTGGCCTTACTACACGTCCTACTGTCGCAGAGGTTTTTCCCTTGGCGCTTGCCTTGGCACTTTCTTTCCTCTGCCCTTACAACAGCTATCCTTCGATCGCTTTCGTCCACTTTCTATCTCCTGATGGACCATGTTAATGAGTAATCTTACCCAGACGCACGGATAACATCACAGCCTGCATCTTGTGACTCCTGATTCAAAAACTAACATGTTATACGGAGGTGACAGTAGAACTTATGGTTTGGTCACCACGTTGGTGAGGGCGTGAAGGGGCCCCATCCTTTTCTTTCTTCGCCGCTACATGCCCTACGCACGCGTTGTGCGCGACGCGTAGTTAGTCGAGTGCGGGATGTCGTCGCAGACGGACGTGACGAGCGACAGTGCGACTGTGGCGGCTGACCCGGCAGCCGCAGACGAAGAATCCGGGGCGGGCGGCCGCTGTTCGATGGGGGCAAGCTTCATCGACGGCCTCGCTGTCTGCTCCACAGACGACGACCCAGCAAAGTCAACGGACAGAAGCAATGTTCCACGAGACGGATACAGCCAGTGAAGACCTTAATCTAGAAGATGAAGTGCGCAACGCAGTTCGACGAAAACGCGCTGCGCAGCAGACGTCGACAGACGCACAACAGTCGTCGGAACCTACCGACGGCGGCTTCCTGAAACCACCGCGCAAGAAGGCCACGCGAGAGCGACAGGCGCCTCCACCTGCGCCAGTGCCGGCGAGCAACGCATATAGCGCTCTAGAAACAGCACCAGAAATGGACCCTGCACCACAACACCAAGACGCCAACACGCCACAACGAGAGAAACTCCCGCCGATTGTTCTCCAGTATCCGGAGAGCTACAAGAAACTAGAGAATTGGTTGAAGACTTACTGCCAATTCCCCTTCACAGTGAAGCAGGCAGGTGGCGATAAATTGAAGCTCCAACTATCCGCCACCGTAGACTACACGAAGGTTATGAACACGGTTGGAGCAGCGGGCATACCATGTTACACCTTCCCGACAGTACGACCTAAGATGCTCAAGGTCGCCGTACATGGAGTACCGATGTCAGTCACTGATGCGGAGCTCAAAGAAGATTTGGAAGACGCTGGTTTTGTCACTACTGTTGTGGCAAGACACAAACCACTAGGAACGACGAGACCAATACCGATGGTTGCTGCCATCCTGTAAGATACGGAAGACCACCGAAAAATCTTCCGGATGACTACACTAGGGCGGCTAGTCATCACTGCAGAGAAACTTCGAGCTACCAGAGGCCCAACGCAGTGTTTCTCCCACGCTGCGTGTCACTGCACAATGCCGCCGAAGTGCGTGAAATGCGGCGAGGGTCATGACTACCGGAAATGCCCACATCCAAGGGAGCACAAGGCACGCTGCTGCGACTGGCGTGGGCCACACCCTGCCAATTACAGGTCACGCCCACAGTTCAAGAACGCCAGTGGACGAATGAGAGGCCTACCACCACTGGAGGTAGAGAAGAAGAGGGCAGCTCCGCAACTCGACGGCGCCCAACAACTACCACCGCGAGGACGGCCGTGGTGACGGCCACAACAGCACAGCCAACTACGACGTACCGCAGCGGCGTCACGGTGGCAGACTTCGTCAGTGGAAGGTAGCCCGACGCCATACCGACGGACAACTCCTGCCATACGCCCATGCAGCAGAGACTACTGCAACCAACTTCCACGGTCAGAGACGCACAGCCAGCGACGGATACCACGCCACAGCAGCCTCCATCACGGCAAGCACCTGTGCCATCTGCAGACATCGTGACGATACTCCAGACGATGATGACCGAGCTCACCCAGGCAATACGATCGCTCCCGCAGGCGATCAACGCAGCCGTACAGGCAGCCATGGACTGTCGCCTACAAACCCCAGCCGGACCTACTGCTCAACATGGCCAGGCATAGACGACTAGTAACACTCAAAAGAGCGACGTGGAATGCGGCATCGCTCAGCGAGCCACGAGAAAATGCGGGAACCTCAGAGAAGCACCCTCACCACTCGTTCGCCAGCTCGGCCGACGAAATGAAGAGACAGACCTCTATAAGCGGCCCGTGGCCCTACTGCACAGACAGTAGATCCACCTGCAGATAACCAGCACATTCATACGCACCAAGACGACACACAACAACGAGACGACTAACCCTCCGACAAGAAGTCAAGAAGAAGTAGTCAATGCCTACAGGGTAAATGCTGCATTACCCCCCCTTCGCCGGATACAGAAGATGCGAGCGCGCGCGCGCTACATTCCCGCACCGTGCACACTCGAGTTATAGCGATGCCGCGTGAAACGGACGGACGCGCCACCGCTCGCTAATATGTATAACTGCGGACAGGGCCGCGTCCTTGCACGCACCGGGAGTCGAGTCGAGTACGTCGGGAGAGCACTCGCGGCCTTCCGATAGTACTCCTCCTCCATCGTGTGACGTTGTCCCCGAAGGCAACGCATCTGCGGACAAGGCCGCTCCTTGAACGCACCCAGAGCCGGCAGCAGCACCTCCGTTGAGCCGATTGGTGAAACAGCGCGTGCTCCCCCTGACTCCCTCGATGCAGCCGATCTCGAGCGCATCCGCAAGGAAATGAGGCAAGCATGCACGGATACCGAGGGAAGTTACTACGTCCGCGACGACGAGAACGAGGCGTCCAAATCGGAAACCTCACCTCCAACAGCGACGTCTGCAAACCAAAAAACAGGGGTTGCGGAGGCAGCGCTGTACACCTTGTTGGACCTCCTGCCGAAGCCCAACACAACATTGGCGGCGCACCCTAACGGCGAAACAAGGAAATCGCCAACGCTGATACTGAGATGGAACACCAAGCCATACAGAACAAAAGAAGACACCCAGACGGAGACGCTCAAGTGCCACCAAACGCACGTAAACTTCGGAAGGCAACAGACCCTCGCACACGGCCCAAGGCGGCAGCCAAAGGCCGCAGGCGCAGCAAAGGAAAAGGAACTCGACAGAAGGAGGCAGACGGCTTCCAGCAAGTGCGGAAACCGGCGAAGCGCGCCAGCATTCCATCCTCCACGCCTCCACGCACGAGAGACGAAGACGCAGCCTCCAGGCGACGCCCACCGAGACTAGACAGCCCTGTGGACTTCCCTGAAATGCGCCAGCGCGGAAGCCGTTACCAACAGCGGCACATCGACGCGCCACATGTCCCACAACAACCACAGGAAGAAGACAAGGCCGCCCAAATGCTGCAGCTGTTGGCAGGCCTCATCGACAGGGTCCTCCGTGTCATCGAGGACCACCTCAATAAATACGCGGCGACTGTGGAGAAGATCACGCAGACGATTACCTTGGGCATCTCCACCAGACAACATGAATAGACACGAGCATGGTATGAAAATCGGCGTCTTTAACGCCAACGGCTTGCGTCGCCAGGACGCTGAATTCAGGAGTTTCATCCGTGACGAGAACCTGGACATCTGTCTCGTCGCAGAAACACATCTGAAGCCCGGCGTGAAAGTGGGAGTGGCAAACTACCACTGCTGCCTGGACGACCGGCCCACCGCGGGTGGCGGCACGGCGGTGTACGTAAGGAGGACGATGCGCCACCACAGAGTTCACCTGCCGCAAATCGCTACAATGGAGGCCACGGGGGTCGCCGTACAAACGGACCAGGGGCAAATAAATTTCGTGGCAATCTACCGACCTCCATGAGGACTACTGCAGCCAGATGAGTTCGCGGCGCTGATCTCCATCCCTGGAACCACATTCCTCGGAGGCGACGTAAACGCCAAGAACACCATCTGGAACTCCCGGACAACAAACACAAGCGGCCGCCGTCTACAACGGGTGGCCGAGCAGCTCGGAGCGGCGGTGATAGGACCCCACTAGCCGACCATCTTCCCGGCACGAAGAGGCGCGCAACCGGACGTCATAGACGTGGCCATCGTCCGCCGAGTGAGACACTTCATTTCCGCCACAACGAGGGCCACGATGGCGTCCGACCACGCCCCAGTGGTCTTCGAACTAAACGCAGACTTCGTCCAAACAAACAAACGTGGCCTCGACCTCAGGGCATCACCTGGGACACGTTCCAAGCAGAAATGGCGGCCAAGATCGGAGACGCGCCGAACCCGATAGAACGTGGTGCGGAAGCGGCGCTGCGGCACCTCACCCGAGGAGTCGCAGAAGCTGTGGCGGCAGCCACTCCAGACAGAAGAGTAGAAAACGAGAAGACACGCGCCCGAGAATTCCCGCAACACCTCAAAGCTGCCATCACGGAGAAGAATAGACTTCGCCGCGAATGGCCGCTAACACGGAATCCCGCAACGAAGCGGCAACTAAACAGGTTGCAACGGGAAATTAAAGCAGCCGCCGACGCCCACAGGATAGAAGAATGGGCGCAGAAAGTCGCGTCCCTGAAAACAGAGGACAGAACTGCATGGGAAGCGGTGAAAGGACTAATCCGCCGCACCGCCAAATTACCGCCACTGCAAGTCGGAAACGTCTTCGCCAGCGAACCGGACGCAAAGGACAACGCCCTCGCAGACGCGTTCGCTGCAAACTTCACCCCGGTGGAAGAACCCGTCGACCTGGCACACGTGGCACTGGTGGAGGAGCGACTGCCGGTGTTCTTGGCGGCCGAAGACAATGACACCGTCATCGAGCCGATCGAAGAAGAAGAAGTCGAGATACAGCTACGCCATCTCAACGGCGGGAAGGCAGGAGGCCCCGACCTCGTCACGAATCAGCTCCTCAAGCAACTGCCGCCCATCGCAGTCGGGCACCTCACGGGGATTTTCAACTCCATCATCCGAACTGGCGTATTTCCAGAGTGCTGGAAGCACGCCGAGATCGTGGCCCTACCCAAGCCAGGGAAGGATCACAGGCGGGCGAACAACTACCGCCCGATCAGCCTGCTGCCGGCACTCTCGAAAGTCTTCGAGAGGTTATACCTACGTAGGCTGGGAAACCACATCGAGGCGGAAGGCCTCCTGCCCGACGAGCAGTTTGGATTCCGGAAGGGACACTCCACCACCCAGCAACTACTGCGGCTGACAGAGGAAGCCTCCTATGCCCTGGACCGACGCGAGTACTTCGGCGCGCTTCTGCTCGACGTGTCTCGTGCATTTGATTCAGTGTGGCACAAAGGTCTCCTTCATAAACTGTTTACATTGGGGATTCCTGGGCCACACGTGAAGCTCCTGCAGAGTTACCGCGCGGGTCGCACGTTCCACGTACGGGCAGACTGTGGAATCTCCACAGAACGCCGAATACTCGCCGGAGCCCCGCAAGGTTCGGTCCTGGGTCCAGTGCTATACTCGCTGTACACTGCCGACCTTCCGCGCACAGATCGGGTGCAACTCGCCCTGTACGCGGACGATACGGCAGTGTACTGCCGCAGCATGCAGCCGCAACTTCTGCAAAGGCGACTGCAAAGCGCAGCCACGAGCCTGGAAGGCTGGGTGGCAAAGTGGCGGCTGGCGTACAACGCAACAAGCAATCATCATTGCCCACCGGAACGTGCCGGCTGACCTCCAGGAGATAACACTACGAGGAAGACCAGTCCCCTGGAGCGCAACGGCCAAATATCTGGGCGTCACACTAGACAAACGACTAACGTGGCGCCCACATATTGAAGAAACCAGGAAAAAGGCAATGGGGGCGCATGAACATCCTATACCCCATACTCAATCCAAGCTCTTGGTTACCAGACCACCTAGGGGTGGTCCTCCACAAATCCCTCATACGACCAGTGCTGGAATACGCCGCGGTCGTATGGGCAAACACGGCACCGACCAACATGCAAAGGATCCAGGCAGTGCAGAACAGAGCACTGAAATGGGCACTCCATCTGCCGTAGGACTTCCCAAATGAAGAACTCCACCAAATAGCCGACGTCCAAAGACTCCGAAGCAGAATTGAACAATGAGCAGAAAAATTCTACAACGCCGCCGAAACATCGCAGAATGCGAAGATACGAGAACTCGGCAGCCGAGAAGAGTGGAGAGCGCACCTGAGCTGGCCACACCATCTTCGTCACGCACACTGGCGAAGAAGCAACTAGTCTCATGAACCCAAAGCACCAAAAATTTGGACAATCAACAACCTGGATACTAAAGCGATCGCAAAAAAGAAAAAGAAGAACAATTATGGAAGGAAGAGCACTCTAGGTGCTGAAACTTCGTAAACATCCGGAAATCCACAAATGGAGTTTCGACAAGAGGGCACAGCCGCTACATTCTGGCACCAGTCGAGTCAGGGATGCCGGCCGAGCGCTCCGCGCCTCAGCATCCTGAGATGTGTGACAGGGCCGCGTCCCTGCACGCTCCCGGAGGTGAGTCGAGCACACCAGATGTACGCCCGCGTTTTCCTGATAGTGCTCCCCTCAACTGGACGACGCAACCGGAGCCGTTGCCCGCGTATGTGAAAGTGTCTCGCTCGACGCGCTCGCGACAGAATTTACCGGTGACTCGCTCGTACCCACCGTGCCCTTGGCACAGTCTTTGGAGACAGCAGCAGCCGTTTGCACGTCGCAGCGCGCTCAAGAAGCGCTGCAGAAACTAACCTGCTACCGACACCAACAACCTCCGCCGACAGCTCCACGCCGTCAGCGGAACCAATGGAGCAGGAAACTGCATACAAAGGTAATAGTGCGACAAAATGACGTAAACGCGCCAACACAGAAGAAAACGAGGAACATTCCTTCCTCAAGAAGAAGAGTGTCGACCAACAACGTCAGACAACACACTGTGGCCGGCGCAACGGTCGCGCACGTAACAGTACCGATAAGGACGGTTTTGTGCAGCCCAAGAAGACAGCCAGAGCCGCTCCGTCGTCCGAAACACCGGCAGTGAACACTACCAACATGTCCAACGCGCTCTCTGATAGGGAGGAGGAAGAAGAAGAGCATGACAACACTGCTCCACGCGGCCCTCTTCCCCGCCACTTGTGATCGCGTACGAAAAAGACTTCCGCAGCCTGCAGATCATGTTAAATGCTCTTTTGGGAAAAAAGAATTATACCAGTCGCGGACTGCCGCGAAAGAGCTTCGGCTCGCAGCTCCCAGTAGCCTCCGGTTACCCAACGTGATTCTCACGTACTTTTAGGAACTCTGAGGCAGTACCAGAGCTATTTCACGGGACCACGCCCGCGTGCAGCAGGCCATTCTTCTTCCGCACCTCCTTTAGGTGCCGCGCTTGCACCAACAGCGCATGTTAGCGTAACGTAGGGAACACCCACTTCAATAGGGACCAAGGGACACTTCTCTCGCCTATCGAGAAAAGCAAAATTGTCGTTTCCCCCCTCCCACCTAATAAGTAATCCTAAGTGCGAGATGGCGGACGCTACTAGCACTTCCCCTGCTTCATTGGGCTAATTCTTGCAAACATTATGATTTTCTGTTTGCTATTGAATTATTTCTCACTCTGAATGTGTGTTAAATTGCGTAATGATCTGGAAACCAATATATTTAAAGTCAAACAAAGCTCGAAAGTGAAGCATCTTGTTAGCAAAGCATGAATGTGAAAATGGCAGTTCAGGTCCTCAGCTGCCAGAACTTGCATAGTAACTGAAGCAGTGCACAGTGATACAGCAGAGAACATAGGTTGTATTATAGAATTTATAAATACTTTCCAGAATGAGAATTTTCACTCTGCAGCGGAGTGTGCGCTGATATGAAACTTCCTGGCAGATTAAAACTGTGTGCCCGACCGAGACTCGAACTCGGGACCTTTGCCTTTCGCGGGCAAGAGCTCTACCAACTGAGCTACCGAAGCACGACTCACGCCCAGTACTCACAGCTTTACTTCTGCCAGTACCTCGTCTCCTACCTTCCAAACTTTACAGAAGCTCTCCTGCGAACCTTGCAGAACTAGCACTCCCGAAAGAAAGGATATTGCGGAGACATGGCTTAGCCACAGCTTGGGGGATGTTTCCAGAATGCTCAGTAGCTCAGTTGGTAGAGCTCTTGCCCGCGAAAGGCAAAGGTCCCGAGTTCGAGTCTCGGTCGGGCACACAGTTTTAATCTGCCAGGAAGTTTCGTTTTATAAATACTTTGTTTGACTTTCTAATTGCATGACAGCATAATGCAGCCATATAGGTGTGCATCATCATAATGGAAACAATAGAGAGGACAATAGAGGTTTCAAGTACTGTATATAAAATTGAGAAAATCATAGGTGAAATCACAACAGCACCATTCACCACAGGATTCAGACTGGTAACACTATTGTTCAGTTTTTTGTAGAGTAACAAACTGTTAGCATTAACTTTTTACTGACTATAAGTGCAATCAAGATGCTGTAGAGAATTCATTTTCAGTGTACTGTCAGATAGGTGGCTACAACCTGAAACCTAAACAGAACAGCAAGAACACTAAGATGCTTGTTCCAAGATCTATTAACCCACTTATGAAAGCTTTGGATCCTTCAAACTGTGAGAATGACACTGATCTGATGCTATTACTGAACAATTGTGAGTTGGAAAAGGAAGATGATGACTTCAAGTGTTGGAAAGCTCTGGAAGCATACAAACCTCTCCTATGTGCATGGAGAAGGGAGTACCAACGATACTGAAGAGCATCTTTCTTCCTATCAGAAAAACTTTTCTTCTGAAATGTGTTCAGTAGCATATTTAGTTGGCTACTTCACACAAAAATGCATATAGTAGTATGGTTGGTTGAGGCATAAGGAGACACTTGTGTCAATGAACTTGGACTTTAGCAATGTTACTGAACTCTTTACAGACATATGAGCCCTGTTTGTACAGTCTTATTTGTAAGAGAAATACAAAGCCTGATATGTAGGAATCAGGTAAAGTCACTATAACCACAATAGCTAGCGATTAATGACAGCAACAGAGCAAAGTTAGAAACAAACTATTTAGATAGCGGTAGTCAAATTTTCTGCAGGACTTTGAACTCATAATCAAACTGGTTCTGACAGTTACCAGTGTTTATTTGTAGTTGTGTTCATGCAATATGTGATTTAACATTTGTCAGTAACCTAAATGATTATATTCAAAGAAGTTGAGAAGAATTTGAAATCTTTCTAGTGTTGTACCTGCTTGTGGAGAGATTTTTGCCCCCATAATCCCTATCAAATGAGCTGCAGAACAGAATGTACACATACGGCATGGAGACTGACAAGTGGGTAACTAAGTCACTGCATAAATCCAACAATTTATAAAAAAGCTTCTATTGCAATAGAGCCTGCATTCAAATGTGAACTCGTGAGAAATAAGCATTACTTTTCGTTGAATAAATTTATTTATTCTACTTGTAATTGTGAGAAATAACCTTGCAGTAGAATAAAATTCATTTGTAGAATCACGGGAAAACTCGAGAAAAATTGTAGCTGAAGGTCGGCTGTCATTTCTCCTGAGCAGTCGTCTATGGGCCCGATGTACTTGGCTTACAAAGCTCTCACCTGCAAGTTTAGGTGATAGCGAATCTGGAATACATCCTACATTGTCAAAATTCCTGGACTGAGGTTTTATTCAAATATGTAACATTTAAATGGTGAAATCCAGGGCGGAATGTAACAATATTGTTACATTTAAATTGTGATGTAATTTAAAATTTCAAAATGCATCTTTCTTGTATTCTTGCTAAAATGAAAATTCTGTATAGATTTTTAGACTTAAATAAACCAACAACACTTAAAACATCACATTCTGAGGAAAACTAGCTTTAAAATATATATCTGTCTAACATATTTTTGAAACACTTCCAAGTCAAATTACCCATACTGTTGACAGCAGAGGCTGAAACAGCAGATTTCCATAATTACTTGCCGGTTGGCCATGTGGTCCAACGTATGGCTTTCCGGGTGGGAAAGAGCACTTTTTCCCGGCACGAATCCGCCCAGCGGACTTGTGTCGAGGTCCGGTGAGCCGGCCAGTCTGTGGATGGTTTTTAGGCTGTTTTCATCTGCCATGGCAAATTCGGGCTGGTTCCCCTTATTCCGCCTCAGCTACACTATGTCGGTGATTGCTGCACAAACAAGTTCTCCATGTACGCGTACACCACCATTCCACCATTACTCTACCACGCAAACATAGGGGTTACACTCATCTGGTGTGAGACGTTCCCTGGCGGGGGAAGGGGGGGTCCACCGGGGGCCAAACCGCACAATCACCCTGGGTTTGGTGAGGGGCGGTGGAGGGGTGAAGTGGACTGCGATAGTCGTCGTGGGGTTTTGGACCACTGTGGCTGCGACGGGGATGGAGCCTCTCCGTCGTTTCTAGGCCCCCGGTTAAAACACAATACAATAATATATAGTTCATCCAATAAGTATGTTATGTTAACATCAGAGTCATTCTAGTGCTATTATTGTTTTCTGTTTATCACCTGTGTAAGGTGGTCAAGCCACGAAAAACACAACGGAGACCAGCAGTATTCAGATCCAGGACATAATAAAGATAACAGATGAACTAGAACATGCATAAGTTCCTGAAGCAACACCCAAACTACAGGAAGCAGGAGTGGTCAAGCAGGAGCTCATGACTAGATGCCGATTAGCCAGTTTCAGAGCACAAGATGAGAAATCAAAATTATAGTATGACAGCTACCACAACAAATACTGTCAAAAGGACCAAAGTAGTAACAGAGTAGTAATGAATTCTATGTCCTGGCCATGGATACACAGAGCAGAAAAACAACACTGCTGACAGCATCACATGTCAGGGATTCGAAGTTGACATGGAGACACACACGTGACACCCTGCACGGAAACCAGCAAGACTCCTCACAGTGGAAAACTAGAACAATGAACCTTCTCTTGAACAGAAATGGTACAGACAATCAACAAGCAATCATACATAATCACATCTACCTTGCGAATGCTGAAGAAGTGGGGATATTAGGCATGTTTAGTGTAGAATTCTACGATAGAAGGTTGGTACTTTTTTTTTTTTTTTTTTTTTTTTTTTTTTTTGTTTTAGGGCGCAAAACTTCTATGGTCATTAGCGCCCAGCCCGTGACGTAGGAAACAGGAAAAAAACGAAATTTAAAACCAGCAGCAATGGGAACAAAGTCATAAAATTTGAGAAACTAAAGGCAGAAGGAATGCTTAAAAATCCACTATAGAAAGGGGTTGGTTGTCCCCAAAAAAAGCTTCAAATGACTGACGTCATTTCACTGTCACTAATAAACTGAAGAACGCGCTCGGCTGAGCGCGTGTCATCTGCTAAAATCGACGATAGATCAGGCGATAGCTGTAGATGGGAGCGTAACGGATTAAAATAGGGGCATTCAATTAAAAGGTGTCTGACCGTCCACAGCTGAGAGCAGTGGGGACAGAGTAGGGGAGGATCACCGCTTAAAAGATGTCGATGGCTAAAAAGACAGTGCCCTATCCGGAGTCTAGCTAAAATTACCTCCTCCCGACGACGCGTTTGGGAGGAAGAGGTCCAAGCGCAAGGAAGGGCTTTCACTTCCCGCAATTTATTATGGAGAAGTGTTGACCAATACGCATGCCATAAATGAGCAACTTGGCGACATAAACCGCTCCGTAGATCGGTAATGGGAAGCGACTGAATAGCTGGCCGAGGAAGAGAGACTGCAGCCTTGGCCGCTATATCGGCCGCCTCATTCCCACAGATACCAGCGTGTCCCGGGAGCCAGAGGAACGCCACCGAGACGCCCCCCAGGTGGAGCAAGCGCAGACAGTCCTGAATCCGGTGGATCAGAGGGTGCACAGGGTAAAGAGCTTGGAGACTTAGGAGAGAGCTGAGAGAATCTGAGCAGGTTACGTACTGTATCCGCTGATGGTGGCGGATGTAGTGGACAGCCTGGAGAACAGCGTAAAGCTCCGCAGTATAAACCGAACACTGGTCGGGAAGCCGAAAGTGATTTGGGGTGTCGCCAACAATATAGGCACTCCCTACACCTAACGATGTTTTCGAGCCGTCGGTGTAAATAAATGTGGCGTCCATCATTTGTGCACATAGAGCAGCAAATGCCTGACGGTAAACAAGTGTAGGGGTACCACCCTTGGGAAATTGACAAAGGTCACGAAGCAAGTAGATCCGGGGACGGAGCCATGGTGCTGCTGTACCCCAAGTTGTCAAGAAGGTTTTGGGAAAGCGGAAGGAAAGAGAATGGAGCAGTTGACGGAAGCTGACTCCCAGGGGTAGTAGGGAGGAGGAGCGGCCTGCATACCCTACATCAAAGGAGGCGTCGAAAAAAAGGTCATGGGCTGGATTAGCAGGCATGGAAGACAGATGGCTAGCGTAACGACTCAGAAGGACTGCCCGCCGATTGGACAGCGGAGGTTCAGCAGTCTCAGCATAAAGGCTTTCCACAGGGCTGGTGTAAAAAGCTCCAGACACTAAACGTAATCCACGGTGGTGGATAGAGTCGAGACGCCGAAGAATAGACGGCCAAGCAGAGGAGTAGACTATGCTTCCATAATCCAATTTCAAGCGCACTAGGGCGCGATAAAGGCGGAGAAGGACCACTCGGTCCGCTCCCCAGGAGGTACCATTCAGGACACGGAGGGTGTTAAGGGAACGCAGACAGCGAGCCGAAAGATAGGATCTGTGGGCGGACCAGCACAGTTTTCTGTCAAACATAAGACCCAAGAATTTAGCGACGTCGGAAAACAGAAGGTTGACAGGACCTAGATGTAAGGAGGGCGGAAGAAACTCCTTACGTCGCCAAAAATTAACACAAACGGTCTTACTGGGTGAGAAACGGAAGCCGGTTTCGATGCTCCACGAGTGGAGGCGATCGAGACATCCTTGAAGACGTCGTTCAAGAAGGCTGGTCCGTTGAGAGCTGTAGTAGATCGCAAAATCGTCCACAAAGAGGGAGCCCGAGACATCAGGAAGGAGACAATCCATAATTGGATTTATGGCGATGGCAAACAGTACAACACTCAGCACGGAGCCCTGGGGTACCCCGTTTTCTTGGGAGAAAGTACGGGAGAGAGTAGTGTTCACTCGCACCCTAAATGTGCGCTCTGCCATAAATTCGCGAAGAAAAAGGGGCAGCCGGCCTCGAAAGCCCCAAGAGAACAGTGTGCGGAGGATGCCTGTCCTCCAACAGGTATCGTATGCTCTCTCCAGATCAAAAAATATTGCTACCGTTTGGCGTTTCCGGAGAAAATTGTTCATGATGTAAGTGGAGAGGGCAACGAGATGGTCAACTGCAGAACGATGCTTTCGGAATCCGCATTGGGCAGGTGTTAAAAGACTGCGGGATTCCAGCCACCAAGCTAAACGGTAATTCACCATACGCTCCAAAACCTTACAGACACTACTCATGAGAGAAATGGGGCGATAGCTAGAGGGGAGATGTTTGTCCTTTCCAGGTTTCGGAACGGGAATGACAATAGCTTCCCGCCATCGTCTGGGAAAGGTACTGTCGGTCCAAATTCGATTATAAAGGCGAAGGAGGTAACGCAGACTATGGGTTGATAAATGCAGCAACATTTGGACATGGATACCATCCGGTCCTGGGGCGGAGGAGCGAGAAGAAGAGAGGGCATGTTGGAGTTCCCGCATGGAGAAAACGGTATTGTAGCTTTCGTGATTTTGAGAGGAGAAAGCAAGATGTCGCACTTCCGCTGCACGTTTCTTCGGGAGAAATGCTGGCGGGTAATTTGAAGAGCTCGAAATCTCAGCAAAGCGCTGACCCAATGAGTTAGAAATTGCGACGGGGTCCACTAAGGTATCATGTGCGACAGTGAGCCCAGAGACCGGGGAGAAACTAGGCGCGCCTGAGAACCGTCAAAGCCGACTCCAAACTTCCGAGGAGGGAGTGAAGGTGTTAAATGAGCTAATAAAGAATTTCCAGCTTGCCTTCTTGCTATCGCGGATGACGCGACGGCATCGCGCACGGAGCTGCTTATATCGGATACAGTTGGCCAAAGTTGGATGGTGACGGAAAATGCGAAGAGCATGTCGCCGCTCACGTATTGCATCACGGCATGCCTCGTTCCACCAAGGAACTGGGGGGGCGCCGGGGCAATTCGGAGGTGCGTGGTATTGTACGTTCCGCAGCTGTAAGAAGAACGTCGGTAATATGTGTGACCTCATCATCGACGCTGGGAAAGCGACGGTCATCGAATGTCGCTAGAGACGAAAAAAGTGTCCAATCGGCTTGGGCAAACTTCCAGCGTCGCGAGCGCATATACGGCAGTTGAGGCTGCAGTCGAAGAACACATGGAAAGTGGTCACTCGAGTGTATATCACCAAGGGCGAACCATTCGGAGCGCCGAGCTAGCGGAACAGTACCGACCGCAAGGTCCAAATGAGATAAATTTGTCGTGGAGGCAGACAAAAATGTGGGGACCCCAGTGTTGAGGCAAACTAGATCCACTTGGTGGAAGACGTCTAGCAATAGTGAGCCACGTGGACAAGGATGTGGAGATCCCCAAAGCGGGTGGTGGGCATTGAAATCCCCAACCAGCAAATAGGGGGGTGGAAGCTGACCTAGAAGATGAAGGAGATCAGCTCGTGCCATTGGTGTGGACGATGGAATGTATACCGTACAAAGAGAGAACGTGTATCCAGAAAGGGAAAGACGGACGGCGACAGCTTGGAAGGAACTGTTTACAGGGATTGGGTGATAATGGAGAGTATTATGGAGAAGAATCATGAGTCCTCCATGGGCTGGAGTGCCTTCAACAGAGGGGAGGTCATATCGGACGGACTGAAAATGAGGGAGAACAAAGCGGTCATGGGGACGCAGCTTTGTTTCCTGAAGACAGAATATGACCGGCGAGTAGGATCGTAAGAGGATAGACAATTCATCCCGATTGGTTCGAATGCCGCGGATATTCCAGTGGATAATGGACATAGGGTGAACAGGAAATGGAGGAATGTGACCAAGGGTGCTGTCAACTCAACGACTGCTCTGAGCTTGCGACCGACAGCATGGAATGGCATTCAGTCGAAGGCAGAAGATCCTGATCCATAGGTTGGTCAGGAGCAGCTCCTGCCACCAGCGATCGGCCGGTTGACCGGCCATCAGCAGTGCGCCTCGGCGACACAGAAGACGGCCGAGGACGATGTCCGCCAGGTGGTGCTGTAGATGGGACTCGCCTTGGCGGAGAAGGAGAATAACTGTGTTTCTTTGTAGCCTTCTTAGAAGTATGATGTTTAGATGAAGGAGGAACCGATGGTTGTGAAGTTGCGGTACGTAAAAACTCTTCACGAGTATGCTCTTTTTTCGAAGACTTGGCGTCTGACTTTTGGGCACGAGATTTAGCAGAACCCGATGAAGGGTGAGCCATAGAGTGGGCAGGCGGAAGTGGTGAGGTTGAACGGGCGATCTTTGCGCTGGCCCATCTGACGACCATGGTACTAAAGGTGAGGTCGCAAGTCTGCGTGGCCGCCTCCTTTGTTGGCCGAGGAGAAGCAAGGACAGTGCTGTATTTTCCTGTCTGAGGCACGGTGGGCTGTCGACTGGCGAATAATTTTCGAGCAGCAAAGGTCGACACCTTTTCCTTCACTCTTATTTCTTGGATGAGCTTTTCGTCCTTAAAAACTGGGCAATCTCGAGAGGAAGCAGCGTGGTCACCCATACAGTTGATGCAGCGAGGGGATGGAGGTGGACAAGCACCCTCATGGGCATCCTTGCCACACGTAACACATTTGGCCGGATTGGAACAGGACTGGCTGGTGTGATTGAACTGCTGACATCGATAGCAACGCGTAGGGTTTGGGACGTAAGGGTGAACGGAAATTATCTCATAGCCTGCTTTGATTTTTGATGGAAGTTGAACTTTGTCAAATGTCAAGAAGACAGTGCGGATTGGAATGATGTTCGTGTCAACCCTTTTCATAACCCTATGAACAGCCGTTACGCCCTGGTCAGACAGGTAGTGCTGAATTTCTTCGTCAGACAATCCATCGAGGGAGCGTGTATAAACGACTCCACGCGAGGAATTTAAGGTACAGTGCGGTTCCACCCGGACAGGGAAGGTGTGGAGCAGAGAAGTACGCAGCAATTTTTGAGCCTGGAGGGCACTGTGTGTTTCTAACAACAGGGTGCCATTCCGTAATCTGGAACAAGACTTTACAGGACCTGCAATTGCGTCGACACCTTTCTGAATAATGAAAGGGTTGACCGTGGAGAAGTCGTGACCTTCGTCAGACCGAGAAACAACAAGGAACTGTGGCAACGATGGAAGAACCGTCTGTGGCTGAGACTCAGTGAACTTACGTTTGTGAGCAGACATAGTGGAAGGTGAGGAAAACTCAGGTCACACCTCCCGACAAACTGACGGAGGGACCAATCGGCACTTTCGGAAGGTATCAGCTCGGGTAATCACCCCTCCCTGGGCCTGGCCGTTACCAGGGGGTACGTACGTGTCCTACCTGTCTACCCGGGGCGGGGAATTACGCGTTACCCCATCACCGGCTACGCATGGAAGTGTGTGGGTCGGCCTTCAGACACGCACAGGGAGGAAAAAAGAGAAAAGGAAAGGAAAGAAGAAGGGGTCTCAAACGCCGCAGCGGAGAAAAGGGCAAAGAGAAGAGGGAAGGAAAAGAGAAGGACAGAGGAAGGACGAGGACGTGCAAGTGTAGAAAGCAAGGAATTTGGAACAGTTTCGAGCGTCCGTCTCCGGACGTAGGCACAAACCATACTCCCAGAGGGGGAGAAAGGGAAGGAAAGAGCCAGAGGTGAGGGGGGGGGGGGGGGGGGGGGCGAAGATGGGGGACGGGGTGGGATGCGGAAAAGGAAGGGAAGGTATGCAGCCCGGAAAGGAAGGAGGGCCACATTAGCTCGGGGTCCCATGCTCGCTACACACGTGTCCACAAAAGAGTTGTGGACCCCCTGGGGGGAAGGTTGGTACTGAATGCCACACTGACACAGAGGTAGAAAGGTGGCAATGTACACACAAAACACATGGGCTGCCAGAAAATTTCCACTTCCGAGGAAATTCTCAGACCCTGAAACAGTGTTTACCCATGTCACCATCTGATTTTGCCAAGAGCTTGTAGTTGTCTGTCTCTACAATCATGTGGTGCAAACCCTTGCAATATCTGCCGTGTGATCCTCCCACCTCTTACTATGTTGTGTTCTGTGGGACTAGTACAGTCAGAAATGCAATGTACTTCTCGTATCTTGGCCTGGTACCTTTGAAAGCACAATAGATAGTATGGAACTGGACCTTGGCCACTAGGTAGAGTTGTTATATCAGCAAGTGCTCGAGTTCAGAGGAACAACGAAGGTGGGTCAAAGCCAGATGTGCAGAAGCATGTGCAAATGTACCATGTGGAACACAGCCTATCACACATCAGTGACATTCTTGTCTTTATTCTGTGTACATGAAGCTTGCTGTTTATTTCAGTCCTGATGCTGAGAGATTATTTTGCCATTGTAGTGTTCATAATGACTGACAGTAAGCAATTATACCAGGTGCTGCACAGGCAAGCAACAAGAAGTGTTCCACATGTGTAAGTACTTTGAAAGTTTTCCGCTGAATCCGAGCTGGCAGGAGGCTTCTGCCGCACTGTTGTCACATGTCAGAAGCAGACAGATTAAGCTTGTGGTATTGTTTTGAGGACTTTTGAGAGGATATCAACAGAAGCTAACATGTCTATGCAAGCCTGCAGTGTGACGTTGATAGTTACATGCCACAATGTAGGTGCACACTCTCGTTAAGTTGGCACTACGAGAGAAGACTAACTACGCCGACCACAGCGCCCTCTGGCCAACACTGTGGAGCAAAGCGAGTGCCGTCATGAGTTCTGGCCCCATTTTCATCAAGAGCAGATGGCCTAGAAATATTTCTTCTACTACCGAGTGGACTAGCTTGCTATTAAGACTGCATCAGTTACGTTCAGTTGAAGTTCAGATAGCAACGAGTATTTGTTAGCTTTAAGATTATGCAGAACAGTTATCCTAACTTCACAGGATTAGACATTGACTACAGCTTCACATCTATGTGCTCATCCTAGTCAAAGTTATGTATGCATTTGATATTTACTTGTGTTTTTGACTCTATTGAAAGTTTTAAAGTTACATGCAGTACCTAAGTGCTTCATCTCTCCTGCTCCTATTCGCTTTCTTTACTCTCGGCTTATATTAGAGAATAAGTTCACAGGAGCAGACCCATGCATCGCCTATCAAGGCTGGATAACAAAATGCAGCTCATCTGTTTTTGTCACCTGACCAGCAACACAACCGCAAAAGAGAACTGTGTGACCTAGACAATTTTGTGACACACAGTATTAATAATGTATGCTAAAGGAGAATATCTGACATCAGAAGAATTAGTTTCATGAACAAAAGAAGCCAACAATTTTAAGGGAAATGAGTCAACTACGTTGAGGATACTGAAAGATATAGGATTCAGATATCAGAAAATGAACGACGGAAGGAAGGAAATTACTAATGTAACATAGTGATGTTGTAGCGGTAAGGACTGTGTTTCTGAGAACACTGCTGGAGATCAGATAAGTTGGCAGATCTCAAATTTATTATGTAGATGAAACTTCCCTCAACCAAAGCCTTGCAAGGGCTGAGTGTTGGAATATAAGCAATGGGAATGGTGGGTAAGAAGTTCCAGTACACAAGAGTAGTAGAATTATAGAATTATCACGTTGGATCATCAGAAAGTGGCTTTGTTCCCTACAATAAGTTGGTTTTTAAGGATTCAAAGGCTAAGAATTCTCCAAATTATGACTCAAACTACATTCTGTGTCTTCAAACAGTGGTTTAAAGAACAACTGTTATTGCACATCACTCCACGTTCAATTATTGTCATGGATAATGCGAGAATACACTCAGTGCCAGTGGACAAATGTCAGTTACAAACTCCATAAGGGCAGATATTTTTGAACGGTTGTCCTGTAATGGAATACCTCATGGTTTATCACATACCAGTGCAGAATTGTTGGTTCTTATTGCTGCCAACCAGCCTACATTAACAGTTTATGAGATAGACGAAATAACAAAGCAGCACGGAAACCATACTGTTAGATTACCCCTACACCATTATCAATAGAACCCAGCTAAAATGTTTTGAGCTCAAGTGAAAGCATACATTGCAGAAAAAACAATGCATTTAAATTTGCAGATGTTGTCAGACTTACACACAAGGCAATAGACAGCATCTGAACATCTGCATGGGTATCATATTTTTGACATGCAGAAAAACTGCAGGATGAAGATTATGAAGAGAAATTGGCAGAAACATGATTATTGATCGTCTTGCTGACTGCAAGTCATCTATGTCAACAGCAAAGATGGTGGTGTGGATTTCTTACAGTGAAGTAAGTAAGTATTAATTACTGTTACTTTGTTTTGACTGTGTCTGCAGCTGTATTATAAATTGTTAACAGCTCGGGTATTCACCTTTGGCTTCACAACAACACAGTTTATTCATAAAAAATATGACATTCAGTTAAATACATAAATCATAAAGCTGTAGCAGGCTGCAAGATGAACAAAAATCAGCTTTTAGTAACCCATTAAATGATCCATTTCTGATATCCTTAAGCTCACACATTTTTAAAATTTAAAAATACTTTAAATATATTCAGTCACAGTAGATGAATTAAAGACAGGAGCTACATCATGATTATTGACAACATTGTGTGTGTCTGTCTGGGGGAGGGGGGAGGGGGAGGGAGTACACACACACACACACACACACACACACACACACACACACACACACACACTTTTGTGTCTTAATCTTACTTTACTCAGAATGCAGTTACTATCTAACGATGTGTGAGCATCCAAAATTTCAATAAGGAGTTCACAACATTTTGGGAAATTTATTTCTCTTAATGAAAGCATACACCAACCACAGCCCATGAGCCAACCATTGGTACAATGGCATTTCATTACTTTTTTTTTTTTTTGTCACCCTCACATAATCATAGTGAGGGATTTGCAGCTTCCATTACCAACAAGCCTGTACATCACTGTCTTAATTGGTATATATTTCACTTTTACTCTAAGAAGAAATCAAATTTTTACCCATTAATCAAAACTCTTTCAAAATTAAACCATTCAACAAAACAACTCACAGTATAAGTCACTAGATCTGCACAACACATATAGCAAATGCGAAGTTATAAAATTTCATGTTGAGTAGTTGGTATCAGTTCAGAAATAATTTTAAGGAAAGTCAATTACCTAGGGCAGCAGCACCATTTTACCATACTCATAGTGATGTTGTAGCAGTACTCATACTTTACAATGACAAGGCGAACTGTGACAAAATATTTACAGGCTTTCTCACTGATTGTACAAAATCATAATCACTAGTCATCCACATAGTTTGTAAGGCCATGAAAATAATCCCACATGCGTATTTATTAGTTCATTATAGAAGAAACAATGCTGGTTACCTTTGCCGATTGACTTCATGTCAGATTTTAATAACCAGTGTCAGCAGCCACAGTAACTCCAAAGAACTACAGCTCCTTCGGGTTTTCGAGTAAATCATGAGAAATTTCATTCACTCATTAGATATAAATGCAAAAGAGCTTGTATAATAGAACTTTGTAATCAGTATTACATGGAGTGGGAGAGGTAGCATGGGGGAGGAGGAGGGAGGGCTAAGAGAATAAGACAGACAGTAACTGTTATTTTTATTTGCACAAGTGTGAAAATGTATTTATTGTTTGTATCTCAGTATCAATGTAAGCAGATCTCATGCACAAAAATAAATGCACTGTCAAGAACAGAAGGCTTAAAGCAAATTAATAATGATACCAGACCCCCCCAAAGTGCCAAAGACAGATCCACAAATGTATCGCACCTTCACCATAGGAATAATGTGTAGGAAAAAGGTGAGATAACATCAACAATCAAGTTCCTGCCCCATACCCTCCTCCTCTTCCCTCAAAGGATTCAGGTGCCACCACTGCAGTATGAATGACCCCTCTTCAAGACAACATGATGTATCAAGTAGAGCATAACCTAGGACAGTGCAGTATAATGGTGTCATCTGCCAACAAAATGCACCTTCCTTAACCTATTGCATTTTGATTTCCTCCACAGGCTTCTACCAAAATTGTAAAAAATCACAAAAACACAGACCGCACATAGTGCATGCAGGATTCAGTAACTACATAAATGATCTGCCCCTCATCACTACCAGGCGGCGATACAGCCTTACACATTGCTCAAAGGTAACCACTTCAGAAAAATTTGCAAGTCACAGAAACAACTTACCACAGACGAGAAATAATGTAATACAAATGAAGTCCAACACGGTAAAGACAAACATTTCAATTTTCCACAAAAAGATTTATAACAGCCCTGTCAACAATTGGGTGGGGGGGGGATTTTGTAGTAACAAAATTTTTGCACAGTGCTGTAACGGAATATCATGAACAACATATTTAAATTCCTGATTGTTGTAGTGGTAAATGTTGAGGTGGGGCAAAGGGTCAGGGGAGGGGGAGGATACGAGGAATGATGACATTTTGTTTTCCTTAAATAATTCCTAAAACTGTGGCTTGTTGCAACTACAGTATGTTTCTCACTACAAAATTAAACTATTAAATTTCCTACAAAGCTCCTAGCCATTTTTTTCTACAACTAATAGTTACCGTGTTGCAGGGATTGCAAAAATTGCAATTATTAAAAATATTGTTTTAACAGTATAAAATTAACGTTTATCTTCAAATGAAATGGGTTGAAAATAAATACTTAAGTATTTGTGCCATGTCTGAATGTAGTAGAGCTGAATTCAGAGAGAAACTACAAAATAGGGTGAAAAAGGGGAGGGGGAGGGCAGGGTAGTAGGTGGGGGTGTTAATGTGTGCAGTAGAAATGCAAGGGAAGGTACGTTGCTGGATTGTGGATTGTGTTCATGCATTTCCCTCCATACGTTTGCGACTGAAAATCTAGCAAGTCATTACCCACTGCATTCACCCCAACACTTCGCAACAAGCAACTACAGCAAGTCTCACAAAGTTATGCTGGCCTTCCATAGCGCGCCTTATAAAACACTGGTTATGCAGTGTGCCGACAAGTCTGGAAGATGTTAATTTTTCCAAATAATGTGTTAACACTATGCCTACATGTAATGCAAATATGAGTTCGTAATAACACGAGCACAAGAAATGCATATGTACACAGTCTATGTACAACTCTGCTAAAGGGGAAATTGATTCTGTCATTCTATATGGCACCTGTAGCATTATTCCAGGAAAGGCTAATTCCCCTCCAAGAGCACTGTTCACTTTTCATTTTGTAGACAGACTATACCTCCCCAGTATTTCCTGTGCATACAACTTCACCGAGTTCATGTTTCTGTAGTGGAGTTACTTTAAGTTTCTTAAATGAGTACATACTTGCAGTTGTAAAGTTAGCTGTTACGTAAAAAGCTGAAAACACTGAAGAACCTGTCGCAAATGGAATGTGCTGTCAATAAGTACCCGACAGTGTCTCACACCAAAGTGAATAAACTAATGTCAATTTCATTATCTCCACTATCACTGCCAGGAATACTTTCCAGAGCATGAGGGGTAAAAAATGCACCTCCCCAGCCTCAGCTCTCACCATTTGAAGAGACCCAGGGGCTTAAATTGCACCCTCCTTCAACAGAGGTAGGACACGTAGGTGTTTTAGAACTTCAGATATTTCAATGTAAGTCAAGCAATGCTTTACAGCAGATTACTGCTCTACATATGAGCACCATTAGTCCCCATTCCCTCGGGCATATTCTAATCCACCTTGGAAGAGACACTGTGGATGTGGGGTGAGTGGTTCCAATAAACACACTCCTCTCTACAAGTGCCAGCAATTCCTGACTGGGGGAAGATTCATACAACCTCTCACTATCACAGTGACTAGAGAAGTGCAGTAACTTTCTCGACATTCATTAACTCACCACCAAGTAACTATAACACAATTACACGGCTTTACAATACACAGTCAATGATGGACAGCAGCAAGGTATCACATTTGCCAATCCAGTTCCTTCCCCATTAGTACTATATAGGTCACTGACATCACCACACTTAGAAATTAAACACTTCTCTGTCATTGTTTACAGGAATGTAGTTCGAACAACAGCTCTTATAACATTTGCAGAAAGTACTCATTAAATACACGGAAAATAACTCCACCATATAAATATGAGCTCGGTGAAGTTCTTTTGTCTACTTACAGGAGACAACCGGATAGAAAAAGCTGGGGAGGTATAATGTGTCTGTAAACTGAAAACTGAGCATGGCACATAGTGGGGGAAGTAGGCTTTACTGGAAGAACACTACAGCTGCTGTAAACAGTGACTAATAATCAATTTCCCCTTAGCAGTGTAGAAGCGTGTTAAGATATTTACGCAAATTCTGCTCCCGTGCATTTCTTGTGTTAGCATTATTAGTATGTATCTTCATTCCATGGTTGTGTGAAATAACCCTTCCCCACTCCCCCATCTGCTTGTGACGATGTTTGGTTTTTGGGGCACTCAACTGCGCAGTCATCAGTGCCTGTACAAAGTCCCAATCTTTACACAGTCCAATCTAGCCATTTTGATGAATGATGATGAAAGGATGAGGACAACACAAACACCCAGTCCCCAGGCAGAGAAAATCTCTAAGAGGGCCGGGAATCAAACCTTGGACCCCGTGATCCAAAGGCAGCAATGCTAGCCACTAGACAATGAGCTGCAGACCCTCCTGCCTGCGCATGTCTTTACATCGTGTCACCTGTGCTTCATAATGTGTGCTGTGGAGGGTCAGCATAACTTTGTGAGAAACCCTGTACTTGCTTTGTGTGACGTAGTAGGGCAGAGTGGAGAATCACCTGTTCAATCCTCAGTTGACAGACTTATGAAGGACAGAAGTGCATGACTACAGTCCAGCTACCTACCTTCCCTCACACTTCTACTCCCCTTCTACTGTCTCCCTTCACCCTAGACCACTGGAAAACAATGACTCCCTAAACACGGAACTCCTGCACTTAGACATGGTACACACATTTAATATTTGTTTTTAATCCACTTTATTTACAGATGAACATTAGTTTTATATTCTTAAAACATTAGTTTTAATAATCTGCCATTTTTCCATCCCCTGCAATGCGGAAACTACTAGTACTAGAGAAAAAAATGAATAAGACCCTTATTTTGTAAGAAATTCATTACAATTTAATTTTTGCTGTGAAACATTTTTCCTAGAATCCACAGTTTTCTTGTTATTTGAGAGAAAGATCTGTAACACCCCCACCGCCCACTAAAAAAGACCTCAAACCTCACATCCCACCAGTCGGGATTTTTTGTATGCTGTTCAGGACTCTCCATCCTAGCACTATGCAAAAATTTATGACTACAAGGTATTTTCTTTCATTGACTGAACTAAGTGTAGTGACTTACGTATGATGAGTCAAAGTACCGCTTGGGTTGACACTCGATAGGAAGCTATTTTTTTTACATACATTTTACAGAGAAGTGATAAAAATCCTTACAGCTGGCAAAATTACAAGTCTTGTTCTGCATTAGCACCAACATACAAATCAAACAAAATTGGTATTATGCAAGGTGTGTTCAAAAGATAACGGGAAATTTGTAATTTTGTGTATCATTTTATTCTGATTCATAAGATTTATACACTGTTATGTTGGCAAACATGCTGGAAAGGTACTGCTTTCGGTGAATCTGCTATTTGTAAAACAAGGATTTACAAATTGTATGAGCTTTTGGTAGAAGGCCATCAAGACACTGAAAATGCCAAGTGTTCTTTATATGCCCAACACACCATCAACTGATGAAACTATGGAAAATTTGATAGAAACTATTATCAACAATTGTCAAATTACATTCACAGACACAGACATTGGCATGTCAGCTGGCTCATTGCATAAAATTTTTTCAGTTGTTCTGGGTACAAAAGTGACAGCAAACAACGACCGAGACTTACTGAATTTTGAACAATGACATTGGCAAATGCAAGTTGCTCAGCAGTTGCTATGTGAAGTCCACACCAGTGCAAAACTTTTCAAACGAGGATAAGTGTTTGGGCAAATTTTTCAGTATGATGCTCGACCATTGCAGTGGAAGCGTTCTGCATGGACAAGATAATAAAAAGCTTAACAATTGTTGTCAAATGTGATGCTTATGCTGACTGTGTTCTTCAGTATTAACAGCATAGCACACAGTGAATTCCTAGCCAAGGTTGAAAGTTCAATACAGAGTTCTAGTTACCAGTTCAATGCCCTTTCTGTGAAGCAATCTGAAAAAGGAAAAGCCTAAATTTGTGTTAAACAATTCACTGCATTACTTGTTCATGAATTTTGGCCAAAAATAATTTCGTAATGATGCCCCAGCCTCCTTATTCACTCTATGGAACTTTTTTCATTCTCAGAATTGAAAACTACCATTTTACAAGCACAGATGAGACTGAAGAAGTTTCACTGAGGCAGCTAAAAGCCACCACAAAGATCATGCCATAGAAGCATTTCAGGACTTAAAAAAAGCACTAGCATTAGTGTATAGTGTGTCATGGGGACTATTTTGAAGGAATAACACTGATGTAGATCACATGTGGGCAAGAATAAAGCCTGCAGACCGTGCCCTGGCACAACTTCCACAGCACTCAGCTTCACTGGCACATATCCCCCATCGCCACACCGTGCTGACTGAACGTGAGCAGAGGAAAACAGGAAACACACCACATTTAAATGGCAATTCTGTTGGACTTTGTTCGACTTGGTTTTGTATTGCACATTTTTCAAGAACACAAAGCATAAACCAAACACTGTTTCAGTATTATTTAAATATGAAGACATAAAATTTACTTCTAGTACAAACTGCTGGCATGTGAGCAGACTCAGACTATTTTAAAGGATTTCACATTCAAGCTGCCATGTTATCGACACTTATTTAGTCTCATAATCGTACAAAACATTCCCCCCCCCCCCCCCCCCCCCCCCCTCTCTCTCTCTCTCTCTCTCTCTCTCTCTCTCTCTCTCTCTCTCTCTCTCACACACACACACACACACACACACACACACACACACACACACACACAACCTGTTGATCTTACTGGCTTTACTATTCTGGTAGACCTCTATAGGTCTGACATTTACGGTGCAACTAAGTGAGTTCCAAAATATTCAGAACGAAGTTTCATGGTGTATCCTACAACTTCAGCTTTGGAAAAAGATCACAGACATATGCATGAGGCATATTCTATGAATTACACTTGAGCAAGACACAAGAAAACAGTGCAACAAAGTTAACCTAAAGAAGATGATCATTTAGAAATTATATACAGGAGACATTCACAACCACAACAGTGATTGACAGTTCACTTAATATTGTTAGAGATACATTTTTAGATGATACATGAACTAGGTAACTGCCCTTTATCTAAGCAAAAATAAGACATAGTAGTTCTTGAACTAAGCACTACCAATGCCCCACAGTTAGAAGAATATCAACAATGGATCATTTTCCAGCAAGATGGAGCACCCCCACCCCCACCGGGCTTTGATAGTGTGTCATTTCCTGGATGAAAGATTTCAGGATCAGTGGATTGGAAGGAACGGTCCAACACCCTGGCCACCCCACTCTCCAGACATTAGGCCCCTTGACTTTCATGTAAATAAAAATTTATCACTGTTTCACCGCTATGTGGCACCACCAACGCATGCTTCACCACCCTTTCACGGTGTAAATTTTCTACCTAGAAAGCATGATGTAGTTTTGAAATTAGTCTGGCATGACGACTGGATCAGTTACAGCATGTCTTTATGGATTTAAATACCTAGATGATCATGGTGTGTGTGTCAGCTCTCAATATGACAAAACTTTGTAATGCTTGTACTCTTGTCATGTTGCTCTCTGTACATTTTCTGTAATTTTTATTTTTATTTCCAGACTACCCAATGAAGGGTATTTCCCAAAATGCGTCAAATAAAGTCATTCAGTTTTTAACTAGTGGAATTTCATTTAGTGACCAATTCAGCAACTTTTCAGCCCTAATATTAATGAGAAGACAATGAAACGTGCTGTCTAACTGAAACAATAATGAAATGCCTTACACAGATGGCGCGGGGTGCTCGCTGGTAGTGCCAGAGTGAAATGTCCATGTTTGACTAGACTACAACGATATTTGCTCATGGCTGAAAATCCAGATAGTTGCACATTCATATAACTTAGGGCCATTTAATTGAGACTCCACTGTAAAAGTAAAGGTGTCTGGAAGGTTATAACACAAGAAATGCTAAAAGAAACAGAAGTACAACAACTTAAAGATAAAAGACAGGGCAAGTCAATGAATGATCCTCAGAAAACAGGAAATTTTATGAATGATATTTTTTCATGGCAGAGACACAAGAACTAGAATTGCCACAATCAAATGATCTTCCAATGAATGATCATGTGGCAAGTATAATGTTGTTACCATCCACAGGATACAAAGTTAGGAAAACAATACAAAAATTAACACCTGCTGCTGATTATGGGCTTAAGGAGAGACAACTGTGGTATACACAGGGCTGGACCCTCGCATATTCAGTCACCTCACTTCAGTACATGCTTCGTAGGCCGGGAATGGCCCCTGCCTCACCTTGTATATAATCACAATACTGTGTACAGCCAAGCTGCCAGCACCCGTGTGACGATATGTGGTGTATAACTTGCACCTCACACTGTTGTGGTCATAGGTCCTACTTAAATTCATGTGGTTATGTGACACCATAGATATATCCTTCGGTCAGCAGTTTGCTGTCTCACCATGTGTGGTTGCTTACTACAGGAGTTGATGCATATACCGGTTATTTTCACATGGGATTTTGTAGCTGATGTCTTTCAGGAAAGCTCAGCTACCACGTATTTAGAGAGCCTGATGATGATGATGATGATGATGATGATGATGATGATTAAGTATATCATCGAAGCCAGTTGCCAATAACTGATAATGAAACTACAGCTGACAAGAGTGATGAAAAATTTAATATTCCTTTTGGCTACTGTTCTGTCCTCTTACTTAATAATGATGGACATCCTGAAATTAGATGCAAATTTTGTCACACTTTCTGCTGCCTCAAGGCGTTGTTGAGGCGCTGCTGCTCTCTCTCTCAAGTTGTGGCAGCTGCTTTCTAGGTGGTAGTGTCATCATTTTCACAACTTTTCATTCATCGCAATTCAAACAATATTTTTCAAAATATTTGTAAATGCGTACAGAAACCTAACTTGTGAATCAATGTATCTATTAGTGGAAACTGGATCAAAAACTCTACAGCTGTTCCCGAATTAGCCTTCACATACTGATGAATGCAAGGATGAAGTTGAATTTACATGTGTATAGACATTTGTTTGTAAATGCCCACATGTGTGCAAGCACTGAACTTACATAGTTAAGAACAAAGCACTGCACGCATACTATGTAACAGGAAAAAAAGAAAACTTCTGACAATCACACTCAGACAAAACCATTTATTATTGGTTCAAATAAATTTATTATTAAATATAGTCAATTTAGAAGCAAATTGTCAATCACTGGTGCAATATGTACTTCTATTCCTGTTGGGAATGTTACTGTGTGGGTCAAATACAAGTTGGGCATCAGCTCCAAGTGCCCTCGACATAACCGTTCGAGATGAAATCTCCACATAGTTTAACTTCCCAGTTATTTTTGTAAGTCTTACCTCTTCTAACAGTTTAATGAAGTTTAAGATGCTGTCAGTGCCTGCAGAGTGACAGAATTGTTAACTTTTAAGCTTCCAATTCTATTATGCAAATACAGCACTAAAGAGCTGTTCAGTACAGAATTCACTGAGTTCTATTACCTGGGACATTAAGACTTGATACAGCATTTTGTGTACATAGCCACTGTCCTCCTTCATATTGTGCCTACAGTAGTGTGGTATTAACTAATACCCATCCAGAAGGTCCAGTCACGTTAATGTGACCCCTGTATGTTTGACATCAACAAGCAATAACCACTCACAGATGGCAGCACTAGCAGTGGAGGGTATATAAAGTGTGTCGGGGTGACACGGAAAACAAAGCAGGTGTTTATATAATGCGGAACGGGAACAAATAATCTTACATCTCCAAGGGCGTGATCAATGGCTTTCAAGGAAAGGATGGAAGCACTTCTGAAATGGCTATGACTGTAAACAGTTCATATGCCACAATAGTTAATCTATACCGTACAAGTCAAAATGGTGCTGTCCAAAACTGGTGCAGAGGAAGCTTTGGTGTGTCATGGGCCACATATGACAGGTGTGGACAATCGCTATGGAGAGGTATATGGGAGATTAGACGTGGAACTGTTGAGCAACTTCCCACCCAAATGAACCAAGGGGCTACCAACAGTGTCTTCTCATCAACCGTTCAGCAAATGTTTCTGCACACGCACATCCACAGCAAGCACTCTGTTTATGTACCCCTGCTGACGGCTGTTTCATCAGCGACGAAGGCTGGAATTTGCATGCTAATACTGCAACTGGACATCCACTGATTGGTGACAGGCAGCCATTTCAGATGAATCACATTTTATGGTTCATTAGACAGACAGCCGTTGGCACGTACAGCATGCAACATCAAAGCAGACATCCTGCAACAGCATTATGGCCTAGGGAATGTTTTTGTGACGTTTGGAAAGGCACAGTGGATCCTTGGGGACTATGTTCATCCCTCAATGCAGTTTGTTTTTCTTCGGCTTGATGGCATCTCCCAGCATGACAACACAATGTATCACACAGCTTCCAGTGAATGTGCACCGTTCGAAGAGCACCGAGACGAGTTTACGATACTCGCCTGGCCACCAAATTTCCCGAATGTAAATCGACTCGAGAATCTGTGGGACAGTCTCGACTGGGCTGTTCGTACCACGGATCCTCAACTGGGAAACCTAGCGCAGCTGGCCACAGCACTGCAGTGGGCACGGCTCCACATCCCTGTCGGTGCCTTGCAGAATCTCACAGACACTCCTCCTGCACGTCTCGCAGTGGTCCACGCTGCAAAAGGTGGTTATTCTGGCTTCTGACATGTGGGCATATTAATGTAACTGGCAGTGTACATGGATCTGTCCCATCTCTGACTTCAAGATGATGCTCTATTATGCACAGCAAATCTGTATAATACCTTTACATTTTTCAGTGTCCTATATGCATGCGATTTCATTTTCCTTATTAGCAAGCTAATTATGTTTTCATGGAACAATCAAGATGTATTATGATTTATTCTTGATATTATCCGAGCTACAGCTTTAGTTTCTCCCTTGATTATTGCAATGATGTCTACAGTTGTTATGCAGCTTTGTCTTTTGAAAACATTTCCGTTGCAGTACGGATAGTATCTCCAAGAGATTATTTTGAACATCTTACCAGCAGAATGCCATGCGAAATCTGCTTTCCTCAGCTTGCCATTTTCCGAGGGGTGGCACCACAGAGACACGTGACCAAAGAATGCAGAACCCACAGGACCTCACTGAGACTGATTCGCTAGTAAATTCTTGTAAGTAGCCACAACTCAGAGCTCACTAATGTCAACTGTATCTATTAACTTATGAACATCAGTGTGGAAGACAGCAGCGAAGAACACTGCATCGACATAGCACGATGTGGTTAACGAAGACATGTATGTGAATCGGAATTCAAGACTACTTTCTTGCTATGAAGAATATTACTCTAATTATATGTAACTTAGCACCACGTGTGCGCACGTGCAGGTGTGTGCGCTCTTTACTTTGTGTAGTTTTACTCTAGCTCAAAAAAGGATTACTCCGAAAGCTACCAAAATTTCTTTCTTTTCTATGTGCACCAGTCGATGATCAGTGCTTCTATTATTTGGTGAGTAGTCGCCTTTATTCCTCAAATATTAACTCTGTATCTGAACCTCTCAGTATTTCTACACCGGAAGTTAACCAGTTTCGATATTGCCCTATGAAGAATACTTCCTAGATTAAGGATGTTCTTTTGGTCTTGTAAGCCCTTTGACTACTACTAATTTTGACTTGCACTTTTCTGACTTCTATTGTCAGAGTCTTCCTAAACTTATTGGGTTATCCGCACATTTTTGTCTACAGTCTCCTGTAGAGTTACTCTGTTGGAAGTGTCAAGCCCAAAGCTAGCATGTTTGCTGCATCTCTTGAACTTTAAATGGTAATATTTGACAACGGTCTGGTCATCTACCTCATTCCTAATATTACTGCTGTCAACTGCTGCTCTCAGCTGTTCTAATTCTGCTTGTGCTACTGCCTGGTCAGATCAGAGTTTTACAATTTGCTGCATTTCCTCTATAATTGTAAAGCACTAAGTACAACTACAACAGCACTACAGGCTACCAACATGTCTAATAGAGCTGGCTGATTCACAAAACCCAATGTAAAAGGAAAGTGTAGGAAGTCTTCGAACTGTCTAATATTTCTCACAACTCTGCAGCAGTCTCCACACTTTTCCATTGTGGTGAGAGTCTTTTTGACAAAAAAGATTACTTAGCTCTGGACCCTCAATGAAGAATTGTGAATACAGGACTTTTTGCAATTTTGTTATGGTACCAGTACATAGCGCACAGAAGTAATGTGTATGTATAAATGTAACTGAATCACCTAAATGTTAGGTTATTAAATATTTTCCAGGAACATGATGTTTCCTGTAAGCGATTCAACTGCCACTACATCAGAGACAGATCAGATTAAGTTGCATTGACTCTACATAAATACAATCAATTGTTTCGATAAAATACAATAATGCAATTTGTTATTTTTATCCTCTAAATTGATGAAAATCCCTCAACTTCTCTACATAAACAGAAAACGTTAGCTACTGTTTACAACAATGTTCTAGTAACTAACCTCCCTGTCCTTTGAAATTAAGCTGATCATTATTTGACATAATAACTGTTAATACACTCATGTCAACACTTCAGCTGCACATGCTTTAATACTAAACTTCCAATTAACCATAACTTCTGCAGTGTCATTAACACATAAAAAATTGGCAGCACTTTCCATTTTTAACTATGTGTACAGCACCAGTGTTACTGAAAGTTCAAGAAATCACATTCTTTGAAAGCTAACTAGAGCCAATATGGGAAACCAAATCCAGAGAACCAGAACTCTTTAGTACTCAATCACTTTAAGCAGTATATACATTACGCATTTAGTTTTGTTCTTGCCAGCATACACAGCCTTAAACACCACATGAAGACTGGTTACTGGTTAAATTATACCAGTAATTCATTAAACCTTTGTTGCCTCCCATGCATGTCATACCCAGGAATAGGTTAACACAATATCTGACTACATACTACTGGAAAGAGCAGTGGCACAGCTTTCAACAAATGGACCACTGGAGGTAGGGGCACAACATGAACAGGAAAGTTCAGTGCAGTTTGGCTACCAGTGTGCGACCGGCACAGGTGGTTGCGAAAACTGTGTGTCGATTTGGGACTGCCAATAACACGCAACTCAGAAACCAGTTTGAAGCGATGGAAGTTGTCCAAACATAGAACATCCAAAGAGCTACTCCAAGAAAGACAGTGAAATGTAACTGGGTCAGTTCCAAGACATTGAATGATGTGTGATGTGTAGCTTCATACAGTACTGGGGAGTGGCTGTCAGATTGTCACAGTCGTGTGCTTAACAGTGTTACCCGGAAATGTCATGTGACCACACAACCCGGGATGAACACTGCGCACAGGCGGTACCACATGCTATTGATTCGTGACACCTCTAGGGTCTGTTGCAATATGTGTGAATACACCATTGTATCACACTGATGTTTGACCAATCATCTCTACACACCGGAAGCAGCTACTAGGGTAGCAGAGTACGTGTGGCGTGCACACGGGGGTTTTTTAGGTTAGAGGGACCCCCCCTTGGGCGAAACGATAAAATACCTGACGGCTTACCAGAGAGGACATTATCATCGTTGATAAAGAACGTGCGTCCTCAGAGACCAAAAACAGGAAAAGTTAACGTAATATTGGTAAACTGCAGGAGTATCCAGGGCAAGGTTCCTGAATTAGTATCTCTTATTGAAGGAAATAGTGCGCATATAGTATTAGGAACGGAAAGTTGGTTAAAACCGGAAGTGAACAGTAACGAAATCCTAGATACAGAATGGAATATATACCGCAAGGATAGGATAAACGCCAACGGTGGAGGAGTATTTATAGCAGTAAAGAATTCAATAATATCCAGTGAAGTTATTAGCGAATGCGAATGTGAAATAATCTGGGTTAAGTTAAGTATCAAAGGTGGGTCAGATATGATAGTCGGATGCTTCTATAGACCACCTGCATCAGCAACCGTAGTAGTTGAGCGCCTCAGAGAGAACCTGCAGAACGTCGTGAAGAAGTTTCGTGATCATACTATTGTAATAGGGGGAGACTTCAATCTACCAGGTATAGAATGGGATAGTCACACAATCAGAACTGGAGCCAGGGACAGAGACTCTTGTGACATTATCCTGACTGCCTTGTCCGAGAATTACTTCGAGCAGATAGTTAGAGAACCAACTCGTGAAGCTAACGTTTTAGACCTCATAGCAACAAATAGACCGGAACTTTTCGACTCCGTGAATGTAGAAGAGGGTATCAGTGATCATAAGTCAGTGGTTGCATCAATGACTACAAGTGTAATAAGAAATGCCAAGAAAGGAAGGAAAATATATTTGCTTAACAAGAGTGATAGGGCACAAATCGCAGAATATCTGAGTGACCACCATCAAACGTTCATTTCTGAGGAAGAGGATGTGGAACAAAAATGGAAAAAATTCAGAAACATCGTCCAGTACGCCTTAGATAAGTTCGTACCGACTAAGGTCCAAAGCGAGGGGAAAGATCCACCGTGGTATAACAATCATGTACGAAAGGTACTACGGAAACAAAGAAAGCTTCATCATAGGTTTAAGAGTAGTCGAATCATAGCTGATAAGGAAAAGCTGAACGAAGCGAAAAAGAGCATAAAGAGAGCAATGAGAGAAGCATTCAACGAATTCGAACATAAAACATTGGCAAACAATCTAAACAAGAACCCTAAAAAGTTTTGGTCATATGTAAAATTGGTAAGCGGATCTAAATCCCCTACTCAGTCACTCGTTGACCACGATGGCACCAAAACAGAGGACGACCGAAGAAAGGCAGAAATACTGAATTCAGTGTTCCGAAACTGTTTCACTGCTGAAAATCGTAACACGGTCCCTGACTTCAGCCGTCGCACGGACGCCAAAATGGAAAATATTGAAATAAACGATATCGGAATTGAAAAACAACTGCTATCACTTAGTAGCGGAAAAGCATCCGGACCAGACGAGATACCCTTAAGATTCTACAGTGATTATGCTAAAGAACTTGCCCCCTTTCTATCAGCAATTTATCGTAGATCGCTGGAAGAATGTAAAGTACCTAGCGACTGGAAGAAAGCGCAGGTCGTTCCCATTTTCAAGAAGGGTCATAAATCAGATGCGAATAATTATAGGCCTATTTCGCTTACGTCAATCTGTTGTAGAATAATGGAACATGTTTTGTGTTCTCGTATTATGACGTTCTTAGATAATACAAATCTCCTTCATCATAACCAACATGGATTCCGCAAACAGAGGTCATGTGAAACTCAGCTCGCCCTATTTGCCCAAGAAATTCACAGTGCCGTAGACACTGGCGAGCAGATTGATGCCGTATTCCTGGACTTCAGGAAGGCATTTGATACGGTTCCGCACTTACGTTTAGTGAAAAAAATACGAGCTTACGGAATATCGGACCAGGTTTGTGATTGGATTCAGGATTTCCTAGAAGAAAGAACACAACATGTCATTCTTAACGGTTCAAAATCTGCAGATGTAGAGGTAATTTCGGGAGTACCGCAGGGAAGCGTGATAGGACCTTTATTGTTTACAATATACATAAATGACTTAGTTGACAACATCGGTAGCTCCGTGAGGCTATTTGCAGATGACACGGTTGTCTACAAGAAAGTAGCAACATCAGAAGACTCGTACGCACTCCAGGAGGACCTGCAGAGGATTAATGCATGGTGCGACAGCTGGCAGCTTTCCCTAAACGTAGATAAATGTAATATAATGCGCATACATAGGGGCAGAAATCCATTCCAGTACGATTATGCCATAGGTGGTAAATCATTGGAAGCGGTAACGACCGTAAAATACTTAGGAGTTACTATCCGGAGCGATCTGAAGTGGAATGATCACATAAAACAAATAGTGGGAAAAGCAGGCGCCAGGTTGAGATTCATAGGAAGAATTCTAAGAAAATGTGACTCATCGACGAAAGAAGTAGCTTACAAAACGCTTGTTCGTCCGATTCTTGAGTATTGCTCATCAGTATGGGACCCTTACCAGGTTGGATTAATAGAAGAGATAGACATGATCCAGCGAAAAGCAGCGCGATTCGTCATGGGGACATTTAGTCAGCGCGAGAGCGTTACGGAGATGCTGAACAAGCTCCAGTGGCGGACACTTCAAGAAAGGCGTTATGCAATACGGAGAGGTTTATTATCGAAATTACGAGAGAGCACATTCCGGGAAGAGATGGGCAACATATTACTACCGCCCACATATATCTCGCGTAATGATCACAACGAAAAGATCCGAGAAATTAGAGCAAATACGGAGACTTACAAGCAGTCGTTCTTCCCACGCACAATTCGTGAATGGAACAGGGAAGGGGGGATCAGATAGTGGTACAATAAGTACCCTCCGCCACACACCGTAAGGTGGCTCGCGGAGTATAGATGTAGATGTAGATGTAGAAATCTCTGAAGCGCGCCAATACCACTGCAGAAAATGAACATACCTTCCTCAAGATGTAGAGCGTCATCGACCAGCCATGCCAGCCTGCACTCCGAGGCCAGCTTAACGAGTGGACACGCAGCATTGCCGACAAGAACGGCTTCGTACAACTGAAGAAGACGGCACAGACCGTACTGTCATCTGCATCACTGGCAGTGGACACTGCCAATATGTTCAACGCACCGCCAACATGTTCAACGAAAACGGCGTCACTTATGATTGGTTTTAATCGTGAATATGTGATCAACCATGATCGAACAGGATGCGAGTAACGGGTGAACATTCGACGCACGTTATCGCATAAGGGAAAAAAATTAACCTTTGTCGCAGTTGGTAGTAAAAACAAACTAACACATTCGTACACGGCGCAGTATGCCATCACAGCCTCTGGTAAAGTGTTGCCTAAGGTTTACCTGTGTTTACAAGAAACGAATGTTACGTTGGGTCCTCGGGTTATAGAACAGGTCAATCGTTTAACTTACTCGTTGAAAAATGTTTACATTACCTTCTCCAAATCCGGGACTGACAATCAGATTTATGGAACATTTCTTGAGAATGTTTTAAAATCATACGATTCTGTCAAGTTTTGTCTAATATTGGATTCCTGTAGTGGACAAATTAGTACTAAAATATATGACAGAATGTTTATAGATGGCGATGGTCAGCCGACGTGCACAGTAAAAGTAATACCGCCAAACTGCACACCTGTGTGCCAGCCGTGTGGTGTTTATTTCTATCGCCAGGTTAGGAACTTTATTTCCAGGCTTCAGAATTGCAGTGTGCTTCTGGAAACCCAACGGGAATTGCACAACCGCACGGATGCAATAACTATTCACAGCATAATTCGTAACCTACTTTCAGTCCCGATTTTTCAGGCAATAATACCGTATGCTTGGTACGCATCAAAATTAATTCCCGAAAAAGACGTATTTTTAAATGTAAACCAAGTTTGTTTTCCGCCGACTCTTCGGGAGGAACAGTGTAGCTGTCGAAAGATTGCATTCATTAGATGTTCTTGGTGCCGTGAGTATCTGTTTCGAATGTTTACATGTCAAGTACCGTCCATCTAGCTGTTCGAAGAAAAGTGAGGACACGTAACAGCGACTGGAACAGCCATTGTAAAGTGATCTGGAGTAACATTTTAGTTGTTTACTATCCCAAGAGGTTTGAGAAATTTATTTGCCTATCTTATTATCATCATTCCTTATTTATTTACTTATCTTATTAACCTACCTATCCATATCAATTGAGATATGGAAAAATAGAAACGAAAAAGGGAACAGCCGGTAGGGTTCTCCGATTCCCAGCCAGTTACCTTAGCCGTTGCGCTATCGGTGCTGTCGGCGAAAAGCGTTTACGTGTGGGTACAGAAGTGGCAGTTGTAAAAGTTTCTTACCTCGATTTCTGGAAAAGTATGCGTATTCGGACCCCATATCTGATTATAAAAAATGCTCTATTTACAATTATCTATCAATTACGCAAATTTGGAGCCGATTGCTCGTTATAACCTTTAGGGGTGATTTTCTCAAAAACTTGGGGTGCTGACCCAAAATATCTTATATTCCTTCGTTTTAGATTGTACACAAGCGGCCTGCCAAATTTGAGCCTAATCGCTTGGCCGTGTCTGGGGCCTTCCCCTTGACAGACTCATATCTCGCTGACAGGAGTTTCAACACCGACGTGAAGGGAAAACAATCGACACAACATGGTATCCAGGCAGGAGTACCCCAAGGAAGCATCCTATGTCCCTTACTGTTTAACCTCTATATTAACGACCTCCCAGCTACATACTACACGACGGTGGCAATCTACGCGGATGACACCGCCATCCTTGCGCAAGATTGGAAGCCGTCTAACATTAATTCACGACTACACACTGGACTCAGAGTGGCTGAGCCTTGGCTGGTGAAATGGCGTTTAGAGTGAACGTCGACATGTGCGAGGCCGTTCTGTTCACCAGAAGACCGAAGCAACTGCGCAAACATCAGCACTGTAATCCAATAACACTACACACACGACCAATACATTTCCGCGAGAAGATCAAATACCTCGGTGTCTGGCTGGACAGGAAGCTACTCTGGGGGGAGCACATTCAACACGTCACCAACAAAGCAAACGCGAGGCTCAAACAGCTCTACCCTATGCTTAACAGGTGTAGCACACTGAATAGGAGGGTGTCTAGGTCCATGTACATGACACTTATTCGACCCCTGATGACGTACGCAGCCCCTGTCTGGGGATACGCTGCGCCCACTCGCCTGCGCCGTCTGCAGCTCATACAGAACAAACTACTCAAAATCATAAGCAACGCTCCGCGCTACACGCGCATCACGGACCTTCACCGGGAATACCGGCTAGATACCATCTTGCAGGTATTCCAAAAACTCTCCACACGACTGCACAATAACACGAGACACTCGCACAACCCGTTTATCCTTTCTCTGGGTAACTACGACCACAACCATAGATGGAAACGTAATAGACCAAAGACACTACTGGCACGGAACTAAACATCCATGGTCCATAGCATGCTAACACGACAGTACTGGCGAGCCCCTGCAACACAACTACTACTGGTAACCCCAGATGCCCGACCCGCCGAAGAACAGGCAACCGCAGGGAAACCGTACTGTACACAGCACACAAACCAACCACACACCCCCCCTACACCGTCTTGAGCCGATCTATGACCGATCGCCCACTAATGTACAACGACCTTGAGCTGTTGCAGGGACGCAGCAACTGCAGCAAGCCCCGCAACGAGTTCCAACAACGACGAAGGTAACGATGCACGATACCTCGCACTAACGTAACCACACCTTGCATGTACTGTCGCAGACAGCAAGCCGCTACTGGCCTTACTACACATCCTACTGTCGCAGAGGTTTTTCCCTTGGCGCTTGCCTTGGCACTTTCTTTCCTCTGCCCTTACAACAGCTATCTTTCGATCGCTTTCGTCCACTTTCTATCTCCTGATGGACCATGTTAATGAGTAATCTTACCCAGACGCACGGATAACATCACAGCCCGCATCCTGTGACTCCTGATTCAAAAACATGTTATACGGAGGTGACAGTAGAACTTTTGGTTTGGTCACCACGCTGGTGTGGGCGTGGAGGGGTGCCATCCTTAGCGCGGTACGACGGTTTCCTGCAGCTACTCAGTCAGTGGACAAGCTGAAGGCTGCAGGAGACGACCTGGTGCGACTACGAGTCGCAAACTCAGCCGATTACCGGTCTGTGACGGCGGAGGCATCAGCTCGAGAAGTCAGCTGTACTCGCACGCCTCACAACCGGAGAAGCTGCTGAAGATCGTCTTCAAGGGCTCCCCGAAGGCGGCCAGCCCGGAATACCTCAGGAAGAAGCTGACAGACAGAGATTTTAGCTTGCGCAACGTGACGCGCGTAAAATCCCATGTCTCACACCGAGAGACTCCGTCGCTGTTGGCCATCGCTGCCGACACGCCTGAGAACAGGGAACTGTTCTGGCTGAAGTGGGTGGCCAACACCAAAGTCACGGTGGAGTCTCTCAAACAGAAGAAGGGCACGGTGCAGTGTTTCCGCTGCCAAAGGATGGGGCATGTGGCCTGCCACTGCTCCCTTCCGGAGGTGTGTGTGAAACGAGCGGAGAACCACGCCAGCGCGCACTGCCCATACTCCAAGAAGCGCACGCGCAAATGCGCTAACTGCGGCGGACAGCACGTGGCAAGCTACCCAGGCTGCGATGTTATCATTGCAGCCGTAGCCCGCCAACGTGGCAAGCTACCGCCAGCAAAGCCGTCGGCAGGCCGGTCCCTCCGCCGTCCGAGCCCTGGCGCGCAGCATGCCAGTAGTGAGACGACGTCGGCCACCGGAATCACCGCCGGTGCCCAACCAGCTGATACCACGAGAAGGAGGCGCATCCGCGCCACCAAACGTGCCCGAGAGGGCACGCCAGACGAGCAGCGCGCAATCCCGCCTGGAGGGAAGGCACGCCACGGAAACGAAGAAGCAGATGCGGTCAGCGGACAGAGCGGCAACGCTCCGACCGTTTCCCGCGCTCCCGCAGCACCCAGCCGCCGCGCAGCACCCGCTGCCGTCATCACCTCGCTCTCTGTAGTACTCAAACAGGTTACACACCTGGCAGAGATGCTGCAGAAAGCATCTGAGGTGCTGCTGACAACACTAGCTGCGTCGTTTGCAGCCCAGACGACCGACTAAGGTGCTCCTTGTGCCGCCCGCGCCGGGAGTACAAGAAGACTGGGCCTTGCAGAAGGCCCACATCTGCTGGCTGCATCAACCAGCAATGAAGCGGAAATACTGAAAAGGGCAACACAGACGACACTACCCCAAAAAGAAGGTTCTCTAGAAGATTACACGGAAGAGTAGGGGAGGCGGAGCAGCACTGCTGCTGATACTCCACCACAACCAGCGGGTGAACAGAGGACTCCTGAAGAAGACGCTCACTTGGCCGGCAGAGCGCAGTCGGCCTGGGGCCGCCCGGCTGAGTAGCAGTCAAGGGTTGAGCATCGCTCCTCTCACTCGCGCACTGTCAACCATAGGCCCCTGCTTGTACAGGTGACACACCATGGGTATCTTCGGCTTTGCTTTTATAAAAGCATCGGCGGGAACTCAGTTAAGGTCTGCAGTAAGGAATTACGGCGGGCAGGATATTTTTTGGCGACGCCCGACAGCAGAATTGTCGTGTTTTCTTTTCGAATTGCGGGATGTCGAGCTCCAGTGGTGCCTTGGGGTCGAAGCGGTCCACCGCTGTCGACAAGGGGCGCGTCTTTGTTGCCGCGTGCCGCGTCTCTGGCGATCTCTAGCACTTCAGCTGTCCCAGAGCTAGGTAATTGACTTCTCCACTATTTTGATAACCACCCGGTAGTGCAGGTGGTCTGAACAGATGAGCCAACCCATTTTCCTTTCTACTCTCGCTGCATGCCAGACAAACTTGACATCTATCTCATAAAAGACATTTATCTGCACACTACTACAGAAGTAATAAATACCCTAAACTCCGATCATAACCCAGTTATTCTGAGGTTTGAGGGGGGCCAAACTCTGTCCAACGCAAGACCCACCACCACTTTCTATACCAACTGGGACAGGTACAGCGACATGATAATACAGCACATCCCAGATCACTCACCTGAAATGACATCGACGGAGGAAGTAGATCAGGTCATCGCAGAACCAGTAAACAACATTAAACAATGCAAGAAGGCCACAACTATCAATATCACACACTACTCGGGGAGAAACGCTCTACCTCCCGATCTTGCCCAGCTAATTGCAGATAAAAACCGCATCCCTAATCACTGGCAAACATACCGTGATCCACAGGATAGGAGACTAATGTACCAGATAGCCAGGGAGGTGAAAGTCAGATTGACACTGCTCAGATGCCCTTGATGGGTACGAAGCCTACAGGAGGCTGAGCAAAACCCAGAGAAATTCTGGAGGTAAACAAAAATCAGGCAGCAACCCCAAAGCTCGAACAAGCCACTTCACGGCCAAAACTGGCTAGTTTACACCCCAGCACACAAGGCGGCCACCATGGCAAACATGTTCGAACTCCAGTTCCAAGAAAATATCATCGATGGCCAGAGCCGACACAAACTTCGAGATAGTCAGCGAACATGCAGTTACTATTCTAATCAGTCGAATCGGCAATGCAAAAGCCCCTGGCCCTGACCGCATTAATGTTCCTCTCCTCAAAAACCTTCCCCAACCCGCAATTTCACACCTCACAGCAATCAAACAACTGTCTATCCCTTCAGCACTTCCATTCAGCCTGGAAGGTTGCAAAAGTCATCCCTATTCCTAAACCAAATAAAAAATCACCTCTTTCCCCAAAACCATAGCCCTATCTCCTTGCTTAACCACATATCCGAACTCTTAGAAATTCTAGTCCAACAGCCCCTGCAACACTTCCTGGTCACCAACGACATCATTACCCCCGAACAGTTCAGATTTCGTGCTGGTCATAGCACCACACAGCAAGCCATTTGACTGGTGGAGCACATCTGCACAGAAAGAAGACAGGGTAACAGCACTGCGGCCATTTTCTTGGACATTGAGAAGGCGTTCGATCGTGTTTGACGTAACGGACTACTTTACAAAATCTCCAAACTAAAATGCCCTATCGACCTGCTAAGGATGATAAAATCCTTTCTAACAAACAGAAAATTCTACTCTACCATCCAAAGCTCTGACAATGAGCTCAAACCCATTGAAGCACGTGTCCAACAGGGATCTGTGCTTGGCCCCCTCCTATACCTCCTCTACACAAACAATCCGCCGAAAGAGTCTGGCAGCAACACAAATGACACTGTGCTCTACAATAGTGGCAGGAATATTTATTACCTCGCCCACAGTCTGAAACGCCACCTCAACAAGGTCACCAAATGGTGCAACTTGTGGAAGATAAGGATAAACCTTTATAAATGCCACACCATACTATTCTACCACAAAATCAGAAAGTCAATAATAAACATCAAGTACAATGACCAAGAACTACCCTGAAAAGAATCCAGCTCATATGTGGGCCTAAAAATTGATAAAATCTTAAATTCATACGACATCAAAGAAGCCAGGAACAAAGGCTCCACCCAGCTCTTTCAACACTACCCTCTTAAAAGGCAGAGGCTTAACAATCAAAGGTAAGTTGATGATCTGGAAGACAATCATTCTGCCTGCCATCCTCTATACAATACAAAACCCTCCGTATCATTGCCGACGCCCCCTGGTTCACCAGCAATGAGGAGATCAGGGCAATGTTAGAGCAACCTTCCTTCTACCAACCCATTCAGAACAAATCCACACAATTATATGATGCCACGCAAACCTCACCTTATCCACTCAAATTCCTTATGCAAGGACGCAAACCCTGACTACAGGACCCCTAAATCAACTATCGACCGCCAATTCCGACATTAATCTAAAACCTATTTCATTACCATCAACCTAACTTCAACTAATGTATCAAAGCTCACATACCATGCCGGCCTACCACAAAATCTATTATGCCCTGGAGCAGAATACCCCAAGACATTATGAAACAAAAGCCAGTCCAAACCCCTATGAAACATTACGCAAGACAGAGCGTCACTAAGGGCGCTGGCTCTCCCGAAGAAAATTTGGTGAAAATCCAACCAATTTGAGTCACGTCCATGGCGTACCACTCAAGTTAGCGATGCCGAGCGAGACGGACGCACGCGCCAAGCGCTCCGCTCCCGAGCCCGCTAACATGCATATAACTGCTCCAGCGCACAGGGCCACATCCCTGCACACTACACGTCGACAGGAGTGTTAACAACCGTGTACATGTTTTACGCGTCACCCGCGTACGTGAGTCAGCGCTTTCGATTATGCGTGAGTGTTGTGATTCGAAGCAGCAGCCAATGGAGACACCAGTGGACGTCTCCACTTCACAGCAAGACAGTGACTAATTTCTCCAGCTCCTTATAGGGCTGTTGCCACATGCAGCCACCCCCCCCCCCCCCTCAGCGACGACACCGAGAATGAGGAGATGCAGACTGAGCAGACACAGGCGAACTCCCAAGCTACATCATCATGATCCTTGAGAAATAGGCAGAAATCTGACGACGAAGCCTCAGCCCCAGATGTGCGCAAACTCCACAAGGATAACACGCCAAACAACCAAACAACCAAAAAACCGAGACAAAAATGCGCCACCGTGCACGTGCCCCAAAGGTGGACAATGACAGCTTCACAACAGCAACGAAGACCGCAAAAGCCAGACAATGCCGACGGCAGCACCTGTAGGCACAATGAACAGCTACGACGCACTCAGCGACTCTGAAGACAAGGACTTGACGCGGCCCCTCCGCAACAGCGACACACGCCGCCGCCGCCGCTCGTGATTAAGTTCAAAGGACACTTTTGCGAGTTTCAGAACGCTCTTAACCTGCTGATAGGCAAGGACAATTACAGTGTTAATGTGTCAGGCGAAGACCTACACAAAGTGAAGGTTAAAACCACTGAACACTACGTAAAAGTGAGTGAAGAGTGCACTAGGCATGGCTGGAACTTTTAGACATTCAGCACCAATAAGTAGTCCATTAAGGTAGTCTCTTAAGATTCCACGCAGCATGAAACCTGAAGAGGTTAAGGAAGACCTAGAGCAGATGGAATACTGCGTCGAGGAGGTAATCAAAATGAAACCTCAACGCACCAAAGGACATAACCCAGTATTCCTAGTGATCACAAACAATAATGCACAAAACAAAAATCCTTTTCGAGAAGTTCGTGTCTTAGGCCGTTAGGCTGTTCTGCGGTCAAGGGACCCGTTACGCTCCATGGCGTGCAGTGGTTAGCGGTATCCCGGGCCCGCTCTGTGTAAGGAAAGCGCAAACGTACAGAATTGCCTAAGTATAGGCTTCCCTATCTGAATCTTGATAACATCGAGTGGATGTCCCGCCGAGGCGGACCCACGTAGCTCAACCTCTGACAGTGTTCCTCACAGAGTGCAATCTCACGACAGTTCATTTCCATCAACATCACATTCACTTACTCCAGTTCATCCTTCCCCATCACCACCTTCGTCATACACTAGCTCTGACTCTGACCATCTTGTCATAGCCACAGACTCGGGCTCGGTCTCCTCATTGACTGACCCTGAAGTCAGACGTAGCAAAAGGCTACGTAAGATTAATTCTGGGCAGACCCCGCAACCTGCAGCTGCGGAGAAACATCGGGCGCCCCAAAATCAGAGTGTGGTTTCAAATGTACAAGACACAAAAGAACGACAATCACCACCAGACCAGCAGACGCAACAAACAGGCGGACGACACTACAATGACCGCTGATGCATCCAAAAAACAAATTGAAGACATCGGGACGGTGCAAGGTGCTCAAACCAAAACGGTAGCCCCGGCAATGACCCAAACTCAGCGCCAGCCCACAGGCAGAAGGTTGCCCCCAGTAACAGTTTTCGAGACCAAAGGGTACACTACCCTCATCAGATAAATACAAGGGAAGTTGAAAGGTGCCCTAAGCACAGCCTACAAGGGTGATAGCATTGTCTATCAAGCAACAAATCCAGAAGACTTTCACTTCCTCAAGGAAGAATTTCGAAAACTGAAGATGGAATTCTTTGCGACCCGAAAGGGATGCTCAAGGTTGTCATTAAAAAGCTCACACTGTACTGGACCACCGACGATGTCAAAAACGCCCTAACTGAGAAAGGGTTTCAAGTGCAGGACCTGTTTCAATAAAAGAAACTGCAGACCATAACAAATGAACACGGCCAAACAGTCTCGGCTCCCAGAAGAAAGACGGCCAATTTTCACGTAAACCTCCCGAACACTGCGGAGGCCCGCAAAATATTCAAGGTAACACAGCTACTACATGAAGGTCACGGTGGAGCTGTACAAAAGACCTAACAGACAGAGACAATGCTACCTGTGTCGGCACTTTGAGCACAGGGCGTCCCAGTGCGAATTGAGATGCCGCTGCGTGAAATGCGCCAGGCCACATCTTCCTGGGGCCTGCACTAAAAATCCTCATACGCCAGCAACGTGCGCAAACTGCGGGGCGACCATCCAGCCTCCTTCAGGGGCTGTCCAGAGCGAACTCAGATCCTCCAGGCCTGGGAACGAAGGCGCGCACCCCCAACCAACACGCCGTGAACAGCAGCGGCAACGAAACCGCCCCTACCACCACTCGCGGAGACATCACACTTCCCCCCCTCTGCCGACACAAAAACAGGTGGGAGCAAACACGGTAGAAACTCCCCCACCACAAAAGGAAGCGGCTGCAGCCTGTTCCCCACAACCGGAGCGATCTTCGCCCAAGCACAGCCCACGCTCGCCCAAGTAGTAAGAACAGGGCGCACCCCACCAAACTCCCCAAAACCAAAGCCCCAAAGGCCACCCACAATGCCAGAACAAATAACTGGCAAAATCTCGCCCTCCCAGGTAACTCCACCTCCACCGCTAGCCTCACCTCCCCCCACCACCTGCCCTGTAAGACAAGTGCGACACCTCTCCCCTCAACTTCAACAGTGACAGAGGCTGCCTTTCCACCACTCACTCATTCAATGGCTACTGCCATAGAACCCCCAACTGCTCCTGCAGTGAAAACTGAAATCAGCATCGCCAGTGACAACACCACTGCTCAGGAAAGTACCACAGAGAACTCCCTGGAGCAACCACTTCAAATTTTAACACAAATCTGGCAGTTCGTCAAAAACCTTCTTCCACCAAATTTTGTTGCCAAAATCTCACAAATTTTCAATCAGTTCTTAGCAGCCCCAGATCTCCCCAGTAAAATCACACTAATAATCACAAACATCTTGCCCCTGCTCCAAATTGGCAAATGAAAATCAGCATAACACTATCGCAATCTGGAACGCTGATGGTGTTTTGACCGATTTGAGCTCGAAATGTTCCTCGACGACCATGGGATGGATGTGGCACTCCTAAACGAGACCCATCTAACCCCTGTTCAGAGATTCCGAGTTCGAAATTATGTGCAGACCAGATATGACCGCTGTAACAGACCAGGTGGCGGTACGGCCATTCTCATCAACAGGCGAATATGCCATAGAGTAATACAGACGCCACCACTCTTAAAAACAGAGGCAACTGCAGTCGACGTTATTCTAAACAACCACCCCACACTTCTGGTGGCAGCATACCACCCACCCAGAGCCAGACAGTTTCCCAGTGACCTGGACAATCTTTTGAACACAAACCACAGAACCATAATAGGAGAGGACCTGAATGCCAAGCACAGGGCATGGGGTTGCCATACCACTAACGAAAGTGGCAACAAGCTATTGAGATACCTCGATAACCACCCAGCAGTACGGGTTGTTTCAACTGATGAGCCTACTCATTTTCCTTACGATTCCACGTGCCTACCTGACAAATTAGGCATCTTCCTCTTGAAAAACGTTAATCTCAATACAACAGCAGAAGTAATCAACAGCTTAAATTCACACCATAGCCCTGTTATTCTTAGATTTGACTGTGACCAAGACATTCCAAGTAATAGAATAAACACGACTTACAACACAAACTGGGCGAGGTACAAGGAACTGGTCCCTCTGCATATACCTGACCAGGCTTCAGACGTGCAGACCCCAGAAGAAATAGACCAGGCAATAACAGAATTCGCTCAAACCATAAAGGCATGTGGGGAAGCATCAACCATTAAAATAACTAACAATAGCGGACAGAGCAACCTGCCCCCCAGACCTTGCTCAACTAATTGCGGATAAGAACGGGACACGCAAGAGATTGCAAACTTATCGCGACCCACAGGACAGGAGACGCACGTGGAGGATCGCCAGGGAAATCCAGACCAGACTAAAACTGCTAAGATGTGCTAGGTGGGAGCAAACCCTGCAAATGGCAGAACAAAAATCCGCAAAAATTCTGGGGAATTATCAGACCCAGGCGGCAACCCCAAAAATCCACCAGACCACTTCATGGGCAAAAAGGTTTAGTTAACAAACCCACAGGACAAAGCAACCGCCATGGCAAACACGCTCAAACTGCAGTTCCAGTAAAATACAATCGATGACGAGGACAAAGCAGATGCACTGGAGCGCAGAGTTGAGCGTCACCTACATCGAAAACTTCGGGACAGACCCATTACCACTTTGTGCCAACCAGCAAGCGTGCAGAGTCTGTTCGCATCAGGCGAATCAGCACTGCAAAAGCCCCGGTCCTGACAACATCAAATCCCCCTTTCCTAAAAACCTTCCTCAACCTGCTATCTCTCACCTCACAGCCATCCTAAACAGTTGCCTCTCCACATATTTCCCTTCAGCCTGGAAGGTTGCAAAAGTAATTTCTATTCCAAAGCCCAATAAAGATCAGCTATTTCCACAGAACCACCGGCCTATATCTACTATGTCATCTTTCCAAACTTCTCGAAATTCTTATACAAAACTCCTTACTCCAATTTCTACCCACAAACATCATCATCCCCGAACAACTCTGTTTTTGTGCTGGACATAGCACTGTACAGCAAGCCATTCGCCTGGTGGAACACGTCTGCACGGAGAAGAGCCAGGCCAACAGCACCGCGGCTATTTTCCTGGATATTGAAAAAGCTTCTGATCATGTTTGGCATGACTGTTTGCTATACAAGATATCCAAACTGAAGTGCTCTCTCCACCTGCTGAAAATCATTCAGTCCTTCCTCTCCAACAGGAAATTCTACTCGTACACACAGAAGGCAAATAGTGGCATGAAACATAGAAGCAGGTGTCCCACAGGTACTTGTGCTTGGCCCTTCCTATAACTTCTGTACACCAATGACATCCCAAAAGAGCCGGGCGGCAATACAGCCTTATACATAGACGATGCTGCACTCTATCACAGTGGCAGGAACATTAATTATCTAGCTTACAGCCTCCAACGACAACCTCAACAAGCTAACCAACTGGTGCAACATCTGGAAAGTAAAAATAAATGCTGACAAATGTCAAACAATTCTATTCTCTCACAAAATCAAAAAACACATAATGAACATCACTTACAATGAACAGCCACTATCATGGAAGAATGTAATCACATACCTAGGACTAAAGTTAGACAAAAACCTTACATTCAAGCACCACGTCAGAGAGGCTAGGAACAAAAGCTCAGCCCGGCTCTACCAACTATACCAGTTATTAAAGGGAAGGGGATTGTCCATACCGGCAAAGTTCAGAATATGGGAAACAATCATACTGCCTGTCATCCTCTACAGCACTGACAAGGGAATGGTCAGACTTGTCACGCCGAAACATGTATTGCTTTTTTTAGCACTTATTTAACTGTGCAAAAGGTCTGTATGCAAAATTGTAGCTGCTGACATGAACTAAAAAAAAAAATCACGAACGTGGCTGTGTTTCCTGCTTGGCACTTGAAGTGACAGCTGGCCACCCCTGGAAATTGTGAGTCGCAAGCGTTATGCACATGGTCGGGAAGTGCGGCCGTCTTATCGCGGTGTTCACTAAAGAGGAATATCGCTGCACGGTTTTGTTGGAAAGGGGAAATGAATATTCATTTCTGCGGCATGCACGTCCTTTTAATTTCTGGTACGTATTTCAAAACATACTATCCTGAAACTGGTTAGAGACGTGAAAGATGTTCTGTACATGTTCATCTATACTCCGCAAGCCACTTTACAGTGAACATTCAATCTCCCCTCACAGGTGATGGCGAACCCTGTAAATGTTTTGCTGCTTGCCATGGAGATATACCACAGATGCCAAATGAAGCAATCAACAGAAATCACGCGTTAAGACTGTTGTGCGACGGCTGTTAAACTTCTAGACGAGCACGTAAAGGCTAGAAACAACTGAAACACTCAATATTGCAGACTGTGAATCTACAGACGGCGAAGACACCGACGAAAGTTGCACTCATGAAGACTCTTCGAGTGATAGTGCCACGTACCATCACCAATTACCTCCGAAAGTAACACCAGCAACTACAATTACCTTATCAGACAAAAGTGGTGACATATTGGTTGAACGAAAAGTGGTAAGAAATGCCTAACTCACACTGTAAACTTTCCAACTAGGATCACTAAAACTTCAAGGACAGCCACTGATAACATTTTCATAGACAAATCAAAGGAACAAAATCATATCATAAAACCTGCAATAAATGGACTATCAGATCATGACATGCAGCTCCTTGTTTTAGATGTAAATTCTAAGCAGATTATCAAGACTGCTAAATGAGTACAGGAGAGTACCGTATTTACTCGAAACTAAGCCGAACTTTTTTTCCAGTTTTTGTAATCCAAAAATCCGCCTGCGGCTTAGAATCGAGCGCAAAGTAAGTGGAAGTTCTGAAAAATGTCGATAGGTGCCACCACAACTAACTTCTGCCATCGAATATATGTAGCGCTACGCATGCTTTGCAGGCACAAAGATAAATAGTGGGGCCAAACCCTCTGCCTCAAGTTTCGACCACTGCATATTCATAAATTATCCAACGAAGTAAATACAAATTCCGTATTGTCCATCTTCGAATGTAGCAACATTTCAGTGTGCTACGAAAATCCGACTGGCAAGACTGTTAGCGATGTTTGTCAATATGGCCAACTCTACGTTCTGAATTTTTTCCTACCTGTGAGAAGAGATGGTTCCTTATAGGAACTTTTATGAATTGTTAATCGCATGCAGTATTCTCTCCACCATAAGAATAATACGAATATAAACATTTTGATATGTATTCTTTCGTGTTTGCTGCTAACTCATTTAAATCCTGTCTGCCTAATAAACTACGAAACTAGACTGAGACAACAGCAAACAGAGAAGAATATACATATCGTGTCACGTTTATATTCGTATTATTCTTATGCCCAATAGTGATACAGTCAGAAATGAAGCACGGCAATTGACTAGATTTTTAAATCTAAGATGACTAATTTCAGTGCAGAATGTAATGTAGTAAAGAGGCGTCTGCAAAGATTTTCAAACGGAGAAAAATTTCACTAAACTCTCGTTCAGAACATCATCTATCATACGCTGTCTATTATTTGGTTCTTGTTGATCATTATCAAAGAAAGCAGCAGTGTAAGTAACAACAAACAGCAGTCTCTTGCCATTGTTTCGCTATTGAGACAATTCCTCTCTCTCTTTTTTTAATTGTAAGCGGCGGTAGTGTGCACAAAAGCAAGCCATGCCTTGAGCGGCGACAGGTCGTAAACACACATTATCAGAATGCGACAAACACGACACAGTACAGTAATGCATTTTCAGCTTAGAGTGACGTAAACACCTGTAACAAACGGAAGGGCACTTATCAGATCAAAGAAAAATAAGCAATCAATTCAAACCAGACGAAGTACGCAAAAAAGGAAGAGTACCCGTATAAAAACGGACGGAGCACCTGACGCATAGCAATGGCTACCTGGTAAAGCTGAACTGCTAAGCTTACAACTCGAACCAAACTACTGTAGCTGTATCTTCATTCATTCAACCTAAATTGTGGCTCATATTACAATGGACCAACTTTGATTCGATTTGGAGCTGCGGCCTTAAACTTTTCTCTCCCCTTGAATTTCGAGTCTCAAATTTCAGGTGCGGCTTAGATTCGAGTAAATACGGTAGTCAATCAACCAAAATTTGAGTGTTTTAGAAAACTGCTCAAAGACATGAACTGGAAAGATGTTTTTAGTGCTCATGACATGAATGAAATATATAACACATTCATTCATGAACAATGTCAGTACCATGTTTGAAAACATGTTTTCCTCTAAAAGTTACTCAAATTAAACAGAAGACTATAATAAAACCATGGATTACACAAGGAATAAAAATTTCCTGTAAGACAAAAAGGAAAATGTATCTGTCGACCAAGAATAGCTCCAATGCTGCTGATTTAGCTAAATACAAGGAATACTGTGCAATATTAAAAAAAGTAATTCAGACATCTAAACAAATGCACTACGAGAAGAAGATAGCAATGTCAGGGAACAGAATAAAAACAATATGGGATATAGTGAAAGAGGAGACTGGTAGAACCAGAAAGGAACAGGAGCAAATAGCATTAAGGGTAGATGACACATTAATAACCGATGGGCATAGTGTGGCAAATCTATTTAACAAGCACTTTATATCCATTACTGATAGAATGGGATTGTCAGGATCAGTAAATAATGCCCCTGAATATCTGAAACTAGCCTTTACAAATAGCTTCAGGTACATGAATGTGTCACTCACTTCACCAAAAGAAATAACTTCTATAATAAAATCTTTAAAAACAAAGCGTTCTAGTGGTTACGATGAAATATCAAGAAAGTTAATTAAGGCATGTTCTTGTGAGTTTAGTACAATTCTAAATTACTTGTGTAACCGGTCAATTATAACTGGGACATTTCCTGACTGGTTAAAATATGCAGATGTTTAGCCTCTATTCAAGAAAACGCATAAAGAGATACCATCAAACTACAGACCAATTTCACTTTTGCCAGCATTCTCAAAAATTTTAGAAAAAGTAATGTACAAGCAACTTCTCAACCATCTGACCACAAACAACATTATCAAGAACACAGTTTGGATTTCTGAAGGGTTCTGACATCGAGAAGGCTATTTACACTTACAGTGAAAATTTACTTAATTCATTAAATAACAAGTTATAAGCAGCAGGTATTTTCTGTGATTTGTCAAAGGCATTTGATTGTGTGAACCACAACATCCTTTTAAATAAATTAGAATTCTATGGTGTCACAAGCAGTGCTGCAAAATGGTTCAAGTCATACCTCGCTAACAGGAAACAGAGTGTCAGTGCAAGGGACTAGTGAATTAAGTCATCGGTCATCATCAGAATGGGAAGAAATTACATGTGGTGTCTCACAAGGATCCATTGCTTTTTTTTTGTGTACGTTAATGATCTCATCAGTTACACTGCCAGAAGCAGAGTTCGTTTTGCTTGCAGATGACCCAAGTAGTGCAATAAATAGTATGTCGAGTATAGTTCTAGAAAGATCTGCTAATGATATTTTCATGGATATTAATAAATGGTTTAAAGGCAACTCATTGACATTAAACTTCGAAAAGACTCACTATCTGCAATTCAGAACCTGCAAGAGGTTTCCACCCAGCATATGCATAAAGTATGAAGAAGAGCAGATAGAAGAGGTTGACAGTCTTAAATTCCTGGGATTACAACTTGATAATAAATTCAGTTGGGAGGAGCACACCACAGAACTGCAGAAACGCCTTAACAAATCTGTATTTGCAATTCGAGTGTTAGCAGACATAGGCACATAAAAATGAAAAAGCTTGCGTACTTTGCCTACTTTCATTGCATAACGCCATGTGGTATAATATTTTGGGGTAACTCCAAGACAAAAGTTTCCAGAGTCCAAAAGCATGTAATACGTATTATTTGTGGAGTAACTTCACGGATGTCCTGTAGAAACCTCTTCAAAGAAGTGGGTATACAAACTACTGCCTCTCAGTATATTTACTCCTTAATGAAATTTGTCCTAAATAATATATGTCTTTTTGCAACAAACAGTTCAGTTCATCATACAATACCAGGAACAAAAATGATTTGCACAAGGACTTAAAAGCACTTCCTTTAGTTTTAGTTTAGTTCAAAAAGGGGTCCACTACTCAGGAACACTCATCTTCAATAATTTGTCAGCAAACATAAAAATTTAGTTACAAATAAAGATCAGTTTAAAAGGAGCCTGAAGGACTTACTAATGGCCAACTCCTACTCCACTGACGAAATTTTTAATAGAAACAAATGATGTATTGTATATATTCACACTATTAGTATTGTTATTGCAGCTTAAAAAAAAAATTTGACATGTTCTACATCCATGAGGATCTCCTCAGCATGGATCTATGGAACGAAAAACTAATCTAATCTAATCACCCCAGTCACTGTCAGAATCACATCTTTATCTCTTATCTCTTCAGAGTTTTTAACACATGCATTATATTCGGCCTTTTCATAAGAGTTCTCATCAGCGAAAATATCAGGAAAGACATTTGCAATTCTACTGTCAATGTTATTTGTGAAATGTCTGAACTACTACCTGTTGTTCGATTTTCTGATACCTCATGTGGCATACCACTTCTAGATGACTCTGCATCTGAAGTATTGTCCTCTTCAAGATAATCAGCTTCAGCTTCCAAATCCTCAGGATCATCTGGCAGTGAGAAAAGATAATGGGGAATCTCATTGTCTTTTAGTATCTGCAAAATAGTAATGATAATTCATTAATAGCAAGCTTTAACTGTATTATTTTCAGCGTGAAAAGGAATAAAACAGCATCACATTATATTTCAAACCGTTAAATAACTTTACAAATAATGTCTGCTGGGACATGTGTCCCACTAATTTTATTTCGATTATAATATAGTGCAGTCACTAGAAGCACATTCTACACTGTATTCGTACTAAAAAATTATTATTAAGTTAATAAGACGAATTACTTACTTCAGACATCACTGGAAAGTGAGAAATGATGAAAATTGATGAATGACAATTTTTGTGTTTTGGTTTTAGGGAGCAAAACTGCTATGGTCATTAGCACCTGGTCCGTGACTCAGGAAAAGGAAAAAAACAAAAATGGAAACCAGCAGCAATGGGAACGACACTCAAAAAATTGGAGAAACTAAAAGCAGAAGGAAAACTTAAAAAACCACTACAGAAAGGGGTTGTTGTCCCCAAAAAGAGCTTCAAATGACCGACGTCATCTCACTGGCACTAATAAACTAGAGAACACGATCGGCTGAGCGTGTGTCATCTGCTAAAATGGACGATATTTCAGGCGACAGCTGTAGACGGGCGCGTAACTGAGTAAAATAGGGGCACTCAAGTAAAAGGTGTCTTACCGTCCACAGCTGAGAGCAGTGGGGACAGAGTGGGGGAGGATCGCCGCTTAAAAGATGTCGATGGCTAAAAAGACAGTGCCCTATCCGAAGTCTAGTTAAAATTACCTCCTCCCAACGACGCGTTCGGGAGGAAGAGGTCCAAGCACATGGAAGAGCTTTCACGTCCCGCAATTTATTATGGGGAAGTGTCGACCAATGTGCATGCCATAAAGGAACAACACGACGACATAAAACACTCCGTAGACTTGCAAAGGTAATCGTGTGAATAGCTGGCCGAAGAAGAGAGACTGCAGCCTTGGCCGCTATATCGGCCGCCTCATTTCCACAGATACCAACGTGTCCCGGGAGCCAGAGGAACGCCACCGAGACGCCCCCCAAGAGGAGCAAGCGTAGGCAGCCCTGAATCCGGTGGACCAGAGGGTGGACAGGGTAGATAGCTTGGAGACTGAGGAGAGAGCTGAGAGAATCTGAACAGACAACATACTGTATCCGCTGATGGCAACGGATGTATTGGACAGCCTGGAGAACAGCAAAAAGCTCCGCAGTATAAACCGAACACTGGTCGGAAAACCGAAATCGATTTAGGGTGTCGCCAACAATATAGGCACTCCCTACACCAAACGATGTTTTTGAGCCATCAGTGTAAATAAATGTGGCTTCCTTCATTTGTGTGCATAGGGCAGAAAATGCCTGACGATAAACAATTGAAGGGGTACCATCCTTGGGAAACTGACAAAGATCACGGAGCAGGCAGGTCCAGGGACGGAGCCAAGGTGGTGCTGTACCCCAAGTTGTCAAGAAAGTTTTAGGAAAGCGGAAGGAAAGAGAATGGAGCAGTTGATGGAAGCGGACTCCCGGTGGTAGTAGGGAGGAAGGGCGGCCTGCATACCCTTAATCCAAGGGGGTGTCGAAAAAAATGTCATGGGCCAGATTAGCAGGCATGGAAGACAAATGGCTAGCATAACGACTTAGGACAGCTCGCCGATTGGACAGCAGAGGTTCAGAAGTCTCAGCATAAAGGCTTTCCACAGGGCTGGTGTAAAAAGCTCTAGACACTAAACGTAATCCATGGTGGTGGATAGAGTCGAGGCGGCCGAGCAGAGGAGTAAACTATGCTTCCATAGTCCAATTTTGAGCGCACTAAGGTACGATAGAGGTGGAGAAGGACCACTCGAGCCGCTCCCCAGGAGGTACCATTCAGGACACAGAGGGGTGTTGAGGGATCGCAGACAGCAAGCGGAAAGATAGGAAACGTGGGAGGACCAGCACAGTTTTCTGTCAAACGTAAGACCCAAGAATTTAGCGACGTCCAAAAACAGAAGGTTGACAGGTCCTAGATGTAAGGAAGATGGAAGAAACTCCGTACAACGCCAAAAATTAACACAAACAGTCTTACTGGGAGAAAAGTGGAAGCCTGTTTTGATGCTCCAAGAGTGGAGGTGATCGAGACAGCCTTGAAGACGTCGTTCAAGAAGGCTGGTCCGTTGAGAGCTATAGTAGATCACAAAATCGTCCACAAAGAGGGAGCCCAAGACATCAGGAAGGAGACAATCCTGCACTTTGAATGTGCACTCTGCCATAAATTTGCGAAGAAAAAGGGGCAACCAACCGCGAAAGCCCCAAGAGAACATTGTGCGGAGGATGCCATCAATTCCGCAGTAAACACCCCACATGTAGGTGGCAGATGATTTTCAGTTCCAACAGAGGACGTGAAAGCATACCCAACATGATCAGTAGATTTAGAGCAATCAGTGTAAAAAACAACAGCATCCCGAAACTCCCATAAAATTTGGCGGAAAAAGGGGGGGTGGAGGGGAGGGAGCGAGGAAGACAGGACAAAGACAGAAGCTGAAAATCACAGCAAAGAGATGCAAGGCGGAGCCCAACCAGTAAACCTGCCCATGGGCGGGAGTCGGGTGGGCGACGTCCATGGTCTGGGAATAGGATAGAATAGGAAGGATGAGTGGGAGAGGAACGGATAGCGAGTGCATAAGACACCAGAAGCTGGGACCATTGAACAGAAAGGGAGGGGGATCCCAGCTTCAACCAGGAGACTATCAACAGGGCTAGTAGGGAAGGCACCGGTGGCCAAACAGATACCACGATGCTGGACTGGATCCAGCATGTGCAGTGTGGAAGGAGCAGCTGAACCATAAACTTGACAACAATAGTCCAAGCGAGACAGAACTAGAGCACGATAAAGACGGAGAAGGAGGGAACGGTCCGCACGCCAAGAGGAGTGGGCAGGGAAGCGAAGGACATTGAGTTTACGGAAACATCCTACCTTCAGAAGTCTGATATGGGGCAGCCGAGGGAGCTTGTCGTCGAAAAGAAGACCCGGGAAACGAAACTGTGGGACCACAGGCAATTGTTGTGCAGTGAGATAGAGCTCTGGATCAGGGTGGATCGTAGTACGGCGACAGATGTGGACCACCCGTGATTTTAAAGGAGAGAACTGAAACCCGTGTGAGAGCGTCCATGCAGAGGCACGCCCTATAGCTACCTGGAGCTGCCGTTCTGCAGATACCATCAAGGAGGAACTAACCCAAATGCAGAAATCATCCACATACAGGGCAGGGGCGACCAAGGGACCAACAGAGGCCAGAAGTCCATCGATAGAAATGAGGAAAAGGACACTCAAGACAGAACCCTGTGGGATGCCCGTCTCCTGGGTCTGTGGAGAACTAAAAACAGTACCAACCCCAACTCTGAATGACTGATGGAACACGAACTGGTGGATAAAAATCGGGAGTGGGCCCCGAAGACCCCACTGATGAAGCGTAAGTAAGATGTGATGGCGCCAGGCCGTGTCATAGGCCTTGCGAAGGTCAAAAAACACTGCAACCAAATGGCGGCGCTGGGAAAAAGCCTGCCGAAATGCGGATTCCAAGCGAAGTAAATGATTGATTGGAGACCGTCCTTCTCGAAAGCCACACTGGTAAGGGGACAATAGATCCCGAGATTCGAGGACCCAATTGAGCCGACAGGCTACCATCCGTACAAGTAACTTACAAACAACATTGGTCAAACTAATTGGACGATAGCTGTCAACAGATAGGGGGTTCTTACCAGGCTTAAGGACAGGAACCACGATGCTATCCCTCCACTGAGAAGGGAAGTCACCCTGGAGCCAGATACGGTTAAACACCCGAAGAAGATGTTGCTGTTGTGGAGCACTGAGATGTTGAAGCAGTTGGTTATGAATGGAATCTGGGCCAGGGGCCGTATCATGAGAAGAAGATAGAGCAGAAAGAAATTTCCATTCAGTAAAAGGTTCGTTGTAAGATTCTGACTCACAAGGGGTGAAACATAAGGTGGAAGCTTCAGCCTGCAGCTTTTCGTGAAGGAAAGCAGCTGGATAGGAGGCTGATGCTGATGCTGATGCCACTGCAAAATGGGTCACAAGATGTTCTGCAAGAACTAATGGGTCTGTACAAAGGCCATCTGGGAGGTGAAGGCCTGGGAGGGTGGACTGCCGATGGCAAGCTTGGAGAGAGCGAAGTGTAGCCCATACCCGTGACAGAGGGACAGTAGAACCAAGGGAACAAATGAATCATTCCCAACACATCCGTTTGCTCTGTTTGATTAAATAAGAGGCTTTAGCGTGGAGGCGTTTAAAGGTAGTAAGGCTGGCTACGGATGGGTGCCTCTTAAAATGTTGCAAAGCTCGACGGCGATCACACATGGCAATGGCAATGGCCGTACTCCACCATGGGACTTGCCGGCGACGAAATGGTCCAGATGAGCGCAGGACAGCAAGGCTAGCAACGCGAACAATCGTGTCAGACACATCACGTAGGACGTCATCAATACAACCCGACAAAGAGGGAGAAAACACGACCTGTGCTGTGTATAGAGGCCAATCGGCACGTTGGAAAGACCAACGAGGTAACCTGTCCATCAGGGAGCGGGAAGGGAGCGTGATAATTAACGGGAAATGGTCACTATCACAAAGGTCGTCGTGTGGCCACCAGTGTAATGAAGGGAGGAGAGAGGGAGAAGAAAGAGAAAGGTCAATGGCAGAAAAGGTACCATGACCGGCACTGAAATGAGTAGGGGAGCAATCATTAAGAAGGCACAGGTCGTGGTCTGCAATAAATTGGTCTATAAGAAGACCTCGTCTAGATGGAAAGGCACTGCCCCACAAGGTATGATGAGCATTAAAATCCCCAAGGAGGAGGAAGGGAGGAGGAAGTTGCTGAAGAAGGGCAGTTAAGGCAGCAGGTGTAGGAGTCCTGTCAGGATGGAGATAAATATTGCAAACCGTAACCTCAGAGTCCAGGTGGACCCTAACAGCAACTGCTTCCAATGTAGTTTGAAGAGTATTCCACGTGCTAGCAATGTCTGTACGGACCAACGTACAAACGCCACCAGACACCCACAGGGTCCGACCCGATTTCAACTGAAAACACGGAACCCACGGAGAGTCGGTGAGTGAGCACCAGTAAAATGAGATTCCTGGAGAACCAAACAAGCTGCAGAGTAGGACGAAAGAAGGGATTTCAATTCCGGAAGGTGACGATAGTATCCATTACAATTCCATTGGATAACCACAGAACGATGATTTAAATGGGGGCTGAACACGCTAAATCCAGTCACACCGCCGAGTCCCCACCAGTCACCGACAAGGAGGGGGCGACATCCACGAACGACAGGTCTGAATCCGGTTGTTAAGTCGGGGAAGGGACCTCCGGTGACACCAGAGGCTCTTTGTCCCGGGACTTATGTTTCTTCTTCTTTTCAGGCTGAGATCGAGGAGGGCTCTGTGGCATGAAGGAGCCAGCTGCAGCAAGATCAGGAACAGAAAGAGACCGGGCGACCTGGGCACCGACAGACCGCGGCTCTCGTGGTCGTTGCGCGGCAGCAGACCTTTGGCCTGGAAGGTGCCGGGAAGGGGCATCCCGGGAGAGGCGCCCTCGACCGGCAGACGTCGAAGGAGCGGGTCACTTCTCCGGCTGGGGAGGGGGAGCAGCGCCCAGAGGAGAAGGTGTGGGAGCCGCAGGGGAGGGGGGGGAAGAGAGGGGTCCGGGATGTGGGGAAGGAAGGGTGAAGGAAGGGTGAAGGAAGGGGGAAGGAAGGGGGAAGGAAGGGGGAAGGAAGGGGTGAAGATGTAACCAAGGCGTAACTAGATGTCATGGACACAGGGTGAAGTCGTGTATATTTCTTACGGGCCTCTGTGTAGGTTAAACGATCGAGGGACTTATACTCCTGTATCTTCTTTTCATTCTTATACACTGGGCAATCTGGTGAACATGGAAAATGACTACCATGACAATTTACACACACAGGAGGGGGAACACAGGGACTCCCCTCATGGACTGGACGTCCACAGTCACCACAGAGAGGGGCCTGTGAACAGCGGGAAGACATGTGTCCAAAACGCAAGCACTTAAAACACCTCATAGGTGGGATGTACGGCTTCACATCACATCGATAGACCATAATCTTAACTTTCTCAGGGAGGGTATCCCCTTCAAAGGCCAGGATAAAGGCACCAGTATAAATACGATTGTCTTTAGGACCCTTCTGAACTCGCCGAACAAAGTGAACACCCCGCCGTCTGAGATTGTCCCGAAGTTCCTCATCAGTTTGAAGGATGAGGTCCCTGTGAAAAATCACACCTTGTACCATATTTAGAGACTGGTGGGGGGTAATGGACACAGGAATTGTGCCAAGATGGGTACAGGCACGAAGGGCCACAGATTGGGCAACTGAAGCAGTTTTTATCAGCAACGAACCCGACCGCATCTTGCTCAGGGAGTCCACTTCGCCAAACTTGTCTTCAATGTGTTCCACAAAGAATAAAGGTTTGGTGTTGGTGAAAGTATCTCCATCAGTCCTGGTGCAAACTAGGTAACGGGGGAAAGGTTTTGCCCCTAGCCGACGGGCCTGACCCTCTTCCCAGGGGGTAGCCATGGAAGGGAAGGCCGAAGGGGCAAGAGAAGCAGCACTTGAGGAATCAGTTCCACGCAGAGAGACGGCCGCAGAAGAACGGCCAGAGTTCTGGACCCGTATGCGTTTAATTTGCATAGCGTCCGCCCTGATACCACCCACTCCGATCAGGGGCTCTCCTCACGTGCGCCACCCAGCCACAGCGAGGGTCGTCTGGCACGGCGGCCATTGCCGGGAGTTCCGATACTCCAGGATGACGAGCAACCACTCCAAGGCATGCATGAGGAGGTCACAGCTCAGGTATCAGAAGTGTGATCCCTGTGTGTTCAGGGGGCTCAACCAAAAGGGTACATAGCGACCCAACCACACGGGCTGGCTACTGTGCTGGCTATGCATCCTAGTATCAGACAACGATATGAAAGAAAAGGTGGAATGTACTAGGAGGGCGCACGTCGGAGACACTAGGTAAGGTGCTCTTCCCCAAATGGCTCACACTACGGACGAGAAATTTTGTAATGGAGGTCAAACCCCAGAGGGGGACCAAGGAATGCCAAAAGGAGGAGATGATTATGCAACAAAGCTGAATCGTAAAACCAACAGAACCAGGAGGATAGCGGGGGCCAACATAAGCAAGGACACCAAGAGAGGGTGAGGGGAAAGGAGCAAGTAGGGGAAAGGAGCAAGTAGGGGAAAGGAGCAAGGAGGGGAAAGGAGCAAGGAGGGGAAAGGAGCAAGGAGGGGAAAGGAGCAAGGAGGGGAAAGGAGCAAGGAGGGGAAAGGAGCAAGGAGGGGAAAGGAGCAAGGAGGGGAAAGGAGCAAGGAGGGGAAAGGAGAAAGGAGGGGAAAGGAGCAAGGAGGGGAAAGGAGCAAGGAGGGGAAAGGAGCAAGGAAGGGAAAGGAGCAAGGAAGGGAAAGGAAATGCAGCCCTGGAGAGAAAGAAGGCTGCAATGGCTCGAGGCCCCGTGCTCACCACGCACGTATCCACAAAAGAGTTGTGGACCCCCTGGGGGGACTACTAGGAAGCATTCCAAGACCAGTCGCGAACCGACTGTACAGCACCGAAAGACGACTATTTTGAAGTACACAAAGACTACCGCCACTAACTCCGAGAAACAACATATACCCAATTACAAAAACAGAATCTCTACAGACAAGACTCGCCTGACAGAGCGAACTACGGAAAACACACAAAAACGCCCCGTCATGGAAGACCTAATCACAACAAGAACTCCGACTAAACGTATACCCCAACGAAAATACTTAATACCAGTGTGTACAGTGGCACACAATACAACGAAAGTATTCCTTGAAGCCGAACCTACCATGGAACATAACGCAAAATGAGCCACAATATCCACACCTAGACGAACGACAAGAGCAGTGAAAAAAAAAAAAAAAAAAAAAAAAAAAAAAAAAAAAAGCACTAACAAATATGAACTACAAGACAAGGATACAGCAAAGCACAACGCTCGACAAACCCGCACATGCACACACATGTAAGTCAACTGCCTGGACCACCGCACAACCAACCCAGCATACACCAAATGTGAACCAACATGTCTAAAACAACAGAGTAGACTCATATGTACACCCAAAACCAAGACCAATGGAAAGTAGCATACCCATGTATATAGAATAAGTCTCGTAGAATAAGATTTCATTGCAAATATAAAATTGACACAATCAAATGAAATGCACCACAAGTAAAAATATTGTAACAGAACCAAGACTAACGTAAAAGAACATACCCACGTACAAAGAATAAGCCTCGGAGAATAGGATTACAATGCAAACCTTAAAACAGACACAATGAAATGAAATGTACACTTAATGGTGGAGCACTATAAACAAAATAATATAAATATTGTAATTGTATATGCAGATTTAGTACCCTAGAATAAGTCATTGTAAATAAGTAATGTAACGCAATATATTGAAAATCCACTTTTGTAAACAAATTGCATTAAAATTATGAAATGTCAAATAAAGAAACTCATGTAAATCCTAATACAGCTGAAAAGGGCAATGCAACCCTTAAAACAGCCCGCTCTTGCCCATCAGGGAAGGGAATGGAAAGTGCAAAAAACCACCGCGCACCACACACACACACACACACACACACACACACACACACACACACAACACAGGCACGCACGCACGCACACTTTGTTACCGTCGCTCGCCTATGCTACTAGACCAAGATGTCTGGACACAAGAGTAAGCAGCTCGCAGCCGTGCTAGAGCTACTCGTCAATGTGATGGGTGGTAACCGCGGCCGCCACGGATGACAGCCGAAGCGCACCCAGTGGACTCGCAAAGATGTGCAATGCAACAAATGCCAACAACTGGGCCACACGGCGAGTTGCTGCATGAATGCTGTTGCGTGCTTTAACTGTGCGGCAGCCAACGACACTCGCAGCTCCACCAAGCCACGAGGGGTGGCCAGTAAATGCTGGAACTGCGGCGGTTCACACGCTGCGAACTCACAGTTGCAGATATCTGAAGGAGTTCCGTAGCCAGAACACCGCAACACAACCTGCGGCGGTGTCTGGTACCAAGACGGCCGCTCTGCCCCCCGCCTCGGCGAGGGGTGCGAGCCGCGCCGACTCGAAGCCGCTACGACACTATGGCCGGCCCCCAAGTAGCCTGCGCGGCCGAACGGGCCGCACTCAAAGACGAGCTCGTTGCTGTTCACCAACAGCTCCAGCAGCTGTGGGCTCTCGTGAAGCAGACGCCTGCCACCGCAAGCGCCTCCACTGTGGGGTGCCCGGTGGGGGTGGACACCGCTACATAGATGACCGCCTCCCTGGCCCATGCGGCAACGCAGGTTGCTAGGGAGGTGGACACGGAGTCGGGGATACCCACCGACAACAAGAAGACGGCCCCCTTGGAAACGGCCGCCCCCTCTGCCTTTGCAGTTACGCAGATGGTGGAGCCTATGGATACCATGGGAGAAGACGACGACGAGCTGGAATTCGAGTGCCTGCCCCTCCCAAACAAGAATTGTGTGAGGGAAGTCCTCGCAAACATAGCAGACTCACTGCGGGATGGCAGCTATCCCCATCACAGCACTCCTTATCTGTTTACAGAAGCCAATATCCCTCCCTTATCCCACAAACCCTGCCGTTTCCACGGGGGGGTGTGAACCCCTGAACCAAAAGGTCAACGGGAGGGAGCTCGTCCGTCGGAGATCTGGAGCTCATCAATGCATACCCGATCTTCACAGACGACAATTGGAGGTACACGACGGAGCAAGTCGTCCTGTACATCTGACAGACCACGCCACCAGTGGACACTTCATGTCAGCCAGGAAATGGTCACAAGAAGAAGAAAAATAAGCCGTCAGAGGCATCTGGCCATAAATTTGTTTCAGATCCACGGAGGCCCAATCAAAAAGAGAGGAGAAAAAGAAAAACTTCAACCTGAGAGGAGCTGAGGAGGAACAGCTTAATTAAGCTTACACTCTTATATCCCGGGCTGAGGATATAGCCCGTCAGTTGACCGTGACCGCACGTCCACACTCGCGTCCCAGTGCAGGACAGCTTAGAACATCGTAAGTTTAAACCACAACTTCAATTTAACATAATGTAGGAAAAATAGTGTTAGGCCATTAAAACCTACAGCCAAAATCAAGTGGAATATACTCCCCATGTTCCACACATTTGCACACACGAGCACGTCCACACTCGCCATTCTGAGTCGTGCTTCCGAAGGGTGCAAATGCTGTTGTCACTGCGCTGCAGCCTTTGTGTTGTTACGATTTGGGAATTCCAACCGCTCGTCTCCTGTCCACGCTGCCACACGTAGCGGTGATTTGAGGCAGCAGAAGAAGTAGTTCCACTACTGCAGCACACTTGCTTGTTGCACAAGCAAACTGTTGTGTTCACCGATGGTGTTCATGATGCTCGTTGGTATTCCTGGGTAGGCGGGAAAAAAGCGTGCACGTGAACGAAGTGTCACCCCAATATCACACTGCAGAGCTCCCACTCTGCATCCTCGGAGTTTAGGGAACATTCCGAGCCAGGGCACATGATGTTTCCTGGATATCCGTGTTGATGTCGTTCAGGGTCAGCACTGCACTTGAAACCTTACGGTGTTAACCAAGGTGTATCTGACGCTCCCTGCGTGGTGTCTTTTGGTTCTCTCCAATGCCTGAAGTGTAGGGAAATAGATTCCAAGCATATCCCAAACCCAGCCCACTGTGATAGCCCTCTGGGCTCCCACAGCCTGTCCAACATGAGCGAACACAAACCATCACGTAAAGAGGGCGAACCAAGTGAGTTGACCCCCAGTCAACCGAAATGGAAGGCAACAGAGCCGGAAGCGGCCCTGGCTATGCCTCTCGTGGACACAGAAGACATCCACATAGGCTACACTGTGTCCACATCAGACAAATTTGCGGCCTTGCCACAAGACGCAGCTGATGCGCACAGGGGCGGCACAGAAAAAGCCACAACTTAGACGTATACCCCCCTCGTCAGCTATCAGGAGTAGGGCTACTTAGAGCTACTCAAGGAACTCGAACCAGGAATGAAAGGTAAAATACTAGCGATATACAGGGGTGACACAGTCAAATTCCAGCTCTACAACCCTCTGGACTTTGACTATGTCGTACGAGCCCTAAAAACCAAGGGAATACAATACCACACGTACGACATCGATCCCAAAAAAGATCATTAAAATCATAATCAAAAAGCTTCCGCCGTTTGTCCAGGAAGATCATATCAAACAGGGACTTACTGAACTGGGTTACAATGTCCAGGTGGTAGTCAGAATGATGCAGATGGCCACAGAAGCCCCACTTCATCTCAAACATCGTCAGAAGGGAAAACTTCAACGAAGTCTACAAAGTCACTAACCTGGTGTACCACAAGGTCCACACAGAAGCTTACAAAAGACGTGATGGACCAACTCAGTGTTACAGATGCCAGAGAATCAACCACAGCTCTTGCAACTGCAACACTGAGCCATGCTGTGTTAAGTGCTGTGGTAACCACTTCACTAACCTCTGCCTGAAACCAGACAAGCAGGACCCAACGTGCTAACTGCAAGGGCAAACACTCTGAAAACTTCCGTAAATGTCCTGCTTGGATCAAGATGGCAAACGCCATGCGATCCAGCAATAATGCAAGAGTTGTAGCAGCTTCAAACCCAACTCCCACGCTAACCACCCAGAACTTCCCAAACCTAAGACATAACTGCAGAACAACAGCAGGGCAATCTGCCACAAATACCAACACCACACCACCCGCCACTGCGGCGACATCTCAGGCCTCTGAACAACGCCAGACAGCCTGGAACCTATCAACGAGTGACAACCCCAGCTCGCGAGGAGGAGCGGAAACGCTCTCTCACTACCATAAAAGCAACAATGGAGAAACTTATGTCTGCCCCCAGACAACATTTCTAAGATTATGATCATTGCTAACACCGCCATGTCCTTCAATGGCCCTTAACCTTAAGGGAAACTTAAGATTAATCATCTGGAATGCCAATGGTATTCGACATCAAAAACACTCATTAGAAATCTTCCTACATGACAATGGGGTCGACGTTGCACTTTTAAGTGAGACTCACCTCAAGCCTCATCTAAAATTTAGAATTAGGAACTACTGTTGGTTAGATAGATTAGAGCGTCCTGGGGTGGGATGTTAGTTTTAGTTAAAAATAGGATACCTCATAGGCAAATAGTTATACCACAGCTCACCAGAATGGAAGCAACTGGGGTGGAGCTGGAGCTAAACAAAACCTCAGTTACACTGGTGGCAGCCTACCACCCTCCTGGTAGAGTCAGTCCGACACCAGACTTAGAAATACTATTAGGCCTTGGAAGCAGGGTCAGTAATTGGTGAAGACAAACTCCAAACACTGGGCATGGGGTTGTACAGTCACTACAGCCGAGGGTAGGGCCATCCATAACCTCACAGAACAGCTAAACGACGTCACGGTAATGGCACCAAAGGAACCCACGCACTACCTCTCAAACGAAGGCTACCATCCAGACATTCTGGACATTTTTATCATCAAGAATTATCCATGGGTCTTTAGCCCAACGGTACACAATGACCTAGACTCAGACCACAACCCTGCGACCCTGGAACTAGCCGGCCATTGACCCTCTTGTGCGAACGCACACGCTATGCCTGAACTCGTACAGGACTTCGCAGATTAATCTGCCACGAGTAATGAGTATGATGGGCAAACATGTATTAGGCACACTACGAATGTAGTGGTGTGGACATGCTGGGAATGTGGGTCTCACGGGAAACGTGCAAGGGATAAGTCCCTGCAGGCGCACTACCCTCTGTGCCCTCGGTGGCTCAGATTGATAAAGCGTCTGCCATGTATGTAGGAGATCACGGGTTAGAGTCCTGGTCGGGGCACACATTTTCAATATGTCCCCAATGAAGTATATCTATGCCGGTTTGCAGCTAGGGTGTCCATTTAATTATCATTTCAAAACTTCAGATACTGGTCAGAGGAAAACCTTGGCACACTTCACAAAACGCCTCTACATGCTCAAAAAGTGACGGTTTGGTGCACAATGTCGGCAAGAAGAATCATAGGCCCATTTTTTTTTCGAGGATATTAATGGAAGTGCTGTGACTGAACTGTGCATTACATTGCAATGATCCAGAACTTTCTTACGCCAGAACTCGCCTGTTTTCCAGTGAATGAACACACTATGTTCCAACAAGATGGGGCAACAAGCCACACTGCAAGAGTTGCTGTGAATGCTTTGTTTCCAGGCAGCGTCATTTCCCAAAACGGGGATATCCCTTGGCCCCCTCGCTCTCCAGCTTTTACAACATGCGACTTTTTTCTATGGGGTTACTTGAAAACAAGAGTTTTTCAGAACGATCCAGCCAGAACTATCCCAGCCCTAAAACAACGAATTCGAGATGAAACTGAAGGAATACCAGTCAATATGCTGCAAAATGTCAGGGGAAACTTCCAGGTTAGGCTGCAGAAGTTCATAGATTCAAATGGAGGACATTTGGCAGATGTTATATCCAAAAAATAATTTTTTCACTTATTGTACAGTAAATGGCTACCTTTGTACTTTATGACCATTAAATCAAAAAAATAAATTTCTTAAAGAATTAGTTACTTATTTAAATCTTCCCGTTTCACTGGCTAACCCTGTATATAAGCTGCACCAATATGAATGCCCCTTCATATCACTAAGATGACTGCTTCATTCTCAGGAAACAGGAAATTCTTCGTTAGATTAGGAAAGTGTAACAGTAGCATTACGGAAATAGAGGCAGGGGTCCCACAAGGCTCAGTATTGGGGCCCATACTCTATAGAATCTATACTAATGATATACCTAAGCAAGACAACACTCATCTTGCCCTCTTTGCAGATGAAACTGCTGTCTATGCTAGCCACCCCAACCCCAACTACACTGTCATGCGATTCCAACGGTACCTTGAGTCAATCACTCAATGGTGCAATATTTGGAAGATAAAAATCAACTCTGGCAAATGTAATGCTATTATGTTCACTATCAGAAGGAGACCTCACAACCGTCAGCTCTCTATAGACGGGCGAGACTTCCCCTGGTGTGACACGGTAACATACTTAGGACTGAAATTTGATCATAAATTACTCTGGCATCAGCACATTACCGACACATGTAACTCGGGTCCAACTAGATCCTTTGTTGAAGGGCAATGGCCTAACAACCAAATTAAAACTATTAAACTGGAAGATGATGGTGCTTCCGGCAATACTTTGCAGACGTGAGTTATGGGGCATGGCCGCAGATACTCACCTCCACAAGTTACAAGTCCTCCAAAACAAGGCCTTAAGAATCATCACTGAGGCACCTTGGTTCATCTCCAAAAACACACACACACACACACACGACACAAACATGCAAACCATCACTACCATCACACAGAATAGAACACAGTCATTTTATGTCAAATCAGAAAACTCACCAATCCATCTCATCTCGTCGCTCGGATCAGATCCTCTCCATGTAAACTACAAACACCCAACAAACATAGCCACTCGTCATTTCAGAGTATAAACACTACACAAAACATCACACTAAACTCACAAAAATTTCACTCAAACCAACACACACACACACACACACACACACACACACACACACACACACATGTAGGTAAGGCCCTTATTTTGCAGCCCCTACCTTACACAGAAGGCATTTGGAAAAATCCACCAGACCTTCAGATACTAAATGGGCACAAACCCAATCATGCAAACGGATGCACGCACGTCCATAACCGATACGAGCTGGACATGTTCCTCGAGGATTATGGCACTGATGTGGCACTATTAAACGAAAGTCATCTAACCCCAAATGTACAGTTCAGAGTTAAAAACTACATCTTAATTAGGACTGATCGTCCAAACAGGCTACGTGGCAGAACTGAAGTCCTGATAAAACACCGCATCTGCCACCGACAAATCACCATCCCTCCGTTAATCAACACTGAGGCCACAGCCATTGAAGTAACCCTAAATCAGCATCCAACAGTCCTGGTGGCAACTTACCACCCCCCAAAACAAATGCCTCCACCACAGTGACCTTGACAACCTATTAAACGTGTGCAACAGGACGATAGTGGGGGGACCTGAATGCCAAGCACAGGGCATGGGGTTGCTGCACTAGAAACACAAGTAGGAACCAGCTGCTAAGGTACGTGGATATCCATCCAGCAGTACAAGTAGTAGCGCCAGATGAACCCACCCAATGAACAAACCCACTTTCTGTATGATTCCAGACACCTGCCTGACAAGCTGGACATTTTCCTCCTGAAACATATTGACCTGGCCACAACCACAGAGGTCATCAACACACTAAATTCTGACCACAGTCCAGTCATTTTAAGATTCGAGAACGACCAGATCATCCCCACAGACAGCACCCAGACCACGTATCACACTAACTGGGTACAATCCAAAGAACTTGGGGCACATCATATATCAGACCCAGCACCAGAATATCAATAGACAGGAGATATCGATAAAGCCACAGAAGAACTAACATCATCAAAAGCTGTGCCCAAGTGTCAACCACCAAAATCACGCACAATAGAGGTAGGCGCAATCTACCACCGGACTTAGCCCAACTAATAGCTGACAAAAACCGCATGAGGAAACCCTGGCAAACATTCCGTCACCCACAAGACAGGAGGCTAATGGACCAAATGGCCAGAGAGAGAAAAACCAGGATACATATGCTCAGATATGCCAGATACCAGTAAAGCTTGCAGGCAGCAGAACAAAACCCAGAAAAATACTGGGGAATCATCAGGGCTAGACAGCAACCCCAGACAGCCACAAGACCACTGCATGGATAACAGGGGCTGGTGTATACCCCTGACGAAAAGGTGGCCGCCATGTCAGACATGTACGAGCTCCAGTTCAATGAGAACGTAGTAGAGGATGAGGAGGAAGAAGCAGAAGGCTCGAAAGGAGAGTGGAGACATCTCAAACAAAAACTCAACGCCAGGGTCAATACCACCTTCGTGGACACCTACGAGCGAGTAATAACAGCTTACATCAGGCAGATAGGCAACGTAAAAGCCCCTGAACCCAACCTTATAAAACTCCCACTTCTTAAAAACCTCCCACAACCTGCCATCTCCCAGCTAACAAACATCCTGAGCCACTGCCTCAAACTACAATATTTCCGTTCAGCCTGAAAGGTTGCCAAAATTATCTCAATCCCCAAACCCAACAAAGATCACCTATTCCTGCAAAACTATTGCTTTATCTCCCTGCTAAATCACCTATCAAAACTTCTAGAAATCCTAATCCTAAATGCCCTACTCAAATTCTTAAACAACAACAACTCAATCCTTACCCATGAACAGTTCGGTTCTCATGTTGGACATAGCACCACCCAGCAAGTCATCCACCTAGTGGAGCATATCTGTTCCAAGGAACATCATGGAGATAGTCCAGCAGCCATATTCCTCGACATAGAGAAGGCGTTCGACTGTGTCTGGCATGACGGCCTTCTCTATAAGCTGTCTAAGCTAAATTGCCCAAATCACCTGCTCAAAATGATACACTCATTTTTAACAGGAAGAAAGTTTTTCACCTCAGTCAATGGAGCGAAAAGCCGAATAACGGAAATACAGGCGGGCGTCCCACAGGGATCTGTGCTTTGCCCCTTCCTCTATCTTGTGTACACAAACAGTATCCCCAAAGAGCCGGGAGGGAACATAGCACTTTATGCTGATGATACAGCGCGATGTCACAGTGGGCGCAATATAAACTGCATAACGTGCAGCCTCCAACGGCACTTAAAGTCAATAACTGGTGCAACCTATGGAAAATGAAAATAAACCCGGACAAGTGCCACGGTATAATCTTCACTCACAAAATTAAAAGAACTATCAGAACCCTCACCCACAATGAACAGCCACTCCCATGGAAGAAGGTAATAAAATACCCGGGACTCAACATCGATAAAAACCCAACATTTAAGCAACACATCACAGAGGCTAAGAACAAGAGTTCCACCCGGCTCTACCAGTTACACTCCCTGCTCAAACGTAGGGGATTAACAACAGAGGCAAAGCTCCGAATCTGGAAAACCATAATACTACCAGTTATTCTCTATGGATCAGAGGTGTGGAGTATGGCAGCAGATACACACTTGGCCTCCCTAGTGGTAGTTCAAAATAAGACATTTCAAATAATCACCGATGCCCCCTGGTTCTCCAGCAATGAGGAAATTAAGAGTTATGCTGGGTCAACCAACTTCATCTCATCTCATAAAAACAAAATCAACAAAATTCTATGAAACCGTTCACGCCTCACTATTCCCACTCGTTAGTTCTCTGGGACCAGGTATTCCCCCGACCCACAGAACTCTCATTACTACCATCAACTGTCAATACAGATGATAGCCTATGCTTCATGCCATCCACTCCAACCACAAACTTCACTAATATAAAACAAATCAACTAATCAATTTTCACCTACAAACCATATAAAGTTCATATACCAGGGGAACACCCCCCAAGCCATTACAGACAAAAAAGCCAAATCAAACTCATAGGTATCATTTCGTAAATCAGGGCGTCATTAGGATGCCGGTAATTCAAACACCAACTGGGGGAAGAAAACTCCAACCATATCAGGTCACGTAAGGAGCAGACGCACTCCAGCTGTCCCAGTGGAAGGAGCTCTCAGGTGGTGATGGCTGGTGCATCAGTAGCTCTTGGGGTTTAGGCCTCGCTGACCGCTCTGCACTACAAAGACTCTTCTTGTGAAGCGACAGTAGCTTCCAGTGGATCGACGGAAGGTTGAACCTTGCTCCCTTTCGTCGAAAACCCGCGTAGCCCGCAGAGAAGCTAAATTGTCGTAAGAGTCTCAGACTGGCAACAACCCCATAACTTCGGTTACAAACTCCCTTAGGGAGACTATCTCGTTCTGTGTTAGGGTTGACCAGTGCCAGGAGCCCGTTCACGTCTGACCACCCCGCGTATTGTAGGCCTCTTTTCTTCCTCCACACCTCCTTTAGGTGCCGTGCCACTGCACCAACGGCGCACGTTAGGCCGTAGGGCAATTCCCCACTTCTGTAGGGCCTATTAGTTAGCTCTTTCTTTTCACTCCAAATAAAACTCCTTACAACATCAAGATGGCAGATTCCCCTGGTGTTTCCCTCGCACTAACCCGCAGCAAGGCTGCAGCGAAAGAGGCACATTAGTAGACTGTTCTCATCGACGTCAACGTCACGCTTGCCGCCGCTGAGGAAGTACTGGCCGACAAGGATTGGCAGATCGCTGCACAAGCGCAGGAACTGCTCAACCAGCGTTGACTAATCACTGACCACTGCCGCCCAAGCGATTCCCCCACATGGACAAGTACTCTACACAGAACACTACATTCGCCTGCAACTGGTGATTCCTGTACAACCATCCCGCTGCGGCAGCTGACTCCAGCGGCAGAATCAGCGGCTGCAGATGCGGATCCAGAACACCGCTACACTGAGCCCTGGCACGTGGGGGGCCCACGACGCAAATGCAAGAACGCAACGCAAACAAGCAAGCAACCACACTCGCTACTAGGCAGCTGCCTACACTAAAACCCACAGTTTCGGTTAGGGACACAGACACATCCACCAACATGAACCGACCTGCAGTCAGCAACACCTGCAGCTATGCCTGCACAACGAAAGACTGGTTTTCCCCCAGTCGTAATACAAAACTATGGTGAGTGTGTCCTCAACACAACATTCGCGGAAAGGCACACACCTTGTTCACTTCACACAAAGTGCTCTGGGGATATGGTCTCACTATACGTATCTACGAACACTGAATACAAAGATCTCCTTATCTTCCTCAAAGAAAAGGGGATCGAGCACTACACGTACAGAACAGAAGAACGAAAACAGCAGTATGTGGTCAAGGGAGCGGACTCCAGTACCCCAAACAACAGTATAAGCACCACTAAACTTCCTGGGATTCGATTAGAAAAGTGCTTCCCAGATGACAGGCTTCTGCTCACACAACCGTCTGCCACATTACCTGGTGAAGATGGCAGATAAAGAGCCTTCTGCGGATGGACGTAAGGGTAGAACTATACGAACCACCACACATCCCAACAATGCAACAACTGCCAGCAATTCGGTCATTCGTCCCTTTGCTGCGGCCTGACACCCAGTTACCACAAATGCACTGGCAAACATGCATCCAACACCTGCACACTCATTCAGCAAAATGTATGTCGTTGCGCCAACTGTGGTCAAGGCCATGCGGCCAACTACAAAGAGGCACATAGGTACAAAACTAAAAAATTGAAGGCACCCAACACCATACCATGTCTAAGGCCCGCACCAAACCCTGTTAGGAATGGAGTATCGTTCACCATGGCTACACGCCCTGGAGGAGCTGAGCGGGTCGCGGAATCTCTGCGCCCAGCACACGCACCAAACACAACCGCTGCGACAACAACACAGCCGTCTCAGCCAACACCATAACCACACCGGAACCAACACCAGTTCCCAAAACAACACGATCCCACTCCAAGGCCACAGCCTGCGAATCCACACACAGCACACAGAAAGATGCACACACACAAGGAGCCCCAGAACCGAGAGCCCACAGAAAGCGGAAGCGACCACGAGGAAACAGGAATGAGAACATGTGCACACCACAACAAGCCACCCAGCAACAACATAACAGTGAAATGCAGGCCCAACATCAGCAAGCCAGTGAAGCCAGCACACACATTACTCCACCCCTCACCACAAGTGGTGTAGGTGCCTCTGTCCATGAGTAACGGGCAGTTGGGCCTGTGGCTTCCCACCCCAAACCTGCCCAGAGAGAGAGAGAGAGAGAGAGAGAGAGAGAGAGAGAGAGAGAGAGAGAGAGAGAGAGCACTTTCAAGGGTGCCACAGCTGGTCTAGCTGTCGCACACGGGTGCCTCTGTGACATAACTTGGCAGCACGCGGCTAGCCGTCACGACCCGCCGTGGGTACACAGATGTCAGGCAGGAAGCCTGCCCTGTCAGCGGGTGACAACATGGCTATTAAGTGAGCTGGCGCCAACCGTCACAAGGCGAACTCACATAACGGCTCACTTTCCAGTTGTGGTGCATGCGCCACTGAGGGGAGGAAACTGCACGGTGTCCTCTGTTAGCTTAGGGTGACACACAGAAGAGCTCAATGGTGTCATCCCTGCACAATGACATCTCACCCTCAATTGGAATCAATAAGCTGAAGGAAAAGGGGTTAACCAACAGTGCCACCAAAACTAAGGAGCGTGGCAGCCACTGATATGCACTCGCCTGGCACCATACTCACAATATTCAAAAGTGGATTTCCAGGGTACAGGACGATTAGGGTGTTGCAACTTGGACAGTTGAGTTTTCTTTTTACTGCAAGCTGTGATGGCTGATTGTCTTATCTTAAAGAAGACTGCAAGGAGAATTGTGTGTGCGTGCGTGGGTGCGTCCGGGCCTGCATTTTATGTGCAGATACGTCGGTTCAGTGCGCGTGTGACATTGGCCACCAAAGGCACTGTTGCATGTTTGGAAGTGCCAATCATATCAAACTGCATTTTATATTTCATGGAACACTGTCAGAAATATGGTTTTAGATTCATATAACTTATCCTTTGTGTGTCCTTACATGCTCTTTAGAATTCCTTTGACCAAAAGGGCCAACAGGCCAAGACACTCAATTCTGAATTACCAGTACTTAAATATGTGATTCAGTTAGTATATAATTTGTTTATTGTCTTAGAGATTGCATGTTTGTAACCTTGCAGTGGTGTCTTGTCATGTTAATTATCAGACCGTTTGAGGTCGTTGAGAATTCATTATATTGGCACCACCAACCTTAATTTCATTTCATAATAATTTTATTAATGTCATGTTTATAACTCTTTGCCGTGGTGCCTTGCCTATATTACTTGTCAATTCCTTGGACCGAATGAGGTGGTTTTAACTCCATTAATTTGGCACCCCAATTTAATTCTAGTAACACATTTTTGCACAGCGAGATTTTGTTTTCTTTGCTGTGGTACCTTGAGAAAAGAAGCATTGTCCACTTTGCGACCGAATGTGGTCATTTTTAATTTCATTTAGAATTTAAGAAAATTTTGTGATATCCAAATTTTTTCAGGCTACCTGATTTAGCCATACTCTTAATTGTTTAATATTTGAATTTTCAAAGGATTACTTGGTAATGCCATTGCATTGCAATAACGTTCCTGCACAATCTTTTTTGGGCATTCGGGGTGATGAAACGTCTCAATGGAGCTGCTTCGTAAGAACTTCCTACTAACCAAAGCAATTATGAGTTATGCAGCCCACTTTGTAACTGTGGTTGAGCTTATGAACCACCCCAGAAGGCCAGAGTAAGTGGACAGACGACAGAAAAAATTTTTTTTTTTGCGCAAAACCAAACCAAGTACTTTGCAAAAGGTCATCAGTTTTGATTATATTGAAAGGATAAAGTACTACCAGACACAGAAAAGATTTGCCTCATTGAGTACAGTAATACCCTTTGTATAACATACTTTGTTCTTGTCCGAACATGTTTTATGGTAACAACTTTATTCAATACACTGAAACCGGATACTGATATAACAAAGGATAAATTGTATATTTTAATTATTCATATGTGCACTTCCTTCGAACATAGATCCCTATACCCAGTTTTGTGATGTCTGAGAAATGAGTGAATGGTTTGTTGTCTGCTGACCACAGATAGTGGATGTAGAATCTGTAATTATCTTTGAAACAGTCCTCTGGTCACCTTTGGCAGAACCAAAGAAAGGAAGTATTTGGGAGCACTAGAGGGCCTGGAGTATGGCTGATCAATATGGTAACAGGATCCTCCCCCACTTCTGAGGAAGCATGGGATGGCCTGGTGAACAGCCATGGTCGGGACTGTCACTGGTTCCTGAGGTTTAAGCACCGATTTTCAGTGTGCTTCGTAAAACTAAAGAATATGGAAATGGTATGCACATGGAATATTTAAGAGTTGCTAGAAATAATGATTTCCCTTTACAGAATATCAACAAGAACAATACTTTTTGGTGGGAGATTTATGTAAAGGTAGGCAGGTAACACTCACTCAAGGGGAATTTAGGATTCTTTGGCAGTAAACAATGGTCACAATGAAACTATGTGTGGTAATTTTATGCCAAGATACTTGTGAGTGGTAATTTTAAGGTGAGAATATTTAAGAATTGTGTGTGCAAAATTTGAGTTAGGAACAAGCACTTCCACATGGTGAGTACTGACTGTCTCAATCTGACTAAGAGACAATGGAAAACTGAAGTGCCAGTGCAAACTTTCAGTTGCGGATCCATGTGTGAGATAATTAAGAAATCACGATACCAAAATTACCATCATTATTTACATTTGTGTGAAGCAAATTAGAAATTTTGCTGCTCTGAGGAGGAAGAAGGTGAGTTACCCATCTGCCCCGCAACAGAATGAGGGTTACATTGTAGTGGGAGATTAACATAAATCCTCCAGAGTATGTGGTAGGTCCATAGGAAAGGTTACATGTTAAATTTAATCCAAAGGTGACTTGTTAATCTGGGTTGAAATTTTGTCATGCATAAGATTTGGTATGTGCTGGCTGAAGTCGACTGTTCTGTTTTATTCTACAAGTTAAATCTGTGTAATTTGAATGTGGCGACTTATTTACAAGTACTGTACCAAAAAGCAAGAAAAAATGAATGAGCTTATGAGAGAGAGAGAGAGAGAGAGAGAGAGAGAGAGAGAGAGAGAGAGAGAGGAGGGAGGGGGTAGGAGGTAGTGGATATCTGTACCAACCCAGAAAGAGCACTATAGTGATAAGGAAAAACATTAACAGACCATATGATATTGAAATATTTATGTAATATGTTCACTGGGCACAGAATTCCTTGTTTTCTTTATGTTTAAATGTATTGGAAGAGATTTTGTATCATTGCGGTGGTAGAATCTTAGAAAATAAGAGAGGAGATATGAAACAAAATGGTGGTCGTGATCATTCAGTAGAAGGTAGCCATTTTGTTCAGATATTTTTGCCATAAGCTCCCTATTACTAGAATAGCCAAGCTCTGATTAAAATGAACACAACAGAATGGGAATGTGGTCTTGCCAAGATGGTTTAAGTCCATCGGAAATGTTTACAGACAGTGCCACATTCAAAATTTATTAGTCGGATATGTGTAATTCTGTTGTGTTGAGATAATTAAAAAGAAAAAATCATAGCAAAAACAGTTGCGTGATACGGTTTTGCTATCAATGTACAGTAGCAGTGGTTACGATAAGTCATATCAACATTTCTGATGCACAAATTTTTAAAGCACTCACTTGGCAAGCCACACATCTAGTATGCCCGACTGCTAAATGCAACAGGTGGTAGAGTTGTGACTGGAAAAGATAACAGTAGTAACCTCTCAATATCATGTCATTTATTATGTTCCACATTTCCACATGTATGCCTATGCCTTTCCCTGACCCGTCTTATGCATGTGAATGGAACAAATGAGTGTCTTGGAGGGAACAGCTTGTTCCATCTCATTATATTGAATACTATAATTGTTTGAGAAACTTTCATCATTTTTCCAAATTTAAGAAATGTTATAGCTTGAGTGAAGGAATGGCCTACCTGTTTATTTAATTCATAATTTAATCAGTAGTTGGAAGAAGGGAATAAATACCGAAAATAATAAAACGAGATTTTTGCCAAATTCGAATCATGAAAGGGTACACACAACTATGGAATACAAGAAAGGAATGAAAACCAACCCATCAAGCCTTGAAAACCAGGTCTGAATATGCCTTAAGTTGAAAGAAGAAAACAAAAACTGGATTTATTTCTGTCTTCTAACTATTGCCATGCATGGCCAAGAGATGGCAGCAGGGCACTCAAGTTCATTCTTACTCCATCTGCCAGATATCTTTTTAACTAGTTAGTTTGCAAACAGTTGGTTAATGTGATGACTTGTTTGTGCAGAGCTTTTAGGAATCACTAATTTCTTCGTACTACAACACAGTTATATAAAGTCGTCTATTTCCGAGTGAGTTTCTGAAGTGGCTTCATCGTTCAGAAACAAAAGGAAAAAAGGAGTTTGCAATGTTCACTGCTATAAACATGAAGTACAGAAGAGGCAGAGTCTTCTTGGTTAACAATATGTGAGTACCACCACAGGTAACACTATACCTGCAAAATCAAACACCAACATTTCGTGTTCTTGCAAGTTGAAATGTACAGACAACTTGCCTCCTGAAGAGAAGAAATATTTTCGAGATAATTTATATGATGGACGAAACAAAAATGAACAAGAAACATTCCTAATGGGTCTGATAATATGACGTGATCCAAAACGCCACCATTCAAAGAACGAAAACCCAAAGAAACGAGACAACATTTTCAATTTCTTTGTTCTGAACAATGCCAACAAAAGAATTCAAGTTTGTAGAAGTGCATTTTCCATTTTATCTGCCCTCAAATATACAGTGTTTTTCCGGTTGACTACTTTAATTGCTTTTGGAAAATCTGCAATTGATATGCGCAGTAAACATACAAACCGGGGTAAGGTGTTCCGTCCACAAATACTAGGTGCTATTGATTATCATATAAATGAGTTCCCAAGACACCATTTTCATTACTGCAGTAAGGAAACTAAATATCTAAGTGCTGAGTTGGACATAAAAACTTTGCCCCACATGTTTTGTGAGAAATACCTGCATTATGTATTTAGTGTCAAATACAATTTTTATCAGCAATATTATAATGAGAACCATGGATATAGATTTGGAAGGCTCCAAATTGACGTCTGCAGCACATGTGAGGAATTGGAAAGTAAGATCAAATCGCCAGTTCTCAACAACTCCGCAAAGTGTGTCGCAGTTGCTGAAAAGATGGTCCATTTCGTCAAGCCAAGAAATTTTACTCCAAATAAAAGGAAGTGTTGCAACTGCGTATGAAACAGAAGTGGGTTGCCTTGCTTTGACTACATGCAAAATCTTCCACTGCAGAAAATTCCAGTGCAAGAAATGTTCTATCTAAGATAGCTTTGGTTGTATGTTTTCTGTATCCATAATGTGAAAACAGGATCAGCAAATTTCTACACATATCCAGAAGGTGTGGCTAAACAAGGTCCTGATGAGGTATGTAGTCTACTTTGGTTGAAGATTCATGACATGAGTCCAACTGTTAAAGAACTTCACATTTTTTACGACACTTGTGGTGGACAAAACCGAAATAATACTGTTGTCAGGTTTCTTCTTGCCTTGGTATCACTTGGCCATTTTGCTACAATTCACCAATATTTTCCTATTCGTGGACATTCATTCCTGCAGTGTTATAGGATCTTTGGTACCACCAAGCGTAAGATTAGGAAAATGGACAGAATATACACTCTGGACGAGTACTGTGAGTTGATACAAACAGCGAGAGAATCTGGATATTCTGTGAGAAAGATGACTTCAGAACAAATCGTGAACTATAAGGACTGGTGGCCAAAGTTCAAGAAATCAATGAAAAGTACTGACAAACATTCAAACCTTCGTATTTCTAAATATGGACACCTCCAATATTCAACTGATTTGAAGGGTTCTGTAATAGCCTCCGAATTCATTGATGGCATCGTTCAGGTAAGATTTGTCCTTCAAAAACCAAAGTTATTGGATAAAATAATACTTCCTACAGAGACTGCATACACAGGAAAAATGCCCATAAATGAGAAAAAAAAATTCAAGATGTAGAGAACATAATCACCTACAGAAAAGAAAGACTTCCATGAGGACTTCAATGACCTGGCCTACCACCTCAGATCCAGCTGATCACGATGAGTGATTTTTGTGTCCAAATTTTTTCTCTAAAACTTTCTGCCCATTCTTGGGGTCAAATTATTGATACCCTTTTTAACTTTTCAACTATATAGGCTATTTTCTGGTGTGTGGATATGGCACATTTTTCTTTCAAATCATCCACAATTTTGTCCAAATCAGAGCATTTCTGGCATGATTTCTGTTCCTTTGGAGCAGATAGCTCTTCCTCTTCCAACATTAGTGTGTCAGCTACTTTGTGTTTTAATTCCATTTGAGCTTCTTGCAGTTTTTTCTACCATAGCTGGGCCTTTCTCTTTTCCCAACTTTGTGTCTCTTCATAGGAGACAAACCAAGAGCAGTCACTTAAGTATTTAATTGCTCATCCGCTGTGGTTGTAGGTGGCTGATACTCAATGTCACTGTCATGTAAATTATTATAATATTCTTCACTTTTTACCAGTGTAACACACCTGGAACATAACTTTTGTCCTGGTTTCATGTTAAGTCCCATGTACTGATTCACTTTCAATACTGATTTTATATCAATTTCTCTGAGGCTACATATCACTGTCTTCTTACAAATCCAAAATGGATCAAAACAACTGCTTTATAGGAAAGAATACTTATCCAGAAGCACTTTCATATGATGATAAACACTGAAGTTTCCTGTAACTGTACTTCTTGTGCCCACAGGGTGTATCCCGAATCTCCATAGCAACAAATCTTGGTCCGATTCATCCAGATCATACAGTACAAAGCGAATGCCACATTTTGTTCCATATGTTGTTTCATGACATTCAGATGTTTGTGCTCTACCAGTACTGCAACTTGTTTGAACAAAAGCACCACTAGTACACTCTTCTGCCTCCATACTGACTTTCCACAACAGTACTGACCAGTCTGAACTAGAATCTTAAAAACATGATTAACCTGTAATTGTTGCTTGTTTCCTCTGTTGTTGCTGCCTAACTGACTCATTCTGTCCCTGAAAACTACCATTGTTTTTCTTTCTGTTGCCTAATGGTTCCCAACAATTGATGCAGCTTTATCTGAAACAAGCTGTCTGCATCATCACTATTACTTGCTAAATCGTGTTAAAAGAAACGTAACCAAAAACATCTGCCAACTTTTATTGTACACAAATGCCTTGCAATAACAAGTTGAAATTTTGCCACATATTATATTATGGTCTACTTATGCAGTATTTGAAATTTGGCTTGGATATTACTTGTCCCCTTTGTGCTACCACACTTAGAAAATCCATGTTTTTCAGGTAATTTTTCAAATTTTTGTATTTTTGGGTGCATGTAACTGTCTGTGTGACTGTTATGGGCAAGACGAGTTCTGTGTGTGTTTAGGCCACATTAAGCTTACCACAAAAAAATTTGTACCATTTTTGAGTTAATTATATTTGGCAAAGAGGGCACCTAGAATATGTACCTTTTAATGTACTACATTTTTTAATCACATTTTGGAATTTTTTATTTTCCCTCAGAAATATGTTGTTGGTATTTCGATTCATAGAGTGTGTTCTCTAAGAGAATGTTACTGGGCTGTAAGAATTTCACTGGACTGTGCGGAATAGTTGCCAAGTTATTAAGACCTGAAGTTGGGTCTGAAGATAGATTGCCAGATGCGGGTAGCAATTTCCAGGTCAAGCCACCTTCTTTCACAAGCCATAATTCTGGAACTAATTGGCAGGGGAACTTAAAATTTTGTACGTGAGTGTTCCACACTTAGCAGCATTGGTGTGCTAAATTTCAGCCAAATCTGAGACTATCAGTTGGAACATTTTCTCAAATTGGTTGAACTGACATGGAATGACCCATATAGCTCCACTTTCAGCAGCAGCATTCTGCAATTTTAAATTTCTTACTGGTCTTGCTAAAGTAACATGGGGCCTCACCTAGTTAGCTTAACACGGGGTCTTAACTGCTGGTGAGAAATTTAGACGATGATTCCATGTGAAACCTGCTAGGATATGCATCTGTTCTGTGCGAATTACTTAACGCTCTAAACACACGAGCTATTTTTTTTTGGCAAATTCATAAATTTTGTGCACTTATGTTTTGATTCATGGCTATTCCAGTTTGCAAGCAGCAACATACACGAGGCTCCACATCCCTACTAGTTGATAAATAATAAGTTGTGCATTTGAATAATTGTATCGATTGAAAACAAGAATGAACAGTGGGGCGAGTACAAAAAAAAATTTGCTGTTGGTGTTGATCACCCACTTTGTGTCGAATTGCACCGCCACCGAGCTACCAGTTTGTTCTTGAAAATAGTTAAGGTGAGGATGCTTGCGTGTGCCATAAATTGTTAAGTTGCATGTGCCAAATTTAATAGGATGTTTTATTTTTAAAGAAATTGTTTTTGTGTATACGAGAGATCTTTGTGTCTGCTTTTTTCCCCTTTTTGCACCAAGAATCTTTACTATAATTTTGACTAAGGGAATGGTGCTGAGAAGTAATGGACAGAGTGACCATTGAGGAACTGAAGCACCATTCAATAATTCATAACGATTCGGTCCAAGTAACAACACGGGATGCGAATTTCAATCACTGTCCAAGCAGATGGACTACAGATGCTGCAACACAGATCCTTCCCCTTTCCCAGTGCACAAGTTATAAATGAGACCATATTTCTGACAGTATAAACATGTTCAGTGCGAGAGTGTGTTGGATAATTTGTGATAATATGGGCACCTTCGGTGCTAGATAAGGTAGAACTTATTCGTCTTTGCTTTGTTAATTGCGATTATGGGAGCACTTAAGTAGCGACTAAAAAAAAGTGGTTATAACATTTGTAAAGTTTCTGGATAAATAATAAAAATGTCATATGAATTTAATTTCATAGATTCAGTGACTGATCATAACGTCCACATCCTGTGTAGATGACAATGTTAGTACTAAGCAGCATGAATATGAGATGCCTTGGCGCACACACAACCGGAATGCCTTAACATAGATTGGCAGAGAGAGAAAATGATGACAACGGAGAAGGTAAGCGTTCAGTTTGAATGTATTTTCTATCTGTTTGTGGTGGAAGTTGAGTTGGTCATCATCTGTTGGAGCTAGAGCTGTGTGCTTGCTGCTGGGGAGAGGCGGGAAGAGTGGGGAGAGGGGGGGCAGTATGATCACTGCAAAATCCTTGGAGCTGGGCAGAAAGGTCTATTCTTCCTGGAGGTGGCCTGTCAGGTTGGCAACGGAAGTTCTGCATGTTTCCATTTTCAGGTAGTAGCCAGTGGAACCTTTGGGTAGATGAAGGCGTTCTGCTGCTGGTTAATGGCGAGTACAGATTTAGTCCTGTGGTGCTCTGCTAGGAAATTCTAAAATTTGCATTTTGTCTGTTGTAAAATAACCTGAAATATTTAAGTCCAGTTCATCTGGAATGTTATGGGTCTCCCAGTGTCTTTGTGCTATGAGGTAGCAGTAATAGCTGATGATTACATGCAATTGTTGCACCGGTCAGACTTTTCATCATGTTTAAGTTAGAATAACTTGCCTATACTTAATGTTAAAGTAAGAGTGTTTGTTTCTTCATGCACGTCCGTTTTTCAATTTCTTTAGCCCTTGATTTCTAAACTGATCATTGTGCCCTTCGTTCAACTTGAAACGGTTGTTATTTGAAAAGCCACCTACCCAACCTTTCCTGCATAATAAGTTTCTTTCATTGTGACCTTAAGAAATTACACGTTATGATATTATTTGTGAATTCTTGAAGTTGTCATGCAAGTGCGGAAATCTGGCATAAATATATTGTGTGGGAACCATGTGGGTGTGGAATAGGTGGAGGCCTTCAGCCAGACCAGATTATTGCCCACCAATTGGATTTATACGGCTGCTATTCTGTGATAGAAATGCACTCTCTCTGCCCACTTTTCCTCCTTTGCATGTGAGTGCAGGTGGTGGTTCTTGTGTGATCCATCAGAGTATGGCCATTTCCCTATTACTACATGTCCTTTTCCTTCCACTGAATTTCACAAATGTAACAATCTTCTCATTAAAGAGAAGCAGGTTATTTTGTTCCAGTATCAGGCAACCGTTTTGTCCTACAACGATTCCCTCCATTATTACCAGTGGTAAGTTGTATATCATCAATCCTGCATATTATTTAATGATTGTTAGGTTTACCCGATTTCAATAGTAAAATCAATATGAATGATCTGTTCACTTTTATATCTTTTGACGAGTCATTGTATAAAGGTAGTAATAAAAGAAAGTGAAAAATTACCTGAACAATTTAATTAAGTGATCAAAAACCAATTGTAAATCCCTTTTTAAACACATTTTCTGATTCGGTCAGTTCTATTGTCTTAAGAGTCGGCTTAGGCTGGTGGCAACCTTGAAATTCTATAATATTAGTTGTACGCCTGAATGCTCCCAAGGTACTAAAAGTAGCATACTGATTCATGGGTCCTAGGTCAAGGTGCTAGTGCAGACTCCATGCAAGATCCCAGCATCGTACTTGCAAGAGGAATGTCAGTCCCTGACTACGTACCACACAACCCTTAACTAGTAAACACTATCATCAACTACAGTATAGGTGACTTAACAAGTGACTATTTACCCATTATACTCTCCACAGACATTACAATCCCTCCCATCCCTCTCTCGAACAGACAGACAGACCAAGGGACTACAAACGGAAGCCAACTGGGACAAGTACAGAGATATCCTAACATGGGAACTACTCCTCCCTATCACTGTAACAGGTGACCAAGACCTAGAACAGGTCACAGACAACGCAGAACACCTTCAGACAAGCCATGGGCAAAGCCACAAAAAGCAATACACAAGAGGAAGCCTGCAATACCACAAGGAGCCATATACCTAAGACAACAGAAGACTATACCGAGAGATCCAACATTCCGCCAATCCAGACCTAATGCAAGTCTGGAACAGACACAATGCACAGATCAAACGTATCATATCAGAACACAAACAAAGACAATGGGACCAGACATGCAGTGAACTAAACTACAGACAAGGCGGACACTACTGGAGAAGTTTTCAACACATTAAAAGGGCAAACATAATAACGGACATTACCCTAATAGATAATGAACAGACAACTGACAAAAGAGCAAGCAAACATATTCAAATTGGTACTACAGGACATATACACACTCCCCAGGATCAGAAATTCAATAATGAGTACAAGAAATTCATTGACCAAAGACTACAACAAATACACACAACACCAACACCTAACTGGACCTATAACAAATGGAGAAAGAGCAAATATATTTACAGGAAAAAAAAACTCCAGAACACGCAAAAATGGCTTCTGAAGCACACACTTACAGAAAGCACCACTCCACATACTGACATTGATACTAGCAATAATATTCAATTACTGCCTGACAAACGAGACTAACCCCACTACATGGAAGACAAGTAAGACAACAATGCTGCCAAAACCAGACAAACCACACACAGAACCTAAATCTTACTTATCTCTGTTAGACATCACAGGAAAGACATCCCACAGCACAAGCCGGTTTCCAACCTAGCCACTGAACAAATTACCCCGTTTAAACTGACAAACGCAGTGACAAAAGGCTACAATACAGGCAAATACACACTCGCTGCCTTCCTTGACAGTGAGTGTGCCTTCGATTAGCTGTAACATCGGGGCCTGCTATTCAAACTGTCACAACTAAGAAAACCAACCAGAATGATCCTAATAGTAAATGCTTACATAAGCATCAGAACCTGCAAAATACGCACAGGAGACCAAAGTTCAGACCCCCCCCCACCACAAGCAGGAGTCCCCAAGGAGGAACACTATCACCACCACTGTACATGCTGTACACCACAGATATACCAAAAAACACAACGTCGGACGAGACGGTAGCAATGTATGCGGATGATACCACATACTGATGTACAGGACTGAGAATGGAAGACAGGAACATATCTCCGAAAATGACACAATGACAGATAAAACTAAACCCTACTAAAGCACAAACAATCCTTTTCAGACACAGAAACATGACAAGAAAACAAATAACTACACGAAGACATTCAATTAACACTGAGATGCACCCCTCAGACTAAGCAGAACAGCCAAATACCTACTGGTGCACCTGGGCAAATACATCAACTGGAGTACCATCTGACCCGCCTACTAAACAAAAGAAGAAACTGAAAAAACCTAACACGACTAATCCAAGGACATTTCCATGGATGTGAGAAGAAGACAGCAATAGATACATATAAGACTCGTCAGACTAATCACAGAATATACCACAGTGCCCCTAGGAGGCATCCAAGACCAGGCAGAGACAATCCACCTCCAACAAACAATGTTGAACAAATGCTGAAAAGTTTAACCAACGAGTTCCTGCAAGAAACAAAGGGTGCACTCACCAGAACACCCTCCTGCCCTACCTCCACCACAACAACTGCCACCACAGCTGCTTTCCCATATTAGGCACAAAAATAAGATTGCAAAAGAATGCAAACTAACAAGAAATCCAAGCACCTGGATGTTGTTTGACAGATTACAAAAAGAGCTGAAGGTATCACTCACTGAGTCCACAAACCAACAATGGCCAGACCACCTTACAACTTTAAAAGTGCAGGATAACAGCCTCTGGCACATCACCAAACAGATCACTGAAAGACACACCAGGATGCTGCTTTTGCACAGTGAGAGACAATTAGTGCTCAGCACCAGAGACAAAGCCAACACAATTGCCAATGTCTTCAAGAACCAGTTCCAACCAAGAACAGGACAAAAGAATGGTTCGACAACAACTAGGTACTTTTCTAGCAGCTGACGACAATGTCGACGACAATGTCGACGACAATGTCGACGACAATGTCGACGACAATGTCGACGACAATGTCAACGACAGTGCACCTACCTTCCCAACAGATGAAGCAGACAAAGCCATTAACTCACTGCTCACTAAAAAAGCCCCCCAAACCATGACCACCTCACCAATGAACAGCTTAAACATCTGGCCCAGCACGCAATCAAAACACTAAGACATTTTTAATGAGAGCATGTGATCACAAAAATTCCAGAAAATGTAGAAACATGCCAAAGTAGTCATGACTGACAAACCTGGTGAACACAACCCCCCCCCCCCCCCCCCAAAAAAATCACCACCCTGCATATTTACTCCCGACACTGAGCAAACTCTAGGAGCACATCCTACTAGTTCACACCAAATGACACACACATAGAAAAGAAATGCTTCCCGCATTCCAGTTACGATTTTCGCATAATCACTCAATTCGACAGCAACTAATGAGAGTCACCAAGGTCAGTACAGAAGGCTTCAGCCAGAAGGCTACCATGGCCTAGTGCTATAAGGTATACACTATGTGATCAAAACTATCCAGACACCCCCAGAAACATTTTTTCATATTAAGTGCATTGTGCTGCCACCTACTCCAAATCAGCAACCTCTGTAGACATTAGACATCATGAGAGAGCAGAATGGGTTGGTTGGTTGGTTGGTTGGGGTTGAAGGGACCGAACAGCAAGGTCATCAGCCCCTTGTTTCAAATGTGGTCCATTCAGATAGTGTGACTTCTCAGAAAAGTCAGCCAAAAGAAGAGGGCATTCCACCAAAATGTGGGCTACTGACTCGAAGGCTCCACAACCAAAAAGGAGGGGTGGCTCATTACGCAAAAGAAAACCATGGGTCAGTCTGGTATGGCCGATGTGGAGATGACACAGTGTGGTCGAGTCCTTTCGGGAGAGGCGAAAGGAAGAACGCCACGGGCCTGGTGTCACCTTAATCGTACAAAGTTTATTAGACAGGAGAGTAGCCTCCCAAGAGTTGGCCTCATGACTGTGCAAAGTGGGATTTGATGTGAAGCCATAAATCTGCTGCAGGAGGGGTTACAGAGAATGGTAGGGTAAGTGACTGCTGCCCCAGCCAAACGATCAGCGAGCTCATTACCTGGGATACCCACATGGCCAGGGACCCAAAGGAAGTCAACGGAACAAGCAGCACGGTTAAGATCAGCGAGATCGTCAGGATGGCAGAGACCAAGGGATGGCGCGAAAAACACCAGTCAATAGCCAGAAGGCCACTCATTGAGTCTGTACATAACAAAATGCGGTTGTGTTGGGACTGTTTAATAAAGGTAATGGCCTGGGAAATTGCCATCAATTCCACAGTAAACACCCCACATGTAGGTGGCAGCAGATGATTTTCCGTGCCAACGGAGGACGTGAAGGGATATCCCACATGATCAGCAGATTTAGAGCCAGCGACATGAAAAACAACAGCATCCCCAAACTCGCATAAAATTCGGCAGAAAAAGGAACGGACCACCATCGGAGAGGTGGGGGTGGAATCTTTCAGACCCCAGCAGAGATCCATCCAAATTCGGGGCCGAGGAACTAACCAAGGGAGTGGTGGTGGGCAGGGAGCATGGAAGACAGGACAAGAAGGAAGCTGAAAATCATGGCGAAGAGATGCAAGGCGGAGCCCAACTGGTAAACCCGCCCGAGGGCGGGAATCAGGTGGGTGACGTCCATGGTCTGGGAACAGGATAGAATAGGAGGAATGATTGGGAGAGGAACGGACAGCGATTGCATAAGACACCAGAAGCTGGGACCCCGAACAGAAAAGGGGGAAGGGGGGGGGGGATCCCAACTTCAACCAGGAGACTATCAACAGGGCTAGTAGGGAAGGCACCAGTGGCCAAACGGATACCACGATGGTGGACTGGATCCAGCACGTGCAGTGTGGAAGGAGCAGCTGAACCATAAACTTGACAATGGTAGTCCAAGCGAGACAGAACTAAAGCACGGAGAAGGATGGAGCAGTCCGCACCCCAAGAGGTGTGGGCAAGGAAGCGAAAAACATTAAGTTTATGGAAACATCCTACCTTCAGAAGTCTGATGTGGGGCAGCCAAGTGACCTTGTTGTCGAAAAGAAGACCCAGGAAATGAAACTGTGGGATCACAGGCAATCGTCGTGCATCGAGATAGAGCTCTGGATCAGGGTAGATTGTAGTACGGCGACAGAAGTGGACCAACCGCAGTTTTAAAAGAGAGAATTGAAACCCCCGTGAGAGGGTCCATGCAGAGGCACGCCATATAGCTCCCTGGAGCTGTCGCTCTGCAGGGGCCATCGAAGAGGAACTAACCCAAACGCAGAAATCATCCACATACAGAGCAGGGGCGACCAAGGGACCGACAGAGGCCACAAGTCCATCGATAGCCATGAGGAAAAGAAGTACACTCAATACAGAACCCTGTGGGATGCCAGTCTCCTGGGTCCATGGAGAACTAAAAACAGTACCAACCCGAACTCTAAACGACTGATGGAAGAGGAACTGGAGGATAAAAATCTGGAGTGGGCCCCCAAGACCCCACTGATAAAGTGTAAGAAAGGTGTGATGGCGCCAAGCCGTCTCATAGGCCTTGCAAAGGTCGAAAAATACTGCAACCAAATGGTGGCACTGGGAAAAAGCCTGCCGAACTGTGGATTCCAAGCGAAATAAATGATCAATCGGAGACTGTCCCTCTCAGAAGCCACACTGGTAAAGGAACAATAGATCAAGAGATTCAAGGACCCAATTGAGCCGACTGGCTACCATCCATTCAAGTAACTTGCAAACAACATTTGTCAGACTAATTGGCCAATAGCTTTCAACAAACAGGGGGTACTTACCAGGCTTGAGGACAGGAACCACGATGCTATCCCTCCACTGAGAAGGGAAGTCACCCTGGAGCCAAATACAGTTAAACACCCGGGGAAGATGTTGCCATTCTGGAGCACTGAGATGTTGAAGCAGTTGAATAGGAATGGAGTCTGGTCCAGGGGCCATATCATAAGAAAAAAGTGTGGAAAGAAATTCCCATTCAGTAAAAGGTTCTTTGTAAGAGTCTGACCGACAAGGGGTAAAACATAAGGCAGAAGTTTCTGCTCATTGTTTCCAGTGAAGGAAAGCAACCGGATAGGAGGCTTATGCTGATGCCGTTGCAAAATTGGTCGCAAGATGTCCCACAAGAATCAACGGGTCCGTACAATCGCCATCTGGAAGGGGAAGGCCTGGGAGAGTGAATTGCAGATGGCAACCTTGGAGAGAGCGAAGTGTAGCCCATACCCGTGACATAGGGACAGTAGAACCAAGGGAAGAAACAAAGCATTCCCAACATATCCGCTTGCTCTGTTTGATTAAATAACGGGATTTAGTGCATAGGCGTTTAAAGGTAATAAGGTTGCAATGGATGGGTGCCTCTTAAGGTGTTGCAAAGCTCAACGGCAATCACAGATGGCCATGGCCATACTCCACCACGAGACTTGCCGGAGGCGAACTGGTCAAGATAAGCGCAGTACAGCAAGGCTAGCAGCGCAAACAATCGCGTCAGACACGTCATGTAGGAGGTCATCAATAGAACCCGACAATGAGGGAGAAAACACGAGCTGTGCAGTGTATAGAGGCCAATCAGTGCGTTGGAAAGACCAGTGAGGTAACCTGTACATTGGGGAGTGGGAAGGGAGCGAGAGAATCAACGGGAAATGGTCACTATCACAAAGGTCGTCGTGTGGCGACCAGTGTAATGAAGGGAGGAGAGAGGGAGAAGAAAGAAAAAGGTCAATGGCAGAAAAGGTACCATGACCGGCACTGAAATGAGTAGGGGAGCCATCATTAAGAAAGTGCAGACCACGACCTGTGCCAAGTTGGTCTATAAGAAGACCTCGTCTAGATGGAAAGGCACTGCCCCACAATGTATGATAAGCATTAAAATCCCCGAGGAGGAGGAAGGGAGGACGAAGTTGCTGATGAAGGGCAGTTAAGGCAGCAGGTGTAAGAGTCCTGTCAGGATGGAGATAAATATTGCAAACCGTGACCTCAGAGTCCAGGTGGACCCTAACAGCAACTGCTTCCAATGTAGTTTGAAGAGGAATCCACGTGCTAGCAACATCTGTACGGACCAATGTACGAACGCCACCAGAAGCCCGCAGGGGGCCAATCCAATTTCGACAGAAAACACGGAACCCACAGATGGTCGGTGAGTTATCATCAGTAAAATGAGATTCCTACAGAACCACACAAGCTGCAGAGTAAGACGAAATAAGGGATTTCAACTCCAGAAGGTGACGGTAATATCCATTACAATTATATTGGATAACCACAGAACAATTATTCAAATGGAGGTTGAACAGGATAAAGCCAGTCATGCTGCCGGGTCACCACCCGTCACTGACAAGAAGGGGTGACATCCATGGACAACAGGTCAGAATCTGGTTGTGAAGCCAGGGATGGGACCTCTGGTGACACCAGAGGCTCCTTGTCCCGGGACTTATGTTTCTTCTTCTTTTCAGGCTGAGATCGAGGAGGGCTGTGTGGCATGAAGGAGCCAGCTGCAGCAAGATCGGGAACAGAAAGAGATCAGGCGACCTGGGGGCCGACAGACCGTGGTTCTCGCAGTCGTCATGTGGCAGCAGACCTTTGGCCTGGAAGGTGCCGGGAAGGGGCATCCCGGGAGAGGCACCCTTGACCGGCAGACGCCGAAGGAGTGGGACACTTCTCCAGCTGGGGAGGGGGAGCAGCACCCAGAGAAGAAGGTGTGAGAGCTGCGGGGGAGGGGGGGGGGGGGGAGGGGGGGAGGAGAGGGGTCCGGAACTGGGGTAAGGAAGGGGTGAAGATGTAACTAAAGCATAACTAGATGTCATGGACACAGGGTGAAGACGTGCATACTTCTTACGAGCCTCAGTCTAGGTTAAACGCTCAAGGGACTTTTACTCCTGTATCTTCTTTTCCTTCTTATATACTGGGCAATCTGGTGAACATGGAGAATGATTGCCATGACAATTACACACAGGAGGGGGAACACAAGGACTCCCCTCATGGAGTGGATGTCCACGATCACCACAGAGAGGGGCCTGTGAAAAGTGGGAGGACATGTCCAAAACGCAAGCACTTTAAACACTTCATAGGAGGTGGGATGTACGGTTTCACATCACTTCGATAAACCATAATCTTTACTTTCTCAGGGTAGGTATCCCCTTCAAAGGCCAGGATAAAGGCACCAGTATCAATGCAATTGTCCTTCAGACCCTTCTGAACACGCTGAACAAAGTGAACACCCCGCCGTCCGAGATTGTCCCGAAGTTCCTCATCAGTTTGAAGGATGAGGTCCCTGTGAAAAATCACACGTACCATTTATAGAGACTGGTGGGGGTTAATGGACACAGGAATTGTGCCAAGATGGTTACAGGCATGAAGGGCCGCAGAATGGGCAGCTGAAGCAGTTTTGATCAACAATGAACCCAACCACATCTTGCTCAGGGAGTTCACTATGCCGAACTTTTCTTCAATGTGTTCCACAAAGAATCAAGGTGAAAGGTGAAAGGTGAAAGTATCCCCATCAGTCTTGGTGCAAACCAGATAGCGGGTTAAAGGTTTCGCCCCTGGCCGACGGGCCTGACCCTCCTCCCAGGGGGTAGCCATGGAAGGGAAGGCCGAAGGGGCAAGAGAAGCAGCACTTGAGGAATCAGTTCCACGCAGAGAGACGGCCGCAGAAGAACGGCCAGAGTTCTGGACCCATATGTGTTTCATTTGCATAGTATCCGCCCTGATACCACCCACTCCGATCAGGGGCTCTCCTCACGGGTGCCACCCAGCCACAGCAAGGGCCATGTGGCACGGCGGCCATTGCCGGGAGTTCCGATGCTCCAGGATGACAAGCAACCACTCCTAGGCTTACATGAGGAGATCACAGCTCAGGTATCTCAAGTGTGATTCTGTGTGCTCAGGGGGCTCATCCAAAAGGGTACAGTGTTCAGGGGGCTCAACCAAAAGGGTGCATAGCGACCACATCACACGAGCTGGCTACCGTGCTGGCTATGCACCCTAGCATCAGACAATGATGTGAAAGAAAAGGTGGAATGAACTAGGAGGGCACACGTCGGAGACACTAGGTAAGGTGCTCTTCCTCAAACGGCTCACACTATGGAAGAGAAATTTAGTAATGGAGGTCAAACCCCAGAGGGGGATCAGGGAATGCCAAAAGGATGAGGTCATTATGCAATAAAACTAAGGATGAGGTGATTACACAATAAAACTAAATCGCAAAACTAACAGAACCAGGAGGATAGCGGGGCCAACATAATCAAGGACACCAAGAGAGGGAGAGGAGAGGGCAAAGGCGAAGGAGCAAGGAGAGGAAAGGAGGGGAAGGGCAAGGAAAAGCAACATTGGAAAGAAGGAAGGCTGCAACAGCTCGGGGCCCCGTGCTAGTCACGCATGTACTCACGAAAGAACCGTGAGCCCCCTACGGAGAGCAGAATGGGGCGCACCACGGAACTCACGGACTTTGAACGTGGTCAGGTGATTGGGTGTCACTTGTCTCATACGTCTGTAATCAAGATTTACACACACTTAAATATCCCTAGGTCCACTGCTTCTGATGTGATAGTGAAGTGGAAACACGAAAGGACACGAACAGCACAGAAGCATACAGGCTGACCTCGCCTGTTGACTGACAAAAGACCACTGACAGTTGAAGAGAGTCTTACTGTGTAATAGGCAGAAGTCTATCCAGACCATAACACAGGAATTCGAAAGTGTATCAGGACCCACTGCTAGTATTATGACAGTTAGGCAGGACATGAGAAAACTGATTTCATTGTCTATAGTCGTAAGCCAAACATCGTGCCAATAAATGCCAAACAACGCATCGCTTGGTGTAAGGAGCATAAACATAGGATGACTGAATACTGGAAAAACTTGTGTGGAGCGACAAATCACAGCACACGATGTGGTGATCCGATGGCAGGGTGTGGGTATGGCGAGTGACCGGTGAACGTCATCTGCCACCAAGTGTAGTGCCAACAGTAAAATTCGGAGGCAGTGGTGTTATGGTGTAGTCATGTCTTGTATGGAGGGGGGCTTGCACCCCCTTGTTTTGCGTGGCACTATCACAGCACAGGCCGACATTGATGTTTTAAGCACCTTCTTGCTTCCCACTCTTGAAGAGCAATGTGGGGATGGCAATTGCCTCTTTCAGCACAATCAAGCACTTGTTCATAATGCATGGCCTGTGGCAGAGTGGTTACATGACAACAACATCCTTGGAATGGACTGGCCTGCACAGAATCCTATAGAACACCTTTGCAATGTTTTGGAACGCCAACTTTGTGCCAGGCCTCACCTACCAACAGCAATTCCTCTCCTCAGTGCAGCACTCCATGAAAAATGGGCTGCCATTCCCCAAGAAACCTTCCAGCAGCTCGTTGAATGTATACCTGCAAGAGTGGAAGCTTTCATCAAGGTTAAGGGTGAGCCAACACAATATTGAATTCCAGCATTACCGATGGAGGGTGCCATGAACTTTTAAGTCATTTTCCGTCGTGTGTCTGGATACTTTTGATCACATAGTGTAGCCTAGGCATTGAACAATGTGTGGCAAACAGGACTCTTATACAAACAGTACAGAATAGGCTTTCCCAAGCATGTAGTTGAGTTCCTGAAGAGCCACCTAGCCAACTGCACATTCTGCATAAAAATCGACATTGTCTAATTCACTAAATGCAACATAAGGGCTGAAGTCTCATAGCGGTCGGTACTAGGCCCAGTGTCGTACAATTTATACATCGCCGACATACCAACTCCCTTACACAAACAGTAAAATATTCGGACGGTACCATGTTCTTCACAACTTGCGTTAATGGGCAACTGGTAAATACACGACTCCAAAACATCCTGAATACCACAGTCATGGCCAAAAAAGTGAAGTACCACTACGAACAGTGATAGAACCCAGGCTCTAATGCTGATGCAATGTAGAGGGAAAAAGACCTTCCCGCATTGAAAACAAGAAACACCCTATCCTCATGCTTCAGAGATGAGAGATTTGCTGTGCAGGAGAGATCCAAATGGGAATAGGTGAGTGTGGAGTCTGAAAGGAATGTGGGTGCTACCATGTTAAGGCAGATGATAAGTTAACTGAGAAGGACAGCCAATAGGGCTCCTCTCTGGCAGGTTCTGGGAAAACCCCAAAGGGGACGGTGCTCATTAAAGTCACCGAGAAGCAGAAAGGGGTTTGGGAGTTGCCCAATAAGATGGAGGAAGTCTGCCCTGGTGACAACGAACAGAGGAATATAAACTGTACAATGGGAAATGGTGGAAGTCAGGAAGACAAATGCGGACTGCAACAGCTTGAAGCTAGGTAGTCAGGCATGTGGTTCAACTATGAACGCCATCCCACATGAGCAGCACAATTCCCCACAAGATGCAATGTTGTCCTCAGGGGAAGGTAAAAGCAGACCGAAAGGAAATGTGAGAGGTCAAAGCTGTTGGGGATACAATTTGGTTTCCTGGAGGTAGAGAACAAGTGGACACTGTGATTTGAAGAGGAGTCATAATTCCTAGTTTTTGGATCTAAGGCTGCAAACATTCCATTGGAGGAGAGTCATGACGAGGAAAGGGGAGAAGGGAAAAAAGTGGAGAGCTGTTACCTTGGCGGCTGCTGAGTGTCAGCTTCCAAAAACTTTCTGCTTCTGGGGGCAGAGGGTGGAGGACCCTGCTCCGGCGGTACGCACCAGTGACACAGAGGTCAGCCAGGTGAGGGTATCAGGTGGCGACACCATTGAAGAGGATCTCCGAAGTCAGCAAAGGAGAAAACCGTTTGCCTCCGATTTCTTGGAGCCTCTGCAGGTGGCAGATGACAATTCAAATGTTTATTGGTTGGAGGGACATAAGAAATCGTCAAGAGTATTCCTTCTGTCCTTTACAACCAGCCTTTGGTGTAGCAGGTCACTTTGCCCTGTGAGGTTTATGTTTGGTGACTTGTTGCACAGCTGAAGGAGGAGGAGGTGGGGATGCTACCATGACATTGGACTATCTTCCAACAGTGATACTGAATTTGAGATCGCACGTCTGCGTGGCCGTGTCCTTCGTGGACTGAGATATAGCAAGAGCAATACTGTAAGTGCTGGATAGTAAGGTGCAGGGTTTCTGACTAACCAATAACTTACATGCCACGCAGTAAGCCACCTTTTTTCTTGACCCTGATCTCAAGGACAGCCTGCTCATGGAGATACACATGACAATATCGTAAAGAGGCTGCATGGTCCCCACTGCGATTGGTGCAGTGGGGAGGAGGAGGAGGTGGACAATCACCCTTATGAGCATCCCTACCACAGGTGACATTGGTCAGGTGTCAACAGGACATTTGACTATGGTTGTGACGATAGTATCAGTGCATTGGATTCAGAATGTACGGTCAGACAGTGGTAACTTCATAGCTGCATTTTATCTTTTGACGGAAGCACCACTCTCAAAAGTGAGAAAAAAATGCCTGTGGGCAACAACAAGGATGCATCACATGATTGACTGTAAAGACACCCTGATCAGAGAGGTATGCTTGGATTTCTGCCTGTCAGATCATGGAGCAGCCTACTGTAAATAACACCATGGGAAGAATTCAGTGTTCAATGGGCCTCGACATGAACAGGACAGCCATGGAGTAACGAAGCTGCAAGCAGTTGTGCCTGAGAATAAGAAGTGGTCTCCAAAACCAAAGTGCCACTGTGTAAACAAGAGCAGGATTTCACAGGGCCAGCAACTGCATCAACATCTTTCTTAATAATAAGTGGATTTACTCTTACAAAGGACTGTATCTTTAGTATGTTAAACCATGAGGAACCGTGGTGCAGCTGGGAGCATCTTCAAGTTTGTTAGCCTCACTCCATTTCCATTTAGTAGACACTGACTGTGAAGATGATTGGCTCATTGCGAGAAAATCTCCCACAATTTCCAGTGTCTCTGATGGTGTATTCCTTTCAACTGGTGGAGGGGGGGGGGGGGGGGGCGGCAGTGCGGAGGGGAGCTCAGAGGGGAGTGCACCCACCTTAGGTGACTGTTCACACCTCCCAAACATGCGACAGAGGAATTAGTTGTCAATTTGGGAAGTAGATGCTCAGTCTCTCACCCTTGCCTGGGCCTGGACTGTAACAAAGGTACGTGCAAAACCTACCTGTCAACCTGGGGATGGGAATTATGCATAATCCAGTAACTTGTTACGTTTCAGATGCATGGGAGCACAAAGGGAGGAAGAAGAAGAGGAACCTCAAACACCGAAGTGTAGGAAGAATAGGAGAATGGGAACAAAGAAAGAAAAAAGAAACGAGAAACAGTGGAGAGACTTTTCTGATGTCACACTACTGAACATGTAGAACACAATCACAAAAACATCCTGGACATGTTCCCAGGGGAAGAGAAAAAAGAATAGCAAGGAAATAGACATGCATCACAGCTAAGGGAAAAGATGCCACAACGGCTGGGGCACTGTGGTAGACGTGAGCGAACCTGCCACAGAGCAGTGAGCTCCCTGGAGGGAATAAGTTGTTAATGATGAAGGGTAGGATGGAGTTTAGGAGACTCAAATGGAATACTCAATGTTCAAGGAGTGACATACTGAAGTAGTGACCAATTTTGTGACTGCAGATACTGCGATAATGGAATATCAGTTTAGGCAGTTTAGTTGAAAAGGGATGGATGCCTCTAAAAAGGGCAATAACAGAAGTTGGGAAAACAAACATATGTACAAGGAAGTCAGCTGCAAAAAAGATGTTTGGTGACAGAGGAAATACTTTAACAGATCGACAAAAGAAGGAAATACAAAAATGTTCATGGAAATTCAGGATTACAGAAATGTATGTTACTTAGGACTGAAATGAATAGGAAGTGCAAGAAAGCTAAAGCAAAATGGCTGCAGGAAAACCATGAAGAAATCATTGATTCAGCATACAGAAAAGTCAAAACAACCTTCAGTGTAATTAAAAGTGAATACATCATATTGATAGTGCACTGTGACATTCACTGTCAAGTGCAGGGGAGAATGGATAGGTGGAATGAGTTCACTGAAGGCTCTTATGATAGGGAGGAACTGTCTAATGACTAGATTGATTAAGAAATTGAAGTCATATGAAGGCACAGGGGATCCCGTCAAATGAGGCAGAAAAGACAGATAACGCTCCTTCAGAATTTTTTAAATGAGTGGAGGAAGTACCAAGCAAGTTGATTTTGAGTGTTTGGAGATACATCATCCAAAAAATACTGATGCTACTGAAGGTGAATTAATGCAAAAATTACTGCAGAATCAGCTAAGAAGCCCATGCACCCATTTTGCTGACAAGAACAATTTTGCTGAAGACTGGAAAAGAAAACTGAAATTTGTTAAGATAATCAGTTGGGATTCCAGACAGGAAGAGAGAGAGAGAGAGAGAGAGAGAGAGAGAGAGAGAGAGAGGGAGAGAGAGAGAGAGAGATACAGTTCTGACATTCTGATCGGTAGCCAACTGTGATGAGTTCCCATATACCATAGCATTGTTAGCAAACGACCACAAATTGCTGTCCACCCTGCCTGCCATATCATTTAAGTATATAGGAAACAACTGCTGACAAGCACTCACCATTGTGGACAACATACTGGGTTGTATCACTTAAGAAATCTTCGAGCCACTCACATATCTGGTAACACATTCCACATGCGTGTACCTTTGGTAACGGTCTACAAATATAGAATCTGCTTGTTGCCCTTCATCCATAGCTCACAATATATCATGCGACAAAATGGCAAGCCGAGTTTCACATAAGCATCCTGGTTTCCAGGAAATTTATATATTCCAAATGAATACGTTCAACAATTCTACAGCCATCCAATGTCAAGGATATTGGTCTGTAATTTTGCACGTCTTGTTTTATCCTTCTTATATAAAAGGGTTACCTGCACTTCTTTTACGTTGCTGTAGGTTTTGCGCTGGGCCAGAGATTTTTGATAAATACAAGCAAAGTTAAGGGGCCAGTGTCAGAGTACTCTTTGTAAAACTGAAGTGAGATTCCATCCTGACTTGGGAACATATTTGTTTTGAACCTTTCAGTTGTTTCTCTACGACAAGGATGCTTATTATGAGGGTCACTCCAAAAGAAATGTACACTATTTTTGTAAAAATACAGTTTTCATTATACATGTGTAAAAGTTTTACAGTGTGTAGATACATCCTTCCCACTTGTTTTCAAACATAGTTCAATCTGTTCCCATGAGTGGCACCGTCACAGCATGTCTTCAAGATGGCTGCTACACTTGACGTTCGTCAGAAGCAAAGTGCTGTCATAGAATTCCTGTGCTGTGAAAACGAGACAGTGGGAAACATTCACAAGAGGTTAAAAAGGTGTATGGAGATGCTGCTGTCGACAGCAGTACAGGTAGTCGGGCAAGCAGGTTACGTGATGAAAGCGGGACAGCAATATTGAGGATTGTCCTCGTAGCGGTAGGCCTCATACTGCACACACTCCAGAGAATGTGCAGAGAGTTAACAAATTGGTGACTGCTGACAGACGCATCACAGTGAACAAATTGTCACGCTACGTTGGGATAGGGGAAGGAAGTGTTTGCAGAATACTGAAAGTGTTGGCGTTAAAAAAAGGTTTGTGCCAGGTGGGTTACCAGGATGTTGACAGTGGCTCACAAAGAAACAAGAAAAACGGTATGCAGCGAACTTTTGGAACAGTACGAGAATGGTGGAGATGAATTTCTTGGAAGAATTGTAACAGGTGATGAAACATGGCTCCATCACTTTTCACCAGAGACGAAGAGGCAATCAATGGTGTGGCATCATGCAAATTCACCCAAGAAAAAAAAATTCAAAACCACACCTTCTGCTGGAAAAGTTATGGCTACAGTGTTTTTTGACTCCAAAGGACTCTTGCTTGTGGACATCATGCCAAGTGGAACCACCATAAATTCTGATGCACATGTGATGACACTGAAGAAACTTCAAGCTCGACTGAGTCATGTTCGACCACATCGGCAAAAGCAGGATGTTTTGCTGTTTTACGACAATGCACAGCCACATGTCAGTCAAAAACCATGGAAGCGATCACAAAACTCACATGGACAACAGTGAAACACCCGCCTTACAGTCCTGACCTGGCACCATGTGACTATCATCTCTTTGGGAAACTGAAAGACTCTTCATGGAAGAAGGTTTGAAGATGATTACTCCCTTGTGCACTCTGCCAAACAGTGGCTAAAACAGGCTGGTCCAGAATTTTACCGTGCTGGTATACAGGCGCTGGTTCCACGATGGCGTAAGGCAGTGGAGAGGTATGGAAATTATGTGGAGAAATGAAAATATTCTTCCTAAAGGATGTATCTACACACTGCAAAACTTTCAAACATGTAGAATAAAAAATGGATTTTAAAAAAATAGTGTGCATTTCTTTTGGAGTGACCCTTGTACTATGCCATCCATACAGGAGTCTGTTCGATGGTCAACCAACAGTATGTTTGTGCGATTTTCCCCGTTGATGATATCATGATCACTAACCCCCATCTATATACAGATCCCATTGATACGGTCTGGCCTATTTAGCTACAACGTCTAAGATATTTCCACTGTGTGGGCTGCCAAACTAGCTGCTCAAGGTAGTTTTCGGAAAATACACTCAGAAATACTTTGCACAACTGTCTGTAACCCCCCCCCCCCCCCCCCCTCCTACCCATAATGAATCTATAAATGTCCCCGTCTATACTGGGCAGATTAAAATTATCTCCAATTTGTACTGCATGATCTAGGTACTTACACACTGCCAACCACAAACTACCTTTTAATGACTCTGGAACTGTCACGGCAGAATCAGGTGGCCAATAAAAATATCCAACAATTAACTTTTTTGGTGCACATGACTTTATGCACTGCATTGCTTTTCAAGATAATGAGGGGAATCATGTGCACTCCACACATTTTTATATTTTTTATTTTTATAATTAGAATGCTTGAATTTTATCTTAAGTAATGCATTTTAGCAGTTCCCCACACTGCAGACTTAGTGAAGGGATGAGCATATGGATTATGTTCCCAGATATGCAACTGGCTCGGAGACTTCTTAGTAGTAGACCCCAGTACATCGTCCTAGACAGTGACTGTTCATCAGATACAAAGATGTTGTCAGCAGTGCCCCAGGGATGTGTGATAGTGGGACAGGGCCACTCGTATTTTCTATACACATATGTGATCTGAGACAGGGTGAGCAGCAATCTGCATATTTTTGCTGATCATGGGATGTACAGGGAGATGGCAACATTGAGTCACAGGAGGATACAAGGCGACAGACAAAATTTCTATTTGGTGTGATTAATAGCAGCTTGCTCTAAATGCAAGAAAATGTGAGTTAATGCAAAGGAATAGGAAAAGCAGTTCTGCAATGTTCATATAAAGCAGTAGTAGTGTGCTGCTTGAAACAGTCATGTTGATAAAGAACCTAGGTACAAGACTGCAAAGTGGAATGAGCATGTAATGATGAACTGGTCTACTTCGAGAATTTTAGGAAAATGGGACTCACCTGTAAAGGAGACCACATACAAACCCCTAGGGCAACGTGTGACCCATTCTTGAATACTATTCAAGAGTATGGCACCCCCACGAGGTAGGATTAAAGGAAGACATCGAAACAATTCAGAAGGGGGCTGCCAGATTTGCTACCAAGAGGTTCCATCAGTATACAAGTATTACAGAAATGTTTCATGGACTTAAACGGGAATTTCTGGAAAACTATTTCCGTTTCATAGAATAATAAATACTTAGAAAATTTAGAGAACCATCATGTGAAGCTGAAATAAAAACAATTTTACTGCTGCCGATGTACATTTTGCATAAAGACCATGAAGATTGGAGAGATTAAGGAACATACGAAGGCATACAGACACTCTTTTTCACTCACTATTTGCAAGTGGAACAGGAAAGCAAATGATTAGTACTGATACAAAGTGCCCGCCACCATGCATCATGCAGTGGCTTGCAGAGTATGTATTCAGATGCAGATTGTGTAACCAGTGCAGCTCAAATAGCCCTTTCTCATTAACATTCTAAGGATCACAGAATTGCACGACTACATTTACAATTCTTTTTTTACATAATTACAATATATTTCACAAATTAGATGGTGGTACAAGAAAATGTTCTGTAATTAAAGGGAATTATCTCCACTATAAATTTTTTGTCTCAATTTGCTATACGTTTTTGACTGTTATATTGCTTTGCTTCATGTACAAGCAGTGCTATTAATGCTATTAGTGCCTTTTGTGATGCTTGTCTGTTGTAACATGTACGCACATAAAGTGATATGTCAGATTGTTACAATCAAATTTTTATGAGCAACCAAGTTACTGTCTTTTAGGATGGATGGTGTTGCTCCACAATCAGTCAGTATTTTTTAACTTCAGCAGGATCCATCTGATAATGGCCATATGGTCAAAACTGCAACTGTAAAAATAAATATTTTTTACAGTCAACAGCAAATATGATGCCTTTTAAAAAGTATAGCATTACAGATTTTCTCAATGAGTGAAACACTAATTAGCAGGCACATTTATCACATGGATATTACACTGTCCAGAGACAACTGAATTCCATACAATCCACTGCATTCTTCATTGAATCCCTGCATGCAACACCCCTCCCCCCTCGTCATCCCAGAGATTGTTATATTGGATAACTACAGGCTCCTAGCTTGCTCACCCACTGTGTGGCTGTATTGGAAAGTTTCACACCAGAAAATGAAGCACAGACTCAGATCTGGAGTTAGGAGAGCCAAGTCAAACCTCAACAAACAGGGCTCTCCTCATAGGATAGTTATTTACAATACCAAGGGAGAACAAACAGCAGCACACCTGCTGAACTGCAGATCTTGCCATTTACAGTGTAGGATCTAGTTAATGCAACACTGTGATGACAGCATCCTCAAGATGGCTTCTATTTTTAGGTTGTAAGTTTTTTAAATTTCTGTGCGGCAGTGTGACACCTACGTTAGTATTAGTTTATGCATTCTGCCTTGCTTTCTGAATGGAAGCTCTGTTACTGTGTAAAAACATATCGGCATTATAATTACGTTACTCCAGAGACAAATAATTGTGGAGATGCTGGATAACAAATACTCAAGATCCAGTGACTTTACGAGGGTAAGTCAATTATTATCCACAATGTAGTTATATTTTTGTTTATTTTGGTAGTAGCTGTTTTACGTTGATGACGCATGCTTTGTTTATTTGTTGTTATATCTTTGCAATTTTCAAGCTGCTAGATTAGTTTCGTTATCACTACCATGCTGTTAATCATGGCTGCTCCGCTGTCTATTTGCACCAGAGAAGAGCAACATTAAGCGATCGGTTTTTTGTGGTTGGAAGGCATATCCGGGGCCGAAATTCATCGAAGACTTTCCGTACAGTATGGGAACAGTGTTTTGCCACAATGGAGTGTGTACGAATGGATTGAAAAATTCCGAAATGGTCGCACTAGTGTTATGCACAATAAAGGAGACAGACAACCATTTACCGCCACAAATGAAGAAACCACTGAGCATTCGTGTGAAATGATTCTCTTAGATGATTTAACTATTGACAAAGTGGCACATTGTCTGCAAATTATCATGATTAAACCTATGAAATCATCCACAACAGACTAGGGTTTCATGAAGTTCGTGCAAGATGGGTCCCAAAACAACTCACAAGGTCAAAAACAAATGCGCTTGGACATCTGCAAGAAACATTTGGGTTGCCATGGTAACAAAGAGGAGAACTAATTAGACAGGATCATTACTGGTGACAAAACATGGTTCCATCAATACGAGCTAGACTGTAAATGGCAGAGTATAGAATGGAAACATCCAATTTGCCATGCAAGAAAAGTTCAGGGTCCCAACCGTCCGCAGGAAAACTGATGTTTACAGTTTTTTGGGGCGCACAAGGTCCAGTACTGGAAGATTATGGGGAAAGGGGAATAACAATAAACAGTGTATGTTACAGTGAGATGCTTACTGCAAGGCTAAAGCCTGCAATTCGAAGCAAATGCTGAGGATTGCTGTCAAAAGGTGGTGTGTTGTTGCACAACAAAACCCATCAGCATACTGCTGCCCACACTGCTGAAACGCTCCAGAAATTCAAATTTGAAGTACTGGATCATCCTCCATACAGTCACAATCTTGTCCCTTCGGACTAGCAGTTGTTGGGTCCACTCAAACAGGCATTAAGAGGTCATCGATTTGTCTCAGACGAAGCAGTGAAAGAAGCGGTTCATTCCTGGCTCGCAGCTTAACCGAGAACCTTCTTTTATGGGGGCATCAGGAAAGGAAGCTTTTACAATGATGAAGTGCATTGAAATGCAAGGAGATTATGTCGAAAAACGATGTTCCTGTAAGTTTCCTATTTGATTACAATAAAATTTTGTAACTACTCTGCAGATAATTGACTTACCCTCATATATAATCAACTACATACATGCATCTGCCCCTTCGCCCTACACTACTGTGCTGAGGAATCCGAGCATTAAAAAGACATATGTCATTACCCCAATTTACAAAATGACATACATTTTTATCTAATTATTATTTTAAATACCATTATAGACCATTGTATATACACTCGAAAAAGGATTTAGGAATTGATAAATGTTAGCAATTAATTAACAATAATAAATTACTTTTGCAACACAAGCACCATTTGCATTTTCCCCCCATCATAAAATTAAAACTTAGCTGTTACTCAGGAATTAAACGTTATCCTCAGTTTTCTAGTAGGCCTACCTGAAAATTGAAACTTCCTGGCAGATTAAAACTGTGTGCCCGACCAAGACTCGAACTCGGGACCTTTGCCTTTCGCGGGCAAGTGCTCTACCATCTGAGCTACCGAAGCACGACTCGCGCCCGGTACTCACAGCTTTACTTCTGCCAGTACCTCGTCTCCTACCTTCCAAACTTTACAGAAGCTCTCCTGCGAACCTTGCAGAACTAGCACTCCTGAAAGAAAGGATACTGCGGAGACATTGCTTAGCCACAGCCTGGGGGATGTTTCCAGAATGAGATTTTCACTCTGCAGGAGACGAGATACTGGCAGAAGTAAAGCTGTCAGTACCGGGCGTGAGTCGTGCTTCAGTAGCTCAGATGGTAGAGCACTTGCCCGTGAAAGGCAAAGGTCCCGAGTTCGAGTCTCGGTCGGGCACACAGTTTTAATCTGCCAGCAAGTTTCATATCAGCGCACACTCCGCTGCAGAGTGAAAATCTCATTCTACCTGAAAATTGTTTCCACTCCTGTGCCACACAACAATGAGACAGAGCTATTCTCATAGCATATGGCAGTGTTTCATGTTTTGTAGCTCTTAAAATGTTGAAATGAAGGTTCACAATGATTTGTCATGTTCGGAATAATTGCCAGAATAATGCATCGCTTACATAACAATGAAATAATTCTTTAGAAATACACAGAAATAAATCATACTGGATAAACAATATATTGATACATACAGCAAAGCGGGTGTGTTATACAATTCCACTTGCTGACAATTTTTTCACTATGTGCATATCACATTACTTTGAGTCATCGTTTTAACCACAACAGCAAGAACCTGTATTTCATTGTCAACTGACTACTGTCACATGTGCGTGTTTTGCCAGGGTCATGTAGAATAAGGACCAGAAGGTTTGGTACACAATGAAAGGAAGAAAAATGCATAGGATTTAAATTAGTGTCATTAAAAATTTTGAAATAAAATTTGTATAAGTATGAAAAAACACAGCAACTTATTTCCAGTGAGATATCACGTATTTATATTATGACTGATCTGTACTCTAAGCAAAGTAAGTGGATGTTATGGTCTACATAACTATTTTAGACCATCACCATTCTACGTATGAAAATACGGGATGGAGAGCCTTGATATATTTAATCAATGAAACGAAGGACAGTGCCCCATGAACAGCAGCAAGCTGTTAAAAAATGTTTCCTGGGAGAGTGATTCTACATCTACACCAATCACCTAGCTCTAAGGAAATTATTTTCCTAATCAAATTAAAAGTTCTTCTATATGAGGTTATGAAGCCTAGTAATGACACATTATCTAAAATCATAGATAACCACCTACATCTGAGGTTAGCAATTCATAGCACAAAAACGTGTAGTGAAACATAATAGAAATCAACAGATTACGTAACTACTAACACACAAAACGTTCAAAATGAGAACCAATTAGCAAACAGGTTGGGCACTGGCGATCAACAGGTACACTAACTTGACAAAATGAGCCTTTATGCAATGCCCTTCTTCAAAGTTAACCGCCCCCCCCCCCTTCCACAAATACACACACTTGTTGTGATTGGGGGGGGGGGGGGGGGGGGGGGGGAGGATGGGAAGGCGACTACGACGACACAGTCTGCCAACTAGGCCAACAACAAAGTTTCATATCATTATGGTCAAGTAGCAGAAATCGCAGACGAACAAGTACTTTAACAAGAATATATAAGAACGCAGGGAAAGCAATGATAGGTAATTCTGGCTATAGTGTGATACTGCACCCTACTTTGGTTGTTATGGACTGACCTCTAGCGTAGTCCGACGTGTAGGTTAGGTCGAAAGTTGATAATTCGGCCACGAGTTGGTGAAACTAAGAATGTGAAGGCCAAATGTTGCGGTAACAGCTAGACCAGTAGCACAGCCTAATGTTTATCTTAGCGACATATTTAACATATTTTGTCATAAAAATGGAATTGCAAAGTAAATTCAGAAAACGTATTTACATAATTTACAGAGCTCCGAGTATTTTGCTCCATATTATCTAGATATATCTAAAGTACCGTACGAAAACGACTGTTGCGCAATATTTGGATACTACGTAAATAGCAGGTGTTCTATTAACCACATAAACATACATGCAAAGTGCATTCAGACGGAAATTAACATCAGTTTCACAGAACACAGTTTGGATTATCATGAATCTGAAACAAGATGTACTTTTGTATCACGCAATAAGAAACAACATAACTCTTACTATCGACCGAAAACTGATCTATTTAATTGTGCTATCATATTTACGTGTTATTTCAAACAAACTGGTTGGACTATTTAAAAATACGTACCAAAAACACTATTACTTGCGCCAATCATTAAGAAATTTGTGTATGACAACTCCGACTCAACTCTGAAACTTTGCACGTCAGATATATTTACAAGTGGCATGCATTCTTTAACTACATTATGTAGGCCAAATGGGCAGGAATTTCAAAACCCGTTTCCATGGGCAAACTCACTGTTTACACTCAACAAATGCACGAAAAGAGGTATAGCTACCATGGCAGGCGCCAGACCACAATGTTTCTTTCAAATAGAACATACTTACATGCAAAATTGACGTATTAAAGTAAATATTCAACCACGGTTTAAAATAGAAAAACGAAATGTATTCAGAAACCTCGCTGTACTCGTCCACAACCTGTCTATAAACGGAAGAGCGAGTAGTTGAACCCGCATCTTCTACCCAATTACGCCACCAACAGACACTACAGCTGACACACTGTGGTATTAATAACCAGCCGAAGCCTAAACAAAAATTAAGTTTTCCTGTCACAACAGTATTTTTGCCTACCAGTACAATCGAAGCTGCTGCAGTCTCCTCTTTACAGCTTGACCATCAGGAAGTAATGGAATTCTTTGCCTTCTCTTCCTCAAATTTCTCTCAAACAGACCGCACGAGTTCGTGGGCCTGGCTATGCTGCACGCTTTGTTCCTCCGTTTCACTCCACACTTTTTGGTCTGTATCACTCGTCGCTCTGGACATAGTTTAAAATGAAATAGGAGTGAATAGGCCTAAACATTGAAAACTACGTACCATATCTATAATCAAACACAGCGAAACGACACTCACCTTTGTTCTCTAGACAAATGCGCGTTAGCTTTGCAGAGCAGCAACGCTGTTCGTTCGGCCCAATGTCCACTCGCGATTGCTTTGTATTCCCACTCCGCTTTAGTTTCTGTTGTGCGTTGCTCTTTTTTTCTTTTCTTATTTGAAATGAGAGAACAACTTAAAAGCCTAGCCTGTGAGGGGATTCGAGTGCAACCCTCACAAAACCAGACGTGCTCGGCGGTCCACGTATCCATTATGTCAATATAATGTGGTCAATTCCACTTTTTGAAGTGGGCATAATTCGGGCGCAAGATGCCAGTCTCGCGAAAATGAGCTGAAGCTTCTTTCCCTTCACCACCCCAGATGCCAGTCCTGCGAAAAAGAGCTGAAGTTTCTTTCCCTTATCCACTCCTAGCCCTCCGAACAGTCCTTTGTCTGGCAGACCGACAGCGTCGTTTCGTTGCTAAGCGACCGCAACAAGCCAGCCAATGACGGACTGCTCACGAGCAGACAGTTCGAGCAACGTTGTCGCGCTGCAAGACGGACGCGCGTGTCTGAGGCTTAAATGTGAGAGTGTAACATGCAGCAGATGCTAGCGTTTCGCTTTGCTTATTTAGAAGTATGTAGTTCGTAGTCGTTGTTTGTTCACTTCTGTTTTATTTCAAACCGTGTTCAGTGCGACGAGTGGTACAAACTCAAAACGTGAGAAACAAAGAGTGCTCCATAGCCCAATTCTTGCGGTCGGTGAGGAAGCCTCTTGATAAAGTGAAGGCATAGGATTAGCCTTTACTTCCTGATGGTCATGATGTTAAGGGGAGAGCAGCAGCTATGAAAGTACTAGTAATCAAAAATACTATTGTGACGATAGGAAAAGTTCTTGTTTGTTTACCCTCTGCCTGACTACCACAATAGTGTGTCAGCAGTCGAGTTGCTGTTCGGGTCCTCGCGAACTCACGTACTCGCTCTTCAATTTTCAGGCAGGCTGTCGTCCACAACAATGGGGTTTTTTGAAAAGCATCTCATTTTTAAATTGTTATCCGTGGATGAATATTTACTCTGGTAAGTGTATTGAACGTGAAGGAAACCCTGTGGCCTGGCACCTGACATGTTTAACTATATCTGATATAGTGTATTTGTTGACTCTGAAACAGTGAGTTTACTTTTGGAAACTGGTTTTGACATTGCTTCCCATTTGGACTACATAATAAATGTTAATATGACTACGTGTCATAATAGATATGCTGGACTTGAAACGTCTGTGGGTTGGTGCGGAAGTGTCGTACACTAATTTACTTCATTCTGTAAAAGTGTTTTTGTTGATTTAAAAAAAAATAGTGTAACCTGTTTGTTTAAAATAATATGTATATACCACTGCGTGATACAAAGGTGCATCTATTTCAGATTCGTGGTAATCACAATTGTGTGCCACGTACTTGATATTAATTTCTCTCTCATAGTTGCAGTACTCAGGATTCCGAATCGAGACAGTTTCCATGTACGCTTGTGTAGTTACTAGAACACATACTACTTACGTAATATCCTAATGTTGAGAAACTGTTGCCCTGTTTCTTCTTCCTGGGTGGTAATGGTTGATTCTTTTCCACTATTCTCCTTGTGTAAAATTTGTAGAGTGCTCAACTTTTAGTAAAAGTAGTGTACACCCCCTGACAGAAACTTACATAATATTCATCAAAATACTGAGAGATCTGTGTATTATTTAATATACAATTTCATAGTTTACGTTGGAGTTCACTTTTTAATGAGGAAAAGTGCGTTTAAATATGGCGTTAACACCGGTCATCCTACCAGCACAACCTTTATTTGGCATCCACATTCGCTGGTTTCTCCAACTTGCAATTAATTTATCATCTTTCAACGTAACCTAACTTAGGCCTTACGCTGCGCCACAGATCAGCACATGACCACAACCAAGATTTCAAAGGGCGACCAATATCTCGCTCTAGACCAAATTATCTGCCATTGTTTCCCTTACCATTACAAATATTTTTTTCGGACCTATGATTTATCGTCGATTTCTGCTACTTGATCTTAAAATTTTGTTTGCTAGGGTCATAAAAAAGACTAAAAAACGTTGCTCTGTTTTTGGACATTGTCGGCTTTTGAGGTGGTCTTGCACTTTGTGTGTGTGTGTGTGTGTGTGTGTGTGTGTGTGTGTGTGTTTTGTTAAAGCATTGGAAGTCACTACGTGGAGATTCAGAAACATGTATTTGTATTAATATATCCCTTTGATTATTCAGCACTCCCTCCCAACCACACCCATGTTTGCTGAGTGGTTACCTTTACAGCTTCAGGATTTTACAATGTCTTTTCTATCTGATATTGTTGTATTTAGCACTTGAACAAATTGTCTACTCTGAATTTTTTAGTAATGACATAATTCATTCATTTGTATGATGTTTGATTACACCTTTTTGTGCTATGAAGGACTAATGAGATTCTAGGTGCTTATTTATGACATACAGTTCTTCATTTAGACAACCTGCCATTACTAGGCTTCATAGTGTCATGTAGAAGACCTTTTAATTTCATTAGGAAACTGCTTCCATTAGAGCTATATTATTGGTAAAGAGGTAGAATTGCTCTTCCTGAAATATTAGCAAACACTTTTGAACAGCTTTCTGCTGTCTGTGGGTGTTGTCTCTGATTTCAGTGCTTAAGTATATTTGGGGCTCTTCTCATTATTATCTTATGCAGAACTGTGATGGTCTATTGTGGTTCTGTTGACTATAAGAGCTATTTAATTTTCTTTCAATTCATTCATAATATAAATGTATGGTATACCATTGGCAATAAGTTCTGTTCCTTCTAATTTTCTTGATTCGTGTGAATTTTGTTGCAAAATTTTAATAGCATTATTTTACATCCTGTTTATTTTTCTTCCTTTCTTCATGTACCAAAACTCCACACCCTCACTTTATGGCACTATAACTCCATCACAGTCTCATCTCTGTGTGGCATACTTCGCAGTTTCCTTGTTGTTTTTGTAAGCTTGTGTGCTGTTCCTTATTATGAAGAGGTACACAAGTTTTGTAAAAGTTTTCAGTAGCTTCAATTATGGTTTGACACAAGTTAAAATTTGTTTTGTGTTTGTCACAGGTCCACATTTGCTCCCCCACAAGCCCAAAATGGGTGTGGATGATGAAGCAGAGGAAATGATGTTTCAAGAAATAATTCAACTACATGTGAGTATGTGGAAAAAAGGATAATTCTGTTGTTATACTACTGAAATTCAGTTCCTTGCTATAGCTGATATAAAGATGATATTCACAGAAATATAATATGCACCCAATGGAAAATGGACAGCAAGTGGAAAGGTGCAAAACTTTCCATTACACTACATGGATCAAAATATTACCCTTGTCCAGATTCAGATTCTTTGTTTGCCATTGACCACATGCAGTGAAATAGGAATTACAATTATGTTAAGACACAAAAGAAGTTACTTCATTAGTGAGTGTTTACATTACAAGCACAAATTATTTGTGCTACATTAATCAATATACAGTTTTGGAATCATAGACTTAACTCAATTTTTATGTTACAAGTATCCATGAATTCTGTGAGACTGTAGTATGGATTGTCTGTTAACCATTTTTGCATTTTACTTCTAAAATTATTGAAAGGTGTATTGAGTGCAGTTTGTGGTAATTTGTTAAATAGGCTAATTTCAAACAGTTCACTTTGTGAGAGTTGCCTGTTTTTGTTAGCCTATGTCTAGGAATGTCAATACTCTTTGTTTCTGGTGTCATGTTCTTGTTAGCATATATCAGTGATGCATAAATAAAAAGATTTATCACAGTCATTATTTCCATTTTGATGAATAAGGGACGGCAATGTTCCCTTGGACCAACCTTGCTTGCACATTATTCGTAGCACCTTTTTTCTGCATCTGTAGTACATCACTGACATGGAATGAATGGCCCCATAACAACAGCCCATAAGATATGAGACTGAAAAAGTCCAAAGTAAGCTGTTCTGAGATATTTGTTACTCACTAGATCAGACAGTTTCCAGATGAGATAGGACACCCTCGATAACGTTTTGCAGACCTGGTTGATATGGGGTTGCCAATTAAGTTTGGAATCAATGTGTGTCCCAAGCTGTTTTACAGATTTTGGTTCTGCCTCATCAGCCAGTCCCAACTGCAGATGCTGAGTTTCCTCTGGATTACATAGCAATTTGTTAGCCGAGAATCAGTTTAGTGTTAAGGTGAGAGTGTCCTGTGATTTCTGGTGTAGCTTTGATAAGTCCAGCCCAAATAGTTTCAGCATACTAGAGAATTATTTTTTGTTCCTTTATTCATTGTTGCACTAGCATTTATTCAGGATTCGACAAATTGTTGTGTACGTTTATTTCACAGTGTTCAGACCTACAAACTGTCTGTCAGTGCCCTCTGTTCTGAGAATGGATGTGTCTCATTTGTTCTGGGTGCAGGAGTGGAACATTCCTAAGGTAATTTAAGAGTGGGGAAAATATTTAATTCCTGATTGGAAGATTGTTTACATTTTAAGGTGAGAAAAATATAATTGATATTTGTAATGAAAGAGTAATATATTGTTGTGGCATTAACTGCTAACATTTATCAGTTCATAAATTCTGAATTGGAAATACGGAAGCATCCGTTCCCACCCGTCTGCTTTGACCCATGACGTCACAAATATGGCGGAAACAAAAACAAACACACACACTTTCCACAAGAAGCCTAATGACACTAATGCGACAAGCGCGGGAAATGGTGTGTTTTGGGTGGGGGGCAAACTAAATATAAACAAATTTAGACGCCTTGCGTAGCTACAATGTGTAAGTGAAGACAGCCATGCATGAATACCCACCCACCTCCTCAGGCGTCGTAACCCCTGCAACCCATAGAAGATAAAGGTGCTTCAGTAGCTGATTAGTGTTTTTTGTCTTAAAAAAAAAAAAAAAAAAAAAAAAAAAAAAAATCTCACGGGATAGAACGAACAGATCAGAAACATAAATATAATAAACTAAAACAGAAATTCGAGGAAACGGATAATTAAAATAAGTAATAAGTGTTTTTAAATTTTAAAAAAATCTCAAGAGATAGAACGAACAGATCAGAAAAGTAAATAAAATAAGATAAAACAGAACTGGAGACAGCCACACTCAAACCAAACTCCGCGCTGTCATGACGTCACACACGACAACAACACCCTTACGTCACGGGTCAAAGCCGGTGCGTGGGATCGGACGCTTCTGTCGACCCTCTGAATCTATATATAATGGTCTCTGCTGGTTTTGAAATAATAGTTGTCTACATACATGTAAAGTTCTTTTATAAATTGATGTAAGGTAAATATCATTGTGGGGAGGGCATAAGTATGTTCGCAATAGATTATATAAATTCCTGTGTATTGAGTATTGGTTATCCAGCATCTCTGCACTATTTACATATTTGTTTCTGGAGCAACACAATTAAAATTCAGATTTGTTTTTCACACTGACAGGACCTTCATAAAGGTGGGGTGGATAAAATAATACCAACATGTGTGTGACTTATGCTGCTGAACAGTCATCCCACAAGGAGAGCCCTCTTTCTTAGTGTTTAACATGGCCCTCCCAACTCCAGATGTGAGTCTGTTGAAGTGTTTGTTGACCTGGTAGCTTGGTCCAGTATGAGGAAGGCGAAAGGGGCATGTAGACATTCACTGAAGAAGAAGAAGAAGGGGGGGGGGGGAGGGAGGATATATCTGAACAGGTTGATGTCCATGCAATAGACGTGCTTACTAGTTAGTGTCTCATTCATTGAGAAATTTTCTAATGCTGTACTGTGTGAAGAACATGTAAGAATTGTTTGTTTTCAAAATTGCAATTTCGGCCGTATGACTGTTATCAAGTGGATAGTGCAGAAGCTAAAACATAGAGAACAAATTGTAGGGTAATGGCATATACATTGTGTGCTAGAAGACTTAAGGTAGCTTGGATACTAAAAAAAATATGGCAGTAATGTCTTATTTACCACTTTGCTTTACGTGGGTATACTTTATAATCGGTAAATGTCAGAAAAAATAGGAATCACGTCAACAACACTGCTCTACATGAACTGATGTAATATAACAGCCATAAACAAAACATAGTAAATTGAACAAAGATATGTGAAGAGATAATATTACCTATTAATTAAAGAACACTTTCTTATACCACTAATGTGTGAAATATATTGCTAAAACACAAAAAACTGTAAATGTAGTCATACAATTCCATGGTCCTTAGAGTGTTAGTGAGAAAGAGCTATTTGAGCTGCATTTGTAAGACTGGTTACACAATCTGCATCTGCATACATACTTTGCAAGCATGGTGGAGGGTACCTTGTACCACTACTAGTCATCTTCTTTCCTCTTCCACTCATAATTAGAGCAAGGGATGAAGACTCTGTATGCCTTCATATGAGCCACAATTTCCCTTACCTTCAGTCTTTACATGAAATGTATGTTGGTGGCAGTAGAATTGTTCTGCAGTCAACATCAAATACTGGTTCTCTAAATTTTCACAATGGTATTCTGTGAAACAAAGTGGTTTTCCCTGCAGGAATTCCCATTTGAGCTCACGAAGCATTTCCATCACACTCGCATGTTGATTGAAACTGTAGGTAATAAATCTCGCAACACATCTCTGAATTGTCTCAATGTCTTCCTGTAATCTGAACTGGTGGGATCCCAAACACTATGGCGGTACTGAAGAATGAGTTGTACAAGTTTTTTTTATACGCGTCCTCTTCACAGATTAATTGCACTTTCTTAAAACTCTCTCAAATAATGAAGGTGACCAGTTCATTTCCCAGCCATTGTCTTTACATGCTCATTCCATTTCATATTGCTTTGCAAGATTATGAATAGATACTTAATTGACATATGCCAAATAGCACACTAAAAGTGTTGTATTAGAATATTATAGGATTGCTTTTCCTACTCATCTGCATTAAGTTAAATTTTTCTACATTTAGAGCAAGCTGCCATTTGTAACACCAAATAGAAATTTTGTTTAAGTTGTCTTCTATCCTCCTACAGCCAAACAATGACACCACCTTCCCGGATACCACAGTATTATCAGCAAACAGCCATAGATTGCTGCTCACCCTGTCGGTCAGATCATTGTTCAAATGTGTGTGTGTGTGTTTCTAAGGGTCCAGACTACTGAGGTCATCGGCCACTAGACTTACACATTACTTAAAGTAACTTATGCTAGGAACAACACACCGATGCCCGAGGGAGGACTCAAGCCTCTAGCGGGAGGGGCCGCGCAGTCCGTGATACGGTGCCTCAAACCACACGGCCACTCCGCCCGGCATCAGGTTATTCGTGTGTATAGAGAATAAGAGCCATAATGTCACACTTCCCTGGGCATTCGTGACAATATCTTTGTCCCTGATGAACACTTGCTGTTGAGGACAACATAGTGGGTTCTACTACTTATAAAATTGTCAGAGACAGTCGTGTATTTGGGAACCTATTCCATATACTCGTACCTTCATTAACGGCCTGCGATGTGGAGAATTGCTAAAATACATTACTTAAAATAAAATAATAGTCTTATGAATTTAAAAATCAAAATATAAAAAAAATGTGAGGGACTATACGTTTTTCCCTTGTTTTCGTATGAAGACACAGCACCACTCACATTATAAAACAAGGATACACATGTTTCTGCACAAATTCTTATGTCAGTAAACCTAAATCAAATAGGGAAAACTATGCATGCTTGAGCCTGTTGCTTTGTATTATTGTCAAATAAACCTGACAGGGAGCTATCTTAAAATCTCCTGTTTCTTAAATCTGGCTGATTGTTAAGCAAGTAGTCTGGATAATTTCTGTATTTTGAAGTACAAGGTGGATAGAAAAATAGAGGTGGTGATAATGTAGTTACAGAAACAAAGTTGAATGGCCAACAAAACTCACACCAAACACTAAAAGCAAAATCAGACGTCTCTTAAATGATTAAATTGGTGTCCATATTCGGGCATTTGCCAAATGTCTGAATTTCTGATGACTACCAGCAAAGACAGAAGACTGTTAGGACAACTATTAAAAAAACTTTACACATAGACAATCCTGGGGGAGCAGGCTTACATTCAACAAACAAAAGCAAAGTTGTCAGAAAAAATACAGTTGATCAGGCATTCTGTGGAAGCATATTGTGCAATGGTGTCTGTGATGCCAATACTGAAGGAAACATGAAAAGGATGCCCATTTCGTTTTGGCCTTTATCCAAAGCCCAACAGATGAAATGCCCAGATCCGTACAGATGAAATAGAGAGAATTTCCACATACAACAGAAAAAAGCCCTGATTGACGATAGTAGCTGCTGGCAGCATGTTTGGCCATTGAAAAACTGAACTGTATTTCATTGATGCAGCAAGAACTGTCAGTGGTCATTATCTCTATGTTCAAGCAGTCCAGAATTATCTTTTCCTAAATCCAGACAATCCTGTTCTTATGCAAGATGGAACGACAGCTCACACAGCCAAACAAACAATGGTGCTTCTTGGAGGAACATTTCCTGTTTGAGATGACTGGCCTGAAATGGTCTAGACCTGAACCCTAAAGAGCACATGTGGGCTAGTCTTCAAAGAGCATCCTCCCACCTTATTGAATGTGTTCACGAAGAATGGAACTCTGTTAACCCTGAAGAGACAACAGTGTTCAGACAAGTTGAAGACTGTCTGCATAATTGTTGACACCATATAACATACTGAAAAGTGAACAGATGACTAACCAGATCATTTCATTCTAATATAGAGATGTGTTTTTCGGAAAAAAAAGTGTGTTGTAAAAACTTGGGAGAGAAACTTCACATCCACCCTATAGATTCATTATTGTACTTTCAGGCAATGTGTGCAGAAATTTTGGAACTAGCTCTTAGGCTGTTGACTTCACGTTTGTTCTCACTAAACATTTACAGAATATGGAGGTACTGTTCTGCCTACGTGGTATGCACTTTAAATCTGACTGAACACCCACCCAGTTTCTCCATGTGCCACATTCAGTATCTTACAAACTGATTGGTGCTACCATTGTTGTTGGATTTTGTTGTAATGTATTGTCTGTATGAAAACTGATACCTACGTTAGTTTACTTGAATAGTTGTGCGACTTTGTCTAACGGTGATTGGTGAACTTAGTGTTTTTGTACACAACATTCCAACCTGAACTTTCCATTGTTTGTACTTGACATGCTCTCCTTAAATATAATTCCATCAGTTATATCTATGCTCTCTGTTTTAATTTTTCTGCCTATGTGGTTCTGTAACCATTCTTGCTCTGAAACCAGTACTGATAACCACTCCTTGCAAGATCGCAAGGTCTTTTTTAATTTCATTATCATGTACTCGAAGGTTGCTAAATCCGTCTCACTGAATTGAAATAGGCTCACTTGTGGCTCATTAAATGGCAACATGCATTACTGACTGTACAGTCTGTAGTGGTGAGGTTACAAAATATTCTGAATCTGTGATGGCAGTTAAAGTTTGAAATTTGCTGATCTAGAAAACATATATACTTTTGTTCTTTTGTAAACTTCATTAGGATGCAAGCAATTGAGTTGGTCACATGTTGTGTTGATATTGGTAATAGATCCTGGAGAAAGTACCAATGCATCAATAACCTACTGTTTATAACAGGAGTTTCTAAATATTTTCTCTGACTGAACTCACAGGGAATCCTATTACTTTGATGGAACATGTTATTTATTTTGAAGGTTGAAAAAATTTAAAAAAAATAATATAAACTTATTGTATTCATAGATTACTTAAATTTTAAATCTCATGAGTAATAACACTAAAGTCATAAAATTTTAATAAAGTGATTAGTATTGTCAAAATGTCAAAAGAAACTGCCGTGATATTATGAGTGTTTCATGCAGCACTTACTCACTTCCTGTGGAGCACAGTTTGGGAAAACCTGGCTTATAATACCAGATTGAAACATTTTCACCTCTTTTTTGTCTTGGGCATGCAGAATGTTTCCACTGCAATATTTGATTCTCAGTATCCATAAACTCATGTTTTATCAGCTGTTATGATATGTTTCAGCAAGTTCTGCATTGTGTAATTCGTGCAGTGACTCATGAGCGACTTCCATTTGCCACTGTTTTTGTTGAAAATTCAATAATTTGATAACATATTTTGTCTCTTTCGTACCCAAAACACCTTAACAGATTTCATGCAATAAGTCAGTTGACACGCCAACATTGAATTCTCTGATTGTGATTTGGCAATTGTTCATAATAATTTCTATGACATTTTTCATTATTTCACTGATTACCGTATTTACTCGAATCTAAGGCGCACTCAAAACTAAGCCACACCTGAAAAATGAGACTTGAAATTTAAGGGGGGAGAAAAGTTTTAGACTGCACCTCCAAATCGAAACAAAGTTGGTCCATTGTAACATGACACAATTTAGGTCGACTGATTGAAGATACAGCTACAGTAGTTAGGTTTGAGTTGTAAGCTTAACAGTTAAGCTTTACCAGGTAGCCATTGCTATGTGTCAGGCACTCCATCTGAATTTGTATGGGTACCCTTCCTTTTTCACGTGCTTTGTCTGGTTTGAATCAATTGATTATTTTGCTTTTATCTGGTAAGTACTGTTCTCTTTGTTATAGGTGTTTACGTCACTCTAAGCTGAAAATGCATTATTGTACTGTGTCATGCATTGTTTGTCGCATTCTTATAATGAGTGTTTATTATCTGTTGCTGCTCGTGGCATGGCTTGGTTTCGTGAGCGCTATCACCACTTACAATAAAAAAAAGAGGAATTGTCTCATTAGCGAAACAATTTGTTGTTACTTACACTACTGCTATCTTTGATAATGATAAACAAGAACCAAATAATAGACTACGTATGATGGATAATGTTCTGAACGAGAATTTAGCGAAAAATTTTCTCCGTTTGAAAATCTTTGCAGACGCCTCTTTAGTACATTACATTCTGCGCAGAAATTAGTCATCTTAGATTCAAAAATCTAGTCAGTTGCCATGCTTCATTTCTGACTGTATCACTATTCAGCATAAGAATAATATGAATATAAATATGACATGGTATGTATATCCTTCCACGTTTGCTGTTGTCTCCCTCTAGTTTCACAGCTTATTAGGCAGACAGGATTTAAATGAAATAGCAGCAAACACACGAGAATACATGGCATAGTGTTTACATTCGTATTATTCTTATGGTGAAGAGAATACTGCATGTGATTAATGATTCACAAAAGTTTCTATTAGCAACCATCTCTTGTCACAGGTAGGAAAAAATTCAGAACATAGAACTGGCCATGTTGACAAACATCCCAAACAGTCTTGCCAGTTGGATTTTCGTAGTAGATTTTTTGTGATGACTTCAAATGCAGAATGTGTTGTTGTTGTCTTCAGTCCGTAGACTGGTTTGATGCAGCTCTCCACACTTTTCTATCCTGTGCAATGCAGAATAGCAACGCTTACAAAATAAGAATGAAAATAACGTAGAAATTAAATGCTGAAATTTAAATCAAAATTTTATTAGGTTTGTAATACATCTTACATGAAATGTTTAAAATATCAGTCATGATTCTGAATCACTATCACTTGGTTCTTTGTTGCTCATTTCTTCATACAGAGCATTGTCCTCCGTACCATATAGTGCATTGGATATCAAACATTTTTTTAAATGCTTGTTGCACAGTCTGATTTGGAACACACTTCCATGCATCATAAATCCATTGGCACACTTGCGACAAACTTGCGCGTTTTACATGTCCTGTTGGTGTCAGTTGTCTGTCGTCGCTTTTCGAAAGCCAGTCTGTGTACATGCGTTTAAGCTTGTCCTTAAATGGTTTATTCAAACTGACGTCAAGTGGTTGCAGAATTGATGTCATCCTACCAGGAATTACTGCCAAGTCCATTTTGTTTTCCTCTAATTTTCGTTTAACTGCAGGTGTTGTATGGCCTGCATACACATCTGTATACCAATAGACTGCGTAAACCAAGAATTGCGCCAGGACAACAATTCCTCACACGCCTAATCCATTCCAACACCATGTCCTCCGAAAACCACCCAGTTTCGTTTGCTCATACAATTACAGTTTTTGGAAACACTTCTGATTTCGGTAAAGTCTTTCGCTTGAAAACTATGAATGGGGGTAATTTATGTCCATCTGCTGTGCATGCAAGCACGACAGATATCCGCTGTTTTGCACCCCCTTATGTAAGAACATTTATGTCTTTCTTTCCTTTGGCGTCAACTGTATAATTTGACGCCATGTCAAAATATACGGGAGTTTGGTCAGCATTTCCTATCTGACCAAGAAGGTATTGCTTTTTGAAGTTCACCTCTGAAGTGAAAAACCCCAGCGCTTCATAAACAGATCAATCCAGCTGCGACTAGCTTTAAAATTTTCAATTTTTTTCTCTCTAGCAATTTCATGTGCCTTAATTTTTAAAACTTTGGCGTTCACAGGCAGGAATTTCTGACGCTGTTCCTTAACAAATTCATTTAAAATCACTTCTCGTGCATGATATTGGCCACACTTTGGCCCACTGAATGCTTTCCTGCTACTTGAACATTCAAATAATTTGTCTCTTTGCAGTCGCCATTGCCTGACATTGCTCTCATCGATCCCGTATCGCAGACATGCAGCACGATTAGAACTTTGTTCCGCAAAAGAAATAAATCCTCTCTTGAATTTGGCACTATAATGAAAGCGCTTCATTATGGTTCACTAACACAAAATTCCATGAAGCAATAGGTGCGCTACGTGAATTCTTAATGAGCCCCGCGTACTAACTCATGCAACAATCCTAAAGTCTTGTGCATTGTTGGTATTTTTGTGTTAATAAATTTATTTTAGTTGCTACAAATATTTGAAAGGCATCTATATTTGAAGATGAACAATACGGAATTTCTATTTACTTCGTTGGATAATGTATGAAAATGCAGTGGTCGAAACTCGGGGCGGAGAAAAAAAAAAGTTTGTCTTCTAGCTTTTTTTTAAATTTATTTACTGACGCAGAGGTTTTGGCGCCAGTATTTATCTTTGTGCCTGCAAAGCATGCATGTGTAGCGCTACACATATTAGACGGCAGAAGTTACTTGTGGCGGCACCTGCCAACATTTTTCAGAACTTCTGCTTCCTTTGCACTCAATTCTATGCCGCAGGCTGTTTTTTGGATTACAAAAGCAGGAAAAAAGTGTGGCTTAGATTTGAGTAAATACGGTATGTGTTGGGGCATATGGAGCTCATGCCTCCTTAAACATCTTTGAAACACTTATTGGATTTGTAAACCCCTGTTTTACAAATATCAGATTCATCAAAAGCAGTATTTAACATTTCTAAAGCTTGGCTGAACCTTATTCCATTTTTACAGCCAAACTTAATATGAATTTTCTGATCCATCTTTATACAGAATAACTGCCGATGCTACCAAAACACATGTACTGTATTTACACGAATCTAAGCCGCACTTTTTTTTCTGGTTTTTGTAATCCAAAAAACCGCCTGCGGCTTAGAATCGAGTTAAAAGTAAGCGGGAGTTGCGGATGGTAGGTGCCGCCACTACAAACTTCTGCTGTCGAATGTATGTAGTGCTACACAGGCATGCTTTGCACGCACAGAGATAAATACTACTCTTCGCCAGAAGGTGGGTAGTATGACGATTCCCGAAACGTCACGAGATACCAACGCTACCACCCGGCTGGAGACCCGAGAAACCTTCGAGATAAATACTGGTGCCAAAACCGTTGTCAGTAAATAAATTAAAAGAAAAGGTAGAAGAATGTAAACATTATGCCATGTATTCTTTCGTGTTTGCAGCTATCTCATTTAAATCCTGTCTGCCTAATAAACAACGAAACTAGAGTGAGACAACAGCAAATGCAGAAGGATGTACAGATCATGTCATGTTTATATTTGTATTATTCTTATGCTGAATAGTGATACAGTCAGAAATGAAACATGACAACTGACTAGATTTTTAAATCAAAGATGACTCTAATTTCTGTGCAGAATGTAATGTACTAAAGAGGCCTCTGCAAAGATTTTCAAATGGAGAAAATTTTTCGCTAAATTCTCGTTCAGAACATTATCCATCATACACAGTCTATTATTTGGTTCTTGTTAATCATTATCAAAGAAAGCAGCAGTGTAAGTAACAACAAATAGCCATTGTTTCGCTAATGAGACTATTCCTCTTTTTTTCAGTAGCGCGCACAAAAGCAAGCCATGCCACGAGCGGCGACAGGTCATAAACAGTCATTATCAGAATGCGACAAACAGTGCATGACACAGTACAATAATGCATTTTAGCTTAGAGTGATGTAAACACCTATAACAAAGAGAATGGCACTATCAGATCAAAGCAAAATAAGCAATCGATTAAAACCAGATGAAGCACATGAAAAAGGTAGAGTATCTGTATAAATATGGATGGAGCGCCTGACACATAGCAATGGCTACCTGGTTAAGCTTAACTCGAACCAAATACTGTAGCTGTATCTTCATCCATTCGACCTAAATTCTCTCTCATGTTACAATGGACTTACTTTGTTTCGATTTGGAGGTGCGGTCTAAAACTTTTATCCCCCTTGAATTTTGAGTCTCAAATTTCAGGTGCGGCTTAGACTCGGGAAAATTTTTTTTCCTTGATTTCGAGTCTCATTTTTCAGGTGTGGCTTAGATTCAAGTAAATACGGTAACATTTTTGACAGCTGATAAGACTGAAAGGTACCTGTACAGTGCTAGCTAGCCATATCAGATTATCAGGCATGTTCACCAATACAACAATGAAAGATATCCTTCAGATCGGACTAGCACAACACATACGATACTTGTTACCTTTCCAACACACTACGTGTAATATCAGTTTCGTTTTTAAGTTGGAGTTAGTGAAGACTGTTTCTTGCATTTCTAACACCTGTAAGGATATTTATCAGGTCTCAATAAAATACATGTTAAAAAATAACTTGCTATAAAGTGTCAACCCTAGGCATACTTTAACCCTCCACACACACGCTGCAACCACTGTCACACACCTTTGCTGTCAAACTAAAATGTTTGCCTGTATTGAGTTGCACTTTATTTGTACTACATCCCTACTATGGTATGATGTTTCTGTAACTTGGAAATGTTGGGAAAGTGTTGTCTTTGAGTAGCGTGTGAGGTTAATTGCCTCCGTGTTCTGGTAGAGCTGAGAGTCAGATCATTTATGTAGTTTTTGAACACTGTCTGTATGTGAGATATGTTTTTTTATGGTTTTTACAATTTTGATAGCAGCTTATGCAAGAAATTATAATGCAGTAGATTAAGGAGGGTGCATTTTGTTGTCAAATAACACCGTTACAGTGCAATGTTCCAGGTTTATGCCCTACTTGATACCTCACATGATCTTGAAGAGTAGATCATCAGTCCTGTGGTGGTGCATGAAGGGGAGCGGGGAGGCATAGGAGTTTCTTTTCTTTTATGTGGGTTGCAAGACAGACTGCCAGTTTTGGTATTCACTCACATTGTTCATATACATTATTCCTAAAGTTTGAGGATCTGTCATTGGCTTGTTGGGTTTTTGAATCATTATGGGTTTCTTTTAAATGTGAGTATGGCCTTCTCTCTGGACAGTGCATTTGTTTTTGTGCATAAGGCCTACTTACATAGATACTGAGATGTAGGCAGTAAATCCCATATTTCCACATATGTGTACAAAAACAACAGCTACTGTCTTATTCTGTTAGCCTGACTTGGTATTATCTTCGATTACATAGGAACTTGCGAAGGTTCTACTTTGTTATTGTGTGTATTGGAAAAAATGCTGAACAATTTAATTTTCAATGAGTTTTGATTAATGGGCATGCATTTGGTTTCTTCCCACAGAAGTAGTCAAATATACAGGGTGATTCAAAAAGAATACCACAACTTTAGGAATTTAAAACTCTGCAACGACAAAAGGCAGAGCTAAGCACTATCTGTCGGCGAATTAAGGGAGCTATAAAGTTTCATTTAGTTGTACATTTGTTTGCTTGAGGCGCTGTTGACTAGGCGTCAGCGTTAGTTGATGCTAAGATGGTGACCGCTCAACAGAAAGCTTTTTGTGTTATTGAGTACGGCAGAAGTGAATCGACGACAGCGTGCACTGAGAATCCACGGGAAACAACTCAGTATGAACGTGACTCGCCTAAGGTGAACGTTTTCTGTGCCATTTCAGCCAATAAAGTTTTTGGTCCCTTTTTCTTCGAAGGTGCTACTGTAACTGGACTACAGTATCTGGAGATGTTAGAGATGTTGGCTGTTCCCTCAGCTCGAACAAGAAGCACAACAATTCATATTTCAGCAGGATGGAGCGCCACCACATTGGCACTTATCTGTCCGTAACTACCTGAACGTCAACTACCCGAGGCGATGGATCGGCCGCCAGGCAGCCCGTGACAGAGCACTTCATCACTGGCCTCCAAGAAGCCTGATCTTACCCCCTGCGATTTTTTTCTTATGGGGGTATGTTAAGGATATGGTGTTTCGGCCACCTCTCCCAGCCACCATTGATGATTTGAAACGAGAAATAACAGCAGCTATCCAAACTGTTACGCCTGATATGCTACAGAGTGTGGAACGAGTTGGAGTATCGGGTTGATATTGCTCGAGTGTCTGGAGGGGGCCATATTGAACATCTCTGAACTTGTTTTTGAGTGAAAAAAACCTTTTTAAATACTCTTTGTATTGATGTATAACAGAAGGTTATATTATGTTTCTTTCATTAAATACACATTTTTAAAGTTGTGGTATTCTTTTTGAATCACCCTGTATAACTGTTAAGGCAGATGTGTACAGTATGCTACTACCATGAACTGCAAATCCCTCACTGTGACTATGTAAGGATCAATTTTTTTTAGACAACATAGTTGTGTGGAGATAACAATGATTAATTTTCTTATAATTAATTATTCATAATGACAGTCACACTCACATTATCTATTTTGCTGCCAACCGGTTTCAACCTGCGATGGGGTCACCTTCAGGGCAATTTACACCATTTGGTCGCTCGCTGGAGTAATCACCCTACCTGTGCATGGTTGGTAACTATGACATAGTTACCAACCGTGCACAGGCAGGGTGACAACTCCAGCGAGCGACCAAATGGTGTAAATTGCCCTGAAGATCACCCCATCGCGGATTGAAACCGGTTGGTGGAAAAATAAATAGTGCGATTGTGACTAATTTTGAATAATTGAGTATGTAAGCACCACTAAAAAAAGTAAAATTAAATGAAAATAAAGAAAAATCATGTGTTATGTAAACTGGAAATGGAGGGGGGAGAAAGGAATGGAAAGGGAAGTAATTATTGATGTCAGCTGCATCGGGAGTTCCTGTGGAATTGGCAGCAGCAAATGAAAATGTATGCCGGACTGGGATTCGAACCAAGGTCTCTTGCTTACTAGGCAGTTGAGTCAACCAGTGCGCTATCTGTACACATTGTTTACCGCAACTGCGTGGCCTATCTCGGTCTGCCTTCTGCCTGCATTCCTACTTAGTGCCACATATCCGCAGGCCCCGTCCGTGTCCTCCATGCCATCTACTTTGAGATTCACACGAGGTTACCCCCTGCAGGTCCGGGGTTTAGGTTAGGCCCGAGGAGTTCCTGCCTGTTGTAAGAGGCGACTAAAAGGAGTTTCACATGTTTTGGCCTTTATGTGATGTTCGCCTGTAGGATTTGACCTCCATTATTCAAAATTGTCCCGAATAGCTTGCCAATTGGGGAAGGGCGCCTTACAAGGTGCATCGTGTCCATCGTGCGTTGAGATCTTTAGCCCGCTTTCTCGTCGTCGCATTGCAGTCCTGCCCATTCTCCATCTCTTGTGCGAGGACACTTTCCTGGGTGCGTTTTCCTCCATGCACTATTTTGCACCTGATATCCAGCATGGTAGCCAGTCCATTGTAGTGGGCCGCCATGTACCTGTTGGTTTGTAGCCCTCTGACCACACAGGGATCGCTCTGCTGATGCCTGCGCTGCGCCCATCTTCCTGGGCATCGGGACTCCCGGCAATGGCTATCCTGCCAGGTGGCCTTTGCCGCGGCTGTGTGGCATCCGAGGGGAGGGCCCCTGGTCAGAGTGGGTGGCATCGGGGCAGATGAAACGCGATGAAGCGTAGTCCATCATCTCTTGCTGGTGGTGAAACACCAGCGGTCCCTAAGCAATCACGAGCTCAAGTCATCGCAGAGAAGTATGACCCCAAATCATTCCCCTCCCTGGTCGCACCATGGCAGGAACGTCAGGCTAAGGATGGCAGCATATCTTATTCGCCCTAGTACCTTGTATCTTCGAGAGCTGATTGGGAATCAGTTTTTTGTTGAGCATTTAGAGGACAAGTTTGGGGAGGTGGAGGGCTTGTCCAAAATGAGATCTTGGTCAGTCTTGATCAGAACAGCAGTCACAGGAGTTACTCGCTTGTGGCAAGCTGGGGGATGTTTCTGTAACCAGTAACCACCACACCCCATAAGAGCTTAAATATGGTCCAGGGTATCCTATTTCACAGAGACCTTGTTCTGCATTCCGACAATGAGCTGCACGCCAAGTTAGAGCAGCGAGGTGTACTTTTCGTCTGGTGTGTCCACCAAGGTCCGAAGGGTAATCAGGTTGCCACCAGTGCCTTCATTTTGGCTTTTGGGGGTGATATATTTCCCGAGAACGTCAAGGTGATGGTCCACCGGTGTGATGTAAAGCCCTATATCCTTCCCCCAATGCGGTGCTGGAATTTCAGCCATATGTCTTCCTGCTGTACTTCCAGTGTCACATGCCAAGATTGCGGATGTTCGTCACATTCCAATACTCCATGTGCCCCGCCTCACATCTGTGTCAGTTGCGGAGAGCACCATTCGGCTTACTCGCCTGACTGCAGGATTCTCCAGAAAGAAAGGAAAACCATGGCGTTAAAGATCCTGAACAGACTGACCTACACGGAGGCTAAGAGAAAATTTGAATGCCTGCATCCTGTGTGTATGACATCGTCTTACGCCGCCATTACAACAGTTCTGGGTCCCTTGGGTCACTCTCTTCCCAGGTTTCTTTTAGTGGGAAAGATGACACCCACCAGTGGCTGAAGAGCCCAAAAGCAGCTGGTCGTAGGGCTTCACGCTCATCCTTAGTCCTGGAGACTGACGCGGTGAAGTCCTCCCAGCCAGGGAAACCCAAGGAGCAGTGAGAGAAATCCAAAAAGAAAACCCCTAAGATCAAGGAAACTGTGGTGGCACCCACACCACCACTACCTACAAGCTCTGCGGCTGAGGATGGGGTGGAGATTTTAGCATCTGCTGAGGACCTAGATCTCACCAGACCCTCAGACGCAATGGGTATATACTGCTCAAGCAATAAATCGTTGGCAGCTGGTGACTCTGAGGTGTAAACTGCCTCATTGAATGTTCCATGCCTTCCCAGTCTCACGATGTCATCCTCCAGTGGAATTGCAGGGTTTTTTCCACCATCTGGCTGAGCTATGGCAACTGTTAATCTTTACACCTGCTATCTACATTGCCCTCCAGGAAACCTGGTTCCCAGCAATGCGGACCCCTGCCCTCCGTGGCTATAAGGGATATTACAGGTACTGTAGCGACTATAATAGAGTGTAAGGTGGAGTTTGTGTCTATGGCCTGAACTCGGTCTGTAGTGAATATGTGCCCCTTCAAACCCCTCTTGAAGCTGTGGCTGTCAGAATAAGGATGGCGCAGGAAATAACTGTCTGTAATGTATATCTTCCTCCAGATGGTGCAATACCCCTAATGTATTAGCTGCACTGATTGATCAACTCCCTAAATCTTTCTTTCTTCTGGAAGATTTTAATGCCCATAACCCGTGTGGGGTGGTACCACACTTACTGGCTGAGTCAGAGATGTTGGAACTTTACTGTCGCAATTCGACCTCTGCCTCTTAAATACTGGGGCCGCCACACATTTCAGTGTGGCTCATGGTAGTTACTCAGCCATTGATTTATCAATTTGCAGTCCAGGACTTCTTCCATATATTCATTGGAGAGCACATGATGACCTGTATGGTAGTGACCACTTCCCCATCTTCCTGTCACTGCCCCAGCGTCAGGCACACGGACACCTGCCTTGATGGGCTTTGAGCAAGGCGGACTGGGGAACTTTCACCTCTGCTGTTACTGCTGAAACTCCCCCACACAGTAACATTGATATGATGGTTGAGCAAGAGACTACAACAATTGTTTCTGCAGCAGAAAACGTGATCCCTCGCTCTTTGGGGTGCCCGAGGCGTAAGGCAGTCCCTTGGTGGTCGTCGGAAGTCACTGAAGCAATTAAGGAGCGTCGGCGAGCTCTACAGTGGCATAAGCGACATCCTTCCCTGGAGCACCTCATAGTCTTTAAATGGCTCTATGCCCATGTTTGCCACTTTATCGAACAACAGGAGGAGGAGTGTTGGGAGAGGTATGTCTCCACCATTGGGTGTCAAACGTCACCTTCCCAAGTCTGGGCAAAGATCAGACGTCTTTTCGGGTATCAGGCCCCAACAGCTGTCCCCGGTGTTACCATAAATGGCGAGTTATGTACTGATGCAAACGCGATTGCCGAGCACTTTGCTCGAGCCTCTGCATCGGAGAATTAACCCCCAACCTTTCGCAGTCTCAAACAGCGGCTGGAAGGGAATGTCCTCTCATTCACTACACCCTGCAGTGAATCATATAACGCCCAATTTGCAGTGTGGGAGCAGCTCCTCAGTGCCCTTGCACATTGCCCTGACACTGCTCCTGGGCCTGATCGCATCCACAGCCAGGTGATTAAACGACTCTCATCTGACTACAAGCGACATCTTCTCGTCATCTTCAACCGGATCTGGTGCGATGGCGTCTTTCCATTGCAGTGGCAGGAGAGCACCATCATTCTGGTGCTCAAACCTGGTAAAAACCCGCTTGATGTGGGTAGCTATCGGCCTCACCAACGTTCTTTGTAAGCTGGTGGAACGTATGGTATATTGGCGGTTGGGTTTGGTTGGGTTGAGCCCGGGAGTCACGTCGTTTGCTGGCTCCATGTCAGTGCGCCTTCCGCCAGGGTCGCTCTACCACTGATAATCTCGTGTCTATCGAGTCTGCCATCCGAACAGCCTTTTCCAGCTCAATGCCCTCTGTTGCCTGAGCAACACCAATTAGGTGAAGAGCCCTTGTCCAATCCCCAATGGACTATGGGAGTGTGGTTTATGGTTTGGCAGCGCCTTCTGCATTGCATTTACTTGAGCTTTTAGGACGAGTCCGGTGACCAGCGTACTGGTGGAGGCAACTGCTTGCCAGTTATGCATTACACATTCATAGTTCCCCTGAGCATTCGAATTACAGTCTCCTTTTCCCACCCGCCGCAGTCCATCTCCCACATCTGCGGCCCAGATCGGGGCTAATGATTGCAGTTCGCGTGCGGTCCCTTCTCTCCGAACTGGAGTCCTTTCCTTTACCACTTCTTCTTGAGATCCGTTCATGTACGCCTTGGTCACAGCTTTGTGTGGACCTTTTGCGTGGCCCTAAGGACTCCATTAACACCGCTACTCTCCGCTGTCACTTCCTCTCGATTCTTGAGGTGTTCCGGGGCTCCGAAGTGGTTTACGCCGATGGCTCAATGGCTGATGGTGACGTAGGCTTTGCATATGTTCATGGAGGACAGTGCTCCTTGTCAGTTGGCAGCAGTGTTTTCACTGCAGAGCTGGCGGCCATATCTCGTGCTCTTGAGTACATCCGATCATGCCCTGGCGAGTCATTTCTCCTGTGAACTGACTCATTGAGCAGTCTACAAGGTATTGACCAGTGCTACCCTCACCACCCTTTGGTAGTGTCCATTCAGGAGTCCATCTGTGCCCTGGAACAGTCCTGCCATTCCGTGGTGTTTGTGTGGACTCGAGGACTCGTCAGAATGGCCGGCAACGAACTTGCCGACGGGCTGGCCAAACAGGCGATGCGGAAACTGCTTCTTGAGGTAGGCATCTCCGAAGCTGACCTGCGTTCTGTCTTACACCGCAGGGTTTTCCGGCTTTGGGAGACGGAATGGCATAACAGCACGCTCAACAAACTACATGTCATTAAGGAGACTATGAATGTGTGGAAGTCTTCCATGCAGGCATCTCGCAGGGAATCAGTTGTCCTCTGCCGGCTCCGCGTTGGTCATACGTGGCTAATGCATGGTTACCTACTCTGTCATGAGGACCCATCTCAGTGTCGCTGTGGCTCCCAAATGACAGTCGTCCACCTCTTGCTGGACTGTCCACTTTTAGCCACTCTGCGGCAGACTTTTAACTTTCCCAGCACCCTGCCTTCGTTGTTGGGCGACAATGGATCCACAGCAGCTTTAGTTTTACATTTTATCCATGAGAGTGGGTTTTATACTTCTATGTAGGTCCTTTGTCCCTCTGTGTCCTCCACCCTAGTGCTTTTAGGGTGGAGGTTTTAATGTGTTGCTGAGTGGCTGGCTTTCCCCTCTTTTTTTTTCCTCGTGGTTGGCCAGCCACTGTAATCTACTTTCATGTTTTACTCTCTTCTGTTTCTAGTTTCTCTCTGTTGTTTTCTTGTTCTCTTTCGTTCCTTTTGGTGTTTGTGGCCTTCCCTTCGTTCTTGTGGCTTGTCCTTTCTTTCCGTTTCGTGTTATATGTTTGTTCCTTTTATTCTCACACTTGGGGCATTGTTGTATTAGGAACAAGGGACCGACAACCTCGTAGTTTGGTCCCTTCAAACCAACCAACCAGCCATGAGGTTAAACATAACTGAGCATCCACACTGAAAGTAGTGAATTCATTGCCCATTGAGGTGAAGTAATTATATGAATGCGTGTTCTCTCTTCTTTTGGACATGTCCAAAAGAACAGACACCACACGTTCATATTAAAAAATCATATTATTAGTTCACATAATTGGTTTCACAGCTAGACTGAAAAGACTCGAAAGAACTAAGTTTCAGATGAGTTTGTCCTCTACTTTCCGAGAGGGAATGAGAGATGAGTAAAAAAACTTAGTGACGAACAGTAAGCAGTGAACCGTCGTTAGACTGATGGCTGGCTAAAGTGCCTTTCTGTGCATTCCTGCATTAATAGAACCAAATTTCCCAAGATGTTGTTAACTTCTTGTTGGCATTTTGGACGCTCTGCCATACCAGGGTGCATTATGATGAATGACATGAGTACTGTTGTGACCAGGAATTAACAGAGTGTTGGGAATGATTTAAAAGAATCCTACACAGGCTAGTGACCAGCCTGGGATGGTCAAAAGCAGATCACAGAATAAAGACAGAAAGACAGATAATGACAAACTGAGAAGTGGAAATGGCACTAGAGACAAACCAAATCCAACAATTAACCCAGAGAGAGAGAACCTAAGGTGTAGTGAAAGCATAGACCAAGAGCTAACAGTGTGTTACGACAATGAGATGTTAGTGAACAGGACACTCTACTGACTCCAGTGCAGCTGTGTGATGTTGCGGCCGGCTATCGTAGAGTCCAGAGCAGCTACGAAGACGAATGTGGTGCGTGTTCTTTGCAGAGACAGAAGAAAATTGGCAGTTCCACTAAGTATTTTCGGTCCGTTAGTTGTGATGTAGTTAGTAGTTGTTATGTAGCTTGTTTCTTCAAATACTGTTCATGTTTAATATTTCCTCTTTTCAACAATAACAATCTGTTTTGATTGTCAAATGAATTTTTGCGTGCAGAAATGGAGATGCCGTCTATTGCCTCATGTGTAAAGCTCTCAGCATCAGCAATTTTGAATGTATTGCTCTTTTCCACAATACATAACTTCACCTGAGTCCATACCAGTTCATTAGTGTGCTAATGACAATGGTATGGGGGTAATGTAACAATACATTGCCCATTCTGCTTTGTTTTTTTAAAGTTAATGCAAGCATGTGGGTATTGACAAGAGCAAGCAATTCTGCTCTGGTATGTTGCTAACTGAGGTATTCTGTTGGAGGATAACCAATCATTAATATCTGTCTATTTGAAATTCGTGGTTTGCAGCTGTGTTCACTTATTGGATTCTTGCATTATCCATGACAATAACCGAACTTGCAGAGATATACAACAACAGTTGCTCTTTAAACCACAATTGGAAGACAAGGAATGTAATTTGAGTGGTAATTTTCAGAATTCTTAGCCTTTGACTGCTTAAGTACCAGTTTACTCTGGGAATTAAAGCCACTTTCTGCTGATCCAATGTGAAGCACTGTAATTCTATTACACTTACCAAGTGGAACTTGTAACGCACCGAAACCATTGCTCATATTTCATGATACAACTCTTGCAGGATTATAGATGTGCCAACATATTTTATCTCCTGTGTTCTAAAAAACAGTCCTTACAACTAAAATGTCACCACTTTCCATTAGTAACTTCCTCCTGCTGTTTGTTTTTTTGATACGTGAACCCCATGTCCTTAAGTATTATCAACATAGTCCATTTGCTCCCATTACAAATTTTGGATTCTTTTGTACCTGAAACTAATTTATCTGCTGTCAGATATTTGCTTTAGCGAGCATGCTAAACACTATGTGCTGCAAAATCATGTAGGTCACCCATTTCTCCCTGCGTCTGTGTACTCAAAGACAGCTGAACTAAAGACTTGCTTAGGTGTGTTAGCTTCATCTGATAGCATCTGAACAGTCCTCAAACCAATACCACAGGTTTCAGCTGTTTGCTTCTGACATGTGGCAATGGTGTGGCAGGTGCATTGTGCCAACTTGGATTCAGTGGAAAGCTTTTAAAATACTGACACACATAAGATTCTTTCGTTCTCATCCTGTCCAGTAAGCCTCCCTTGTCCCAGGGGTTCTGGGTGACTTTCCTGAACTTGTAGCTCTTTCCCTAAACCTCCCAAGTCCTTTTCCTTCACCACTCTTCCTTCCCCTCCAGCTCTTCTACCAGGAGGAGGAACCACTGGCTCTGAAAGCTTGTAAAAGTTAAATCCTAGGCCTTAATGGCCAAAAGCTATGATTGTGTGCATCTTTTTATTGTGTGTATCGCGGCTCAGCATCTCCACTATATGGTGAGTAGCAACTTTTCTTCTCTTGTATTGTTACATTCCATCCTGGATTTTCCATTGTTGGATTTCATTTTATCTTGAATTGTAATATATGCTCGAACTTTGGAAGCTCCATACAGTTTCCTTCCAAAAGTGCAACATCAACAGTGGTGTTTCATGACAAAGACACAGTTTCCAACTTAAGTTTGAGAAATAACATTCACTATCTCATAGAACCTGCCAACAAACTCGTAATAAAAACTGCAAAAGTTTTACATACATGGCAAATTTTCTTTTAGGGCAGTTTAATTTGTACTTTAGGCAGTTTATCAAAATAGCATATAATACTATAAGCCAGGGACAGAATTTCATCCTTGGTTTATTGTGCTTCTTGCTTTCAGTTCAGTTATATCTTCTGTGAGTTTACGTTTTTCTTCAGTGGGTGCTGCGTTTGTCTTTAAATGGCTCTAAGCTCTATGGGACTTAACATCTGAGGTCATCAGTCCCGTGTTTGTCTTCAGTACAGCTAGAAGGTCTGTTTCAGTCTTTAACTAGAAGTTATTGTCAAATTCATCATTCTGTGGAAACGCATGGGCATCTTAAATGGCTTCTCTTGTTGATAGTTTGCCATGGTGTGTTTGTTTTTATCCTGTCACTATTTTAAATTTTGTTCAGAATTTTCTTCCATCCCTGCAGACTAGTCTGTTGAAAGTGGTGTCCCAATAAGTGTGTCTATATTCTAAGACTTTTTGCCTCATTGGTGCATTAAGGCAGTTGCAGGCGAGTTTTACATCCACATTGTTAGTATATTTGATTTCATTGTATAGTTGTCTTTCATCCCTGATTAGCCTGAGAATATTGGGGGTGGGGGAGGGTGGGGGGTGGAGGGGAGGAGAGAAGGAAACTTTCCAGTTGTTGATAGTAGTCCTCTACTGCACATTGGAGGGCTGTTTCTAGTCTGTTGTTTAATGTGTTTAAATCAGTGTTGTCAGTAATTATGCAGGGAGTGTCTAGTTCTTCTCTTAGGACAATATTGTACTTTTACAAGTCAGCTCTTGCACAATTATGGATGATTCTGGAGGTGGGAGTAAGTTCAGATGGATTTATGACTGACGTGAAAATAGGATGGGGAGATGATCGCTGATGATGTAGTTGCCAATTTTTGCATCTGTCATGTTGTCTGGATGTTTGGGCTCCAGATGATGTAGTCTGATTACCTTTGTGTCCAATGAATATGAGCATGTACTGTGATAGTCCACGTTAGTTTTCTGTGGTTAGTATGTTGTGTAGTATTTGTCCGTTTCTGTTGGTTTGCTGGTCACTTAGCATCGTGTCTCACATTCAGGCCTCCCATAGTGGTGACGTGCCGGAATGACGAGATGTATTGAAGGAAGTTGAGAGAGATTGCGTCATTTGGAGTGCCATACATGCAGTCTACTAGGGTTCTCTGATGTCGCAGTCTCTCGTCACACATCACTACTGCTTCTGTGTTTCTGAATTGTGGGGGGAGTGGAGCTTGTATTGTGTGTGTAAGTTGCGTCAGGGAGTATAAGGCTACTCCTGCCCTTCCATCAGGATGGTGTTTGGCATTATCTATGTTGTTTGTTGCAAAAGCAGACTGTATGAGTGTCTTTTTTTGTCTTATCGTGCTACATTAGCAAACAAGGAGTCGATTTCTCTTCTGTTTATTGCAGGGCATGTCCCCACTTAGTGAGGTCGTAGTTCATTGTGTGTGTGTCGATTGTGTGGACTTGACAGTTACTCAAGTTTCGAGGCCAATTTGTTTTATCTGAAGATTATTCTGGAACAGTTGCATAACCACTTGCTTCATCATCCTTTTTGTGCGTTTGAAACAGATGAGGAGTACATGGGTCATGATTTCGTGAAGATCATCAGTGCTGACCAGGTCTTCCCTAAGTTGTTCTGCTGTTTCTGGAGTGTCAGCTGGGTTGCTGCTGATTTGAGTGGAGCTTGTACTTTTGTCTTTCAGCTACTTGTCATTTTGTGCACTTGCATGATCTGAGAGCTGATCTCTGCTACAGTGAATGCAATTTGGGGAGACTGTTTCTAGGTTGCAGCAGCTGATGTGATGTCTACTACATTTGCTTCAGGCAATTGTTTCATTCTGGTAGCCTTGTTGTTGTTGGTCAAATGCTTGGCATTGTGTGGATAGGGGAGGGGGAAATGTGATGGTTCCACTGGATGATGCTGTAGAAATGGTTTGACCCCATGGTGAAGCGTGTGGTCAGTTGTACTTAGGCAGTGGCAGAGTACTCAGAATATGTGTGATCTTTGGTTTTTGCACACCCATATGTGCCAGATTTTGAATATTCTGATGTTCTTTAGTTCAATCAGGCCGTAATCAGGGAAGTATACCACACGGACTTTGCTTACCACCACACTAATTGCAGGAGATCAGGATGGGGTGGTAGTTTTATTTGTGCCTCAGTTTTGGGAGGGCAAGAGTTACTGTTGTGAGGGTTTCTCTGTGTGATCTGCAGTTGTATTTCGTTGGTTTGGTGTCTTTTGGCAGTGGTTATGTAGGTGCTTTCTCCATCTCGTGAGTTCTGACACATCGTTCAAAATCCAAGCTGACTGGTGAGAAACTTTGACAGACTTTGGCTAGTCATATTGGCTAGAAGATTTTGGAGGAGAAAGTGATGGCCAAATTCTGGAGATTGTGGTGAGTAGTGGGGGGCGGGGGGGGGGGGGGGATGGGGGTGTCGTCGCTGTTGGAGACTGAGGAGATGCAGGTGTTCATCTGGCACTGGGGTCAGAATGTCTCCTTTGTTGAGGTTAGCTTACCTCATGACTCCTCTCTAGAGATCATGTCATGAATGGAGGAGAGTGGTTCATTTGTGTCCTGTGGTGTGGGGGTTAGGCATGCTTCCCTGGGATTCCTTAGGCTACACACCCATGGGTACCTAGCCAATGAGTGGACCCTGAGTGGATATTCCATCAACTGAGAAGAGGAAGTGGAGAGGATGCTCCATGGCAGCTCTCAACACTTTACCTGAAAGCACTGCGTTGTCTGTGCATGTCGCGTCATCTGCAGGTGAGCCATGGCCGATGTGACAGAGGTCATTTTTGCATTGTGTGGTGCTAGTGACTGGTGGGCATACTGGTTCCACTGGGTGACACAGCCATCCACGTGGCCATTTGCACAGCCGATGGCAGGTGCTCGGTACCCATCCACCAGCAGCGGCGAGTGTTTGGGAGGTTGAGTTTTGTCACTGTTTGCTGTGTTCCTTGGTGTGACAGAGGATAATCCTACCAAGGTGGGAGTTTGAAGGTAGCTAGTATATGGACAGCAAGCATGGGAGACTGAAAGTTTTTCAGTTCTCATCATTATTTTGAACACAACAATTTGCTTCAAAGTTCACTCGCTGACCCACCACACCCTCAGTCCACAGACATTCACTCTCAACTGTGACCCATACACCTTTCACCATTAGTCTGAAAATCTTTTTCATGAGTTTCTGTTTTGTTTATGAGCTGTCAGCAGTTACTTGCTCTTCTTTCCATATATTTAATGTATTTGTGTGTAACTTAGTGTCCATTCACTCTGCTGGTCAGTCAGTTTTGTTTGTTTATAGTTGTTGAGATAACTCGGCTTTGTCAGCATGCGTGATGGAGCTGGTGTGGCGAGTGCAGGTGCGCTCCCCACTCTTCATGTCTACCATCCTTACATATCTTGGCATTGTGATATATCGGCGGTAGCATAGAATTTGTCTGCAGCCTCATCATTATGTTCATGGAGTGTTGGTGTGTCTGCCCCTGTGTTATTCTCTGGGGAAATCACTTGAGATATGGAGCAACCATTTCAGTGCTCTATTCTGCATTGCTTTTAAAGAATTATGTCTAGGTGATCAGGTTGTGAAGAAGATGGATTAAGTATAGGGCAGAGCATTTCCATTCTGCCCAGCACCTTCATGTGTAATTCTTTGATGTGTGGGTGCCACGTGAGTCTCTTGTCGAGCATGGTGCCCAGGTATTTGGCAGTAGAGGTCCATGGAACAGGTCTTCCCCTTACTGTGATCTAGAGGTCGGATGCTGTGTTCTGTGGGTGGTGATGATGGGCTGGGATTTTGTAGCGTTGTACACCAGCCGTCACTTTGCTGCCCAGTCTTCTAGGTCAGCAATGTACAGTGAGAGCAGCACTGGACCAAGGACCAATCCTTGCGGTACTCTGGCAAATATTCATTGTTCTGTGGGTAGTTAAGAGGCTGCACATACATGAAATGTGTGGTCCATGAGATAATTCTGCAGAACTTTCATGTGTGGCATGGGAATCCCCAATGTCAAAAGCTTAAACAGGAAACTTCCTGGCAGATTAAAACTGTGTGCCCGACAGAGACTCGAACTCGGGACCTTTGCCTTTCGCGGGCAAGTGCTCTACCATCTGAGCTACCAAAGCACGACTCGCACCCGGTCCTCACAGCTTTACTTCTGCCAGTATCTCGCAGGTTTGCGGGAGAGCTTCTGCAAAGTTTGGAAGGTAGGAGACGAGATACTGGCAGAAGTGAAGCTGTGAGGACCGGGCGCGAGTCGTGCTTCGGTAGCTCAGATGGTAGAGCACTTGCCCGCGAAAGGCAAAGGTCCCGAGTTCGAGTCTCGGTCAGGCACACAGTTTTAATCTGCCAGGAAGTTTCATATCAGCGCACACTCCGCTGCAGAGTGAAAATCTCATTCTGGAGCTTAGAAAGGAGTTTGTCATGCCACACTAAATCAAATGCACGAGTTACGTCGAGCAGAAGTGCACTGATATGCTCACGTCACTCCAGGGCACAGAATGTTTCCTCTGTTAGTGGCAACAGCTGTTGTGTGGTGGAGTGACCCTGTCGGAAACCAAACTGCTCTTCAGGCAGGAGGCCTTCATCAATGTGGCTGTCCAAGCATTTGAGATATAGTCTGTCAAGTACTTCAGAGATTGCTGGCAGCAGACTGATCAGACGGCAGCTGCTTGCCCACGTGTGGTCCTTTTGTGGCCATTTTGGCATGTTTTAGCACTCTGAGTAAGCACCTGTTCTAGGTGGAGATCCTTGTCAGATTCTCCATTCATTTGGTGGCAGTGGTTTGATTATCAGATTGGTGACATTATCAGGTTCTCCTGCCTTTTGACTGTTGAGCTGGCATAGTTGAAGTCAGACATAGTCTTCAGCTATCAGTTCTACAATGTTTTCATTGTCTTCTGTCACTGTGAAGACTGGAAGTCATCCTGCAATGTGTGTGGCGTGTTCAGGGTCAGTTAGGCCCTCTACTGGCATGACTTTTTGCAGTGAACACATCTGCAAATGCACTGGCCTTTGCATCCAGTTCACTGACGTATGCGTTACCCTTTTTAGCAGCAGTATTTTAAAGGTGCAGCGGATTAAGTCCCCCCCACTGCTTTCCATGCTGTACTGTCCTCTATGGTCAGGTTTTCGACTTTGTTTGCCTACTCTTCTATACTGTGAGCATTAGCAGTTGCTTTGATTTCCCAATTTATTCAGGTAAGTTGTCTTTTTGTGATCTCATATTAGCTGCCACTCATGTTGTAGTCTACTTTTCTGCATGATGGCACCTCAAAACTGCAGTGAGAATTCCCGTGCTTGTGGTATCTCAGGACTGTCACATCTTCCTGGCATGGCTGATATGAATGCTTCTGTAATTTCTTGGGTGATGTGACACAGGGCTGCCTCAGCTTGCTGCTCTTCTAGGTCTGGTGTGGCATCTAATTTGGTTGCTACCTCTTCTTTGCGTACTTCCCAGGTGTCTGTTGTCCAGCGAAGCATTGGCATTCAGTTCGAAGATTACAGATGAGTGATTTGATGACATAGAGGCTGTTGTTGTAGCTTGAAGTGTCACACAGCTTTAAAAATAGCAGTTTCAAAGACTTCGCGGGAGGGGGGGACAGTGCATATCCTCTCACTGGAAAGGTGGTTGGCTCATGTGGGCCAGTTACCACTTACCACTCCATGTTGTTTGGCCCATCTTTGTAGGAAGTGGCCACTTGTGAGACTAAAGTTCCAGATAAGGTTCCTGGCATTTCAATCTCCTCCTAGGATGTCACTTCAGGGAGGGATAGTAGTCTCAGGAAGTCAGGTGGTTGGAGAGATCCTCTCAGTGCTTTGTAGACAGCCACGAAGTTGATCATGCCCTGTTCCATTTTCACAACTCCTGTGAGATCTGATGTGGCTAGGTTCGCGGGGGCAGTTTCTGGTGTTCTGTTGATCTTCATACATTCACTGGGGTGCCTCTGCCAGCTATCAGCTTATCTTCTTGATGACAAAAGCTGTTCGCTACTTTCACTTGTACTCCCACTTTTAAGCGCATTTCGGAGAAGAGGCAAATTCCCAGGTCCTTGTTTCTGATGATGTGGATTTCTATGTCCTGGCAGTGCAAGTCAGTGGTGTTGAATACAGCAGTTGTTCAACCATGAGATTGATTTTTTTCAGGTGGCCGTGGTAACTTCTGCATTATTCTCTCCACAGACTCTGTGTATTTTGCGAGTAGATCCTTAGAGGTGTTGAGGACAGTTTTGATGAGACCAACCACTATTTGTAGCATTTGGACAGCCCTGTAGTGTTGTTGTGATGCTCGAATTGTCGCTGTGCAGCTCTCGGTAGTGTCCTCTTTCTGATAACTCCAGGAAGCAGAGTTCAGCTTCAGTGGAGGTTGCCGGGAGGCTGCCGCTGCTGCTCTCCTGCAGTCACGTGGTGAGCAGCCGGCAGTGCTGGAGTTTGCCCTAGCAGGTGCCTTCACGGAGGTAGTTGCTCCCTGGGTTTGGTGGAGGTCAGAACACAGAGATCTTTTTCCTTCTGCTTTTCGAGTTGAACGTGTCGTGTTCTTAGTAGGTTGACCTCTCAACCCTTTGTCAGATTATTGACTTCTGGCATTGGCGTAGTGACGTGGAGATGGTCAGCAAGCCGACCGGATGCACTGCTCGCTTGCAAGGACGTGCTGAGCAGTAGTACTATCATCTACTGCTTGGCAACCGACGACTTAGTTACTCGCACAGCCGACATCGTGGCAGCAGTCATCTGCCGTGACATCTGTTGCGTCGTGCTCGTGATTACCTCGAACGTGCTGGTAAGCGGGACAACCCGGCTGCCGATGTATATCTCGGCATTGGCTCTGCTTTTGTTTCGCACCGACACGTTGCAGTATACAGTCGTAGCATTTCTGCCGTTGTCCCTTTCCACGTTGTTGGCATCTCTACTGGTCTTCTTGTGTGCGGTGGTGGCAGTGAGTGCCTCTGCTCTGGCGTGCAGGCTGCCCTGCATGTCCAGTTCATTCTGTGGGCTGCGTCTCTGCACCGGGGTGTGCTTTCTGGCCCAGGTGTGCTTTCTTCTTACCCTGTGGAGCATCTGGATGCGGACATCAGATGGCGCACCTCCTCCTGCGGCTAGCACCTTGTCCCTCGCTGGGATGTGGATGGCGGTAGCAGTGTGCTGATGCTGGCTGCTTGTTGGATCTGTATGATACACCACGTTGACAAGTTAAAACAGCTTTGATATATTTGCAGCCACGGTAGCTCTCCACCAGTTTAGCACACTACGGTGTTGCCTCTCTCTTCAGTGCGCACTGGTTTTTGGAATAAACACCGGTACACTTGAGGCGTAAGTCAGGCATCCGGCAGTGGCGTGCCACGTGCCCGATGTCATGGCACGTGTAGCATTGTCACAATCCGTGCTGCAACTTCAGATTTTCTATGGTCGTGGTAGTTTTCATAATTTTGACGATATCTAACAACCCTTGATTCGCGGTGTTGTCTGTGGGAGTCACCGATAGAAGTGGTACGTCCTCTCCAGTGTTCAGCGATTTTGTGTGTGCAGCGGAGCACACACTGAACCCCAGCTTATCCGGTTTTTCTTGTAGCTGATCAGTCAGCATTGTCTGCAGAAGCTTTAGAATACAGCATTAATCACTGCATCTGGCTCCGTTGCGTATGTGAAGAACAGCATCTGCTCGTCAGACGCTCTCGTTGAGAGTTTGTGGTAGTCCTCACGGGGACCCTCACAAGGTTTTTGTATGCAGATTTCGCAGTGTAGTCGGCCTTCATCCACTGCTAAACCTTTTGCTGGAAGCTCTTGTAATAGTCTTTCATACAGAAGGAGCATCTTCAGTGTTGGCTGTTGCCATGACAGTGTTGTTGCCTTCCTCATCAAGGGTCACGAAAGTGCCTCCACAACCAGTGAGTTGCAACTTGGTGCTACTCTGCCTGTCAATGACTGGTGTTAGTGCCAGACTTGCTTGGCTGGCAGTGAGTGTTGACCAGCCTCACTTGTCAACTGCGGCCTTCATCTTGCGCCCTTTGTCTGCATGAGGGACACTGGTGGCAGGCTGCTTTTTCCTGTCACCATCATCTGCAGGTGCTGTCATCTAGTGTTTTTGGCATTCTTGGTGCTATTTATCGAGCCGAAACTCGAGAGGCTGTCTGTCTCTTCTTTGCAGGCAGGTTTACAGTCCACTGACAGTCCACTCCAGTTGTGCCTCCGAGGTTGGCTTGTTGAAATGCCTCTCGTGATGCTCCTTCCTTGCCCATGTATCAGCCAGCTCTGCCATGATGGTGGCAGTTGACTTCGCCGTGTGCTGGAGTCTTGGTGTGCTGTGTTGTGTGCTAGTGCTAGCAGCAACAGGTGTGGCCACAGCAGTGCTGCCCACATCCATTTCTTCACTGTGGCCCACGTTTGTTGCGCGAGTCATCGCGTGGGTCACCAGATGAGGCCATTGTCGGAGCAAGTTCATTCGAGTGGCGATCTGCTGCTGGGCACATTCTGCAGATTTCCCATTTTGCGCATTGTGTTCAAACACAACTTTGAATAAAATCATCAGTTACCAATCTACCACATTTTAAACGGGTAAAATCATGGAACATAGCAACAGATATGTAAAGTATTTGGCTAACACGAAGTTAAACAAGTGTTGTTATTTTGGGCTACCTTAACGCATAAAAATTTTACTTGCATGCATCTAAAACTCTTATCAATATCAATAACCACATTTTAAATAGCATTAAGATCCTGGAAAACACATTAACAGGTACAGTATGTAAAATATGTCAGTCAGCAAATTACGTTTAATAGCCAAAAACTATGCAATTGCTCATGTGTATGCTTATGCGTGAAGTGCTTTGTATGATTTGCGCAAAGCAAACTATCGAATTGTGATGTCTTTCTACAACAGAAGTGCCTTGTCCCTTTTGATTGAAAGAGTAGCGAGCCAGTTAAGGCAGTCCTGCACCCGTGGTAGATCTTGGACAGTTCTTAAAATTTTAATTTTTAAAAACTTCTTTCTCCAGACAACACGGTGCCAGGTATCAGGAGCAAAATGTGCTGGGCTGTGGCAATATTGGCATATGATTCTTTGAGTGGGCCTAAGTACTTACATGTGTAGATGCGGTCTTCTCTGTAGGAGTTTTACTTCTGAGATGAGGTCAGATGTCTGCATCAGTTAGTCGGAACTCATTTCAATTTCCTCATTTCAGTTTCCTCATTTTGCATTCGTGAAGTTTGCACAGGTAAAAGAGAAATCTGAAGTATACAGAATAATTAGTCAGCTCTTTGAACATAGATCTCATGCCACTTAAAACTTCATTGCCAACCTCAAAGAAGTACTCAACTGTAAAAAAATATTTCTTTTGCTTCATGCTGCTTTTGGACCTTGTCAGCGGCACTGCCTGGATTGTCTTCAGTCTCGTCGAAAAATCATTTGCGCTTCTTTTGGTGACGAGTTTGAAACTGTTTGTCCCATTTGCCATCAATTCTAGTGGATGTGAACCCTGTCTTCCTTTGGTTTTTGAGGAAGTCATTCAGTCCACTTATTTCTTGTAGGGCAATTTCTAACTGCATGTCTGCAGCTTGAAGAACTGTACTGATCTCATTGAGAGCATGTAAGAGGTCATGCCATACAATTAGAGCCAAAATGAGTTTGAAGGAGCTTGCAACCTTTTTGCGTGCTTCATAAACTTTCCCCAGCTCATCTCTGACAAGTTTGACGATCTCAACATGAGATGCCTATTTAACATTTGTGTGTGTCTTTAAGGTTAGTTCAGAACAGATCTCGGTGAGAATATTCTATAGATGTCGAAAATATTGCAGTAGACCAAAAAATGTCATTGCTTCCGTACTATATTTGGCCATTTTTCCAAGGGCTAAGTTCAAGTTGTAATGAAGGATACATTTAAGGATCTTAAAGGTTTTTTGTTAGTTTTAAAGAATGTTAATTGAGGTAACACTTTGAGAAAATAATGTGGTTGTTGGAACTGTGCAGGCTGTCTGATCCAAGACTTGACACTGACCGATCCAAGGACATAATGTTCGTGAACATGGTGCATGGTTTGAATGAGTGGATGTGGGCTGAGCAGCTGATAAGTGAGTGCTGCTGTGCTCGCAAATGGTTACTCTTGAATCGTGGATGCTCTGTGCCAGTATGCTGTCGGTAATGTACAATTTTTTACCTTTATTTGAAAATTATTTCTTGCTGTATTATTTCAGTGTATTTGTGTGCTAGGTCACATCTTTACATTACCACTAAAATATCCTTAAATGTGCTTTGAAACTAGGGAGGTATTGCTTCAAACAGCATGTGGAAAGAAGCATTACGGTAAAAAAGTAAATTGAGAGTGCAGCAACCAATCGTGCTTGCCAATGCAAAATATCAGCCATTTTTACCAGCACAACTCACTCACACTAAATATCAGTGTGATTAATCAGACACAAAAAACGTCTTGCAAAATAAATATCTAATAGTGAGGCTATTCACTTGTACTACCCATCCATCAACTAGCACACATTCATATGGGAGACTCGAGTGCTAGGCAACTTGAGTGCAGTCATGCTCATGTATTTTAAATGGCACTTTACAGGCAAATAGACACTACGGGTATGTAATGAAAATCCAAAAAATTGGTGGGTGTGTAAATTTTGTTATTGTTACATAATTTTTTATAGCCAGTCTTTCACCTTGCTACCGCCCCCCTCCCCTCCCCCCCCACCTCCCGCCTTTCTCCACAATTGTTACTTCATTATTAAACCCATGAATACAAACGTAGTTACAACTTACCCAACATTTCAATTACTTCATTTTGAATTTGTGGTCCAAGGTAGTGATGATGAGTCTCCTCGTCACGAATACGATGTAAGTATTGCTTCATTGGTGCATCAAAAGATGCGACCATTTCTATCAGCGCCAGGAAATTTCCATTGTCGTGTTGGTAAATTATTGATGAAAAATCTTGAAAAGCTGTATTTGTTTGTGCTAATAATTTCACTTCTGCAATTATTCTTGTTAAAACATCTCACTGGTGTTGCCTATCTTGACTTACCCGTGCTTCATTCATGTCGTCAATGGTGCAGTTCTCTTTCGGTCATTTCATGGGGGAGGAAATGTGATCCTCACAATGGTCATGTTTTTGAAGGGCATCAGTAAGACAACTCCATGAGTTAAATCCTTCAGGTTTGCAGAGTTTACTTGTCATGTACGGTGTGGGTTTGACACTGAAGATTTGGCATTAGAAGCAGAAGGTGACATCTTCGGATTTAGAGTAAATGAGCCAAGTTCTTAAATTAACTTCACCATTTCTTGGGAATGTGAGTAACAGAGGAATTTGTGCAGGACCCTTTTGTACAAGAACTTCTCCATTGAAGCATTAACAATGTCTGGAATTTTTGCCTTGGTCATGCAAATCAATTGCTAGTCTCAAAGGTTGAAATAGCTTTGACACTGAAGAGCTAGTGATTATTTTTTTTTTTTTTTTTTCGAACCTAATCTTGCAGTTTCTGATGATGTAAACACTACCACTGGCTCAGATCTATCATTGGAAGGAGTATACTGATAGTCGTCCTCTGGAAACTTCTCATTCTGTAGTGTCTTCCTCTCTGCTTTCACCCCTGTTGTGTTGATCAGCTCTGACAGTGATGTTTGGTAAAATGACTGCTATGCATTTGTGCACCTTTTTGTGAATGTTAGAGTTCTTCCCATAATTTTCTTTTTCAGGTTTTTCAGCGCCACCTTCAAATTTTTGCCCTCTGTCTCTACTGTGGGTTGCCGTGATGCATAATCGGTTATCTTAATCAAAAAGAAAAAATGGCATTAAAACTTCTAGAATGATTGACTGTCTGGATGTTTTAACGTTATCAGTTCACATATTAGCAAACAGTGAACAAGGAAAAATTCACCTCTTTGATGTTGTTGTTCATAAAACCAAAAGCTCTGTGCACTCTCAACGTATGCACAATGAGGTTTGCAAATGTTTCGCATGCAACTGGTGTCCCTTCGCCATTGCCAGCAATTGATTTGGGTTGGATGAGGAACAGAGCCGAAGAGAACAGTAATCTTAAAGAAACACATGAAGCAAAAATGTGTGCTTCTCATTTTTAGCTGGTTGTAGCACAGTGCAACGCTGGTTCAAGCATTGCCAGATTTAGCCCAATATGAGGCTGGCATACTATGTTTGCGCATGTCCCTCCGCCCTCCCGTGGACGTAGTATTTCGTCTGTGATTAGACCAGAGACAAACTTGCTTAGCACCACAGATAAAGTTAAAAATTCATTTCCATAGTTTCTTTGCATTCATGGTATTTTACTTGCTCTGTCTAGAAACACTCTTCACAGGTTCGGTGCGAGATCACTCCAGGTGCGAGGCCGCTTAAAGTGCAAGGCCTGTAGTGACCACTACATCCAATATACCTTCGCAACGGTCTTGCTGAGTAGTTTTACAATTCAATCATTCTTTCAATACTTCCTCAGAATCAAAAGAAAAAAGCTTATATCGAATTGATCTTATCCCCAGTCATAGTTTCATGACCTTTTGAAAATAAATTGACATTGTAATGATGATGAGCATATTTGCACAAACACAGAAAGTAACTTTCATGCCCTCCCATTCAGAAAATAGGTTGCTTTCTAAAGGTATTGCAGGTTTTGACATTTTGATGTGTTTCAATTTTCATTTTGTGGCCGCGTGCTAAATGTTTATGGAGTTTCCAAAAGCCAAATTATTTGATTGTTACATGTCTGCAACTGTGTTTGTCTTTATGTAAGTAGTACAATCCATTTGCTTAGTTTAAAAATACGTGTATTGGGTTTAGTCCTGGATAACATTCTGTAAGTTACACAGAATTTCATCAAAGCAACTGAGGTGTCAGAATTTTGAAAGAGCCAAAGGCATCCTCAAGGGACAGAACATTAAAAGAGCATTATTTGTTCACCTGCACATTGAGGAATGCGTTAAATGTTGTCAGAAATGATCTTGACTTTTGAAAACACATTGTGTTGAGCAATCAGTCTTTCCTTCTCATCCCATCTGGTAAGTCTCCCTTACCTGGCATTCTGGGTGACTTTCGTGAACTCTACCCCTTCTCCTAAACCTCACCAGTCCTTTTCCTTCACCCCTCTTCCTTCCCCTTCAGTTCTTGTGCTAGGAGGAGCCATTGGCTTTAAAAGCTTGCTAATGTAAAATCTTTGTGAGCTCTACTTCATAACTGATCCAATTTGTAAAATGAAAAACGAAACAGTTGCTGAGTCAACAGTCTTTAATTGTGTACAGGACTGGTTTTGGAATACTTAAAAAGTTCAATCATCTTGTGTAAAATGTAATAATGTAATAATGAAAATACTGTCACACATCAATGGGAGTGAGTCCTCAAGTCTGAAATATCAGAAATATGTGGCCAAAATTTCTAAAATAAATTAAGAGAGAACCAGGCATTACTTACAAATAAAATCGTATAACTGTCTGAGGCCATCCTCATTCCATTGTTGTCAAAAGAATAAAAGGGACCTAGCAAAATCTGAAAAAAGACATCATGACTGGACACCAAAAGTCACCAGAATCTTGAAACATGTAAAAGGCAATAAAAAGGGGAAGAGAAGTCACATATTGCATGAAATTACTTACATGAATTTCATAAAAACTGATGCAGTTGTGCAAAAAGAGTTAACCCAGTGAAGTGTTGCTGTCAGGTATCGAACGAACCGTTATGCTCAACATTGAACTGTGTGTGGGAAAGTTGTTGAAGTGTGGTAACAGATTCATTACTTTTGAAATAATGTTCAGTAGTGAAAGCATGGTGCTGAATGATCCACTGTGCCACTGTTACTGGGACTCTCTAGAATGAAATGGTGAGGGATGTGGGCCATGGAATGGCTTGAGGCTCCTGTATGGCTTGTAATTTCAGATGGAACATACACCCCCTGACTGACACATTGTATCAAAGTCATACAGCACACCTGGCAATGCAGGATGAATGTGGTGTGCCCCACGTGGGCCACAAGCCATGTCTGTGATAGTGTCAGTTAACGAAAGTTCCTCTTTTGGTTGTTTGTCTCAATACGATTCTGCCAAGTGGTTTCCACTCGTAAACCTTCTATGGCCACCGATGATCTGGCATTCTCATCATATGTCCATGCAATTTTTATGATTTTCTTTCAATTCTATCAATTACTGTATCATTTGCCTTCATTCTAGCTCTTACTTCCTCATTAGATTTTATTTCAATTCTTGATATTCTGGCACTCCTACACAAGTAATCCATTTCCACAGCTATTTATCTTCTTTTGAGATCGACATTTAAGATTCATAATTCTGATCCATAGCATAGCACTGATTCAACCATTATCTTACGTACTCTTTTCTTATTGCTGTTGAAAATATTCTTATCTAACCAAAAAGAATTCATACACCCTAACACTTTTCTGCTTTGCTGTATTCTATATTTTACTTCTGTATGGCCCAATCTATTTTTATCAATATTTGCCCCGAGATATTTAAATGTATCTACCTGTCTCATAACTGCTTTGTCATTGATGTGTACTTAAAGTTGAACTCTGTTTTTGTTCGACTCACTTGTAGTCCCCATCCGTTGTATTCTTCATACAAACATCGTATCATGAACTAAAGGTCATAATAATCTTGTGCTATAATAGCTTGATCGTCAGCAAAGCGTTATGAAATATCTGTACATCGTTGACAGTGATTCCCATTCCTCTGCAGCTGTTCTTCCAATTTGAGAGCCACTTCTACATATAAAGTGAACAAGATGGGTGACATACTGCAACCTTGTCGCAAACTGTTGACACTAATGCCCCTATAGCACAACTTTGAACATGGCTGACATTTGCAGCAACCGTATACACAAATTTGAAGAATATGTAAAAATCTGCCAACCGGTTGCATAGGTTTTCTATATACCTTGACCAGGTTTCGTCAATCTAAGGGTGACTTCATCAGAAGGTAAGGTAATTACCTAAACTGAATATGTCAATTAAATAGTTTACATTAATGTAAACGAGTGTAAAACAAAAAGTACTTACATGAAGAACATATCATCAAAGATGTACAGTGATTTAAGAGCTGAGTTGCTCAAGTCGCACATTAAAATATAAGACATAATGTTCTTCAAAAAGTCAAACATTAAAATATAAGTAATACCCGTGTGGTGTGAGGAGACTGACTGTGTGGCAACTTGTCATGCTGCTAAGTAAAACGTAATCCAGGGCGCGCCACAAGCGGGCCACTAGTAACGTGAACAAAACAATTTTGTATATTACACATTTTCTGAAGTAAATCATATGTATAGCCAATATAGGTTTTAACAAAAATTAATTGTACACATTATTGAGTAACATTTATAAATGAGCTTCAAACGGGATAAAATAGTACAAAGTTCGCTATGTTTTACTTAGCACAGTTAGAACCAGAGTTAAATACAACTGGAATTACATATGTAATGAAGAACATCAGTTCATTATATGACACAAAATTTGAAAAGAAAGCTTGCATAACTAGGCACAGAGGTCATATGGTGTGTTAGTAATGAGTGTAACTTAACAGAGGTAAAATAATGTTTCTGAAAAGGAGAGAACCTGGATTATAAGTATCAAAAAACTGAGAGTACTGGTTTAAAAGCATGAAAGAAATTTCTATTTTTCAACTGTACTTGTTCATTCAATGTGTCATCTTTATTTGGTGTGTGCCTGAAAATTTCAAGTTCTTCCAAGACATCAAATTTTCTCCCTTTCTTTTCTCTATGCAGAATTGTCATTTCGTTTAATTCTTTGGAGTTATGCCCTGTTATGAAAAGATGTTCTGCAAATGTTGAATTGTGCACATTAGTGCCTTTTTTGCTTAAAAGATGTACTTTGTATCTTATGTCGAAAGCTCTGCCTGTCTGCCCAATATAAAATGCTGGACACACATTACAGGAAATTTTATATACACCTGAGCCACGTAAAGGTTCGTTTCAAGCTTTTAGATTATGAATTAAATTTTTTTGTAAATTATTATGTGTGGAGAAAGCAACCGTGCAGCCGTATTTTTTAGTTAACAGGCACTGAATCCTATACGAAATGTTACCTAGAAAGGGTATTGAGATGTACCTAAAGTGGTGACTTTCTTTAGGTTTTTCTTTAAGGATGTTTTTCACTATTGAGGGTTCATATCCATTATTAAATGCTATTGTCTTAATTACTTCAATTTCTTTCTGCAGTTTTTCTGGTGATAAGGGAGTAACCACGGCACAGTGAATTGCTGAATGAAAGAAAGCTTTCTTATGAGATTGAGGGTGTGTCGAGTCTGCAGGTACTCATGGTGCAGCACTCGTGGGTTTTCGAAAAATGTCAAAAATTATTTTATTCTCTATTATCGCCAACTTCAGATCTAGGAAATTTAATTCGCGGCATTCATTTTGTAACTCACATGTGAAACTAATTTTTTCATGAAGGTTATTGACAAATTGAACAGTTGATCTACTCCTTAATTAGTGCCATTATATATAATCAAAATGTCATCTACATATCGCGAATAGGATAAAATACCTAATTCTATATATACTGCTATACTATAGCAGTTTGTGTCTGTTCTGTTCTCTTTCTTGAAACTAGAAACCATATGACTTTTTTCATTCTGAGGGTATTTCAGTCCTTTTACAACAGTTGTTCATCAGGCAGGTTATTCATTTCTTCAGATATTTTCCTCCAGCCTTCAATAATTCAACAGGAATGCTTCCTGGACCAGGTGATCGGCCATTCTTCATTTTAATTGATACCCAATTCACTTTGTCTGTTGTAATGTTTATATTTTGATCACTTACTTCCATCTTCTCTTCATTCCCTTGCGTGTAATATGGCCCATCTTCAGTTAAAAGGTCTGCAAAATGTGCTTTTTCCATTCCTTTAAGAGAATTAGGTTGTCTACTGCTTTCTTTACTTATGTTTTCTTCATATTGGTAATTTTCCTCCACACTTCTGTTTCTGATTCACTTATTAGACTCTCAATTTCAATACATTTCTGTTCCCACATCTTGTTCTTTTCTAATTTAATTCTGTTTCCTAATCCGTAATTTATTGTTTGGTAGTTTTGCCTGTCCTGTGGTGATTTAGCTGATAACCATTTTTTGTAGATATTTTTCTTTTCTCTAATCAACATCTTCAGAGCATCAGACATCCATGGAGGATCCAGTTTACCTAGATCTTACTCTCAGTCCCTAGTACCTCTACAGAAAATTTTGTAAGCGCTTTTTTAATATTTTCGTATTTTACTTCAATATTGTCATCTGCTGGAATCGCTTTTAGTTCATTTTCTAATCTACGTTGAAATAAATCCTTGATGCTGAACTGCTACAGGAGAAAGAGTTTATACCTTGCCTGCTCTAATTTCTCATGATTGCTGCGGTCAGCCACTTGTCCAGTTGTTGATGGTTTTCTCCTAAATGGATATGTTACCTTTGCTAAAACTAAGTATTAATCAGACCCACAGTTGGCTCACCGCATGATTCTACAGTCTTGAACTACCATTTTTGGCTGTTGCTTGGTAATGATTTAATCAATTATTGATTTCTGCTGTAATCATGGCCTCTCCCATGTATATCTGTGGATATCTTGATGTGAATAATGTGTGTTTAGAGTTTTCAAGTCATATTGGTTACAGAGTTCTAAAAGATTTTCTCCAGAACTATTAATGATATTTTCTCCATATCTTTCTACTACTGCATCATTTACTTGAGCCAATCCTCGTATTAAAATCTCCTGCTATTATTACTTCTTGGTGATTTTTGACTTGGTTGAGTAGATGATCTAATTTCTGGTAGAAATTTGGTGCATACACCCCCTATTATAACTGTCTTAGTGCCATATAACTTGATCGCAATAGTGACAATTGTTTCACATACAAATTCATACTCCTTGATGTAAGCACTCGGAGCTTTGTTACTTAGAATGGAAACACCTGCTTTTGCTCGTTTATGTTTATCAACTCCAGACCAAAGATGGATGAAATTTCCAAATTGCTCATTCCCTTTTCCCTTCTTTTTTGTTTCTGACAGAATAATTATGTCCACCTCCAGCCGATTAATTTCATTCTCTATTTTGGTGTGCTTATTTGTCAGTCTTTGAATGGTCCATGTACCAACTCCCAATATCCTTTTCCTTGCCAATTTTTGAGGCTCCGCTTTAGATTCTCGAGCTTGTAGAAGTTTTTTGTGGACAATGGGGTGTTGGCCCATTGACCCAACCCCCAACTTGGAGGACCAGGATTTGATACTAGGGTTTATTCCCCTAAGGAGGTTGGCTTCACCACGCCTATAGAGATCCCCCTTCCTTAGGTGGGACACATTTCGTCTGGCTCCTCCGTTGAGGCTTGTCCGGCTTGAGTGACCCTGTCAGTAGCTACGCTACCACTGGTATAGCCCTCAACTTCGCTGGAGCATGCAAACCCTCCCGCCTGGTACAGAAGGTACCTTTGATAAGGTAGTGTCCCTTGGGAGGGACATTATACAATAAATTAAGTGTACTAGACGACATCAGTCACATACATGTTTTTAATGAACGAGCACCAACCTGTCTTTTCTATCATTGTAGGATGTAAACACGATTTGGAAGTTGTAAAATAACGCCACCTTACAGTATATTTTTCTCAGTATTCGATTTTCAAAAGTGATGAGTTTTTTCTGTTTTCTTTGTCAGGGTCCATGTCTCACTTGCACAGCACACTATTGGCTCGATGATTCTTACTTTTGCCTGCCTGGATAGTAAGTTCGTTCTTAAGATGTTGTGTGTAGCTCCTAGACATCTTCCTCCAGCTTGAATTATTGTTACTATCTCTTGTTCTGTAAGGTTTTGTTGGTTGATGTTGACACCGAGGTACATGAATGTGTCTCTTCTGTATTGTTAGATTTGCGATTTTTAGATGGTTTGGTCCTATATGAGCTCTTCTTCCTACTACCATGAACTTTGGGTTACTTTCATTTATACTTAGACCTACTTTCATAGCTTCTTCCATTAGCACAGTCTCCATTTTCTGCGGGTCTTCCATGTTCTTTCCTATCAGCACAATATCATCTGCAAACGCCGGGACATTTATCTTTTTACCTATGCTGACTCCTGCACTTTCACATGTTAGTCTCCTCAGGGTGTTGTTGAGGGCCAAATTGAACAGGGTTGGTGATATATCATCTCCCTGTCCCAATCCTGTTTTTATTTCAAATGCTTCTGGTAACTCCCCCTGTACTTTCACTGTACACTTTGATTCAATCACACACATTTTAGTTAGCTTTATCAGCTTTTCAGGTATCCCATACTCTGCCATTATCCTCCACATTTCCTGTCTTACTATGCTGTCATATGCTTTGTTCAAGCCCCCATGGGCTTGGCATTCACTTGCCGGGTACGGGCTTGGCGACCACGGGGTTCCTCAGCTGGGGCTGGTAAGTGCCGCCAGTCCCCTGTCACCGTAAGCTATGGGCATGCTTCAGCGACCACTGTGCGGCGCAGCGGTGGAACATTGTGTGTGTGAGGGAAATTTGAGAGTATCATGAGTAGTAACAGATCACATGCTGGTGGTCAGAATGTGATCCATCATGCTGCTGGTCTATCCATACTAAAGTCTTTCGGCCCTCATCAGAGGCAACCTGTCCCTTGGTGGACAGAAGAATGCCATTTAGCTATCTGGGACAGACATGCGGCTCTTTGACAGTTTAAATGCTGCCCGACAGCGGACAATTTCACAACCTTTCGAATCAAGAGAGCCAAGGCTCACTGTGTCATTAAAGAGAGCAAAAAGCGGTCATGGCACGAGTTCATGAACTCAATCAATTGTTCCACTTGTTGTTCAAAGGTATGGGAAGACATCAGGAGGATTTCCGCTAAACACAGCCATTTACGGATAGCTGCAGTGCTGAACCAGGGGTGCCTCCAAACACCACCTAGAAACATTGCTCAGACCCTGGCTGAGCATTTTGCACAAACCACTGCCACTGCAAGCCAGGATCCAGTATTTTGTCGCTACCGTGTGACTGTGGCGAGGGAAAAGTTGGACTTTAGGTCAAACAGTTCTGAGACCGACAACTCCCCTTTCTCCATGTGGGAGCTCAAATTGGCACTGAATGAGACTTTTGACACTGCACCCAGTCATGACCACAGCCAGTACTGCATGCTTTGACATCTACCAGCAGCGTCAAAGGAAATCCTCCTCAAATGTTTTAATTTAATGTGGCAGACCGGCATCTTCCCTAACTCGTGTAGGGAGGCAATTCTCAACCCTCTCCTAAAACCAGGAAAGGACCGCACATGTTCCAGTAGTTATCAGAGTATGACCTTGACGTGCTGTGTCAGAAAGATCTTGGAACGGATGGTTAAGGATCGTCTGGTCTGGCTGTTAGAGACCAGGCAACTCGTTAGCTGCTCTCAGTGTGGATTCCAAAAATTTCAGTCCACGGTCGACAACCTGACCCTCCTAGAGGCAGCTGTTCAGCAGGCTTTCCTCCATCAGCAGGCTTTCCTCCATCAGCATCACTGTATCAGCAAATTCTTTGATATTAGTAAGGCATGCGATACTACTTGGAGACACTGTATTCTTGCAAAACTGCATCAGTGGGGCTTTTGTGGCCACCTCCCCATTTTTATTCAGTCATTCCTGTCTCAGCAGTTTTTTCGGACCCGAGTTGGTAAACACACTGTCTGATCGATTTGAGCAGGAGAATGGTGATCCCCAGGGCAGCGTTTTAAGTTACAATCTTTGCCATAGCCATCAACAGTACCACATATACCGTAAGGAGTCCAATACAGTGTTCCTTATTTGTGGACGACTCTGCTGTTTTCTGTTTCTCCTCCAGGTGAGCTGTCAGTGCAGTTTCTGGGCCTAATTTTTGACTCCAGGTTGTCATGGTTGCCACATCTGCGACACTTAAGAGCCAGAACCTTGAAGGCACTGAACATCCTCAAGTGCCTCAGCCACAGGTCTTTGGGAGCAGACAGAGTGTCTCTCCTCCAGTTCTATCGCGCTTTTGTGCATTTGCGGCTGGACTACGGGTGCACTGTGTATGGGTTAGCGAGGTCCTCTTATTTGTGGATCCGTGACGCTGTCCACCACACGGGGATTCAACTGGCCATGGGTGTTTATCAGCCCAGTCCCATACATAGCCTCTGTGCAGAGGCTGGGGAACTGCCACTTACCATCCGGTGGCAGCTCCTGCTGGTGTGGCAGCATTGTAAGTTTTTTGCAGCTCCAACCTCACCCACTCACCATAATGTTGCTCATCCGCCTCTGGACCGTCTTTTTTTCTCACCGTCCCAGAGCCACGATCCCGTTTGGGATCCATGTGCAATGTGTGCTGGAGTCCCTCGGTGTGGAGCCCATACAGCCCCAAACCCAGAGTTTTAACTGCCTGCCACCCTGGTTACTGGAGAGGCCCAAAGTGATTTTATATTTGGTGCGGTACAAGAGAGATTGCACTCCTGCCACCATTTTTAATGCAACATTTTCTGCCATTTTTATCTGAAAACCATGACTATGTAGGTGTTTTTACAGATGGGTTGAAACGGGGATTCTGTTGGTTGCTTTGTTGTTTTTCCGGATTGTGTCCTCAAGGTCCGACTGCCTTAGCGTTTACTGTCTTTGATGCAGAATTGTCTGCGATTTTGCGGACACTGCAGCAGATGAGACATTCTTCGCATCCTAAATTTCTTGTCTTTCTGACTCATTAAGTGCCCTTCACTCATTGGAATGTTTGTATCCCCCAGATAAAATAGTCCAGACCATCCAGGATGCCCTCCTCCAACTAAAACGACTGGGGAAGTAGGTGGCTTTCTGCTGGGCTCCAGGGTATGTTAGCATTGCTGAGAACGAAAGGGTAGATCTCACAGCCAAGAAGGCATGTCTCAATCCACAAGTCTTTCTGTGTGCCACCCCCTGCATGCACTCACCTCGCTGTTCAGCTCTCGAGCCATGTGTTGGTGGGAGGCTGAGTGGCTGGAAATGAATGGCAATAAGCTCTGTTTAGTCAAGCCCACAACGCGTGTGTGGTGTACTTCATTCCAGCCCCATAGATGGGTCGAGGTTCTCCTCACTTGGCTTCGGATACGCCACAATCCTATGACGCATGGCTTCCTGCTCCGGTGAGAGGACCCTCCAATGTATGGTGCTTGTGGGGTCCAGGTCACTTTGCACCACGTTTTATTGGATTGAGTTTTATTTTCTGATCATTGGGCTGCAGCTGACTTGACAGTGGATCTGCCATCTCTTTTAGAAAATACTCAAAGAAATGTGGTTACAGTTTTAAAGTTCTGTGACCTGTCCAATGTTTTTCCCAAGATTTTAGGGAGAGGGTCTTGATTTGTTCACAGGGTGACTGGCCCGCCCATATTTTATGTAAGTGGCCAGCAAGTGACAATTTCCTGTGGCGTCCTTGACACGCCTTTCTCATTTTCCTTACATCTTGTTTTCTTATACAGCATTTTTTTTTCTTTTTTCTTTTCCCACTTTCTTTGCGCATATGCTTCCATTTTACTAAGTTTGTCCACATTTCTTTTAATGTACGTCAGGCTGCTGATGACCTCGATTTTGAATGCCCGTAAGCCCCAACACACACACACACACACACACACACACACACACACACACACACACACACACAGTCTCAGTCTCTCTCTCTCTCTCTCTCTCTCTCTCTCTCTCTCTCTCTCTTTGTTGAAATCTACAAACAGACAAAAGGTATCATGATTGTGCTGCCAGTTCTTATCTAATATTTGTCGTAGTGTGAATATTTGGTTGATGGTTGATTTACCTTTTCTGAACTCTGCTTGTCTTCTGTGTAATATTTCCTCAATGTATGGGTTGAGCCTGTTCAGTATAATTCTTGATAATACTTTATAGCATGTGCATAGGAGAGATACCCCTCTCTAGTTCTGTGTCAGCATTTTGTATCCTTTCTTGTATTGGGACATACAGCACCAGTGTTCCATTCCTCCGGCATTACTTTTTTCTCCATACCTCTTTTATCAGTATGCCTAACCATTCATGTATCTTCTCTCCCCCTTCTTTGTAGGGGTCTGCTGATATCATGTCTATGCAAGGGGCTTCATATTTTTTAGTCTATTGTTTCCTTCACTTCCATCAGAATTGATTCTTCGACTAATGGTTGTACGTTCTGATTGTTTTCTGCCTTGTTTTCTTTGTTGTAGGTATGTACCGGGTTGTTCAGCAGTTCTTCAAAATATTTTGTCCAATTCTCTAAATTTCCTTCATTCGTAGTGATAAGTTTTCCATTCTCGTCCTTCATTATCACAGACTCAGCACTATACTCTTTTTCTATAGCTATTCATTGACCTGTAAAACTGTTTACTATTGTTCTGGTTATAGTCCTCCTCAGCCTTCTTTATTTGTTTATATATGAATGCACTTTTCTCTCGCCTTATTATCGTCTTCATTTCTCTCTTGGCTTTCCTGTATGATGGTTGGTTTTCATTGGTGTCATTGTTCATCATTGTCTGTCTGGCTCTCTTGTCCTATACTGCTTTTGTACATGTTTAAGTGAACCATGATTTGCACTTTCTATTGCTATTATCATCATCTCATTGTACTTCATGCACTGTTTACCTCGTAACTGTTGTCACCTTCTTCCATTTTCTGTTGATATCTTGATCTTATTTTCTATTGTTGTCATTCTCTAATTCAGCGAATCTATTTTTAAGCTTAATCTTAAACTGTCTATTCACCATCACCTCTTTTAGCCTACTCACATCTACTCTTTCAGTTCTTTTACCACTGTTGTTCTTAATTGGTGGTTTTGGTAATGATTGTTTCGTCTTTATAAGCATAAGAGAATTGTCTCAGCCTATGTCAGCCCCTCTCATTGTCCCAACATCTGTTATTGCCTTATTGTGTTTTTCTCTATCAAAACATGGTCTATTTGGTTCCTAGTTAATCTATGTGATGAGCCCCACGTTGCTTTATGTATGTCTTTATGGGAGAATGATGTATTTGCTATTTTCATGTTTCTAGCTGTGATGAAGTTGATAAGCCTTATACTATTATCATTTGATTCAGTGTGAAGGCTGAACATGACTATATGTGGTTGCCATTGCTGTTCTTGTCCTATTTTGGCATTTGTCTCCCAGCACAATTTTGATGTTGTACTGTGGTGATCTGGAGTACATCTGGTCTAAGGTGTTTTAGAATTCGTCTTTTATGTCTTCCTTCTAGTTCTCACTGGGCGCATGGATACTTACTAATGAGATATTTCTATATTTGCCTTTGATTCTGATGTAGCATATTCTTTCATTGACATTTTCTGGTGTCATCACATTGCCCATTATTTTATTATGAACTGCAAATCCTGTCCCAAATACATGGTGACCATGCTTGTTTCTGTTGTATACGATCATGTAGTTTTTCTCTCTGTGCATACCTTGTCCAGGCCACCTTATCTCCTGCAGGGCTGGGATATCCATCTTGTACTCTGTTAGTCCTTCATCAAGTATCTTTGTGTGTCCTGCAGCGTACAGTGTTTTTACTTTCCATGTACTTGTTTGTAGTCCTTTATTCATAAGCTTGGGTCACTTCCCGTTAGATCCATTCCAATCCAAGGCTGGGTGTGGGTGTATAGAAACCTTTCAGTTTTTTTTTTTTTTTCAATGTTGGATGGTTAGCCCAATGATTAACCCTCCCACTTTATCCGGGTTTGGGACTGTCTGGGAGGCTAGTTTTCTTCCAGGTGTGGTTAAATATATGTATTGCATCAGCTAATTGAGGTTATAGTCTCATCCACATCAAGATGAGGAAATTAGCAGTCATTTTTTCTGTGAAAGTCTGTTCTGAAAGCAGGAGCTCGCCACCAAACAGAGTTTTAACAAATTAATTTTCTATTAATACTTTCCCATCATTGTAGTGGCCATACTCGCCAACATCAACAGCTAATAAGACTGTGGAAGGAAAACCTATGTAATTATAAAGTGTTGACAAAAACTGAGTAGGAGCTTTAACTCTGATGCACTTTCTGTCTAAGCGTCCAATATAGTTTGGTAGATTAAATGGTTCCCAGTCATCATTCCAAGTTGTTGTGCCCATTATCATCATGAACCAAGCTTCTCAATTTTGGACGGTTACCAGCTTCTCTTAGGGCCTGCTAAAAACATAGACCAGAGATCATCGTGATTTGTTAAATCCATCTGTTTGCTGCTCTTTAGTCTTTCGCCCTTAACCTGCTCTTTGATTATGTTTTTCCAGGTTTCTCCATTCTTCTCACAATAGGGCCAAAGAACAGGAGAATTTTATGGTTGACATGAGGAGACACATGGAGATACCGAGTTGCTCAATAATGGACATTTTTGTTCTTCTTTCAGCCCAATTTAGACACAGCATTCTGGGCCGGCACCAAAACTTGAATGCATCAATGTGCTGTTTGTCTCTGGCGTTAAGGGTCCGTCTCTTGCAACCATAAAAGAAGACTGAAGACACGTGTGTTTCAACAAGCTGGACCTTTTTGGTTTTCGTTATTGCTCTGTCCTGCCGGATCTTGGTGAGCTTTTCATAGCCACGGGAAGTTGTGAAGATGAGATAACACGACGGATAATATGATTCGCCATCTTATCTCATCTTCACAACTTCTCATGTCACAGATAGTTGATCCAAGATAGGTGAAAGAATGCACGACCTCCAGTTCCTTTACCCCACCTGTGCATTGAACCTTACTCCTCGATAAATTGACATGAGTTTGGACTTGCTGAGATGGAGGTCCAGTCCATATGCTAGATTAATGTCTTACTTAAGTTAATAACTCAGCAAGATTATCTTTTCTGCTGGCTGAAAGGATGGTGTCATCAGCAAATTGGAAGCTGTTAATAGTTCTGCCACCAATAGAAATGCCTTGAGTCCGACCATTAAGGGCGTTCCTAATGCATTGATGTTTTACAGTTGGGGATAGAGAAAAACACTGTCACACATTTTGGAACACTGAAGAAATCACACACCAGCACTTGTCTTGACAATAGACTTCTGATCAGTTTGGTGGGACACTGAACTCTGCAAGCACCTGCCACAGCATTTCCCAGACAACACAGTCAAATGCTTTCCTATAGTCAGGGAAGCAGAGGAAGACAGACACGCAGAACTCTCACAATTTCTTGATTATTTGTCATATGTTGAAAACCTATTCATGAGTTTCTTTTCATTTAGCAGAACCTGCTAAATTTATGGTTCAAGATGGGGAGCAAAATTTTGTTTACATGGGGTAAGAGAGCAATGGTTCAGTAGTGGGAGCATCTCCTGATCGATCTTTTGTAGGGGGACAAAGAGTGACATCAACCAGTCATCTGGCTGTCACCCAGTTTCCCATATTGTTCACATTGAATGCAGTACACCAACACCTTACTGCTGCATTTCCTTGACCACCACACCAGACACACTTTCTAGACCAGGGATTTATAGTTCTTCAGATGTTGTATTGCATTCTCTATTTTGCTATGTAAGATTGTAGGTCTCAGTGTAAGTTGCTCAACTGCTTCACTTTCCATACTGTTGTTAATCCCAGAAAACAACTTTTCACAGTATTGCTTCCACCTTGCAACAGCATCTTCTTTGCCTCTGATATGGTTGCTATACTCTTTGTCTATCACCCACATGTGAGGATTAAATTCAACAGTGATCTTTGTGAGATTTTTTGAAGAGATCATGTATTTGATTGCGATTGATACCATCAACGAAGTGTGATCTGTCCTTTCTGCAATTCTTTGTGTTTCTCTACACAGGTTCTTCTATCTGTCTTGATCAGGTTCTTCTATCTGTCTTGATCTTGAAAGGTGTCGATACCAGTTTCCTTCAGATTACTCCTCTCTTCAAGTAGTTGCAGTGTGGGCTGTGATTTCCAAAGATGTTTTGCACTCTTTGGTCATTCTGATGTTGGAAGTGATGAGGAAATGGTCTTCATTAGTCCTATGTTTGTGATGCTGGTGCATCTTTATCAAGAATGATGATGTGTAGTTTTAGTCTTACAAACTCACAAAATTCCCAGAGAGCTTCCCTGTTAGTGAGTATTAGTTGCCTTGCTCCAATTTTCTTGATGGATTTGAGCTTAATTCGCATTTTCCTGGGTAACAGATAGTGTTCTCTTCCACATTTAGCTCCAGGAAAGTTCTTATAATTAAAGACTGAAGTCTTTCAATGTCTTCACAGTAGGATGAAGTCAGTCTCATTTATAAACCTATCTCCAGGTGGTATCGAAGTGTACGGTTGTCTTGGGTGATGTTGGAACCTAGTGTTACAGTCAGGCAAGTTGTTACTCACACGGAAATCAAGTAAGTATCTGCCTTGGTCATTTCTGTCACTTATGTCATGTCAAACCACAGATTGTGTATCTTCAATTTTAGCATTGAAGTGCTGTTAAATTATTAGCTTTTCTTTGTTAGGGATCTTGCTAAAGAATTGCTCCAGTTGTTCTTAGAACTTGTCTATCACCTCATGTCATACTGCAGAAGCAGGGGCATAGCTGTGGACAGTGTGGAATTTAGGTGGAGAAGCATTCAGTTTGATGTTTTTTTTAGTGTCACAATGTTGATGAACAGGCTTATCGGCTTTGCCGATTTTCCGTGTATTGGTGGTGTTTGTGTTCAGGTGGGGCACCATTTATTCACTTTGGGGGTCAGGATTGTGATTTTGTTGAACTTAAAAGTTCAACAATCCGCCGCCCTTGGTGGGGTACTGTGCCTTGCAAGAAGGCTTGGTGTTTGTTGGTCCTTTCTTCTTGGTCCATGGTATTGCTGCGGATGATGTGTCGCTTTCTTCTTCGTCCACGTTGGTTCTGCGGCTGCTTTGCCGCTAGGTTGTCTCTTGCTATACAATCTATTTGGTTTGGTCTAAGGTGGTTTGATTTATGTTTTGGCTTGGAGTTGAGGGTGTATATCCTGACTTAATCTGTGGGATCCTCTGTGATGGAGCGTGGCACTCTCTGCTTGTGCCAGGTTTTTGGTCTTTGGGTGCCTACGTCTGTTTGGTGTTGGCAGCTGTTTCTAATGTTGTCTATTTTTTGGAACTTTCTAGTTGCCTGTTTCTTAATCGTTTGATTGAGTGTGTCCATCTCCAGTTGTTCATGTAGTTCGGTGATTCTGGTCTAATAGGGTGCTCTTAGAATCCACCTTAGCACCTTGTTCTGTACCACCTGCAGTTCATGTTTCCTTGTTTGGCAAGCCACTGCACATGATGAGCAACCATATGTCATTGTGGGCAGCACCGTTGCCTTGTACAGTGTTCGTTTAGTTTCTATTTTCATGTTTTTGCTTTTGAAGAGAGGGTAAAGGGCCTTGGCTAGGTTCAGGGCTTTTGTTTTCTTTTCTCTGATGTGATGGTGGTATAACAGCTTTCTGTCTAGCGTCACGCCGAGGTACTTGACCTCATCCCTCCTGGGCGTTGAGCCACAGTTGGTTTTGCAGGACTGGTTGCTTTCGGGTGAAGTAGATGACGGTTGTTTTTCAGTTATTGAGCTGAAGTTTGTTTGATCTGCACCAGTTTTCCACGCGGTTTAGCTCCCGTTGGAATCTGCCAATGGATACATGCTTCCGATGTTCACTGGTGTAGAACGCCGTGTCATCAGCGAATTGGGCGATGTGGACCCCTGCCTCCAAGAGAATGTCGTTGACGTAGATGTTGAATAAAGTTGGCGAGAGGACAGACCCTTGGAGGATGCCTGCTTTCAGCTGGTGACGAGAGGAACGTTTGCCATCCATTTCGACCACAAAATGCCTATCGTTTAAATAGCTGTTAAGTAGCTTGGCATAGAAGTTTGGGATAGATGTTTGTTGTAAGATCTTCCAGATTAAGTTGTCATGCCACACCTTGTCGAAGGCTTTTTCCCAGTCTAAGAACACGGCTGTGGTTGACTTCTGTAGGTTCATGTTTGCTGCAGTGTGTTCAGTGACACGGAGCACTTGGAGTTCTGCTGACACCTTCTTTTGGAATCCGAATTGCTCGGCTCTTAGTGTATTATTATCTGTCAAGGATGGTTGTAGGCGCTGTAGTATAATCCTCTCGAACAGCTTTCCCATGGTCTGTAGTAAGCTGATTGGTCTATTGTTTGAGGGGATTTTTGGATCTTTGCCAGCTTTTGGAATGGTTATTAACTTTGCTGTTTTCCGTGAGGAGGGAAAATACAACAGTTGCATGCACTTTTTGAATATCCTGGTCAGGAGCACTATTGGTTTGCGTGGAAGATTCTTCAAGTGCATATGCGTTATTTTGTCGAGACCAGGTGCAGAACCTCCCTTTCTCTTTTGTATTTCCCTTCTGATCTCAGTTGGGGTGGTTAGCTGCGGTGCTGCGGTGGGTGGTGTACTCCTCAATGTTTCGATGGTCTGTTGTATTCTGTCTTCTAGATCCTAGTCTTCACGTGCCTGTACGTCATGGGATGGGAGGGTGTTTGGCACTTCAAGGGTGTCAGCAAGTAATTCAGCCTTCGACAAGGCGTCGTAGATTGTGCCCTGATTACCTGTCAAGGCCCTTTTGGGTGGTTGGGTTGCTCTTATGCTCTTTACTATTTTCCATTCGTCGGTGGTTTGTAGGTTGAAAGACTCTATTTTTGTCCGCCCGTACTTCCGCACGCCACTCCATTAGCCGTTTGTTTAGTTCGCGCGTTAGTCTGTTTGCTGCGGTACAATCTCGTGGGTCACGAGTTTGTTGCCAGCGCCTTTTGGCTTTGTTTTTGATGTGACAGAGATCACGGAGGAGGGGTGGGAGTTCAAACTCGTTACTGGGTTGATTTGTTATGATCGTTGTCTGCTGCGAAACTTTTTGGGTCTGTGAGGCTAGGTTTTCGATTGCTAAGTCAATCTCGTCCGTTGTTCTGAGCTGGGCATCTGGGCGGATGGTCGCCGTTAGAGAAGTCCGGTATAAGTCCCAGTCAGTTTTGAACATTTGGTGCTGTGGTGGCAGTGGTGGCATGAGCCTGTGGAAGTTTACCAACACAGGCTTGTGGTCAGAGGATTGGTCGTCTTGGACATCCAAGTGGATGTTGTCTGCTATCCCCTTGGTCACAACGATATACAAGACGTCAGGCCTCTGTAATGGCAACAGCGGGACGTGGGTGGGGTCGTCAGGGCCCCTGACTGTTATCTGGAGTGTTTCTTCTAGTCCTACTAATTTGTTGCCTTTAGGGTTTGCTACTGGGGAGTTCCAGAAGGGATGTTTTGCATTTAAACATCCTCAGGGGGTTGCAACTGTGCTGTGGCCCCCCGGGTGCCACAGTGGGCATGTACTAGGCACAGTGGGCTACCTATGAGCACAGAACAGGGAGTCCTTAATTGATGAAAACAAATTTCTGTAAATCTCAACTTCAAAAACCAGTGCAGATGATATGATTGCAACATATTGACATTGTAAATCATCAAGAGACAAAGTGAGAGAATGGCAACATATACCTAAATGGATTTTTTTCAGTGGATACTTAATTATGGAAAGCATTAATCAAATTCTGCCTGAGTTGTTGGACAAAATTGATTTTGTGTGATGTTCTTCAACTTATTCATTTTTGGTTGCTCTGTAACATGACTTTGTACATGGACTCAACACAGACTAGATAGACTAAACTGGACTCAGACTGGGCATCTCCTGGTATATATACATAGCTTCCAGCAATAAAAATTTTAAATGGTATTTGAATACCGGTATATTTAGAGTTATAATTAAAAGTTATGAATATTCTAAGTAGGCTACAGAATTTGTTTATTTTTTACAAATTGTAGTAACATGCTGGACAGTATCACAATTTTGACAAATATTTGTAGTACAAGTTTTATTGAAATAGCTTCTGTAAACTGTCACACAAAAGCTATTCTGAATTACATTTCAACTGCTTAATAACTTTTTGTACCAATGTGTTAATGATTTTTTGTACTAACATGTTAACTGAATCTTGAAAAATTTGTAACTTGGTTAGATATTTAGGTAATACTTTGTACATTTTTCTAAGCTGCTTGTAAAATGTTATTTTTTATAGAATGTTGCAAATAGTAATAATTTCTTTTATAAAATGTGTTGTCTGACAAAAATGTGGAGCACATAGAAGGCATGGTCAGATGTTAATATATCTTAATGTACACATACATGTATGTAAAGAGAGTTATTTCTGTGACAGAACAACCAACTCGGTGCATTAGTGTATTTCAAATTTAGTGTTGTTATCAGGCCTGGTGTGTTATATAATGGACATCATCATCATTTGACATTGGATGCTCACTGTGAAGGACACAGATGCCACATCTTTGTGTGAGACAGTGTTATCAGCACCTGACAAGAGTTTTAAACGGACCTCTTGGCTGTATCCATTTGGCAGGCTGATAGAATTGTGCAGTATCCAGGTTTGTGGGGCACTCGAACTTTACAGTGGACAGATGTCGGACTGCGGGGGAACGTGAGGGCAGGCATACTCAGAGGTTCCAGTCGACCGTGCCTGACCGCAGCAGGGGAAGATTGCTGTACTGTGAACAAAACACATCGCAACCTCTTCACAACGGCATCTACCATCCCAGAACAAGTTATGGACTTCCTACAACATTCTGTGCTGTCCTGTACTATTGGTTGGAGGTTGGCAACAGCTATAGTAGGAAATTACTGTCCAGTGTGGAGGCAGCTCTTAACACCACAATACAGATGGCTGTGTTCGGAATGGTGCACTGACTGGGAAGGATGAACTGCCGATGACTGGCACCGTGTAGTGTTAAACATTGAACTGCAGTTCTGTACTATCTCGGATGACCATTGTTGTAGTCTCTCGTGGTGACCTGGGTCAGGTCACATCCTTCCAATGTATTGGAGAGGTACAGTGTTGTTACTTGTGACATAATCATGTGGGAAACCATTGTATGTAAATTCAAGTCAAGGCTGGTAGTGATGGAGAGAACTTTTATGGCACATCACAGACAGCAGACATTCATGTGTGTTACTTTTTGTGCAACAGTATCGTGGTGCCGTTTTTCAGCAAGACAGTGTTCATCAACAGATGGTACGTGTTTCTATGAACTGCTTCGATGACGTTTGGGTGCTCCCGTGGCGAGCGAGATCCTCAGTTTTGTCCCTGATAGAACGTGTGTGTGGGACCAACTTGGATGTCAAAGCAACCAAAGTGCCAGTATCCATGAGACCAAGAACCAGTTACAGGAGTGGTGGACCAGCTCGGCTCGAGAGGATACAACAGCTTTATGATGACATTCCCAAGGCGGTGCACACATGCAGGCTACAGGCGGTGCAACATAATGGTGATAAGTGACTGTGTTGGGTCGATACTGCCAAGTTCATCGTAAACGTGAATCAGTTTTGTAATCACAGAAGTATCATCACTTACCCTCTTAACTCATGAAGCATAATTTCATTTCCTCCTGTCTGTCAGGGTGCTCCATTTTTTGTCAGGCAGTCTAATAATATTGTGCCATCCAACAGAATTATTAACAAGTTCACAGTAATGACAAATGCCTTCTGTCTGTCTGTCTGGTCTGTCTGTCTATCACGTACTTCATTAGAAAATGTTGATCAAATAGTAAACTAGTCTGACACATTACATTCATTTGGTAATTTTACTTACTGTCACATCCAAGAGAGCAACATTGTTCGTCACTTTGTGTTTAATATTATCCACATGTTTAGTTAATTTAGTGAAGAATCTGTTTGATTTATATTTATGTAAAGATAGCATTGAAGGACTGTTAAGACTGCATGTCTGCTTGAAGAAACTACTTATAAGGAAGTGTGTTCTGTGATCAGATTTGAACTTACAGACAATGTGAAACCATCAGAAATATTCTCTCTGTTGAACAAACAATGTTTTGGTAGTTGCATGAACTGTGCAAGTTTTAATAGGTGGGTGTAATGGTTTAAGGACAGCAACAAAATTGAAAAAAAATGAGTACCATGCAGGATGGTTGGAAGCAGTATCTACTTTGGCAGTCCAAATTCATATTTATTCATTGATCCAAGAATAATGACAACTTACAGTCCAAACTAATTGCTGATAAATGTCTAGTAAGTGTGAATAAACTCATTATATCATTCGGAACAAATGAAACTACCGTAAGACTTGTGCAAGAGGCATTCCCAGAGAGGTTATCATTCATCACACGCAACAGAGATATTGTATTTGCACTGTGATGAAACGTTATTTAAGTTGTAAAGGTGACCCACCAGTGGACAAAATTTTAACCTGTGATGTAACACATTTTGAACCAGAGTTCAGTGTAAAAGGATGCACTGGAAACACCCTGAATCAACTGTCCATAAGAAATTCAACACACATCCATCTGTTGGTAATGTCATGCTGCCGGCCGGAGTGGCCGAGCGGTTCTAGGCGCTTCAGTCTGGAACCGCGCGACCGCTACGGTCGCAGGTTCGAATCCTGCCTCGGGCATGGATGTGTGTGATGTCCTTAGGTTAGCTAGGTTTAAGTAGTTCTAAGTTCTAGGGGACTGATGACCTCGGATGTTAAGTCCCATAGTGCTCAGAGCCATTTTTGTCATGCTACCCATCTTTCGGACTGACTGAGGACCGATTTTGTTATTTGACACAGGAACAATGCACTGTCAACAACATATATCAGCCAGGCATGACTGAGAACAGTCAAACCTCACAAGTAGAGGAAATTTTTGGGATGGCAGATAACAGGCATGCTGCTTCAAGACAACTTTGGACTTCAGCTATGCCCGAAACTGTTGGCAAAGTGGATTGAAAACCCCTTCCTCATCATCTATACAGCCCTGACCTAGCCGCTTTGGATTTATATCTGTTTGATCCCATGACAGAAGCTCTGCATGGTGTAGAGCTCAACAGCAATGAAAAGATAAATAAATCAAGATAACAGCAAACAGTTCTTCACTGAGGTTATATGGAAACTTCTAAGAGGAATGGACAAGCACTTGAAAGCTGATGTTGAACAACAGACAAAAATATATTGACTTATTAAGCCATGTTTTTCTCTTTAGCTACTTGTTAGTTCAATTATTAAATGACCTTCACGTATTCATTTTCATTGATAAAACAGCAACATTGTTTTCTCACCACGTATTGAATATCATCCACATAATTAAAGTATGTAAATATCTTTTGAGAGTGGCTGTTACTAGCTTCACATATTTGTCTTGATCTCCAATATTGCTCCTATATTTATTTCCACTGATACAAGAGCAATGAAGTTTGTCTCGCGATGTATTTATTATCATGAACATAACTAGTAAATGTAAGTAAATATCTTGTTGTGACATCTTTCCTCTTGTCATTGTAGTTACTATATTTACTTCAACTAATAAAAAAAGAGCAGCAATGTCTGTCTTGGCATGCATTTATTATTATCAAATAAATATCTTGTTGTGAGAGTGACTGTGATAGTCCCTCAGCAAGTCCCTCAGCATTTCAGTCTATCCTTGGTATAGTTATTATATTACTGTTGATACAAGAGGAACAGCATTTGTTTTGTTATGTATTTATTATTATCAGCATAATTAGTTGATTTAAATAAATGTCTTGTTGCAAGAGTTTCCTCTTACACCAGTATAGATACTATATTTCTTAGCTGATATAAGAGCAACAGCGTTTGTCTCGCTATGTATTTAGTGTAATCCATACAATTAGTTAATGTAAATAAATACTTTGTTGCGAGAGTGAGAGTGTTAGTCACTCAGAATTTCACTCTACGTTGTCAGTGTAGTTACTATATTTATTTTCACTAATACGAGAGCAACAATGTTTGTCTTACTATGTATTTACTATTTTCGACATACTTAGTTAATGTAAGTAAATGTCTTGTTGTGAGAATGACTGTCAATCTCTGTCTTAGTTTTTGTTGCCAGTATATTTACTATAGCTCTTACAATAACAACAAGAAGTGTTGCTATATATAGTAAAGTGTTATATATCTGACCACATTGATAAAAATTGAGTTTCCCAGTCTAGTCTAGTCTAGTCATTATGAAGTCTCAACTGTGCGATGGAGTTGAATGGCTGTTTGTGTTAGATGGAAGTCTTTCTATCCTGAAACAAGTTGCTGAAATCAGGTTTGATAAGGTGAATGTGGTCTTCTTTTATCACTGATTCTTCCAGGATTTCTAATCATCTTGTTGATAGGGCTGGGGGATCAGTAATTTTCAGGTGGCTTGAAAGTCTTTTGAGAGCTCTGTTTCGGTTCTGTTGTAGCAGCCAAGTGGCATGCCATGCAGGTAGTTGACATTTTGGTTTGCCTTGAAAATTTTTGCACCTAGTGAACTAGTAATTGGTGCACATACAAAGGGATTTGGCTTTTGCTAGTGCAATTTTGTGTGTTGTGCTCAAAGCTGAAGTATTTAGCACATTGGATGAGTTTCTGTGTGTAGCCTTATAAATAATTGTGTGCTATAGTGGTGGTGGTCTTCTTTGGAGTGGGTGATGACATCTATTTCCATAATTGGGTGACCTTTCTGTCATGCTGAAAGGACTTGTGTTCTTCTGACAGTGACTCCTAACACATCATATAGTTGGTGACTCTTAACACCTCATTCACACTATACATTTGGTTGATTGTTCTGATGCATATAGAGGATGTGCTTGGGTGGGGGGTGTGATGGTGTGATTCCTCCCCCACCACCCCCACCCCACCACCCCAACTATGACAGAGGCCTAAGTTCCAGTTCTAAGTTTGGAATGTGGGCTGAGTTGCCTGAATGGTTAGTTTTAAACAACCAGACCTTTCTCATGTTTTAATAGGTGGAGGTTTTCAATGTGGAGTTCCAGCTGGCAACTGAGTTACTTGAATTGGCCATGATGTTTACACTGTTCATTCCTTTGTGGCTGCTTTCAGTGCTGTATGTGAAAATGTCTCTTAACCCTCAATGAGAACTTCTTGTGGCTTATGTTACGTGACGAATTGCATATCTTCGAGCCTCTGATTCTTTGCGGAACTGCTGACCCTGTAGCCCCAGTATACATCTCCGTGGTGAAGACGACAGACAAAGTGCCAACTGAGCTTGGAAAAGGGTGGGTGGAACCTTGTGCACCAGGCAGTGGTGTAACAGTGAGCACCTCATTTGGCATCTCCACAGCAATTAATGAGAAAGTGCTCTGACAGACACCAGCATAATTCAATGGGTCAGTGGAGAAAGGAACTGTGACACTTCTTCTTACTTTTCAGGAGAGACAAGAAACTGTCTTACTGTTAAACTATTTGACAGATTGCCTTGAAAGTTCTGACATTTGTTGCACACTAATCGTAAATACTGTGAATGAAAATAATTTTCATGTATTCTAAAACGGATCTTCTGAAAAAAATAATTGAAAATTTATAACATAGTGCCTTCCTCCGGTCAACAAGGGAATTTAGCACTTTTTGTGAGTATAACAAATTCAAAATTACACATTGCTGGTCTAAAACTCAAATTTATTGATTCTTCTTCTTCTTCTTCTGCTACTTATCCATTAATGGATGTTGGCGACCACATCTGCTTTATATTGTCTACCCAGGACGTTCTTCTTCACCCTTGTCTTTTTTCCTTCAGTCTTCCTTCTATTATTAACTGCAGAATCATATATTTGGTGATCCATACTGTATGCCCCAAGTATGCAGTTCTTCTTCTTTTAAGCATTGTCAACATTTCTAGCTGATTTTTCATTTGTTCCAGTACTTCAGTGTTGGTTATTCTTGCAGTCCACGGTCTTTTGAGTATTCTGCAATAAGTCCACAATTTCAAAGGCCTGTAACTTCTTCGTTGTTGTCATATTTAGCGTCAATCCTTCAGAGCCGTATAGAAGCGCAGACCAGATGTAGAATTTTACAAATCAGATTCAAAGGTTTAGGTCTGGGTCTGTGCTTCTAAGAATATTCTTAAATTTTATGAAGACATTTTGGGCATTCTCTACGCAACATTTTATTTCAAAGTTAATGTTAATATTCAGACCTAGAGTATTGCTGTAATCTCCTACTATGTTGAAGAGTTGTTGAAGGTCATCTAAATTATCGGCTATCAAAACCGTGCAATCAGCATAGCCAATGTTGTCGATATACACTCTTGTTAACCTTTATGCCATTTTCTACATCATCAAGTGCCTCCTGAGAAATACTCTGAGTCTAAGGTAAATAACAGGGGTGACAGTATGCATCCTTTTCGGACTCCTCTACGTATATTGACCAAATCTGTGACCTCATTATCAAATTTAACCTGTGCTGTCTGATTCCAATATAAATTCTTTATACAGGCTGTGGCTAAGCCGTGTCTCCACAATATCCTTTCTTTCGGGAGTGCTAGTTCTGCAAGGTTCGCAGGAGAGATTCTGTTAAGTTTGGAAGGTAGGAGACGAGGTACTGGCAGAAGTGAATCTGTGAAGACGGGGTGTGCTTGGGTAACTCAGATGGTAGAGCACTTGCCCGCGAAAGGCAGAGGTCCCGAGTTCGAGTCTCGGTCTGGCATACAGTTTTAATCTGCCAGGAAGTTTCATTACATACATAGTAAAACAGTGCAAATAATTCGTAGTGATTTAGTGGGGATCATAGCAGCAATGTCTACACAATACATAAGCTTTCCTTCTCGAGCAGAATTTCAGTGTTACGGCACAATGATGATCTATCAAAAGTGTGTGATTTTGATACAATTTGTCACGGTTAAATATCAAATAACAACATTCGTGGATATGGATTTCAGACAGTGTGTACCTATATGGAGAGAAGGCTAGCATGTTGAAGCCTCAGCCTGATAACATAATGTTGTGATCTGTGAAGAGCGAGGTAGCAGGTTCACATCCATCTCCTTCCCAACGTTAGTTTCTGTTTTCTAAAAGATTCTGGGTCTTCCTTTTTAAACCAGTAGAAGTACTACATTCAGTAGTTGTTACTTATTATAAGTAATGTATTTGTTGCAATTCTTGTTGCAAAGGCCAACGTCTGGAATGTTACCCCAGTGGCCAGAAGTCATATCGTAACTGTCAGTCAGTGTCAGAAAGTGAATAAAAGTTACACATTCAAAGTTTTTGTTACTTTGAAACTTTGTGTATAATATATATATTTACACTTGTCTCTTGGTTTTATGGACTGCCTCACGTTTGTATTTGTCGGAAAATGTCTTTTTGAGTGATAAGCAGCTTCGGAAAAATCTCCTGTTACATGCGAATGAATGCATCTATAATTGGCACTTTCCTTTGTAGCACAGAGTTAACTGTGGTCAAATTCCCAGTTAGCTGAACACATTTTGCTAACTGGTGTTTAAAGTTGGTGCACTGCAGGGACACCGTAACGGCAATTAAGCTTTAACAATTATCAAAGGGGCATTGATTATCTTGCTTTATAATCGATGTTGGTGCAGTCATCAAAGTCTGCTTGCTGCTGCTGCTGCTGCTGCTGTTTCTGGCCGCTGCCGTGGCTGCGGGAGCAGATCACGAACCGGGAGTCGGCTCGCCATCCACTTAATTTTAGCCGTGCACAATGTGTAGTTTGCCAGGTGGCTATCATTGCGGAGGGTGCACTTGGCCAATGTTGCACAGCTCTTTGTGTGTGTGCTGGACAAGTGTGGCCTGGCGCACCTAACTCATTTGAGTAGTTGGTGGCATTGTTAGACACTATGGATGAGCTGATGGCATTGAACAAGACCTTTGGGCTTGGCTGTACAGTATGTTTGCAGTGGGTGAAGTACTAGATTTGGTATAACTCTGTGGTTTTCTTCTCAGTGTGAAAAATGACTTCAAAAGATGTCCCTCGTATGTGTAGAAGCTTTTCTTTAATTTCATTATCTTTTTGTCGATCGACACTAATGCTGTCGTGTTTTCAATCCTCGTTATGATTATTCTTGGACCTGTCCGATGCATCTTTTCCAATTTTGAGTCCTAAACTGATTGTCGAACATAATCCTACTTCTCTGCATTTTGTACAGGTTGTTCCTCATTAAATAATGTTACCAAATTTCTCCCAACTTCAGTCTGTGCTTGATATCTGCTTAGGAAATTCATTTCAAGGATTCCTTCCACTATTAGATTCGGAATTATTAATACAACTTTGTACTCGAATTCAACTTGTGCCTGTTTCTTTACTTCCACGCTTTTATTTCCTACTGCCCCCCCTTACAATGATTTTCTGCGGTGGTAAAACTGGCCATTCTCTAGTTACGCTACACGCATGAAACACGTTTGCTCATAAAGCATTCGTTTGGCTTCCAGAATTGACAATAAATGGCACAATAATATTATTTGTAGTAATGCTAATGATTGGCTGTCTTATTCCATCTGGTATGTCACTTTCTTCTAGAAGCGCCTCTCTCATTTCACTGTAATCTACATAACAACTGTGGTGTTTGTGACAGCCGGAGTTGTGAGCAGTCAACTTCGATTTCCCCTACTATCATCTCAACTCTCGGCCTGACAGTCATTTGTGTCACTGTTCCTTCGGTTATTATTACTGTGCTGTTGTTGCCCATTACCCCTACTGTCTCGATTATACAGTTGATAATTATTGTTATGGCGCTGGGCGTTATGCCACGTACCTCCACTCCGGTTTCTTTGCATATCACCTCCACGATTAACGTTTTGTGAGATATCACTCCGTTCATTATTCTCATTGTTTCTATTCTGGCCGCCTTGTCTGTAACCATTAACATCCTGTAATTCCCTTGAAAGATGCAGAAACTCTGGTGTTTTCCATACCTCTGCCAGCAATCACTATATCCCTTCTTAGCGTGCCCGGAAGCTTTGCCAGACAAATTCTTACGAGCTCTGACACCTCACATGGAGCATGTAAATACCGATTCCTTCTCAACATTTCACTAAAATAACATGCTGGATCTTTGTCATTTCTGTTTGGCATCGTGAGAATGCTCAATTTAACTGTGTTTTGGATCGTACTTGACCAGTATTCTTACAAGAAACATCTGCAGAAATTGTTAAACGTTTCACACTTACACATTTGTTCCTACATTTTTGCTGTCGCCTCCTCCCGCAAATAATTGCACACGAACTTCATTCTTAACCTATCCTCCCCATGAGATCGGTAGTGTGTCCCGAAATTGTTAAAGCCATAAGCTCGGGTGCTCCCATGTGTTAGGGTCAAGAAATACTGCGTAATTTTTCACTGTTACGAAGTGCTTCCTGCATTCTTCGTCCACAGTGTCAATTTGCTCTTTAGTAAATGTTTCCGCACCGTTTGGTGTCCTCCTTAAAAGACTTAGTCTCTCTCCTAATTCTTCCAGTTATCTAGCTTCTGTCCGATCAAACAGACCTCTTTCAGTATCAGTAGCTTCATAAAATCACCTAACTCTATCTGGTGTTACTTGACTACTAGTTTCCTCATTGCAGTTCATTTGAATTTTCTCAAATACCTCTCGATTATGTTTGTTTATTACGGCTTGCGCCTCTTTGAACTTTAGCAGATTCTTTAGAGCATCACTTCTATGTTGACAGGTACTATACTCTCACTACTATCCTGATTTTGTAACTCTGTTCTTTCCAACGTAGAAGTAAGTTCATCTACCCTCTTTGCTACACTTATTATTTCTGAATTACTCTGGATTTCATTCTGTTGTTCTTTAGCTATTTGCACTACAATATTTACTTTATTTATTTGTTCCTGACAGATCTCTGTAACTAGACTTTTCACCTGTTCTGGATTTGGAACAGCGACTTGACGATTCGTTACATTATTTTCTAAAGCATCTAGGCTGACCTCTACACTTGCTACCGTATTTCTAGTAGTTGTGCTGACTTCTTTTATCTCTTTATGAATTGTTTCTGCTGTTCCCATCCCTTCACTCATTACCAAATATATCCTATTACTGTTTCCATATTTGTTTCCAGACAGTCTAATCTTCCATTGACGGTATCTATTACATCATCTAAACACTTTGTTGTCATTCGCTTCTTTCATATCACACCTAATAGCAATTTGCTCTTCTCTTATGGTATCTAAAGTTTCTAATTTCTTACCCATTTCATCGATTACACGCTGCATGTTATTCTGACCCTCATTTATTTTGTCTATTTTATCCTGACTTACTTTCTGACCTTTATTAATTTCATTCATCATATTCAACACCTTTGATAAATGGTCCAAGATGTTTGATTCTGAGAAACTCGAATCCTCTCTTCTCGTACCGTTTCCTATGCTACTACATGGTTGCACGACGTGATCCTTTTCGCCCGCATTTTCTCCGTGCTCGTCATTTGACGAAGCCGCTTTGCACCAACCGCCAACGCTACTCAGAGGGTCACTGCCCTCCGCGCCTCCGTAGCTGATTCCATCAGTGGCTGCCGCCTCATGGAATGTTGGTTGGCCGGCTGGTTCTCCCTCTTCCGAGCCGCTCCACAAGTTACCTTCACTAGCCCTTTGTACTGCTGCGCGCTCTCCTGGCTCTCCTAATAGTGAACGCGTCCATGCACGATCACGCACGACTCTATTCATGTCGTGCACTACTGTGTTTTAATGAACTGGTTTTGACTCGTATTACTTTCGAAGGTGGTTAAATCCACACCATTTATGTTCGCCATACTCTTTCTTTCTTTCTTTTTTTTTTCTAGCTCTAGTAAGCATGCCATGTAAGAAAATTTAATTAGTAAGGATTATGTTCCCGTTAACGAATAAAATTTTTATAAAGCCAAGATTTTTTAAATCTAATTTTATCTTCCTGCGTCACAGTATGACTCATTGAAAAATAACGAATTTACCTATCCTGGCGGGGTTACTTTATTATGCGGGGTCTCTTTTGAATAAGAATTGACGATGGAAGCATTATCTACACTTGCTGTGTGAACCCATAAAAAATTTTGAAAGTAAGAAAGAAATTTTTTTCATCGTGAGAGAATCTACGTCTCCACGAAACTGTAATAGCCAAAAGTTTGCGCAATGGATAATTATTTAGTCTATAAGTTCACCTGACTATAGCTGAACAAACTTAGGCAACCATATTCTTTATAACCCCCAACATAATAGAGCCGTCTCACTCCTCTTAGACATTGTTCATGCCATGTACTCTTTGTTCTCCATATAAGGAATATCTATTCCATTCTATCAATAATGCGGGTGCTCTAACATTGTTTGTTACGAGAACAGTAATTCATCTTGCTATCATTGGTAGAATTAGGCTTTTACTCATTCTCCCTACATTTCCACATCATTAGACAGTAATACGGGTGCCCTAATATTGATTGTAATGAGAAACACTAACTCATCTTATTTGAGTGTACAAAAGTTTTTATTCATTTCGCTATATTTTCACATAAGCTTGACAGTAATTCACAATTGCAACTGAATTATTTGGCTGTGACAAATGTTATGATTTCTAAAATTTAAATTAAACTACTTTGGTCTCACAATTCTCAACATCAGACACGAGGACAAGGTGAGGTGGTTTCCACAAGCGTAAACATTCGATCTCTCCCATTTACTCACACATGCATTTTAGCTACTGAGACAAGCAATGAATATCTGTAATTGCAAAGTTTAGCATATATATCGTTACCTTCTCATCATTTCCAAATTGATTTTCATATCTAGCCTATTTTTTTATGATCACCCCTGGTTATTTACTTTCGCTCATGTGGTTGCTAAATTGCAACGATTCCCACTATTCAATTGGGATCTAGTTAAGACTTAAAAAAAAAAAAACATGTATATAAATTGATTCGGTTAAGGAACCACAAAATTATCGTAGCTTAATGGATTCAATTGCTCTTCCCCTCCAAAATAGTAGAGTAGATCGGGGGAAGATGCCATACTTACTGTTGGGAGGGTCAAAAGGCGAGTTAGAATTGGAGATTTAGGATCAGCACTGAAATTTTGTTCACTGGTGAGATTTTTCTATGTAAAGACCAGTTGGCATTACGAAACCATTAGTAATTATATGCGTATTTAATTTTTTGAAGAACAGTGTCGTTTAGGCATCTCACCCCAGGCATTAGGGTGAGATGATAGTTATATTGCAAGGAGATTTCAGCACTAGTTTTGTGATTTGTGATAAAACATAGCTACATAAGTAATTCAGAAAGCAAATTTATTACGTTTGAAAGAAATAGATACAAAACAAATGTTGTTGTTGTGGTCTTCAGTCCTGAGACTGGTTTGATGCAGCTCTCCATGCTACTCTATCCTGTGCAAGCTTCATCATCTCCCAGTACCTACTGCAACCTACATCCTTCTGAATCTGCTTAGTGTATTCATCTCTTGGTCTCCCTCTACGATTTTTACCCTCCACGGTGCCCTCCAATGCTAAATTTGTGATCCCTTGATGCCTCAAAACATGTCCTACCAACCGATCCCTTCTTCTAGTCAAGTTGTGCCACAAACTTCTCTTCTCCCCAATCCTATTCAGTACCTCCTGATTAGTTATGTGATCTACCTATTTAATCTTCAGCATTCTTCTGTAGCACCACATTTCAAAAGCTTCTATTCTCGTCTTGTCTAAACTATTTATCATCCATGTTTCACTTCCATACATGGCTACACTCCATACAAATACTTTCAGAAACGACTTCCTGACATTTAAATCAATACTAGATGTTAACAAATTTCTCTTCTTCAGAAGCTCTTTCCGTGCCATTGCCAGTCTACTTTTTATATCCTCTCTACTTCGACCATCATCAGTTATTTTGCTCCCCAAATAGCAAAACTCCTTTACTACTTTAATTGTCTCATTTCCTAATCTAATTCCCTCAGCATCACCCGATTTAATTAGACTACATTCCATTATCCTCGTTTTGCTTTTGTTGATGTTCATCTTATATCCTCCTTTCAAGACACTGTCCATTCCGTTCAACTGCTCTTCCAAGTCCTTTGCTGTCTCTGACAGAATTACTATGTCATCGGCGAACCTCAAAGTTTTTATTTCTTCTCCATGGATTTTAATTCCTACTCCGAATTTTTCTTTTGTTTCCTTCACTGCTTGCTCAATATACAGACTGAATAACATCCGGGATAGGCTATAACCCTGTCTCACTCCCTTCCCAACCACTGCTTCCCTTTCGTGCCCCTCGACTCTTGTAACTGCCATCTGGTTTCTGTACAAATTGTAAATAGTCTTTCGCTCCCTGTATTTTACCCCTGCCACCATCAGAATTTGAAAGAGAGTATTCCAGTCAACGTTGTCAAAAGCTTTCTCTAAGTCTACAAATGCTAGAAACCTAGGTTTGCCTTTCCTTAATCTTTCTTCTAAGATAAGTCGTAAGGTCAGTATTGCCTCACGTGTTCCAACATTTCTACGGAATCCGAACCGATCTTCCCAGAGGTCGGCTTCTACCAGTTTTTCCATTCGTCTGTAAAGAATTTGCATTAGTATTTTGCAGCGGTGGCTTATTAAACTGATAGTTCGGTAATTTTCACATCTGTCAACACCTGTTTTCTTTGGAATTGGAATTATTATATTCTTCTTGAAGTCTGAGGGTATTTCGCCTGTCTCATACATCTTGCTCACCAGATGGTAGAGTTTTGTCAGGACTGGCTCTCCCAAGGCCGTCCGTAATTCTAATGGAATGTTGTCTACTCCCGTGGCCTTGTTTCGACTCGGGTCTTTCAGTGCTCTGTCAAACTCTTCACGCAGTATCGTATCTCCAATTTCATCTTCATCTACATCCTCTTCCATTTCCATAATATTGTCCTCAAGTACATCACCCTTGTATAGACCCTCTATATACTCCTTCCACCTTTCTGCTTTCCCTTCTTTGCTTAGAACTGGGTTTCCATCTGAGCTCTTGATATTCATGCAAGTGGTTCTCTTTTCTCCAAAGGTCTCTTTAATTTTCCTGTGGGCAGTATCTATCTTACCCCTAGTGAGATTAGCCTCTACATCCTTACATTTGTCCTCTAGCCATCCCTGCTTAGCCATTTTGCACTTCCTGTCAATCTCATTTTTGAGACGTTTGTATTCCTTTTTGCCTGCTTCATTTACTGCATTTTTATATTTTCTCCTTTCATCAATTAAATTCAATTTTTCTTCTGTTACCCAAGGATTACTACTAGCCCTCGTCTTTTTACCTACTTGATCCTTTGCTGCCTTCATTACTTCATCCCTCATTCTTCTTCTACTGTATTTCTTTCCCCCATTCCTGTCAATTGTTCCCTTATGCTCTCCCTGAAACTCTGTACCACCTCTGGTTCTTTCAGTTTATCCAGGTCCCATCTCCTTAAATTCCCACCTTTTTGCAGTTTCTTCAGTTTTAATCTACAGTTCATAACCAATAGATTGTGCCCAGAGTCCACATCTGCTCCTGGAAATGTCTTACAATTTAAAACCTGGTTCCTAAATCTCTGTCTTACCATTATATAATCTATCTGATACCTTCTAGTATCTCCATGGTTCTTCCATGTATATAACCTTCTTTTATGATTCTTGAACCAAGTGTTAGCTATGATTAAGTTATGCTCTGTGCAAAATTCTACCAGACGGCTTCCTCTTTCATTTCTTCCTCCCCCCCCCCCCCCCCCCCCCCAAAAAATCCATATTCACCTACTACATTTCCTTCTCTTCCTTTTCCTACTATCAAATTCCAGTCACCCATGACTATTAAATTTTCATCTCCCTTCACTGTCTGAATAATTTCTTTTATCTCATCATACATTTCATCAATTTCTTCGTCATCTGCAGAGCTAGTTGGCATATACTTGTACTACTGTAGTAGGCATGGGCTTCGTGTCTATCTTGGCCACAATAATGCGTTCACTATGCTGTTTGTGGTAGCTCACCCGCACTCCTATTTTCTTTATTCATTATTAAACCTACTCCTGCATTAACCCTATTTGATTTTGTATTTATAACTCTGTATTCACCTGACCAGAAGTCTTGTTCCTCCGGCCACCGCAGTTCACTAATTCCCACTATATCTAACTTTAACCTATCCATTTCCCTTTTTAAATTTTCTAACCTACCTGCCCGGTTAAGGGATCTGACATTACACGCTCCGATCCGTAGAACGCCAGTTTTCTTTCTCCTGATAACGACGTCCTCTTGAGTAGTCCCCGCACGGAGAACCGAATGGAATGCTTTACCCAAGAGGACGCCATCATTTAACCATACAGTAAAGCTGCATGCCCTCGGGAAAAATTATGGCTGTTGTCAAAACAAATATATAAATCCATTTAAGAATAAGCAAATGACAAGAAAGCATTCAAATGAAATCAGAATTCATTTGCACAGTTATTACACATGCTTTCTTCCTCTGCACAGGTTTCATGCAACCATTTGTTGCAAATGACACACTGAATCCAATCCCTCTTGGCACACGCAGCACAATAATAACTGTCATTTGCTGAGTTACTTGTTTTGCTAAACTTAGACTGACCTGGAGTTGATTTTTTGCTCCTCTGGAATTCTTTCCGGGTTGTATGGGTACAAGCCACAAGCTTCAAATGCAGATTCATTGGATGAAACTGTAGCTGTCTTCCAGGCTTCGCTGAGGAAGACTGGGAACTGTGCTCTAGGGACTTTACGTCCAGGATGACACAATGTCCAGTTTTACATTGTCTGATAAAAAGCTTGTTTTAGTGATTTGAAAACACACCTGTCAAGAGGCTGAAGGTAGTGTGTTGAATGCAGAGGTAAACAAATTATAATCACATCGTTTTCTGTTGCAAGATCAAGCATATCGGGATCAGTAGAATGTGAGGTGTGCCCATCGAGAAGCAGAACTAGTTTTCCTTGTTGTTTTCTGGGAATAGTGATCTTTCACCCAACTCATGAATATATCAGAGTTGACATACCTCGATCTCTCATTCATAAATACAATTGAACCACTTTGAAGTCCATCCTCCCATTCAGACTGCTTTCTTTTACCTTTTAAAATGAACGCTGGAGGAATGAAGTTGCCTTCAGCATTGTAGCAAGTGATTACCGGTATGGTTTCCCTTTTTCTTGGGAAGTTACTTGATACAAAGGAGAAGAACCTTTCTCTGTTATCACTTTGTCTGGCCCAGGGTTAATCTGAAACCCAGTTTCGTCCATGTTGTACAGGCGGCCAGGCTTATCCAGTAAAGAATTTGCTGTTAAGACATACAGAACTAAGGAAAAATATGCTGCCAATAGCTTCTCTATTCATTCCCATAGCCCTGTCAATAGAGAGATTAGATTAGTACTTCTTCCATAGATCATGAATACGACACTTCGTAATGATGTGGGAAGTGTCAGGTTAATAAAAGGTGTCTATACAAGATATTACATTACACAAAATAGTACATGACACTTAATATTTTTAATTTTTTTGTGGGGGTTGGGGAAATTATCCACTTACTATATCCAAAAATTCATCTAATGAGTAGGAGGAGTTGCCATTAAGAAATTATTTTAATTTCCGTTTAAATGCTATATGGCTATCTGTCAGCTCTCCTGTTGCTCAAAATTCCGAAATTACTCCTACAAATTCAAGATCGAATTTAACTATTTTATTTATCTGAAAAGTATACGAAAAAGATTTGTTAGTTCCTGCTTAATGTTAACAGTAGAGGAGACCGGGGACAAAAGTAACATTTTGCATATTGCATTTTTTTATTACCTCCCTATAAACTTAAGGAACTAACGTGTGTGTTGCTCAAACAGTCCACGGGTGTACTGCCGGTCCATAGTGTCAAACGGGCACAATATTTCGGCGATCAGACATGTCGCCATCGTCAGGTGCGCTGACGAACTGAGCTCCTGAGGGCACTCACTCTCACTCCTTTTTCTTTACGGGTCTGCCCTAACCCGTGAAGGAGCAGGCTAAGCAATTTATTGCTATTCCTGCAGAAACCTTTTCGTGCGGAAGGACTTCCTCTCTTTTCGAATTGGCCTCCAGTTGTTTCTGGCAGGGGATGAACTGGCTCTGTTGCGGAAGTTTCACTCCCACAGCAGGTCAGGCCAACGTGTAGTTGGCCTGTGGTGTGTAGCGTGACCCAGACCCCTGACGAGCCGGTTTTCGGACCGTTCGGCCCGCTCGTAGAAGACTCGCGCAGACTGCTTGAAGCGGTCGCGGAGGATGGGGATCCCTGTCTGTTCGTGCAGCCGAGCGGTCGAGTACAACCTCGGCGGGCGCAGAGCGAGCTCGAGTGCCCTGTTCTGAACCCTCTGCAGCTTGCTGATGTGTGTTTCGGCTGCGTTGCCCCACACCACGGCCGCGTATTCCAGCACTGGGCGTACCAGCGCCAGGTACAGCGTGATGCTGTGGTGAGGAGGCAGCGTAGACGAAGGGTTGAGCAGAGGGTGCATAACGCGTAGGCGCCCTAGTGCTTTGCCCCTGACGTCCTCAATGTGCGGCTTCAATGTCAGTTTGTGGTCCAACGTGACACCCAGGTAGCGGCTAGTCTTGCTCCGTGGCACGGGACTGCCCATCATGGTGACTGGCGGAAGATCGGGAGGCAGTGGTCTTCTCGTGAACACCACTGCCTGGCTCCTCGCCGCTTCTTGTTTGAGGCGCCACTTGGTCGACCAGGCGCCAAGGGCCTCGCAGCCTCGTTGGAGCAGACGGCGCATCTCTACCGCCTTCATGCTCCGCACGAACAGCGCAGTGTCGTCGGCATATAGCGTCAACTTCACTGGCACCACGCGCGGAGCGTCGGCGGTGTATGCCGAAGGACGGACCCCTGCGGCACCCCAGCACGGATGGGTCGATGCGTGGATGTCTCATCGTCCAGCCTGACATCGAAAGACCGCTCGGCTAGGTACGAACGGAGGAGGACTCCGTGCGACGTCGGTACCCCGTGCACAAGAAGTTTGTACACGAGGCCGTCGTGCCACACGGAGTCGAATGCCCTGGAGACGTCTAGGAACACCGCCCCAAGGTATTCCCGAGTCTCCAGGGCGGGCATGGCCTCTTCTACCAGCTGCATCAGCTGGTGGACAGTGGAATGGCCCCTCCTGAAGCCAAACTGCTCGTCGGGTATGATGCCCTCCGCTGTCACGTGGCGGAGCAGGCGTCTGGCGTACAGGCGCTCAAACACCTTCGAGAGTGCCGGCAGCAAGCTGATGGGTCTGTAGTTGGCGGGGTCCCGCGGGTCCTTGTTCGCCTTGGGGATTGCCACCACCTATGCATGTTTCCATACAGAGGGGTAGACCCCAGAGCGAAGGACCTGATTGAAGATACCCGCCAGGAACGGGTGAGCTCCTGCCGGCAGGTTCTTCAGAAGATGGTTGGTGACCCCATGAGTACCGCCAGCCTTCCTGGTGTTGAGCGCCATTATCTGACCGGCCACCTCCTCATCGGAGATGGGGTCTATTTCGTCTCCGTCGTCCCTGGCTTCCAGAAACACAGGGAGCTGCTCTTCAACCCGGTGGAGGTGTTCTTCGTCTATGTTGTCATCCACCAGGATGAATGACAGCTCGAAGCGGTCCGCCAGAGCGCCTGCCTTGCCGTCAGGGCTGCAGACGACGTCCTGTCTGATGAGCAGAGGCGGAACGCGCTGCCTTCTGCGCAGAAAGGACTTCACTGTCCGCCACGTGTTGCGGTCCTTGGGGTTCAGGGAGGCGACGAAGTTCGACCAAACGCTGTTCCTGTGGGCCTCTGTGTCTCTCCGCATGCGGTTGAGGCGCCGTTTTGTCGCGGGTTGGCGGGTGAGCTGCTACTCGCGGAATAGGCGGCTCTTCTTCCGTATTGCGTCCCGGATGGGAGGCGGCAGGTTTCGGGAGAAATCCCTGGTCCCCTGTGGAGGGGGAGGGGAGCCCGCACCCGCTGCTTGCAGCAGCTGACGGGTGAAGAACTGGAGGGCGGCATCCGCCCCCACTGCAGCGGGGTCGGGGGAGTCCGCCAGTGATTGCAGAACATTGTCCTGAAACTGGTCTCAGTCCAGGCGCCGATATGTCTGTCGACGTGGCGGGAGGGTGGCTCCAGCGATGTCGTTTTCGAAGACCACCGGCAGGTGGTCCGACGACATCGCAGACCGCGTGGTGGCGGTCGTGTGGTGCCCGATGCCTTTGATGACGGCGACATCGAGCACGTCCGACCATCCCCTGGCCGGAAAGATGGTATGTTCCTGCGGGCCCAGGACCAGGGCGCCGTTAATCTGGGCAGCGCGAAGAAGCCGGCAGCCGCTGAGGCGGGAGTTCCATTCCGGGTGCTTCGCATTGAAGTCACCCGCAATGAAGACCCTCCCCCCAAACGTCAGTAGCGCGTCGACGTCCGCCTCGTGGAGGTGCCCTCAGGGCGGCCTGTAGGAGGCCACGAAGGTTACCTGCCCCGCAGCCGTGGTGACGTTCACCCCGGTAGCTTCCATGGTGACCATGTCCAGGAGTTGCACCTGGTGGTGCCTGAGCGAGGCGCGGACGTAGATAGCGGAGCCTGGCTTAAGGTGAGTTTCGCAGACCAAACACAGGTCGATGGCCTCGTCCTGCATGAACTGGTGAAACTCACCCTGTTGTGGGAACAGGCTGTTGGCGTTGAAGCCGCAGATGGTCACGTCATGGATAAGGGCGTTATCCATGGTGCGGCTTCGTGGCGACGGCAGTGGCCTGGAGGACCCCCGTTACGGCGGTGACGAGCACCGGCAGTTGCTGGAGCAGGGCAGAGAGAGAGTTCAGCAGTGCTCCCAGGTCTGCTGCCTCCAGTCCTGGCATTGGCGCGGGTGCCGCCGCAGTTGTGGGCGCGGGGGCGGCGGGGCGCGGTGTTGCAGCCACGTCCATTAGCGGAGCCGCATGCCTGGCAGCCTGAGGCGTGGCAGTGGGGGGGGGGGTCGGGTTTGCCGTCCTCCCTGCCGGTGATCGGCCTGGGTGGCAGCTGCCTGGTTTGGTGCCGCGGTGACTGGCGAGGACTCGACCGAGTCCTCGTGTCGTAGCGGTGGGAAGGCCATCTGCCGCCCCCTGGGGGCATCAGAAGACTCCCCCTTGGTGGCAGAGGCGAAACTAGTGCCAGGTTGCACCGTTCGTGCAGGTGCTGCACGTCCTTGTTGTCGTGGGCGGCGTCTGAAGGCAGCGCAGCCTCTGTAGCTCGCCACATGGGGCTCGCTACAGTTGCAGCACTTTGGCGCCTCCTCCCTCTTCTTAGTGCAGTCCCGACTCTGGTGGGAGGCGGCGCACTTCACACATCGGACCGGCATCTAGCAGTAGCGCGCCACGTGGCCAAGGCCTTGGCAGGAGAAGCACTGGGCGCGCTTCCCCTTGGCCTTGAGTGGCTCCACCTCCGATCTGGGCCACCATCTGCAACTGAAAAATCTTTCTGTTCTCGAAGTTGTCCGGTAGGACAACCAAGAACAGCGGCATGTCCCGCCTCGCCCTGGGGGACTTCATAATTGTGACTGAGCTAGCCATGTAGCCCAGTCCTCCTAGCTCGTACTTCAGGTGTGCGGTCTCCATCCGCAGTGGGAGGTGGCGGAAGACCACCTTCAGCTGCTTCACCGGCTCCGCGTTGTGAGTGAAGCAGTGCAGCTTCTCCTCCTCTATGAGCCACATGGCAGCTCGATATTCGTCCATTGTGCCGATCGAGACTCGGTACAAGTCTCGACCGACACACTCGACCTTGGCGGAGGTCGTGACCGCCTGGAATTTGTCCAGGAAGGTTTTGTATGTGTCCTTCCACGACACAGTGATCGGTGGCGGGGCGGGTGCCCACCTCTTGGGTGCCTCAGCGGCATCCGTGGCCTCTGGTTCGTCTGCAACTTCGACGAACGAGTTCGTTGTCGGCAGCGGCTGCACAAGTTGCGGAGGAGTCGTCATCCTCCGTTGCCACAGGTTTCTTCCTAGAGGGCTGCGATGTATCCGTGGCTTCCGCCTCGAACAGGTCGCCAAGGTTGGCCTCTATGATCGTACTGTCACATGGCAGGACTGTAACGTCTTCTTTCGTCACGCCTAGCGGTACAGTGTCCGGTATCTCTGTGGCCTCTTCGCTGGAAGAGACCGGAGTGACAGCCAGCAGTGCACCAGTTTCTTCTGCAACTGGGACTGGTGGCGCAACACTCGTCGGGGCCACCTCTGGCAGAACAGTGTCGTCTTCGTTTGACACGTCTGGCAGGGCTCTCGACGGCACTCTTTACCTCTTCTCTGGCCACGCAACCGATAGACACGAGGTATTTCCGCATTTCGCGCTCTTTAAATACCTGCTCTGCTGTGAGCGGGCATTCCGTGCCGTCGTCCGTGTCGAATGCCTGGGTCGTCGTACGTGGGGAGCCGAATGGGGCCGCCGACGGGGCTGACTCGGTCGCCCGGCCAGTCCTGCCGGGCAGCGATCCGCCGCACCCTGCGCCTGAGTAGCACGGTCCTGCTCGCGCGGCATGCTAACTGCTCCAGTCCACTATCATCTAACTTCATCAAGTGGGAGAAATGTAGCCTTTACCCGAAGGCATTTACTACACCGTCTGAGGATCGGAAAATAAAACATCAGGATTTTCTTTATTGTCATCTAAGGATATGGTGTTCGGAACGTACTATCTGGGGGAACTGAAGGTTCTAAAGTTGCAACTGCTGTCGTTAGCGACGGAGCAGCGCAACGGGCCTCTGATAGAGGTCACGGTCATCCAGAGGCGCCCCAAGGGCCCTGATGAGGGGATTATCCGAAGCAGCAGCTTTATCATACATCTTCTGGGCGATGGCCTGGAAGCGAGCGAGTACTTCTTGTTCTTGCGCAGCTTCATGGAGATATCGGGCCGGAAACTGTGGATGGGCGTGGAAAATCCGGCGAAGAGCCTTATTCTGCTGCGCCTGCAGGCGATGAAGGTGTCGGTGCGCCGCATTTCCCCATGCAGCACAGGCATAGTCCATAACAGGACGCACAAACATCCGGTAGATAAGGAGCCCATTATCGACAGAGAGCGCTGAGTGCTCGTTCAGCAGCGGATAAAGCGCCCCCAGCCGCTGCTCAACCTTCCGGCGAACTTCCAGCACCTGCTGCTGCCAGATGAGTTGGCGGTCCAGGACAACCCCGAGGTAGGTGGCTGTCGGCGTCCAGGGGATGACCTCGCCGAATAACTGGAGCGGCTGATCGTGTGGCGGGGTCCTCTTGCGCGTGAAGACCACGGCTTGGCTCTTCTGAGCGTTGAACCGGACACGCCAAAGAGTCGCCCACGCTTCGAGGGCGGCGCACGCATCCTGGAGACGGCGATACATGGCTTGAGGCCACCGGCTGCGGGTGAAGAGCGCCGTGTCATCGGCGTACATCGCGCGCTCCACCCGTGGAGAGGTAGGAAGATCGGCCGTATACAAGGAGTACAGGGTCGGACCGAGGACCGAGCCCTGCGGGACGCCGGCGGCAATAGGTCGGAGCGTCGAAGTCGAGTCATCAATGCGGACCACAAAGGTGCGGCCCCGCAGATAGCTGTCCATCAGGCGGATGAGGGACCGCGGAAAGCCATGCATATGGAGCTTCCACAGCAGCCCGGAGTGCCACACACTGTCGAAGGCTTTTGTGACATCTAGGAAAATGGCGCCACAATACTCCTGGTTGTTGAAGGCCGTGGTAATCGCCTCAACAACGCGGACGAGCTGCTGCGTAGAGGAGTGGCCACCCCGGAATCCAAACTGCTCCGGAGGCAACAGACGACGACGGTCCATAATAATCTTCAGCCGGTGAAGGAGGAGCCGCTCGAAAATCTTGCTGAGCTGCGGAAGCAAGCTGATGGGCCGATAGTTGTTGGGATTCTTCCTGTCCTTATCCGGCTTGGGTATGGCGACAACAACAGCGTGCTTCCAGGCAGCCGGATAGGTGTGGGTCACCAGGATGGCAGTGAATAGGGAATGAGCTCCTGCGGGTGGGCGGCCGTCCTAAACCCCCCTCCTCCACGAGGCGTTCACTCCGCGGCCGCGCGTCGGCGGTCGCTGGGAGGCTGGCGTCGGCGTATGTGGAGGCGTCGGTGTAACTGCCTCGCCCGCCCTGGTCGCTCGTTCGTTTTCTTTGCTGGGCCTCTTTTTAATTAGAAAATAAACAATTCCTTTTTTTTCAGCCTTCAGTTGCAAGGTAATTTTTACTCGTTTACCTAGGTTTCGATTCCAGTAATGGAATCTTCTTCAGAACCTATAAATTAAACCACATACGGACATATATTACTCACTGAAATGCATCATCAGTCTAATGGTTGAATAATAAAGAAATCGTGATACTTACAAAAAATTAAATTATTTTGAGAGCCAAACACTGGCCATGTCACAGATTAAAAATTAAAACAACAAAGACGCATAATAATAAGATTATGTCTGTCAAGATTAAAACCATAAAGGCGAACGTAGACGGAGCTACGCCGGCCGGAAATAAGGACCACATGTGAGCGGCACGGAAACTAGGCGTCGCGAGCAGTTTCGCGGCAAGGCTCGCCCGCGGCCAAGCGCATGCGCGAGCACAAGCGAAGGCGCGAGAGACAAACTGTCTCAAAATTATTTAGAGCAAATATACATATAAACAAAATGTGACCGAAAGCCGTCCTACAAATGGACAAACCTATCTATTGGTATGGCAACATTAAACAATTTACCTGAGAACAAACTACAAAGCCAAGGTATAATTTTTTTTTTTTTTTTACATTTAAATATTACAGTAAGAGGGCGAAGCCCCGCTACAGTAACTAAAAAATTAGTGTCGAAACCATGCGTGCTAAGCATAAAATATCTTTACCCTAAAAACGCCTTAGCAACTATGTGTCATTAACAAGCATATTACGAAATACAAAGACACACATGTACACTCGCACTATAGTAAAGGGACAAAGCAGATTAGACTCAGTGCTGGTTCCCATGCCTTGCTGAGGTTATAGCCGCAATCTATGTTGATGAGTCCGTCCCTGGTACGAATTTCGATAGCCTCTCTAACGACGCTGTCCCAGTATTTAGATGTCTGTGCCAAAACACTGGTATGTTGGTAGTCCATTTCGTGATTTTCGGACAAACTGCTCTGCGACTGCCGACTTGTTGGGGTACATAAGTCGAGTGTGCCTCTGATGTTCTCGGCAACAATCTTCGATGGTGCGCACTGTCTGTCCAATGTAAGTCTTCCTACACTCTCAGGGAATCTGGTATATGCTGGCCGACCTACCGCAAACCGAGATCGTCTTGACACTTCACAATAATGCTCGTGTTTTATTGGGCGGACAAAAGACAGTTCCTACTCGGTGTTTCCTCAATATTCGTCCTATTTTCCCCGACAGTGCGCCAGTATATCTCTTCCTCCGTGACTTCGTCCATCTCCACACGCTGTACTGTAGAGGTGGGGCGGAGTGCACGTCTGATCTGCCATTCAGAGTACCCGTTTTTCCGAAATACAGTTTTGAGGTGTTCCAGCTCATGGGGCAGACTCTCTGCGTCCGAGATGATGCGCGCCGTGTGCACCAGTGTTTTTAGTACCCCATTCGTCTGCGAAGGGTGGTGGAAGCTACTTGCATGCAAATACAGGTCGGTGTGCGTTTTCTTCCTTTATACCCCATGGCCCCCATGACTTCCAGGAATGGTTAACTTCCGTCTGCTCCGGTCTCCGTAGTGAATTTGGTGTTCGGATGGATGGAGTGCAGGTGTGCAAGGAAGTCTAGGAGCTTGTCCCTTCCATGGGGCCATATCACGAACGTGTCATCAACATAACGTAGAAAACAAGTAGGTTTCCATTTGGATGACTCCAGAGCTTCCTCCTCGAAATGCTCCATATAGAAATTCCCGACCACAGGCGAAAGTGCCCCCCCCCCCCCCCCCCTCCATTGCGACTCCTTCTGTTTGCTCATAGTATTCTCCATTAAACAGAAAATGCGCGGAGGTCAGAACGTGCCTGAAAAGGTCGGTCGTCTTCTCGTCAAATTTCTGTGCAATGAGCTCAACTGACTCTCGAAGAGGCACCCTGGTGAATAACGAGACAACGTCAAAACTCACCAGGATATCTGAGTCTTTCAGCTTGAAGTTCTCGAGACGTTTTACGAAATCCATAGAATTCCGAACGTGATGAGGGCATTTACCCACGTAAGGGCTTAGTAGTTCTGCCAGGTATTTGGCCAGCAAATATGTCGGTGCCCTAATGTTGCTGACAATTGGGTGCAATGGCACCCCTTCTTTGTGGACATTAGGGAGTCCATAAAGTCTTGGTGGTACAGGTCCTTGAGGTGTCAATTTCTTGGCGACACCCTCTGGTAAATCCGCGTCCTTGAGAAGAGCCCTAGTCTTGTTCTCCACCTTCTTTTCTTGTTTCTTGCCTTGGTCCTGCTTTTGGTAACGGACGAACACCTTCGGGTGAAAAGGCTGCACGAACTGAAGATGAAGATGATGATGGTAACATAACAGGCTGTGACATTTGAAAGTGTTGTCTCGCATATTGCTACTGGATCAGGATTAGATGCTCTCCCAGCTTCAGATGGGTCACTAGAAATCGCTAATGATTCTGCTAAGGACACAGTTTGCTTTCCATAATTGGAAGCTTGTGCTGGGCGATCAATGACAGAAGATGGTGCAAAATCGATTTCACTGAACGCATTCCTATTAGATGGTACTAAGCCATTGCAGTGAAACCCTGCTGCAATGTTTTTGGGAGTTACAGCAAGTGGAAGTGCTTCCCTTACAATTGAAGGGATGTCACATATTGACATGGTCTTTCCTGGATCGCTCTTGATCCAGATGTCAGCAAAAGTATTCACCATCCTTTTAACTGGACCATAAACTGAACGGTCTAGAGGGTGCATCCTATGTGTACCGTGCGATGGGAATGGCAGCATAAAAATGCCCTTGCTTTTGCAAAAAATCAGGCTTCTGATGGATATGAGATTCTTGATTGACGAGGAGCGGTAAACATTTGTGTTCAGGAGTTGGTTTAGGAAATTTTACGAAATGGTGCAAGAATACCAAAAATTCTTCCTTTTTTATCCAGCCACTCGCATTTCCTGCTCCAATGCAACCAATAGGACCGTCTCGAATAAATTGGTCACGATCCCTCAAGCGAGGGAATACAAAGAGAGGTGGTGTACTGTTTCCCTGAGCGTTGATGGCAATAGCAACAGTGACAAGAGTGCATCTTTCAGCTCCTACTTGTTTTATTCCCCGTTTAGCAACAATCCTGTTTGCTTTCTGAACAGTGGTGACACCTGTCTCGTCCATATTCCAGGTGTCCACGTGCTCTAACTTATATCTCTCCATAACGGTAGCCAGGTTGTTGAAAAATGCATTCACATTTGTTGGATTAAAGCTCGTTGCTCGAGCAAGAATTGTGCGTTGAGGCGACCGAATAGACAACTGGGGATTCCTCTTCATGAATGCAGAAAACCACTGTCGACCTGCAGTTTGATTGTGCACCCATGTTGATGGAATTGGTATATTGTTTGTCGTTGCCAGTTCGTGAACTAATTTATGGATATCTTTAGGGCAAAGCCCGTAAAATATCTCCGACGCTTTAATCACATATTCAGTTATAATTTTTTCTTGTTCATCAAAGAACTCGTCTTACACTTCGATATCCAACACGAGGCATTGGTGTGCTGCTATCACTCATACGTTTCTCTTTCTTTTTAATGTACCGATTCAATGTCACATGGCATGCATTGTGTTTCTTTGCTGCTTCTCTAATACTTGTATTAAAATATGCATCATCATCTGCCGCAGTTTGATATGCAGTAGTAGTAGTTAGTCCTCTTGTAGTCGTTCTAACCCGTGTTCATGGCATAATTCCCTGTCACGAAATAACTAAGTAAATAACGTGTCTGTTCAATAATAACGAGTTTGTTCAGCAAGACACTGCTACTCGTAACAGAATCATACCTAATTTACTGTTCGCTAACGAAAAAAAGGGCACCTGCAGCTAATAATACTTTTTCAGTAACGGGGACGGAAGAAGCACTGTTACTTTCGTCCCCAGTAGTAATGTTTCTTTTGTCCCCGACCACGCTTTTCTGTTTAATTGATATTTTAGACACAATCTATACAAGCAATGAAAAAGTTGATAATGGTGGCGTAACACTGAAAGTTTCACATAGTTAAATTATTACAGTAGACTTACGTTTACAGCGCAATGCCACCGTTATCACAAAACTAAGAAAATTGAGAAAACTTACGTGAAACTCTGAAAAAACGTTTTATTGCGCCACAGTAAACACTCTCCAATACTGGCCAGCAATTGGTAGGCAATTGGGAAACAAGAAGGGAATACATCGTTTGAATCACGTGATTTTCGGAACTACATGCGAAGGTAGGGGAGGGATGTTACTTTCATACCCTGTTATTTTGTCCCCCGTCTCCCCTACCAAGCACTTTTCAAACCACACAGTTCATCTTCTTCGTCTGCC